>NC_139386.1:93954166-94578333 GCF_054392235.1 Sus scrofa
AACACTAGGTCCGAGCCATGTCTGCAACCTACACCACAGCTCATGGCAACGCCTGATCCTTAACCCATTGAGCGAGGCCAGGGATTGAATCCGCAACCTCATGATTCCTACTTGGATTCGTTTCTGCTGCGCCACGACAGGAACTCCAGTTTTTTGTTTTTGTTTTTTTAATTTTTGGGGGGCCATGCCCATGGCTTGTGAAATTTCCTGGGCCAGGGATCAAACCTGTGCCACAGCAGTAACCCAAGCCACAGTAGTGACAGCACCAGATCCCTAACTCACTAGGCCACCAGGGAACTCCAATTGTCCCAGTTCTTAAGGCTAGTGACTGATCATTTCTACCCCTGGCCCTATGGGACAATGTTCTGGGAGCTCCTGGCCCTCTTTGTCCCTGAGGACTCCCTCTTGAGGAGCTAGACACAGAGAGTCTGCCTCCAGGGGCCTGAGCGTACCCCTAGCCTGGTAGTTGATAAGTGGGAGGGTGCAGTGAGGAGTTGGTTACCCAAAGCTCCTCTGTTCCTGGCTGGCTGATTCCTCTTCTCTTCCTAGGTGGTGAGGTGGAAAGTGGATGGCGACCACTTCCTGGGGCCCGGGTGTTAGGCAGCCCTGAGGACCTTATGCCAAGATCCCTACCCTACCACCTGCCCAACATCCTGCAGGCTGGTGATGGACCTCCACAGATGCGGCCCTATCACACTATCATAGAGATTGCGGAGCACAAGTAAGGCCTCCTTCCTGGGCCCTTCTGCCCTGCACTGACCACCAGGCTCTGACCCCAGTGATTTCTCCACTCCCTCCAGGAGGAAGGGGTCTTTGAAGGTCAGGAAGTGGAGATCCATCTTCAATCTGGGTCGCTCTGGTCATGAAACCAAGCGTAAATTTCCACGGGGTGCTGAGGACAGGGGTAAGTCTGGGGAGATGTACAGGGAGCTCTGAGGGTGTGCTGGGCACTGGCTCTACACACATCACTGTCTTGCAGAAGACAAATCCGATAAGGGGACTCTGCGGCCAGCCAAGAGCATGGACTCACTGAGTGCTGTGGCTGGAGCCAATGATGGTGAGTATGGGTGTACACTACTGTGTGTGTGTCGGGGGGGTTATTTGGGGGAAGGTAGGTAGTGATGGCCAGTGACTGTGTCTGCAGGGAGAGAAGGGGGTTCCTAAGTATGTGCAGGTGGGGTGGCCTTTGATCTGCTGACTATGAAGAGTTTGCAGTAGTGGCTAAGGGAAGTTGGGCCTGGTGCTTTCCAGGTTAGAGAAAACAATGGGCACTCTTCAGAGCCTTTCTGAGGTGTCCAGGCCCCTTGCAGCCCAGGCTATTGCCTGCCTACTGCTGTCTCCTCCACAGAGCCAGAGGGATTGGTGGGATCCGGAAGTCCCCGGCCAAGCCCGCTGCTGCCAGAGAGCTTGGAGAATGATTCTGCAGAAGCAGCAGAGGGTGAACAGGAGCCTGAGGCAGAGGCGCTGGGTGGCACGAGCTCTGAGCCAGGCACACCACGAACGGGGCGGTCAGCAATCCGTGCTGGGGGCAACAGCCATGCAGAGCGCCGTGCTGGAGTCCACATCTCAGAGCCCTATGATGTCAACCTCCCACCACACATCAGCTCTATGCTCAACATATCCCCACACATCATCTCTAACATCTCCTTGGCTGGGTTCACCCGTGGCCTTGAGTACCCCGCCCTACAGCCCCGGCCAAGCCCTGCCTCCGGCCCTGGCCCTGGCCCTGGCCTGGGCCCTGGCCCCCCAGGTGAGAACTCAGGGATTGCCCAAGACTGGAACAGGGGACTAGAACTCTAGGCTGAGGCTCTGATGTTGCGGATCTGCCGTGGGCTTTGGGTGGTTAGCTTCACCTGCCTCTTTGGATTCAAGATTGGAGGAATCCGGTAATATTTTCAAGTTGTGTGAAATTCACATGGGGAGGATCCTTGGAAGCCTTAGATCACTGAAAGGTGCAAGAATGGGGATCTGTGCCAGATATATACAGCAGGAATTACTAAATACAAAGTGGGAATATAGACTAGATCACAGTAATAATAATAATATTAATACTAATAGCTAACATTTGTCAAGAGCTTACGATGTGCTTTGTTAAGGACTTTGAAGGCATTAGCTCATCTCCTTTTCTCATAATGTTGACACAGGTCTTGTTGTTATCCTTATGTTACAGCAGTGGGACCTGAGACTTAGGTTTAGCAGTTTGGTAAGAGGAGGCAGAGCCAGGATCTGATCTTTGCTCTGACTCCAGTTCCTGAAGTGTCGATGATGAGAAAGTACTGAAGCAGCATAGGATACTGCGTAAGGACAAGGTGTACAGAGTTAAGCAGCCTTGGATTCAAACTTTGGCTGTGCCACTTATTGCATGTGTGACCTCTGGACATATCTGAGTCTCAGTTTCCTCATATGTACAATGGGGATAAATACCCTACATTATGGGGTTGTTTTGTGGAGAAAATAGGATAATGCATCATAAAATGTACAGCACAGTGCTTGGCACCTGGCAGGAGCTCAATAAACATGGCTATAAGCCAAGAGTTGGGAATACTGGTCTGAGAGATCAGCCACATGGGGTATCTATGCTGGGAATGCTGGGCCCATACTGCAGCAATGCTGGGAAGACTCATACTGGAAAGGGTCAGGGCTGGTCTTGACCTTTGTACTCCTGCAACTATCTCTTTCCCAACAGATGAGAACTTGGAGGCAAGTCCAGCCCCAGGTCCCCTGGCTGACTCAAGCCCAGTGGATGTGGCCCCTGCCCTGGAGGACTGCCTGTCCCAGGAGGTGCAGGATTCCTTCTCCTTCCTAGAGGACTCAAGCAGCTCAGAGCCCGAGTGGGTGGGGGTGGAGGATGGGGAGGTGGCCAAGGCAGAACCAGCAGGAGCAGCCTTCTCCCCTGGGGAGGACGACCCTGGGATGGGCTACCTGGAGGAGCTCCTGGGAGTTGGGCCTCAGGTAAGGAGGCGCTGTGCTGCGTTTGGGGGTGGTAAGGAATCCCGAGGTTTGGACAGGGCCACCTGGTCCTGAGCCACAATACGGTGTTTACAGGTGGAGGAATTCTCTGTGGAACCACCCTTGGATGACCTGTCTCTGGATGAGGCGCAGTTTGTCCTGGCTCCCAGCTGCTGCTCCCTGGACTCTCCTGAACCCAGGCCTGAAGCAGAGGAAGAAAGTGGGGAAGAAGTCTTCCTGAGTGCCTATGATGACCTAAGTCCCCTTCTGGGGCCCAAACCCCTGACCTGGGAGGGTCCAGGCAGTCTAGAGGAAAAGGTAGCAGGGTGTGGAAGACAGGAGGCTCCAGGACAGGGTGACGGAGAGCAGGCATTCCAGGAAGATAGGGAGGGCAAGGAGGCTGAGCCTGGAAGCAGATGGGACATCAGGGAGGAGGCTGAGAGGAGACCAAAGACCGAGGTGGAGGGTGAAGAGGCCAGTGAGGAAGGAGTGGAGCCTGAGGGAAGCCAAAAGGTGATTGACAGTTTGAGGGAAGGAGGTGGAGAAGAGACAGAGGACACAGAGGCCAAGGAAGAAGAGTCCAAAGGTCAGGAGGAGGATGAGAGTAAGGAGGAAGTTAAAGGTGTGGAGGAAACAGGAGTAGAGCAGGGTAAGGACAAGGAGAAGGAAAGAAATACTGAGAGAGAGGACGAAGCTGAGGAAGGAGATGAAGCTCAAGTAGAAGCCAGAAGGGAGCCAGAGCATGGCGCCCAGGAAAAGCAAATTGCTGGGGAGAGCTGGGAGGTTGTACACAAAGAAGAGGCTGAAAGAGAAGATGAGGTCAAAGGACAGAGGGGGAATGAGGACCAAGAGACAAGAGAAGATCAAGGAGATGGTGAAGACAGCAGAATCCCAGAAGCAGCAGCTGAAGGAAGAGCAGGGGAGGTCAGTCAGGAACAGGAGACTGGAGATGGAGAAGCTGAGGGAGACCAGAGGGCTGCAAGTGACCATTTAGAAGAGGGCTCCCTCCCTGACGGGTCAGATATAGAGTCTTTGGAGGTTGACAGTGCCAGAGAGGGCAGTGCCCAGTCCACTGAGACAGACCAGGCAGCCCCACAGCCACCCCAGTCAGAGGAGATGGAGCCTGAGGGGCAGCCGAGTCCCCTTGGCGCGGCTGGTGGTGTGGGCATGCGCCTGGCTTCCACCCTGGTTCAGGTCCAACAGGTCCGCTCTGTGCCTGTGGTGCCTCCCAAACCACAGTTTGCCAGAATGCCCACTGCAATGTGTGGCAAGATCCACGTGGCACCAGCAAACCCATGCCCGAGGCCTGGCCGGCTTGATGGGACTCCTGGGGAAAGGGCCTGGGGTACCAGAGCTTCCCGCTCCTCTTGGAGGAATGGGGGCAGTCTTTCCTTTGATGCTGCTGTTGCCCTGGCCCGGGACCGCCAGAGGACTGAAGTTCAGAGCGTTCGGCGGACCCAGACCTGTACTGGGGCTGGGGACTACAGCCTCATCCCTAAAACCTCCCCCTATAGCACGATCCCTGCCCATTCTTCTAGGCCCCTTAGCTGCCTGGAGCTCCCAGCTGAAGGCACAGAAGGGTCTGGATCCCGGAGTCGGCTTAGTCTGCCCCCTAAAGAACCTCAGCTCCCTGACCCCCTTGCGCCTCCCCAGCGCCGATCATATGCATTTGAAACACAGGCTAACTCTGGGAAAGGGAAGGGACTGTGATTAGGACCAGACCACAGGGCAAAGAGGACAGTAGTTGTCTTGAAACTCCGTGGTTTCTGAAGCTGTCTCTTCTGCAGCCTGAGTAGCTGTAGTGCCCAACCCTATAGGTTTTGGCCCTCCAGTTTCTCTTTGACTGTGAGAGGCACTATCTCTGTTTACTTGAGCTTGTCTCAGACACAAAGCACTTATCCCTTAGGAGATTCCAGAAAGAGTCACCAAGATCCTGTTCCCAGAGAGTGGGGTCATTGGCCAAAGGGAACAAAGAGTAGGTAGAAAAACTTACAGGTTTCTCAAAGTGAAGAATGACGGGGGAACTCCAGCCAAGTTCCTGCCATCCTCTGAGGCAATGAACTTCTCTTCATGGAAGTCCAGGGTAAAGGCAGAGGTCAGGGCCATATCGGAGCTTATTATACACAAACACTTCTAGAGTTACCCATCCTTGTTCTACTTTGGGGCTGTTAAACGCCTCCTGCTCCTCAGCTTAGGAGGAACATGTCCAAGAAACTTTTTGAACCCTGTAGTATTTGTTGGAGGGACAGGCTCCCTTCCTAGCTCCCCTACTTTCTGCCTCCCTGCATCTCAAGACAGAGAGGTCTTGTACAGATCTCTCTGCCCTCTTCTTTTCCCTTCGGAATAACTTCCTATTTCAGGGAAGGGGAATGATGTCACTTACACCCTGGGACTACTTGTCTGGATAGGCTGGGGGCCACGAATCCCAAGGGGCAATGTCTCATAATAAAAGTTGTATTTTTACACGTAAATAGTGTGGAGTTTCATTACTCTTATTAAAGTCTTGAGTGACAGGTATCATATTTTCAAATATTTGACCATTCGTTGTCTTTTCTGCTTTTATTGTTTGGGTGCTCTTCCTCAGTTGTTGCCATAGAGACCTGCGGCTGGAAACTAGAGCTGGGTTCATGGTGGTCAGGAAATGCGGAAGAGAAACTTATATTTGCATAATGCTCATTATGTGCCAGTAAAGGCTAGGTATTCTATGTGCACATAGTCTATGCTCCTGATTTTTCTGAATCCACTTAATAATTCTAAAAGGTTGGTACAGGTAAATCCATTTCACAGATGAGGAAACTAAATTAAGTCAAAAGGTTTGCCAAAGGTTTCAGAGCCAAGAAGTGGCAGAGTTAGGTCTGAGACCCGAGTTTGTCTGGCTCCAGGCTCTGAACTCGTCTCATTACCGCCCCCGCAACTTGAGGGTAGGTCTTGACTGAAAAAGAATGGGAATCAAGATGCCTCTCCCAGAAACTGTGAGCCTCTCAAAAACTGGAAGCCCTGGAGGGTCTTTAGGTGCCTTCTAACCCTAATACAAATAAGTATATCCAGATCTATTTATACCAGCTATGTCCTAATGTCTAATAAGCAACCACAAACAGGTATACTGATCCAAGATGGCCTCCCAAAGAGCCCTTGTTAAAGATGGCGCCTCCATCCGATGTCCCTCGCTTGATCCAAGCTGGCCTCTCTCACGCCCTTCTCCTGGAGCTAAAAAGGCCCTGTCCAGCAGAAAAATAGTAGCACCAAGTTAGTCGTCTTTCTTCCGTCCTTGCTAGAGCGACTAGGACTTCAGTGTCATTCTCCAAGGATCCCCGGTCGTGGCTTCTTCCCCACCCCAGCAACACCTCCAACACGCTCGCATCCTTCAGCCCCCGGCAAGATGGAGCGAACGGAAGTGGGGCAGCACAGAGGCTGTGTAGGCTGGGCGGACGGGAGGAGACACTTCCGCCCCTCACCAACATGGCTGTGAGCCGGTAGTGCGCATGATCAGCTGTCCAAGGAGCTACCCGAGTCGAGAGAGGGAGAACTCGGTCCAGGGAAATAGGAGCCTGCGGCGGCCTTGGCTGGTGAGTGCAGGACCCGACGAGAGTCTGGAGACTGGGTGGGCAGGCGGGGGAGAGCAGCTTCGATTTTATTTCCGTTTTTTAGGTCCAGAAACTCCTGGGGCGGAAGCTTTTGTTTGGAGGGAGGGGGCCGTGCCTGATCTTTATCTCCTACCCCCTTTTGTGGGCCGAACTCACTCCCCGCCCCCGGGCGCGCTCTCCTTCGATGGCAGCCGCGGGCCGCGGGGCCAAGACCACGGGATCCGCTGAACCCCCGGCCTCAATTCCTGCCTCTGCGGAGCAGCGGGGTCTCGGGATGTGACGGGCCGGGCTGGACGGGTCACGGCGCGGGCTCCTGGGCTCGCGCCCGACCGGCGCTCAGCTCTTAAGCGCCTACTGCTTGATGGGCCTGCAGGGAGACGCCGCATTCTCAGGCAAGGTCTAGGCGCCAGCCTTCTTTGGGGACTTGATTATTTTCCCTTTGTGTCCAGACTTAGCCAGGGCTCTCCCCCCCCCCCCCTTTGCCTGAGCGTGCACGCTACGACATCCTATCCCACTTTCCTGTCGCATACCCCTAACGCTCAGGAAATGCTTCTGGATGCCCTACTAAGATTTGAATAAGTATCTTGACCCCGTTGCTGGGCGTCCTCAGAGGCTGCCCCGGCTGACAGCTGTGGGCCATAGAGACGCCTCCTCTGCCCTGCCCTCTTGTTTCATTGCTTCCTTCTGCTGTCAGCGCAGCAAGCTTCAGAGGGGCACTTCCTCCGTACGTTCGAGGATGGAGAGGTAGGTGGTCCCGAAATACTGGTGCTACTTCCCCCTTAGGGACCGGATCTTAATTGCAGCGCTACTTGCTCCGGACAGTTTCATTTTCAGTTCCTTTTTTTTTCTTTTTTGTGAACACTTTGGATATGGGCTTTCCATGACTTAACCGCTGAAGATAAAGGTTTGGGAGACCCTTACAGGTAGAGAACTTAAAAAAATCTTACCCCTTTCCTGTCGGGATTACTTATTGCTTTGTACTATATTGCTATTTCTTTCTAGAGGCATCTGTCTTCTCAGCCCTTTGTTTTTCCTGCCGCCGCCACCCTCACTTACCCCCACTGGGTGTCAGGGTCTTTTTTTTTTTTTTTTCTTTTGGCCTAGCAGGGGGTGGGGGCGGGCATGTGGAAGTTCCCAGGACGGGAGTTGAACCCGCACCGCAGCAGCAGCCCAGGCCACTGCAGTGACAACTGCTGCTGGATCCTTACCGCTGTGCCGCAAGAGAACTTCAGTGTCAGGGTTGTAAGGCAGGCACCTCTTAGATGGATTCTTCCTCCATTATCTCTTCTTCCAAACCCTGAACCTGGAGTTTCCCTCTTCTTGCTGAGGCTTGGTTGATTTGGAGTTGTCATGGCAACATTTTAGCAACTGTGTTCTACAGGAAGGCTTAGTGAATAAAATAGAAGGGGCTTGAAGAGGATACACTTGGGCTTTAGGGTCTTTAATGAATGAGGTAAATCTGGACTCCCAAAACAAGAGCCCTGTCAGTAGAATGATGCCCAAGGGCCAAATCTGGTCTTTTATGGTTCTGGAGGTTCTCCAGTGGGTTCAGGTTTCCCTTTCTTAGATTTGAGGACAGGAATTTCTTGATGTACAATATATGCTTGAGAAGTGGGAAGAAGCATCAACATCCAAGACCTTGTGTTTTTTGATAGCTGTGGTCTAAACATGGTCCTTCTAATCTCCATGTCATGGCAGATCATGATAGCTTTAATAATAATCCATCCAGAAATACGTTATTTCTTAGTCTTTCAGTATAATTATCTCTTCTCCATCAGGAGTTGGAGTGATAATTGGAGGGGCAAGAAACACTATTCATATAATTGCTCTTTCAGTCACTGTAGACAGTCTTCAGCATCAGAATGGAGAAAGCTGATTGTCCCCTGCAGATGATTGGTTTATGTTCCTGGATGTGTCTTCATGGAGCCTAGTTCTAGAAAGAGGAGACTTCCAGTTTCTTAGACTCACTAGACTTCCTGATTTCTACCAGGACTTAGCACTCAGGCCTGTGAGGCAGGAGATACGAAGACTTCCAAAGAAGGACCAGTTCCTCGGATGTGCCCCCTCACAGAGAGATGAAGGGGTGAGTGAAGAAGAGGTAGGGTCTGGTTTGGGAGGCCTGGGAGAATGCAAAATGGCTAAGAGCACTGATTCTGGAGTCAGGCAGACCTAGATTTAGGTCCCAGCTCCATCACCTAGCTATGTGATCTGGTTTCCTGTTTATAAAATGCAGGCAGTGCTACCTACCACACAGTGCTGTTCTTAGTACTAAGTAAGATATTGCCTGTTAAGTGCTTAGCTCAGCACTAAATAAATACTAGCTCTTGTTATTCTGACCTAACCGAGCATCTGCTGGGAGTGCCAGTGAGTTTGGGAGCCATATGTTATTGGGCCAGTGAGCTTTTCATTCACTTTTTCCCATATTTTTTTGTCCCCTCACAAACAGGCAGCAGAAAACAGCTGAAACGGAAGAGGGGACAGTGCAGATTCAGGAAGGTAAGTGGGAGAAACAGAACTGAGCTAAGACCAAGAGCCCACTGGGGCCTCTCCCCCACCCCATGGGCCCATCACTTGTGTAACCTTCTTCTAAATGACACGTAGGTGGAACAGAGAGGAAAAGGCAGTAACTCACAGACTTTTCCTTTTAATTCAGGTGCGGTGGCAACTGGGGAGGACCCAACCAGTGTGGCAATTGCCAGCATCCAGTCAGCTGCCACTTTCCCTGACCCCAACGTCAAGTACGTCTTCCGAACTGAAAATGGGGGCCAGGTAAGGGAGGGGGCCAGGTGGCTGCAGGTGTTATCTGGGATTGGGAATGGGGGAGGTAACTGAACCTGTCACATGGGGAGACCTGGATTGGAGGATGAGGTGAAGATGTGGACTGTCTGGAAGGTGGGGGGTGGAGTAGAGATTGGTGTGGGGTAGGGGTTATGCTGAAACCTCTATATGGGGAAAGGCAAGGGAATGGCTAACTGTATGTTTCTGAAGGATTCTTGTTTGGGGACCCTGTCCCTGGCACTTACTCTCTTGTTCTCCCTTCCCCTTCTTCCCTTTTCCTCCTTGCCTCTAGGTGATGTACAGGGTGATCCAGGTGTCTGAGGGGCAGCTGGATGGCCAGACTGAGGGGACTGGCGCCATCAGTGGCTACCCTGCCACTCAATCCATGACCCAGGTACAGGCGTATGGACTGGGGAGGGGACTGGAGCTCTGAGTATGGAGACGAAGAAGGGAACCAATAGGATGGGGGTGTGGCACGGGATGGTGAGGCAGCTATAGCTGCCTTGACCCAAAGCTCTAGGCTCTCCCTTTCTGGATGTTTCTACTTCCCTCCTCCCTAGGGATAGAAGTAGTAGAGTAATGCACTGAAAGTATCTGACTGTCACTTCTCTCTTTTCTTCTGCTCCCTTTCCCAGGCCGTGATCCAGGGTGCGTTCACGAGTGATGATGCAGTTGACACAGAGGGGACAGCTGCTGAGACGCACTATACTTACTTCCCCAGCACTGCAGTGGGAGATGGGGCAGGGGGTACCACATCGGGGAGTACAGCAGCTGTTGTTACTACCCAGGGCTCAGAGGCACTACTGGGGCAGGCGACCCCTCCTGGCACTGGTGAGATATTGTGTGAGGATGCTGGCTGGAGGGTCTAGGATAGACTGTGGGACACAACCGGTGGGCAGTGGGCCTTTATTCATGATCCCTTAATGATCACTAAGACCTGGGTAGGCAGTGAGTCCGGGGCTGCCCTTCCAGCAGGAGGAAGGATGTTCTTTTTAGAGGAGGGTCCCAGGGCTTTGGCCTTAGAGCTTGGTGAGGTTCCTAGTCCCATGTCCTGACAGCACCTCCCCTACATCTTCACAGGTCAGTTCTTTGTGATGATGTCACCACAAGAAGTGTTACAAGGTGGCAGCCAGCGCTCTATTGCTCCCAGGACCCACCCTTATTCCCCGTGAGTGACCCTTGTTTCATCTCAGTTACTGGGAATGGTCTTGATTCTTTCCAGATTTGATGTCCTCCCTTACCCAATCTCCAATCTTATTTCTTGACGTTCCCTCACTCTGGCTACCCTGGGCTCTGTTGTTAGGAAGTCAGAAGCTCCTCGGACAACTCGGGATGAGAAACGCAGGGCTCAGCATAATGAAGGTGGGTGTGATCTGAGTGTGAAGCTTGGAGCTGTCTGGTCGGGCTGGGGACAGCAGTGACACTGGGGGGAAAGGTTAAGAAATGTTACCACCTTGGGGCCTTTGGTGAGTTCTCTTCAAGTCACCTTGTCCTCTGCTCCCCCTGCCCCCACAGTGGAACGCCGCCGTCGAGACAAGATTAACAACTGGATTGTACAGCTGTCCAAGATCATCCCAGACTGCTCCATGGAGAGCACCAAGTCTGGCCAGGTCATGGAAAGACCCTGGTAGTGGGCAGGATGCCTGAATTCTGTCTCCTGGTATTGTTTCCAGAAATGGAAGAGAGTGGGCACACATGGCAGTAGTCTTTTCTTATCTTTCTCTGATGTTCCTGAATCCCTGGGAGATGTTATTCCAACACCCTGAAGGGAAAATGAGTTCCAAAGCCTGAACATGCTTTTGGAAAGCAACCTAAGTATCTCACCTCCTAGTCCTCATTGTGTTGGCTTTTTCTTACAGAGTAAAGGTGGAATTCTGTCCAAAGCCTGTGATTATATCCAGGAGCTTCGGCAGAGTAACCACCGGTTGTCTGAAGAACTGCAGGGGCTTGACCAACTGCAGTTGGATAATGATGTGCTTCGACAGCAGGTTAGACCCCCACCTTCAGTACAGCCGTCCTCAACCTCCACAGCACTAACCCAATTTGGGACTCCTTACTTTGCTTTCCAGAGAGAGGGCTTTATCTTTTTCTCCTCGCCAGTGGATGTCCCAGTAAGCTCAGGAACTTGGCTGTACCAACTTTTCTACTTAACTCCCCTTACTGCCTCTTTCCTATGTCAGGTGGAAGATCTTAAAAACAAGAATCTGCTGCTACGAGCTCAGTTGCGGCACCATGGAGTAGAGGTCGTCATCAAGAATGACAGCAACTAACTCTGGGGATTCAGGGGCTTTGGGCCCTACAGCCCCTTTCTGAGAACTGCAGATAGCCCAGGAGCAACAGGCTAACCCCGTGCCCCTTTCCCTCACTGCCCACTTCTGGCGTGGGACTGGGGGAAGTCCAGAAGGTGTGTCTCTGAACTGAGGCCCTGTGACACAGCAGCCTGCAGTGGTGTGAAACACACATGTGGATGTGCACTGACAGCCTTGCCCAACCCCACCATGCAGCCCCTGGGCCCTTGTGCTCCTCTCGCACAATGCATGTGCTGTCTCCATGCTGGATACGGGACACACTAAACTGGGGGGCTTGCCCTGTGCTTGCTTAGAGTGCCAGCAGAGGGTCTGCTGACAAGCAGTGCTCTGTCTTGCCCCAGGACTCTGGCGCTTCCACTGGTTCTTCCTTTCCTTGGAGCTCAGATGTGCACCTGAGGACTCTGGGGAACAGGCTTTAGCAAAAAGTGGGGATAGGATGCTTAGCAGTGGCTGCTGCCCCAGGAAGAGGGGATTGGCCAGTGAGCAGCTAAGGCCTATGCAGAAGTCTCTGGAACGAGGGAGAACAACAGGCAGGGGCCCACTGGGGGCCTAACCCCCTTGTGGGGATGGTTTTTTTTTTTTTTTTTTTCCCTTTCCTTTCCTTTTTTTTTTTTTTTTTTTTTTAAGATAAAATGTTCAGAGCCACAATTGTCTCCTGTTCTTCCTTTTGTGGGCCCCAGGGTGGAAGGGAGGGAACACACTGCGCTTTGACCAATTAGGGTTGGGCCAAGATTAGGGTGGGGTACTGCTCCTATACTACTTACTCTTGAGTCCCACTACCTGGGACAGGGCAGTGCGTGGTTGCCCACCCATGCCTGGCAATCGCGAGGGTTTCTTTATCTGGTGTGTATTGAGGGCACCAGGAATAGGTGCCTCGGGGGCGGTGCGGGAGGCGGTGCCTTCGCTTCCGGTTCCGGTCTCGACTTGGCTCCGGCTCCAGCTTCGGGAGGGCGGGAGAGATGCTGCGGGCACCGAGGGGGCGGGCCGGGGCCACATTCCTGAAGCTCGCTTTTGCGGCGCGCACCATGGCTGGAGGTACCTGCAGGGGGAGACCTGGGATCTCCATGTGGCCCTCGGAGCACGTGAAGCCCCCGGGTGGAGGTGTCCGCGGCGGGAGGCGCGAAGGGGCGTGCGGAGGGGTCCTCACGCAACCCCCGCGGGGTTGGGGAACTGCCAGGTGAGGGGTCGCCGGGGTAGCCTGGCCTCGCGGTCCTGCGCCTCTCAAGGCTCTCGTGCCTCCTTCCTCAGAGCCCACGGTCTCGCTCTCTGAACTCCGTTCGCTGCTAGCCTCAGGCCGGGCCCGGCTCATCGACGTGCGATCTAGGGAGGAGGCGGCCGCTGGGACCATCCCTGGGGCGCTCAACATCCCGGGTATGGGATTGTGAGGGGATGCCCCTGTGGTGGAGTGAGACAGACCTGGAGGCTCCTAGCCGATGGGACCTCACTTAAGATAGTGTGGGAAAGACCCTGATTAGGGGGGCCCTGTATTCCCTGTAGCCCCACCAACCCGTACTTCCCTTTGATTGGAGGCGGATTCTGGCAGCAGAACTTGCCCTTCCAGTTTGAGGGAATAACAGGCAATGAGGAAGGGGCAGGTCAGCCTTTCTCTACATGCTGGACCTCCCCAAGGCTGGATTCCTGAGTCCGCCTGGTCCTTAAAACTAGGGAAGTGGCTTCCACTTAAAGCTTATTTGGCTGTCTTCATGTGCAAGTAGACTAATCTTGTTCTTGAGGTGGGGGTGGGGGTGGGGGTGTGGTCACCATGTGTTGTTTTGGAGCCCCCTGGAGATTTGTTCCACCACAGGACCGGTCCTTCCAGGCCCAACCTCTGATCTTGAGATTGCCTAACTGCCGGCTTTCCATTCTGTCCTCTGACGCGTCCTCCCAGTGTCAGAGTTGGAAAGTGCCCTGCAGATGGAGCCAGCTGCTTTCAAGGCTTTGTACTCTGCCGAGAAGCCAAAGCTGGAAGAAGAGAACCTCATTTTCTTCTGTCAGATGGGCAAGAGGGGCTTGCAGGCCACACAGTTGGCACAGGGCCTTGGATACAAAGGGTATGGGGACAATGTGGATTGCTATCGGGGGAGTGACTGGGGACTGCCTCCTGGGCACGTCCTTCCCTCACGCCTCTTTTTCTCCACAGGGCTCGGAACTACGAAGGGGCCTATAGAGAATGGTTCCAGAAAGAAGGCTAGGTAGAAGGTGGTTTACTGAATGCTCCCTCCCCCTGTCCATGGCCACCTTTACTAAGAGTGATGATGGCGCTGACTTGTTGGGTTGGGTAACTTCTTATAGTGCTGTGCACGCAAAAGCATCAAATAAAGAGCATTTAATTAAAGTACTGGAAGCGCTTAATTTGTCAGGTGGACTGAAAACAATTCTACATCTAGACCTCACTTCAGCCCTAGGTCCTTCTTCCAACATTCATCTACCTCCCCACCCTTCACACACACAAACAAAAACACTTAGCACTTTGTCAAGAGACTATAATTCTAGAACAGTTGTTTTAAGTCCAGGATTCACATCAGAATCTCTTGATACTTTATTAAAAAAAAAAAAAAAAAAAAGCTTGGGCTCCATCTCAGATTTGGAATCTCGAGCTTGGGACCTGGGCATTAATGGTTTTATGAGCCCCTCAAGTGATTCTAATATGCATTCAGGAACCAGAACCCCTGCTCTAGATCAGAGGTCAACAAACTATGGCCCCATTTGGTTTTTCTGCCATGACCATTTGTTTACATATTATCTATGGCTACTTTTGTGCAAAAATGGCAGAAGAGTTGCAAGAGAGACTATATATTTTTCTTTTTTTTTTCTTTTTGTTTTTTTGTCTTTTTTTTAGGGCCGCACCCACAGCATATGGAGGTTCCCAGGCTAGGGGTCTAATCCTAGCTGTTGCTGCTGGCCTACACCACAGCCACAGCAACGCCAGATCCAAGCCTCATCTGCGACCTACACCATAGCTCATAGTAATGCTGGATCCTTAACCCACCAAGTGAGTCCAGGGATCGAACCTGAGTCCTCATGGATACTAGTTGGGTTTGTTAACCACTGAACCACGATGGGGACTCCTATATGTTTTTCAACGCCTTACATTTTTATGTATTCAGACCTTTATAGAAAAAGTTTGGGAGTTCCCTGATGGCTCAGTGGTTAAGGATCCAGCATTGTCGCTGCTGTGGCTCAGGTTCAATCCCTAGCCCAGGAACTTTTGCATGCTACAGGCATGGCCAAAAAAAAAATTTGCCTGTCCTTGCACTAGATCTTCAAGTTGGGTTCCCAGCCCCAACTTTACTTTCCTGAGGTTTTGTCACTGTGTTGAGGAGACGGAAAGGGCTGTCCCAGGCAGTTGGGTGAAGGAATGGCTACCACCCTTAATCCCATGTACACATGTGTACATGTGTCAAACACAGATTACAAGTGCGAGGAGCTCCCCCTATGCCATCAGAAACAGATCCCAGTTTTTATCAACACTGTTCTCTGATCCCACAATAGATTTAACAATATTTAATTAAAAATTAAAAAAAAAAAAAAAGTCCTTACCGCTGTGGCACAGTGGGTTAAGAATCTGACTGCAAGGAGTTCCCGTCGTGGCTCAGCGGAAATGAATCCGACTAGGAACCATGAGATTTCGGGTTCGATCCCTGGCCTTCTTCAGTGGGTTAAGGATTCGGCATTGCCTTGACCTGTGGTGTAGGTCACAGACATGGCTTGGATCCTGCATTGCTGTGGCTGTGGTGTAGGCTGGCAGCTGTTGCTCTGATTCAACCCCTAGCCTGGGAGCCTCCATAAGCGATGGGTATGGCTCTAAAAAGCCAAAAAAAGAAAAAAAAAAAAGAAAGAAAAGAAAGAATCTGACTGCTGCGGCTTGAGTCACTGTAGAGGCGTGGGTTCCAGTGTAGTGGGTTAAAGGATCTGAGTATAGTGGGTTAAAGGATCTGGTGTTGCTGCAGTTTCAGCTCAGATTCAATGCCTGGCCCAGGAACATCTGTATGCCCAGGGTGTGGCCATTAAATAAACAAACAAAAAAAGGATTTTCCTTGTGGGGAATTTCATATGCACTCGAAACAGAATTCAACATTATGCAGCAGGTATGTAACTTCCTTCTGGTAAGCTGCATAGTTTCACGCATATCCCTCCAGACCTTTTAAATACTTCCATGGCGCAGTTGACTTTTACATTTGATTTTTAAGAAGTTTATTCCTTAATTTATGAAAGAAAAGATCAAGTCAGAGATGGACCCAGTAGTCTGATTTTTCAAATTTCTGAAGACATCCCTTCAGACTTGTCCTGCATTTCTCGACTTTCTCTTACCGCTACTTTTCACTTTGCCTTCGGGACTGTACCCAGCCCTCCTACATCTTTTACCTCACAGTCTACACTGCACGCTGTATACAGTCTTCATTTGTCTGGGCGCGCCACCTTCCACAGACTAATTTCACTCATTTCCTATCACGGTACTGTCTGAACTTAGCTGGACATCGTTGGGTCTGGAGATAAATTTGAAATATGTAAAGGAGTCTAGTCTAGGGTCTGGCAAATGATAGGTGTCATTTACTCTTTCTCCAAATACTCAAATTGCTTCGGTTCTCAGGCTGGTTGGGAAATTTTTCCTGGGGTCTAGTTTCCCACTTTGAGTCTTAACTGTTTTGGTCTTCTCTTTTTCCCTCCTCAAGCTTTAGAACTTAATTATGGCATTTCTTTCTTTCTTTCCTTCCTTTCTTTCTTTCCTTCCTTTCTTTCTTTCTTTCTTTCTTGCATAATCTACCTACAATAAAATGCACAGTCCTTAAGTGTTTAGTTTGAGGAGTTTCGACAATTGCATGCTTACTGGTAACAAGCATCCTAAGCAAGAACAAGAACAATGAAATCCCCAGAATTTCTCTGGGGCCCTTTTCTAGTCAATTCCATCCCCCATCTCTTTCGAGGCAACCATTTTCCATCTTATATCACCTAAACTAGTTTTCTAGTTTCCTTCCTGGTCTGCCAACCTATACTGTTTGCTTTCTTCAGTTTAGCTGATGAAGGTTAGAGAGGCTCCTGGAAGTAAACTGAGCTGGTCCACTCTGCGACCATGCCCTCTGGCTTGATCATTGTTAAGGGAACATTCCTCTTTCTTCCTCATTAACTTTAAGTTTCATAATCTTCATAGGCTGTTCCAACCCATTACCTTGCCCTTTAACATTCCCTTTTCATTTCCTCATAGCTAACTAGTTCAGCGGGTGAGGCCGAAGAGCTAGTTTACCAGCTCTGTGTCTTTCCCTTTCCTTCTGCCTTTCCAGGCTGTAACAGACTTCTCTCTCTCACCATACTTTACCCTAGGTTTGTGTTGACCATGCCATCGTATCCACTACATTACATTTTTGTTGGTTATCTTCTCTCAGTTGTTTGCGAATTCCTCAGAGGAGGAACTGGCTTTCATTTCCTTACCTCTAGTGTCTCAGACGTGACTTCTTCCTTTTTTTTTTTTTTTTTTTTTTTTGTCTTTTTGCCTTTTCTAGGGCTGCTCCCGCGGCATATGGAGGTTCCCAGGCTAGGGGTTGAATCGGAGCTGCAGCTGCTGGCCTACACCACAGCCATAGCAACCTGGGATCTGAGCCACATCTGTGACCTACACCGTAGTTCACGGCAGTGCCAGATCCTTAACCCACTGAGTGAGGCCAGGGATCGAACCCCCAACCTCATGGTTCCTGGTTGGATTTGTTTCCACTGCACCCTAGGGGAACTCCCAGAATCTTCTAAAGTCAGTCTTTCTGACACATCACTGCCTGAGGAATTTTAAAGTAACATTTTAATCTTATCAGTCAGAGTTGATATTTTACAATAGGTCCTTGTTGCCTAGTGGCTCAAGTATGTGTCTTGGCCTGGCCTTTCCAGCTGTTTCTAGTCTGGATCTGGCATCACCCTGGCTTTTCAAACATATCTTTCAGGGCCAGCTCCCATCGGGCTGGTTTCTTTAATGGGCTAAGTAGACCCTACTACTTGACCCTGACCTTTACTCACCATTCCTCCTGTTTGGGACGCTTCCAGCCTCTTTTCTACCACTCTGAATTTCACAAGAATTAGAAGAATGTATTTGGCAGAACACTCACTGTCTTCATCCAGAGAGCTTTTATGCTGAAGGCAAATGGAGAAAAATAACCAGATAAGATTACGTAACTGATTCATGAAGGACAAAAGAAACATGAAAACAGTAAATAAAGTACACATCTCTATGTAGCACTATCACACTGTAATATAACTTGTGTAGTTCTTCCCCTTTGGACTGAACTATTTAAGGGGAGGGACTGTTTATTTCACTTTTGTATGGCTAACAATTAAACCAGAACCGAGGGAGTTCCTTGGTGGCCTAGCAGGTTAAGGATCTGGCATCGCTGCAGCAGGTTGGGTCACTACTGTGATGTGGGTTCAACCGATCCCTGGCCTAAGAACTTCCACATGCCCTGGGTACAACCAAAACAAAAAACCCAGAACCCAGTATAAAGGAGGTACTCAATCAATGTTGAATTTTGTTGAAGTGTTTAATAATTCCTAGGCAGGGACATTCAAGTAGGTGGGGGGGGGGGAGTTGGGAATAATACCCACAAGTGGTAGTATGTTATTATATAAAGAGCAAAAGCCATGAATCAGAATTCTGAGGTCCAGTTCTGACTCAGCACTACTTGGTGGTCATTGCAAGTTACTTTTTAACTATTCCAATTCTAACTTATCTGTAAAATCAGGGTTAAAAGACTTATCTCTGTAGATGGTTGTGAAAGTTTACTGGGATAATAACATATGTAAAGTGCCTATCATATAAAACCTGTGAGATGTATATATGAGTAAACACAAGAAGGTAAATAAAATAACATAGATATTATTGAAACTTGATGGAAGGGAACTAACGACTGGCAGTGGAAAAGTGCATTTTTAAAAAGAAAATACAGGAGTTCCCGTCATGGTGCAGAGGAAATGAATCTGACTAGGAACCATGAAGTTTCAGGTTCGATCCCTGGCCTCGCTCAGTGGGTTAAGGATCCAGCGTTGCCAATGAGCTGTGGTGTAGGTCACAGACTCGGCTTGGATCTGGCATTGCTGTGGCTCTGGTGTAGGCTGGCAGCTGCAGCTCCGATGAGACCCCTAGCCTGGGAACCTCCATATGCTGCAGGTGTGGCCCTAAAAACTCAAAAGACAAAAAAAAAAAAAAAAAAAAAAGAAAAAGAAAAAGAAAATACGTGTAATAGAAGAGTCAGGGGAATTCTTGCAACAGGCTTAGGATCTGGCATAGTCACTGAAGCACTTCTGGTCACTGCTGTGGCACAGGTTCTATCCCTGGCCCAGGAAGTTCCACATGCCACAGGTGCAGCAGAAGAAGGAGGAGAAGAAGAAGAAAGAGAGTCAGCATAGGAATTGCCATCGTGGCTCAGCGTTAATGAACTTGACTAGTATCCATAAGGAAGTGGGTTTGATCCCTGACCTCACTCAGTGGGTTAAGGATCCTGTGTTACTGCGGCTGTGGTGTAGGCTGGCAGCTACAGCTCTAATTCTACCCCTAGCCTGGGAACTTCCATATGCCCCAGGTGTGGCCCTAAAAAGAAAAAAAAAAAAAAAGAAGAGTCAGCCTAAGTGTGTAGTTTGATGACTTTTTACACACTCATTTAAACACTGCTGTGGTCAGAAAACAAACACTGTGTGATGTGCATCTTTTAAACCATGTCAAGACTTGCTTTATAGCTAAGTGTATGGTCAGTTTTTGTATATGATCCATGAACACTTGAAAAGAGGGTATATTCTGCAGTTTGGGGGTGCACTGTACTATATGTCAGGCACGGTTTAATTATTTTGTTCAAATCTATAGCTCTTAATGATTTTTTTCCTCTGCTTACTATTATTATTATTATACATATTTTTGTCTTTTTTGCCATTTCTAGGGCCGCTCTCACGGCATATGGAGGTTCCCAGGCTAGGGGTCTAATTGGAGCTGTAGCTGCCGTCCTACGCCAGAGCCACAGCAACGTGGGATCTGAGCCATGTCTGCAACCTACACCACAGCTCACGGCAATGCTGGATCCTTAACCCACTGAGCAAGGCCAGGGATCGAACCCACAACCTCATGGTTCCTAGTCGGATTCGTTAACCACTGAGCCACGACGGGAACTCCTCTTTACTTATTCTTATAGAGGTATGTTTAATCTCTCGCCATGTCTTTCCTCCCTTTTTTTTTTGGCATTTTTACTTGTATACTTGGAGACTATGTCATTTGATGTTACAGATTTTAAATTGTTATGCTTCCTCCAGAATGGATCCTTTTCTCATTATGTCCTTCTTTATTTCTGGTGATGCTTCCTATCTTAAAGTCTATTCTGTCTGCTGTTATTACAACTACACCCGTTTCATTTCAGTTAGTGTTTACATGATTAATAATAGACCAAGTCTCCCGGAATTCATATTAACCAAACAAGAAAACTCAAAGCACATTTAGACACAGGAATTGGACTATAGAAAAACAGATTATTCATTATTATTATTATTATTATTATTTTTAGGGCTGCACCATGGCATATGGAGGTTCCCAGACTAGGGGTACAATGTGAGCTGTAGTTGCCAGCCTCTGCCACAGCCACAGCAATGCAGGATCCAAGCTGCATCTGTGACCTACATCACAGCTCATGGCAACACGGGATACTTAACCCACTGAGCGAGACCAGGGATTGCACCTGCATCCTAACAGATACTACTCAGATTTGTTTCTGCTGAGCCACGATGGGAATGACCTATTTACATTAATTTATTATTATTACTATTATTTAGCTTTTTAGGGCCGCACTTGGCAGCCTATGGAATTTCCCAGGCTAGGGGTTGAATAGGAGCTGCAGCTGCTGGCCACAGCCACAGCAACAACAGATCCAAGCCACACCTGCAAACTATACCACAGCTCACAACAATGCCAGATCCCCAACCCACTGAGTGAGGCCAGGGATCGAACCCTCATCCTCATGGATACTAGTTGGATTCGTTTCTACTGTGCCACAACAGGAACTCCCTAAAAATAGTGTAGGAGTTCCCTATACTATTGGGGCAGTGGGTTAAGAAGCCGATTGCAACAGCTGGGGCTTGCTGTGGAGGGGCACGTTTGATCCCTGCCAGGTACAGTGGGTAAAAGGATCTGGCATTTCCACAGCTACAGTGTAGTTTGCAGCTGCAGCTTGGATTCAGTTCCTGGCCTGGAAACTTCCATATGCTGGTGTGGCCATTAAAAAAAAAAAAATAGGCGTTCCCACTGTGGCTCAGTGGTAACAAACCTGACTAGTAACCGTGAGGATGCAGGTTTGATCCCTAGTCCTGCTCAGTGTGTTGAGGATCTGGCATTGCCATGAGCTGCAGTGAAGGTCACAGATGTGGCCTGGATCTGGCATTGCTGTGGCTGTGGCTGTGGTGTAGGGCGGCAGCTGCAGCTCCAATTTGACCTCTAGCCTGGGAACTTCTGTATGCCTCTAGTGTGGTCCTAAAAAGGCCAAAAAAAAAAAAAAAAAAAAAGTGAAAATGAACTTAAAAAACAAAAACAGACTCAGAGACATACAAAACGGGGAGGTGGTGGGATAAATTAAAGGGGAAGGATAAATTAAATTAGGAGTATGAGATTAAGAGATTCACACTATATGCATAAAATAGATAACAAGGATTTACTGTATAGGACAGGAAACTATATTCAATAGCCTGTAATAACCTATAATGGGAAAGAATAAAAAAAAGAGGCATTCCTGTCATGGCTCAGTGGTTAACAAAAGCAACTAGGATCCATGAAGACTCAGGTTTTATCCTTGGCCTTGCTTAGTGGGTTAAGGATCCAGCGTTGCTGCAAGCTATGGTTTAGGTCACAGACACAGCTCAGATCCTGCGTTACTGTGGCTGTGGCGTAGGCCCGCAGCTGTAGCTCTGATTCAACCTCTAGCCCAGGAACTTCCATATGCTGTGGGTGCAGCCCTAAAAGGACAAAAAAAGAGAATATATGTATGTATCACCAAATCACTTTGCTATACACCTGAAACTAACAAATACTGTGAATCAACTATACTTCAACTTAAAAAAAAAAAAAGGAGAGTTCTCATGTTCTCATCATGGCTCAGCAGAAACAAATCTGACTAGTATGCATGAGGATGCAGGTTTGATCCCTGGCCTCGCTCAGTGGGTTAAGGATCTGGCATTGCTGTGAGCAAAGGTACAGCTCACAGACTCGGGTTGGATCCTGAGTTGCTGTGGCTGTGGTGTAGGCCAGCAGCTGTAAGTTCCATTAGACCCCTAGCCTGGGAATCTCCATATGCTGCAGGTGTGGCCCTAAAAAGAAGAAAGAAAGAAAGAAAAAAAAAAAAGATTTCTGCACAGCAAAGGAAACCCTAAAGAACATAAAAAGACAACCCACAGAATGGGAGAAAATCTTTGCAAGTGAATCGACTGACAAAGGATTAATCTCCAAAATTTATAAACAACTTCTGCAGCTCCATACCCCAAAAACAAACAACTTCATCAAAAAATGGGCAGAAGATCTAAACAGACAGTTCTCCAAAGAAGACATACAGATGGCCGAGAAACACATGAAAAGATGTTCAACATCACTCATTATTAGAGAGATGTAAATCAAAATCTCTCTGAGGTACCACCTTACACCAGCCAGAATGGCCATCATCCAAAAGTCTACAAACACTGAAAGGCCAGTCGAGTGAAAATCCCTCTCGTCCTGACTCGGAAGAGGCGACACCCCAAATTACTCACGAGACGCGGTCTTGATGTAAACAGCAAGAGGATTTTTATTCCGAGCGCGCTGGGGCCCACAGTCGTACGCCACGCAGGGGTAGAGGACTGCGGCCCCGAGTGTGGAGTCGGGACAGCTTTTATGGGGTTCACAACAAAGCCCACGCTTTTATAAACTAATCATTTTAAAATATTGTCAACCAGTCAATTTAAAACTTCGAGAGCCCGCGCTTTGTGGACCAATTAATTTTAAGTTGTTCTGGAGTTACATGTTTGTGCTTGTCTCTGGGTGGGGGAGACATATTGTCACCAAGATATATTTATCAGGATTTTCAACATTTTGTGGCACGCCCGATCTTACTGGGGTCGGTTAGGCGATTGACTTCTCTTTTTATCTTATGCAAGCAGGTTTACAGAAGCCAAACAAGCAGTTAGGAGCAGTTTCAAGAAGTTTCAAGCATAGAGGCACATACTCAGGGGCCTGTTTTTCCCTTTCCACAAAGTTTTGTACAGAGCAGAAAGCAAGCCCTAAAACAGCAAAAAGTATGATCTTTTACCTATAGGGAACAGGGTCTGGAATTCGAGGGCATTTAGAGCTTCTTATTAACTTCCTGGGTTCTGGGAGAGTCAGGTTGCATTTTCATCCTTTCAACACTAAGTGCTGGAGAGGGTGTGGAGAAAAAGGAACCCTAGTACACTGTTGGTGGGATTGTAAATTGGTGCAACCACTGTGGAAAGCAGGATGGAGATGCCTCAGAAAACTAAACATAGAACTACCATTTGATCCAGCAATCCCACTCCTGGGCATCTAGCCAGAGAAAACCACGACTCGCAAAGACACATGTACTCCAATGTTCATTGCAGCACTATTTACAATAGCCAAGACATGGAAACAACCTAAATGTCCATCGACAGAGGAGTGGATCCAGAAGATGTGGTACCTATACACAATGGAATATTACTCAGCCATTAAAAAGAACGAAATACCAGCATTTTTTGCAACATGGATGGACCTAGAAACTAACATGCTAAGTGAAGTCAGCCATACAATGAGACACCAACATCAAATGCTTTCACTGTCATGTGGAATCTGAAAAAAGGACAGACTGAACTTCTTTGCAGAACAGATGCTGACTCACAGATATTAAAAAACTTATGGTCTCCGGAGGAGACAGTTTGGGGGGTGGGGGGATGTGTTTGGGCTGTGGGATGGAAATCCTGTGAAATCAGATTGTTATGATCAATCTGATGTGATAAATTCATTTGAGTAATAAAAAAATAAAGAGAATCAGAGGAAGGAAAATAAAAAGAAAAAAACAAAAAGAAACTATCAAGCATGACATATTTTTCCCCCCTTTTTTGGCTTCACTCGCAGCATATGAAAATTCCCAGCCCAGGGATCAAATCTGAGCCATATTTGTGGCCTATGGCACAGTTGCTGTAACACCAGATCTGTAACCCACTGTGCCAGGCTCAGAATCAATTCAGAGACAAGCTGTTAAGCCACTGTACCACAGCAGGAACTCCCTAGAATTCTTCTTCTTTCTTTTTCATCTTTTTAAAGTTCTACCCTTGGCATATGGAGGTTCCCAGGATAGGGACTGACTCTGTTCTGTAGCTACTGGCCTATGCCACAGCCACAGCAGCATCAGATCCAAGTCTCATCTGTGACCTATATCACAGCTCACTGGCAATGCTGGATCCTTAACCCACTAAACGAGGCCAAGGGGCCAACCTGTGTCCTCATGGATACTAGTCAGATTCGTTTCTGCTGAGCCACTATGGGAACTCCTCCCTAGAATTAAAATGGGGAAGATACCTTGATTTTTTTTTTTTTTTTTTTTTTTTTTGGTCTTTTTAAGGCCTCACCCGAGGCATATGGAGGTTCCCAGGATTGAATCCAAACTGTAGCTGCCAGCCTAAACCACAGCCACAGCAACACCAGATCCGAGCCATGTCTGCAACCTACACTGCAGCTCATGGCAATGCCAGATCCTTAATCCACTGAGTGAGGCCAGGGATCGTATCTGCAGTCTTGTTGTTCCTAGTTGGATTTGTTTCTGCTGTGCCACGACGGGAACTCCCTAGATATCTCGATTTTAAGTCAGAATTTAGAAGCCATAGGAGTTCCCGTCTTGGCGCAGTGGTTAACGAATCCGACTAGGAACCATGAGGTTGCGGGTTCGGTCCCTGCCCTTGCTCAGTGGGTTAACGATCCGGCGTTGCCGTGAGCTGTGGTGTAGGTTGCAGACACGGCTCGGATCCGGCGTTGCTGTGGCTCTGGCGTAGGCTGGTGGCTACAGTTCCGATTCAACCCCTAGCCTGGGAACCTCCATATGCCGCGGGAGCGGCCCAAGAAATAGCAACAACAACAACAACAAAAGACAAAAAGACAAAAGACCAAAAAAAAAAAAAAAAAAAAAGAATTTAGAAGCCATAAAAGACTGATAAAGTACAAAACAAGCAACAAAATCTCTCCCTGGCAAACAAACAAACACAAGCAAAAACAAATAACCATCACATAAATCATTCAAAAGACAAACGACAAAATAGGGGGGAAATTCAACTCATAGCACTCACAAAGGGCTAATTCCTGAAATATATGAAGAGTCTTTACAAATGGATAAGAAAAATACAACTACTCTGATAGAGAAATGAGCAAAGCAAATGAAGAGACAGTTCACAGAATACACGACTCTTAAACCTCTGCTCACTCATAAGAGATAAGCAAATTAAAACTAAACTGAGGTTAGAGTTCCCGGCGTGGCTCAGTGGTTAACGAATCCAACTAGGAACCATGAGGTTGCGGGTTCGATCCCTGCCGTTGCTCAGTGGGTTAATGATCCGGCGTTGCCATGAGCTGTGGTGTAGGTTGCAGACGCGGCTCGGATCCTGCGTTGCTGTGGCTCTGGCGTAGGCTGGTGGCTACAGCTCCGATTAGACCACTAGCCTGGGAACCTCCATATGTCTCAGGTGCGACCCTAGAAAAGACAAAAAAAAAAAAAAAAAAAAAAAGCTAAACTGAGATTTCAATTTAAATTTGTCAGCTTAGCAAAAAATCAAATGTTTTATGAAACACTTTTGTTGGAAGTTCTCAGGATGGTTCAGCAGGTTAAGATTCCAACTAGTATTCATGAGGATAGGGGTTCGATCCCTGGCCTCATGTAGTGGCTTAAAGTATCCAGTGTTGCCGCAAGCTTCAGTGTAGTTCATAGATGAGGCTCAGATCTGGTATTGCTATGGCTGTAATGCTACATGGCAACATAAGTGCAATAGATATGCTAATAGATTCTGTAAATATAATTTGGTACAGCCTCTATGGAGGGCAATTTGTCTTTATCAGTCAAACTAATAACCACATATACCTTTGGACCTAGCATTCATATTTCTGAAGATTTATCATACAGGAGTTACCGTTGTGGCGCAGTGGTTAACGAATCTGACTAGGAACCATGAGGTTGCAGATTCGGTCCCTGCCCTTGCTCAGTGGGTTAACGATCCGGCGTTGCCGTGAGCTGTGGTGTAGGTTGTAGACGCGGCTCAGATCCCACATTGCTGTGGCTCTGGCGTAGACTGGAGGCTACAGCTCCGATTCGACCCCTAGCCTTGGAACCTCCATGTGCCGAGGGAGCAGCCCTAGAAATGGCAAAAAGACAAAAAAAAAAAAAAAAAAAAAAAAAGATTTATCATGCAAATAAGCTTGTATTCATATGAAATGATATATGTATGTGTTTATTCGTTACCTTATTTATATTAGCAAAATACTGGAAGCAATCCAGGTGTCTCTAAGTTAAAACTGACTAAATAAACATTATAAACATACAATAGAATATTATGTAGCTACAAAAAAAAGAATGAGGAGGAGTTCCCATTGTGCCTCAGTGGGTTAAGAACCTGACTAGTATCCATGAGGATGTGGGTTGGATCCCTGGCCTGGCTTAGCGGATAAGGATCCAGTGTTGCTGAAAGCTCTGGTGTAGGTTGCAGGTGTGGTTTAGATCCAGCATTGCTCTGGCTATGGCATAGGCCAGCAGTTGTAGCTCCGATTCTACTGTTAGCCTGGGAATTTCTATGTGCCTCGGGGGTGGCCCTAGGAAAAAAAAAAAAGAGGAAACTCTCAGCGTACTTCTGAAAGATCTCCAAAACACACTGTTAGGTGAAAAAAAAAAATGTAGTATGGGAGTTCCCTTGTGGTGCAATGGTTTAAGGATCTGGCATTGTCACTACTGTTACACAGATTCAAACCCTGGCCCAGGAAATTTGAGTACCATAGGTGTGGCCAAAACAATTTAGTGTGCTATATTTTGTGTTAAAAAAAGTAACATGATAATTGTTTATAATTGTTTGTATGTTTCTAATCATTCATACCAGCAAAAATAAACTCTGGAAGGACACAGAGAGTTAGTAAAAAGCCACTCTCTAAACACCTATTTAACATCCTTGCTGCTTTCTCCATCCCCTTGCTTGGGAAAATCCCAACTCTAGTCAAACCAAAATAACCACTTACTCTTTCCTTTCAGTCAAACAGCTGGAGTAAAATTCACACCAACTTGACTAGTCTGCCTTTAAATGTATGCCCAAAATATCTAGGAGGCAGTTAATACTGCTCAGTCCACACTAGTACAGTTCCCTAGTGTGTTCAGTTTCTGTCACCACTTCTCCTCATTCTTCAATCTCCTAAACTTCCCTTTTTCATCTTTAAACTAATGACTTTACCTCATACTCTAGAGAACAGAAGTCAGACTAAATTTTTATCATTTCCCACCAGCAAATACACCAACTGTACCATACACTTCCCTCTTGTCATAGTGGATGGCAGTCTATGCTCCCTTTTGGCCCTCACCTTGAGCTCTGGATCCCATCTCCTCTCTTCTCAAGACCTTGGTACTGCAACTATCCCCTCTTCATCATATATCATTAATTTTTTTTCCTTTCTACTGGATCATTGCCATTAGCAAACCATCATTTCCATGTAAACAAAATAGGTACTCTTGTCTTCATCCACCATGCTTCCAGCTGCTGTTCCTTTTTTTCTGCTGCCTTTTTTAGCAAAATCTCCCTTGAACTGTCTGTAGCCACAGTGTATGTTTCCTTGATTTACATTCTCTCCTTGGCCTACTCCATGCAGGTTTTATTGCCAACTTCACTATTCCACTGAAACTTTTTACAAGGTGACCCCTGAAGGCTATACACACACGAGTCATTAGATATAGGTGACTCTGGGAAGGGGGTGTGACTTTGGCATAGGTCTCTTTGGTGGAGGCAATTCCCAAAGAGGCCAAGAGCTGGGGAAATAGCTCTTCGTTTCTGAAGGGGAGTCTGGGTAGCACTTCACAGCACCCACTAAAGTATATCTGTGCACAGAAAACCCTACATTCCAAAAGGATAGAAGAAAAAAAAAAAAAAAAAAACGTCAGGGCTAAGGGAAAACTGAATAGCACAGTCAGATGAAGTCAGGATAAGTCAGATCAGATGAAATGAGGAATGCATGTCAATTTTTGGATTCGAAATGCAAATTTAAGTTTGGTCTTCCTAGAGGCTAAAGCAAAATGACTAACAAGATTCATTATAGGAGTTCCTGTTGTGACTCAGTGGGTTGAGAACCTGACTAGTATCCATAAGGATATGGGTTTGATCCCTTGCCCTGCTCAGTGGGTTAAGGATCTGGTGTTGCCACAAGGTGCGGTGTAGGTCTCAGACCTGGCTTGGATCCCTCATTGCTGTGGCTATGGTGTAGACTGGTAGCTACTGTTCGGATTTGACCCCTAGCCTTGGAACTTCCATATGCCACAGCCCTACAAAGACAAGGAAAAAAAAAAGATTGATTATAAAATTTAAGGTAGCTATGCAACCAGTAAATGACAGAAACATAGCATCTCTCAATAGGAACCTCTAGAAATATCATTACCTAGAGTGCTATTAAATAAGGCCAGCTTATTAACTTAATGGATTGGATCATAGACAACATGTTTATGAAACTTGGATAAAGCACAAATTCAGGTATAGCTGCTAATATACTAGATAACAGAATCAAAATTTATGTTTAATATTCCCTTCCAGAATTTTCTGCTTTGCAGACAAACTCATTAGTCTGAAGTTTACAAAATCTGCTTTTTAAAAAGGACTACAGGGAGTTCCCATCATGGGGCAGCAGAAATGAATCCGACTAGGAACCATGAGGTTGCGGGTTTGATCCCTGACCTCACTCAGTGGGTTAAGGATCCAGCGTTGCCGTGGGCTGTGGTGTAGGTTTGCAGACATGGCTCAGATCCTGAGTTGCTGTAACTGTGGTGTAGGCCAGCGGCTATGGCTCTGATTCGACCCCTAGCCTGGGAACCTCCATATGCCATAGGTGCGGCCCTAAAAAGACAGAAAGACAAAAACAAACAAACAAACAAAACACTTGTGTAGGAGTTCCCATTGTGGTGCAATGGAAAAAAAAATCCAACTATTATTCATGACGACGTAGATTCGATCCCTGGCCTCGGTCAGCGGGGTCACGGATCCGGCATTGCCCTCAGCTGTGGTGTAGATCACAGACGGATCCCATGTTGCTGTGGTGTAGGCCAGCACCTGCACCTCTGATTCAACCCCTAGCCTGGGAACTTCCATATGCTGCAGGTGCAGCCCTAAAAAGCAAAACAAACAAATAAAAAAACAATTGTATAAATATAGTATGTGAGAGACCTGATTTAATAGTAGTCCAAGTGAGGGGTTTCCTGTTGTGGCTTAGCAGGTTCAGAACCTGACTAGTACCCATGTGGATGAAGGTTCCATCCCTGGCCTCACTCAGTGGGTTAGGTAGCTGGTGTTGCTGCAAGCTGCAGTGTAGGTCACAGATGCGGTCTGGATATGATGTTCCTATGGCTGTGGTGTAGGCTGGCAGCTGCAGCTCTGATTTGACCCTTCTCCTGGGAACTTCCATATGCTGCACTTGTACCTGTAAAAAATAATAGTAATAATAAAGTTATTACAAGATAATGGCTATTTCCCTCTGTTTGTGCAATATGTTTTTGTGCAATTATACAATATATTTGTCCATTTTATACATAGTAATTTGTATCTTTTAATCCCATACCCCTATCTTGCCCCCTATCTTGTGCCTCCCTCTTGCCCTCTCCCCACTGATATCCACTAGCTTGCTTCCTATATCTGTGAGCCTATTTCATTATATACATTTATTTTATTTTTCACATTCCATGTATAAGTGATAATGTACAATATTTGTCTTTGTCTGACTTATTTCACTAAGCATATATCTCTATGTGCATCCATGTTGTTCCTAATGGCAGAATTTCATTCTTTTTTTTTTTTTTTGGCTTGTGGCATGTGGAAGTTCAGGGATTGAACTTGAGCCACAGTTATCACCCAAGGGCCATAGCTGTGGTAGCACTGAATTCTTAGCGCACAGCACCAGAAGGGAAATTCCCAGAATTTCATCCTTTTTCATGGCTGAGTACTATTCCATTGTGAATATGAGAGAGTGTGTGTGTGTGTGTAACATCTTCTTCATCCAGTCTACCTATTGGTGGACACAAGGTTGCTTCCATATCTTGACTAATGTAAATAATGATGCTATGAACATTGGGATTCGTGTATCTTTTCAAATTAGCATTTTTTTTTTTCTTTTTAGGGCCATACCTGTGACATGTGTTCACAGGCTAGGGGTTGAATTGGAGCTACAGCTGCCAGCCTACACCTCAGCCCTAACAATGTGGGATCCGAGACATGTCTGCAAACTATACGGCAGCTTGTGGCAATACCAGATCCTTAACCCACTAAGTGAAGCCGGGGATCAACCCCACATCCTCATGGATATCAGTCTAGTTCTTTTGTTCCTAGCACCACACTTGAAGCATTTGGAAGTTTCCAGGCTCGAGGTCAAATTGGAGGTACAGCTGCCGGCCTTCACCACAGTCACATCAATATGGGATCCGAGCCGTTTCTGTGACCTACACCACAGCTCATGGCATCACTGGATCCCCTACTCTCAGCTGCTGAGCCACAATGGGAATTGCAGCATTTTTGTTTTCTTTGGCTATCACCCCGGAGTAGAATTGCGGGGTCATATGGTAGTTGTATTTTTACTTTTTCGAGGAACCTCCATACTGCTTTCCATAGTGGCTGCACCAATTTACATTCCTACCAACATGTACCAAAGAGTCCCCTTTCCAGCACATCCTTGTCACTATTTGTTATTGTAGGTTTTTTTTTTTTTCTTTTTTAGAGCTGCTCCTGTGGTATATGGTAGTTCCCAGCTTAGGGGTTGAATCGGAGCTATAGCTGCTGGCCTACGCCACAACCGCAGGAACACCAGATCTGAGCTGAGTTTTTGACCTACCCTAGAGCTCATGGCAATACCAGATCCTTAACCCACTGTGTGAAGCCAGGGATCAAAACCAAATTGCCCTGGATTCTAGTCGGGTTTGTTACTACTGAGCCACAACAGGAACTCCTATTGCTGACTTTTTGATAATAGCCATTCTGACAGGTGTGGGGTGATATCTCACTGTAGTTTTGATCTGCATTTCTCTTATAATTAGTAATGTTGAGCATCTTTTCATATGCCTGTTAGCTATCTGTATGTAAAAATGTCTATAGAGGCCATTTTTTTTTTTTTTTTTTTTGCCTCACCCCTGGCATGTGGAAGTTCCCAGGACAGGGATCAAACCCACACCACAGCAGTGACAACACTGATCCTTAACCTGCTGAGACACCAGGGAACTCTCTATTCAGGCCATTTTAAAATTGGCTTGTTTCACGAATTCTCTGGTGGTCTCGTAATTAGGATTCAGCAATTTCACTGCTTCCAGTGTTCAATCTCTGGTCTGGGAATTGAGATCCCACTTTAAGCACTGCACACCTAATAAATGAATAAATAAATAAATAAATAAGATGATTTGCTTTTTTGATGTTGAGTGGTGTGAGCTATTTATATATTTTGTATATTGATCATATATTTTGCAAATATTTTCTTTCATTCAGTAGACTGTCTTTGCATTTTGTCAATGGTTTCATTTCTTGTGCAAAACTTTTAAGTTCAGTTAGGTCCTGTTTGTTTATTTTTACTTTTATTTTCTTTGCCTTAGGAGACATATCCAAAAAAATTTGTACAGTTTATATTCAAGAGTGTTCTGGGAGTTCCCTTATGATGCAGTGGGTTAAGGATCAGGCATTGTTACTGCAGTGGCCTGGGTTGCTGCTGTGACTCAGATTCAATCCCTGGCCCAGGAACTTCCAAATGCCATGGGCCTGGCCAAAAACAAACAAACAAACAAACAAACAAAACAAACAAAAAACCTCAAACAATGCCTCTTCCCAGAAAAAAGGAGTGTTCTGCCTATATTCTATTCTAGGACTCTTACGGTTTTAGGTTTTACATTTAGGTCTTTAATCCATTTTGAGTTTATATTGAAATATGGTGTGAGGAAATTTTTTTTTTTTTTTTTTTTTTTTTTTTTTTTTTGTCTTAGCACTGAAACTGAGGCATATGGAAGTTCCCAGGCTAAGGGTTGAGTCAGAGCTACAGCTGCTGGCCACAGCCACAGCAGCGCTGGCTCCCTGACACACTAGGTGAGGCCAGGGGTCAAATCTGTTTCCTCATGGATACTAATCATGTTCGTTACCCCTGAGCCCTGACAGGAACTCCTAATCTCATTCTTTTACATGTAGCTGTCCCATTTCCTGAGCATTGCTTATTGGAGAGATTGTTTTTCTCCATTGTATATTCTTATCTCCTTTGTCAGATTAATTGACGGTAAGTGCATTGTTTGCAAATGAATTCTTAGATTGTAAATAAGAATGACAAAAACAGCTACTGCTTCAGTACTTAAAATGTACCGGCTCTGTGCTAAGCATAGTACATCAACTGTATTATTTATTCCTTATTTTGCCATAAGGTTAAGTCATATTACCATCATAATAACTACTTTCTGCATGGAGAAAATTGTAGAGATGTGTAGCAGCCAAGAACAGATAGCTAGATTGGGGAACTGGGTTTGAAACTGAGATCTGTTCTTCCCATAGAGAGATAGTTCCTCCTGTGCCTGGTTCAGTTCTTGTTACAGTAATAAACAGAGGAGTGAAATTAATTGGAATGAGGAGTATGTAAAACTGTGCCATATGAAGACTATCTGTGGGATGGAAATCCTGTGGTATCAGATTGTTATGATCATTATACAACTACAGATGTGATAAATTCATTTGAGTAATAAAAAAAAAGACTATCTGAAGGATATAAAAATGTTTAGCTTGGAGAAGGAAAAGAGACTTATAATTAGTATCTTAAAATCCTCGAAGGAAAGTCTGTCATTGGTAAAGAATAATGAGGCATTTTGGGTAACTCCGGAGAGTAGTGCCTGGAAGTTACCAGGAAGCAGATTACTTTTTTTTTTTTTTTTTTTTTTTTTTTGGCTGCAGTGAGCAGAAATGTGACATGGAATCTCAGTTCCCAGGGATTGAATCCAGGCCTCAGCAGTGAAAGCATCAAATCCCAACCACTAGACCACCAGGGAACTCCCCAGATTCCAATTTTGTCGAAAGGTATTTAACAATTAAGAGGTTTTTTGTTTTTTTGTCTTTTTGCCTTTTCTAGGGCCGCTCTCACAGAGTATGGATGTTCCCAGGCTAGGGGTCGAATCAGAGCTGTAGCCACCGGCCTACGCCAGAGCCACAGCAACTTGGGGTCCGAGCTGTGTCTGCCACCTACACCATAGCTCACGGCAACGCCAGATCCTTAACCCACTGAGAAAGGGCAGGGACCAAACCCGCAACCTCATGGTTCCTAGTCAGATTTGTTAACCACTGAGCCACGACGGGAACTCCTTTTTTTTTCTTTTTTTCTTTTTTTTTTTTTTTTTTAAAGCAGAATGGTCTGCCTTGAGAATTTTTAGAAGACTTTAACTAGAGGATGTATAAACTCCTGGTGGTTGTATGAAATAAAATATATTTTATGGCAAGAGAAGACATTTTTATTTATTTTATTTGGTAATTTATTTTTTTGGTCATGCCTGCATCATGCAGAAGTTCTGAGGCCAGGGATCAAACCTGTACCACAGCAATTACCTGAGCCACAGCAGTGACAATGCCAGATCCCTAACCCACTTCACCACCAGGGAACTCCCAAGAAAATTTTAAACATAAAAATTCTTCTCTGCTTTTGGTCTTCTCTCTCCCCACACTGCATTTTATACACAGGCTGATGCAGTGAAAATGCTCTAACCTTAACCTGCTGAGCCACAAGGGAACTCCCTCAAGTGACATATTATTCGCAATTAACATAATCCAGATCTACTAGTCATCCTTGTAGGTCATGTGACCCTTCGTTATAAGATCAAGAAGGAATGCTGCTTTTTTTCTCTCTCTCTTTTTTGGCCGCCCCAAGGCAAATGGAGTTCCTGGGCCAGGGATCAGATCCTACCATTGCTGCAGCTGTGGCAGCACCTGATCCTTTAACCCACTGTGCTAGGCCAGGGATTGAACCTGTGTCCTGGTGCTGCAGAAATACCACTGATCCCTTGCACCACAGGGGTAACTCCAGGAACGTTATCTTTTATACAGTCACCTTGTTGATACTGGGAGAATGCTGCTCATTATTGTTGAGCAGGTATCTCTGCTGATGGGAGAGGTTTGGTGGGTGCATAATGCAGAATCTGAGCCTCTCTTTTAATCCTCAAATTTGGCTCAAATAAAATTCTCCAATTCTTTCTTGGATTAACTGATTAATTTTCATCAACAGTTATATTGGCCTTTTGTGAAAGGTGAGAGGATGACCTAAATGACCGCTAAAATGACACTTCTACTTGAAGATTAAGTCATAAGAGTTTTTTTTCTTTTTTCTTTTTATGGCTGCACCTGTGACATATGAAAGTTTCTGGACCAGGGGTCAAATCGGAGTTGCAGCTGCTGGCCTATACCACAGCCACAGCAATGCTGGCTCCCTAACCCACTGAGCAAGGCTGGGGTTCACACTTGCATCCTCACTGACATTGTGTCAGGTTCTTAACCCACTGAGCCACAATGGGGAACTCCAGTCTTGGGGTTCTTTTAAACCCCTGCTCAAATTTCTCCATCTTAAAATTTTCTCCAACAGGAGTTCCTGTAGTGTTGCGGTGGTAAACAAATCCGACTAGGAACCATGAGGTTGCGGGTTCGATCCCTGGCTTTGCTCAGTGGGTTAAGGATCCGTTGTGGCCATGAGCTGTGGTGTAGGTCGCAGACACGGCTTGGATCCCAAGTTGCTGTGGCTCTGGTGTAGGCTGGTGGCTACAGCTCCGATTAGACCCCTAGCCTGGGAACTTCCATATGCCATGGGAAGCGGCCCTAGAAAAGGCAAAAAGCCAAAAAAAAAAATTTTTTTTCTCCAACAATCACAGCCCAGAGTGACTGGTCCCTTCTCTTAACTCTTCTCTCTGCTCCTCTTTAATACTGCACTCATGTGTTCCTCTCTCCAACACTAAATTCCCTTGAGGGTAAAGAACAGAGTTTTGCATATGGCAGGCACCCAAATATTTGTTTCAATTTAGTAATACAAAATTTCTCTTTTGGTAACATATTGTCCTATTTCTTTTGTTAGTCTTGGAAGTAGATTGTAGACCATTTGAAGTCAGGGATTGTGGTTTATATTTATTTGTATTCCCCATAGCACCCAATAGGTGCTTCGTAAACACTGCTTTAACTTGAGTGGAACCAGAAGTAAACCTTTGGACCAAAGAAATGAGAACAAAGGTGAAAGAAGTGAAAGGTCTAAGAATACCACTGTTTTGGAAACAAGTGTGTCCTTACAATCAATGAGATAAGATTCAGGAAGTTTTCCCACAGGCAAGCTGGATATACCAGGATCACTGAAAATTAAATCATTATGAAATAGCAACTAGAAAGGGTAAAGGTGTTGAACACTGAGTTTCAATTAAAAATGATTTAACATTTTCGTTGGAGTTCACTGGTGGCACAGGGGGTTAAGGATTCCATGTTGTCTCTGCTATAGCTGAGATTCCATCCCTGGCCCGGGAACTTCCACAAGCCGCCAGCCGGCTTCGCCCTGTTCCCCCTCCAAAAACCCTTAAAAAAATAAAAATGACGTAACAATGTAAATATTAACAGAAAGCTTGGGTATCAACATAGCCTGTAGAAAGAAGGCTTAACACAACTATTAGTCACAGTGAGAAGATAAGAGAAGATACGCAGTCACAGGGTTCTGCTGACTGATCAAACGTGTGAAGGACATATGCAGTCACTCACAGTGATGTTTATGGAGCATCTGTATGTCAGTTGCTTTTCCTACTACGGAATTGATCCCTTTCCCCTTTCTTTTCCCTTTCCTCCTCTCTGCGTGGCCCTGAATGCTGCGTATGGAGTGGACAGCGGAACAGTTTAGGAATACTGTCAAAGTATCACTCCACTTCTCTCCGGGTCCTCTCCCCCGACCCTAGCATATTAATATATGTGGTTTTCACTTGCTAAAGGATGGAACCAAGGTTTCTGCAGCACTCAGCATTTTACATTTGAACAAACAAAACCAGACCTGTCTCCCCCTCGAGTCCCCAGAACTAATACCTTCCCTACCACCTTCTTTAAGGTATTCCTTTAATCTTCCAGCTCCAACTCAGAACCCAGCCAGTCAGAAAGTCCCTACTTCAGGAACCTTGCCCAATCAGAGTGTCTTCACCTGCGCGGAAGGTGAGGCTTGTGTCTCCTTACGTGACCGTCTCCGGGGCCAACCAGCGGCGGCTCGGGCTTGGAAAGGCGCCAATCCGCCCCAGTGGGGAGTAGTGGGAGGAGTTGCACCTGGCTGACGGTGAATCACTCAATGGAGCGGCGGTTCTCTCCACCAATTGGAATGTGCAGAGGCGGGGCGCCAACCAATCGGGCGTGAAGGGACGGGCAGGGCGGGGCTCGACCTAGCTACTGGAGTTCAGTCCCGGTGCTGCTGTGGGCGAAGCTGTGTCTGTTCCGTGGGCTCCGGCCGTCGCTGTCGTATCGGGATCTTGACCGTGATGGGGACAAAGGCGAAAGTCGGGAGGAAACAATTACTTCTCTTCACATCAGTGATCTTGTGTAAGTTCCTGTTGTTTTTGGAGGAACCCATGGATCTAGTCGAAGCTTGGAGGGCGTCGCTCCCCACACCTCCGGCCCGCGAGAGGGGAAGGGTTCGGAAACCAGCTCGCCTCACCCTCCTAATTCCCCCAGCTCGTTCCTCTTCTTTCTCCTTCTTCCGCTGATGAGTGGCTGGCTCCCCTCCCCCCACGGGTGAAGCGTGACTCCTTCTTTGTCACTCACTGGGAGGGAGCTGCCTGTTTCGCACATTAACCAAAAATAACGGAGAGAGGCTAGTTCGCCCTTCTCCAATCCTTGCTTACTGGTGAGGGCTGGTGGGCGCGAAGGCCCTGCCCACATATATCTACCTAGCCGGGATCACGCACCTGGGAATGGCTATCCCTCACACCATCACGCATCCAACGTCTGCGAACAACCGAGAGAAATAGGGAGACTTTCATTCGCTGAATCCCTTAAGGAAGTTCTGCTCCTTAAGGATTCTCAGAGAAGATCTAATAGACGTGGGGTGGAAGTTTCTTTCCCAGCTCTTGCTGAAGGGCCTCTTTAGCTTTCCCCTCTATCTTTGGGTTGTTGTGGTTGCTCTGGTAAAAGTGCTTGGCTCAAAAATCTGGAAAAAAAGGAAATACAAGTGAAATCTGAAGTTTCGCAGAGCACAGCACTCAAAGTTCCTTGCTCGAATAACTACTTCAAAAGTCCTTAATAAATGTTGTTGACTGATTGACTATTCCCTGGGGGAGGTCCTGTCTTTTGGTTGGTTGGAGCCTTTTCAGAGCCTGAACTCTGCCCTCCCTCTGGCCATGTTTGAGAGTTTTTGTTTCCTTTGTAAACTCCCTTTCCTGTGGAACAATGAAGCTCACTTGCTGGGGCATGCCTCTATCTATAGATATGTTTGTCCCCAGCTGAGTGTATGGTTTGTGCCTTGGTCTACCTGTGTCAGCACCTGTACATTTAACCGTGTGATTCTTGCGTGCCTATATGTGTGCTTCTGTGGATAGTTGTGTCAGTAGGGGACCTGTAAGAGTCTCCATTTTCCCCTCAACATCCGAGTTTTAGGACATGTAAAAGAAATGAACAATTACAATCAATATTGTGGTTATAAGGTAATTACTTTGCTTAATTTGAAAGGTGCCCTTAGAACAGATGGATTGACTACCCCTTTGTCCCTTATCACAGAAATTTAACCCTTGGGGTGGACTGGACTAGTGAAAAGTCAATTCCTCTCCCTATTGTAGAGATGAGGAAACAGGTACAAAGAGGGGAAATGACTTTTCCAGACTGACAAAAGGAACTGGGAATACCAAAGTCTCCTGACTCACTTCTCCTTTTTCCACTCCTGGGTCCAGCATCTCAGGTACTCTGTGGTACAGGAACCAGGATATCAAACATCCAGTGCCCCAATTTTTCTTTTTTTTCAATTCTTCTTTTCTGCTAAATTCTTTCTTTTTTCATTCTACTCCTATATTTCTCTTTCATTCTCTCCTGTATTTCCTTTTTTTTCCCCTTCAAGTTCCATTCTTTTTCTCCCCGTTTACTTCTGTCTGTATCTTAGAACTGCTAATGACACCCATATTCTTTTTTTTTTTTTTGGTTCTGCATGGTACTTGGTACTAAAGATTTTGCCAACCCTTGTTGCTGTACAATACCCACCCACCCCCTGCCCCAAACCTAGAAGTTTCTGAGTCAGTAACTATTTGTGACAGTATTCATCAGGCTTATAAGCTTCCTAGAGCTGCATCCTTCTCCCTTTCTCTTTTTTCTTTCTTTTTCTTTCTTTCTTGCTTTCTTGCTTGCTTGCTTGCTTGCTTTCTCGCTTGCTTTCTTGCTTTCCTTCCTTCTTGCTTTCTTGCTTTTTCTTTCTTTCTTGCCAAAGATGTGGCATATGGAAGTTCCCAGGTTAGGGGTCAAATCTGAGCCACAGCCACAGCAATGCCAGGTCCGAGTCTCTCGTCTGCAACCTATACCACAGCTTCCAGCAATGCGGGATCCTTAACCCACTCAGCCACAATGGGAACTCCTCTCTTCTTTCTTTTCTCTCCCTTTCTTTTCTGTAATAATCACATCCTGACACTGAACCCTTCTGAGCTTGGGAATGTCCTCTACTCTGTTCAGGGAATTGAGAAACAGTGGTCTAGGAGTTCCCACTGTGGCACAACAGGTTAAGGATCCAGTGTTGTCTCTGTGGCAGCATGGGTTGGATCCCCAGCCCCACAAAGTGGGTTAAGGATCCCTCACTGTCGCATCTGCGACTCAGATTTGACCCCTGGCCTGGGAACTTCCTGTATGCCATTGTACAACCAAAAAAGGGGGGGAGGGAGAAATAGTGGTTTAGAGGGAGCTTGGGATGGTTGCATTAGCTTGACAGCAGATCCAATCCGTGTCTGAGACCTGCACCATAGCTCATGGCAACACCAGATCCTTAACCCACTGAGTGAGGCCAGGGATCAAACCTACGTCCTCATGGATGCTAGTCAGATTCGTTTCCCCTGAGCCACGATGTGAACTCCTGACCTTGTCACATTTAAATAGGGCTAGACCCTGTGTGTGTTGGTGTGTGTGTGATTTGATTAGCACAGTGAAGATGGAAATAGCACCCAGGCTACCTTACCTTTCCACCTTATATATGATCTTAGGCTACTAACTCAGTCTTTAAATCTGTAAAACAGAAGTAATAATACTTGTCCTAACCTTGTCCTAGGATCAACTAGGATAATAGCTACATTACATATACATGAAGGGATTATTACTTGGTAGCTATTATCCCCCTTGGATTTTTTGAGGATGAAACAATGCTGCCCATAGCAGAGCAGGTCAAAGAAGCAGGGAGAGGCCTGGCTAGATTCCAGAAGGCAAGAGTGAAAAAGTAGGGGTTCTTTCTTGGGCATCTAGTCTGTCTTCTCCCTCTGGGATATTGGAAGCATGTATAGGATGCACGCTTCAAGTGGGCTCTGCCACTGGGGAGGAAGAAGAAAGGATCCAGCAAAGGCCCAACCCCCGCTGGGGGAAGCTAGCGGAGAGGAAGGGACAGGGTTGGAGAAGAAACACTGGGAGAACCCTGCTTGGGAAAAGCAAAGCTGGTGGCTCAGAGTACTAGCCTCCCTTTGCCTAGAACACCTGTGCTTAGGAACATTTCCAGCTGTCTCCCAGGAAGGAAGAGGCATTTCTGTTTAGCAGGGTGGTACGTGCATAGGATGACTTTTGGTGTAACCACAGGGGAGAAAGAGGAAATCTGCTTTTGCATACCCTCGATTACCTGAGTGTAGTGTCCCCACAGAGGCATTCCAGAAGGGAGGACTGCTGCCCGGTTCTGGGTCAGTCCATGAGTCCTGGTGTTTTCTACTGATGTTCCAGACTCCAGCCTTTCTAGTTTTGCTGTTCACGGTTAGACTTACCTCACACTGTGGCTTGGTGAGTCACTCCTCTTTCCCCCTCCCTCTGCTGGGGGTTCAGTTTTACTCCCAGGAAATTGTTCCCTTGAAACCAGAACCTAGAAACTAGTGAAGCAATAATTTGGAACTAGGAAGTGAATGGTAGTGGAATTCCAGTGACTTAATCTCATCCCCCCTGGCTCCAGAACTCTTTCACTTTATGACGTTTCTCTTCAGTTTCTTTGTGATCTGGGCTTGCCTGGGGTCTCCAGCCCAGTTTTGTTTTGGGATGGATCTGCTGTAATTTATTATTTATTTGTAAGGTTTTTCTATTTTTTTCTAGGGCCACATCCGTGGCATGTGGAATTTCCCACTCTAGGGAGTGAATTGGAGCTGCACCTGCCAGCCTATGCCACAGCCACAGCAACACCAGACCTGAGCCACGTCTGTGACCTACACCACAGCTCATGGCAACACTGGATCCTTAACCCACTGAGCGAGGCCAGGGATCAAACCCTCATCCTCATGAATACTAGTTGGATTCATTTCTGCTGAGCCAAGATGGGAACTCCTATTTTTTCTATTATAGTTGATTTACAATGTTCTGTTAAAATTTCTGCTATGCAGAAAAGTGACCCAGTCATATACCCACACACACGTTCTTTTTCTCACATTATCCTCCATTACAGGATGATCTGCTGTAATTTAAAACAACAATAATGTTTATTTATTTAGAATAGGTTAATACATTAACATGGTTTGAGAAAATGATATTAAAGGAGTTGGGGGTACTCCATACCTCCCCTAGTTTCCTATGTATCTTTCCAGTGTTTTTTTCTGCAGTCGTCAGTATATATTACTATACATTTCTTTCTTTTTCCTTTTTTTTTCTTTTTTTAAATTTTTATTTATTTATTTATTTCTATTTTCCCACTGTACAGCAAGGGGGTCAGGTTATCCTTACATGTATACATTACAATTACATTTTTTCCCCTTTTTCTTTTTTTTAATTTATTATTATTTTTTTTTATCTTTTCTCTTTTCTTACATAAAAACACAGTATATACTACTGCTTCCTACATATTGTTTATTTCACTTAACATACTTTTTTCATGTTGGTGTTGTGACCTCGTCCGAAATATTCCACCCCCCCCTGCCCTCCTCCCCAAGTCCTCTGGGTCAAGGGGGCATCTGTGGATTCAGAAATGGCCGACCTTCCTGTTCAAAGATTTAGAAGTTACGCACATTTTATGTGTTAGCTTAGGAAATAACGGGGCTTGTTTTTCACATCTGTTATTATTGAGTAGAGACCTTGGGGATCTCTAAACTCAGACCTGCTTCCTTTTTAGAGGTTCAGGAAAGACCTGGATGGCCGTTTGACAAAATGCAATTGAGGACTGAGGTTTCGGTGTTGTCAGGGGTTGTAAGAAGCAATGGGAATGGATACATACTGGGGTTTTCCAGGCATTGAAAATTCAGAGTTCATTTGCCTGGGACTCCCTGATAAGCAGGGTTTCTGTCTAAAGTCCGCCTGGTGTCATTTGTTTTACAATGTGGGGTAGGACAGGAGGAAGCAGCTGGTTGGCAGGAATTTTGATGCCAGGCCCCTGGAGTGAGCCCTGGGCAGGCGCAACCTCCCCTTGTAATGGGGAGATGGGTGGGGAGGAGAGTAAGCAGGTAGAACTGGAAATTCTGCTGAGAGAGGGCCTGAGGGAGCAATGGAGTGAAAGCTCTCCTGGCCCGCACTGCCACCACCACTTTCTGCCATCCTCAGAGGGCCGTGCCAGCTGACCAACGTCACTGAAAGTACAGCCAAGCCTGGCCCTTTAGATAGACTTAGCCCAGCCTGTCACTGGGCTCACAAAGCCTTCCTCTTGCCCACACATTCCTTATCTGTCCCACCCCAACCTCCAGGAGTGAGTTCAGTCTCTACAGGATGAGCTGTGGGAAGGAAAGGGCAAAGGGGAGGGGGTTGGTGTTGGTGGAAGCCCTGGGTCCGAGTTCTACTTGTATTGCCATGTCCAATTCATTGGTTAATCCAATAAACATTGGTGTCTACTCTGTTCTGAGTGTTGTGCAAGAGATTAGGGATAAGAAAATAAATAGCATCTGCTATCAAGAAGACCTGAGGCAGTGGGTGGGGACAAACTAAGGCGAGCCAGAGGTATTGTAACTATCAGCAAAAACAAGTTCGGTAAACTGGGTGGCAGCAGGCTCAAGCTGGGGGCTCTCCGAGGCTATGGCTTATCCTTCCTTATAGGTGGAAGGTCCTATGAGGCTCATCTGCCTAGAGGGGAAGTTTGGATAAATTCTCAGAGAAAACCAGTGAGACCGGCTAGCTGCCTTCCCTCTCCTTTTCCTTTGTTTTTTTTTTGTTTTGTTTTGTTTTTTTAATGAATTACAACAAATTCATTGCATGAAAGTAACTTAAGGAGAATTCTAATGATTAACAGGATGCATAGAGAAAACAATGGTTTCTTAATAAAGCAGCAGAAGGAAGTAACTTCTGCTGTGGGTTTGATCTGCATACACAAGGGAGGGTTGTTGGTGGGTTCTGTCAGGGGTCTGGGCACCTCCACCCTCTGTGACCACCTTCTTTTTTTAAATTTTTTTTTACTTTTTTTATATTTGTGTGACCACCTTCTTATCACAGCTTTGCTTCAAAGTGGCAAAGCACAGTGCTAGAAGCAGGGAGAGGATACAAACGTAGCTTGGTTTCTGTACCCCAGGAACTACAGACATATACTGACTAAATAGAATAGAGCACAGTACGTACGCCAAGGGCTCTCCGCAAAGTACACAATGTTTGGGGAGCATAGAAGGAAAGAGTTACTTTCTCAGATGATTTTTTTTTTTTTTTTTTTTTTGTCTTTTGAGGGCTGCACTCGCGGCATATGGAGTTTCCCAGGCTTGGGGTCCAATTGGAGCTGTTGCCGCCGGCCTACACCACAGCCACAGCAACACCAGATCCCAGCCACCTCTGTGACCTACACCACAGCTCAAGGGAATGCCAGATCCTTAAGTGAGACCAGGGGTTGAACCCGCAACCTCATAGTTCCTAGTCAGATTTGTTTCCGCTACGCCATGACGGGAACTCCTTAGACAGTAATTTTTAAAGAAATAGTATATGTTCAATGTGGAGAAGGGGGAAAACACAGAAGGATGTAGAGAAAATAGAATCATATTGTATTTAGAGTTAAATACTGATGGTTAGTCTTTCCTTTGTGAATAAATGTGTGGTATATATGACCAGTGCAAAATGTATCAGGAAAAATCAAGTGGCTGTTTGATGTCGTTGACTTTTCCTTAAGCCTTGACTTTGTGGGTAAACATTGATTAGGGTACAATGTCACACCAGCTCAACAGAAATTCATAGATATTGATGTTTAACCAAACCTATGTACTAAATACTGCTTTGAGCTGTGGCTAATTTGTCAGATTAGGTAGGAATCCCAGTGGGAAAAAAACAAAACTGTGTTTTAGTTACTTTCTCATTTAGATTATTAGTTAACGACCCAGTGCTGTTTTTTTTTTTTTTTCTTTTTGTCTTTTTGCCATTTCTTGGGCCGCTCCCGCGGCATATGGAGGTTCCCAGGCTAGGGGTCGAATCAGAGCTGTAGCCGCCGGCCTACGCCAGAGTCACAGCAGCGGGATCCGAGCCGAGTCTGCAACCTACACCACAGCTCACGGCAACGCTGGATCCTTAACCCACTGAGCAAGGGCAGGGATCGAACCCGCAACCTCATGGTTCCTAGTTGGATTCGTTAACCACTGCGCCATGATGGGAACTCCTGGTTTTTTTTCTTTTTTGCTTTTTAGGGCTCAACCTGAGGCCTATGGAGGTTCATTAACCACTGAGCCATGATGGGAACTCCACATTAAGTTGTCCTTGAACTTGTATCTCTAAGTTTACCTTTGACTGTTTTCTCAGGCTATATTCCTAGAAGTTAGGGAGAGATGAGGGTTTGTTTTTTTTTTTTTTTTTGTCTTTTTTTGTCATTTCTTGGGCCGCTCCTGCGGCATATGGAGGTTCCCAGGCTAGGGGTCCAATCGGAGCTGTAGCTGCCAGCCTACGCCAGAGCCACAGCAACATGCGATCCGAGCCGCGTCTGCGACCCACACCACAGCTCACGGCAACGCCAGATCGTTAACCCACTGAGCAAGGGCAGGGATTGAACCCACAACTTCATGGTTCCTAGTCGGATTCGTTAACCACTGCGTCACGATGGGAACTCCAGGGTTTGTTTTTTGTCTTTTGTCTTTTTAGTTTTGTACCCATGGCACATAGAGGTTCCCAGGCTAGGTGTCATATTGGAGCTGTAGCTGCTGGCCTATACCACAGCCACAGCCATGAGCGATCCCAGCCACGTCTGCCACCTACACCACAGCTCACAGCAATGCCAACTCCTTAATCCACTGAGCAAGGGCAGGGATCCAACCTCTGTCCTCATGGATGCTAGTCAGATTCGTTTCTGCTGAGCCCCGAAGGGAACTCTGAGATAATCAGTTTTGACTTGGGAAAGGTGTAATGGATCAGGGGACAAGATCTTGAAGGATGAGTGGGATTTCCTTGCTTGTCTGATGGAGATGCTGTATAGCCCAGTAGCTTTGGAGACTCCGAATTAGACTTGTATTAAGACTCCCATCTTGTTGTTTGTAGCTGTGTGATTTGGGGCAACTGTGCTAAGCCTCAACATCCTCGTCTATAAAATGGGATGATGATAACAACAGTATTTGTCTCTGGGGTTTTTGAGAGATTTAATGAGACAACTGATGTGCTCTCGTTTCTTCCCGCTCTTATCCTCTCTTTGAAATTTATCAGACTGACGTACACTCTCCAGGATCTGGATGAGGTAGTATTCTCCTATTTTTTACTCATCTGTTACTTCATTTCACCTTTAAAGTTTTATTTAATCATTCTGTGCTTCCTGGTGTGTCAGTATTTGGATATTTCCTGTGATTCTTTATCATTGTTTGTTTTGCCTCTCCTTTCTGGCTTTATTTTCTTTCCTTCTTGTTCTCTATATGATTTTTTTTCCGCTTTCTATTCCCCTTTCCCACTCTTTTTTTGTTAAATTAAAACGCTTTATATATACTTGGTGATTACACAAATGTAGAACATAGAAAAGAAAAGCTGCCTGTATTTCTCATCTCTCAGAAGAGTACCTGAACATGATATTTAAGAAATGTTAGCTGCTATTATTGTTTTATTCATTTGATCATGCTTAGTAATATGTGTCTAGAATTTGGATATAACTAATTAAAAGTATAGGACAAATCTTGCAAAGGTCTTCAAGAGTTCTGTTTTTTTGTTGTTGTTGTTTTAGGTTTGTTTTTTTTGGTATGTAGGATGGCATTTTACTTCGGCATACCCACAGGCAGAACACGGATACATAGATGAATTGAGCAAATCTGATCATTGGTTTCCGTCTGATTTTGTTGTATTTATTTAATTAACTTTCTAAGTTCACCAAAAACATTTCACACCTATCTTGTTTTTTGCTTTGCTTTTTTTTTTTTTTTTTGGTATTTTTAGGGCTGTACCTGTGACATATGGAAGTTCCCAGGCTAGGGGTTGAATTGGAGCTACAGCTGCCAGCCTACACCACAGCCATAGCAACACCATATCCCAGCTGTGTCTTCGACCTACACCACAGCTCACAGTGACACTGGATTCTTCACCCACTGAGTGAGGCCAGGGATTGGATCTGCATCCTCATGGATACTAGTTGGGTTTACAACCTGCTAGGCCACAAAGGAACTCCACCACTATTTCTCCCTTTTTTCCCAGTTTCTTCATTTAAGGGACTGGATATTTTTATTTTGTTAAAAATTATTATAAACCAATAATAGTGCTTGAATTTCACTTTTCCATGTAATTCTAATTCTGAAGTTTTAAAAAAATTATCTGAAGGAGACTGGCAGCATTACTATATAGTTGTACTGTTAATTAACATTCAATTATTTGTAGGCACATAAGAAAAAACCCTTCTCACATACATGAAAGAAAGCAGGTCAATGAAATGTGTACTCTGTTGACTTAAAAAAAACCCCCAAACTTTATTGAGGTATATTTTGCACACATTTTAGTTTCAGATATACCATATAATAGTTTGATATTTATGTTTATGAAAGAATGATTACCACAGTAAGTCTGCATTCACCACCATACATAATTACAGAATTTTTTTTCTAGTGAGTAGAACTTTTAAGATTTACTTTCTTAGCAACTTTTAAATATGCAGCACAGTATTATTTCACTATAGGCATCATGCTGTACATTACATCTCCATGATTTATTTATTTTATAACTGGAATTTGTTTGTTTTTGATCTCACATAGAAGTGAGATCAAATGGCTTTGACTTGCTCTGACTTAATTCACTTAGCGTAATGCCCTTAATGTCCATCCATCTTGGTACAAATGGCAAGGTTTCATTCTTTTTAATGGCTGAATAATATTCCATCGTATGTGCATGTATTTTATATATAAACATGGGGGTACCTGTATCATTTTGAGTTGGGGTTTTCATTTTCTTTGGATAAATACCCATAAATGGAATTGCTGGATCATATGATAGTTATATGTTTATTGATTGATTTTGGCCATGCCTGTGGCATGTGGAAGTTTCCAGGCCAGGGATCAAATCTGTGGCACAACAGTGACAACACTGGATCTTTAACCTGCTGTGCCACAAGGGAACTCCTACATTTAATTTTTTGAGGAACTTCCATACAGTTTTCCATAGTGGTTGTAACAATTTACATTCCTACCAGCAGGAGGTTTTCATGAGGGTTCCTTTTTCTCCACATCCTCACCAAAATTTGCTATTTCTTATCTTTTTGATAATAGCCATTCTAACAGGTATGAAATGATAGCTCACTGAGGTTTTGATTTGGATTCTCCTGATAATTAGTGATAATGAGCATCTTTTCATGTACCTGTTAGCCATCTGTATATCTTTTTTAAAAAAATGTCTATGCAGATACTCTGACAACTTTCTTTTTTTTTAATGGCCAAACCTGAGGCATATGGAAGTTCCCAGGCTAGGGGTTGAATCTGAGTTACAGCTGCTGGCCTACACCACAGCCAAAGCAACACAGGATCTAAGCTGAGTCTGTGACCTATGCCACAGCTCTCAGCAATGGCAGATCCTTAACCCACTGAGCGAGGCCAGGGATCTAACCTGCATCCTCATGGATACTGGTGGGGTTCTTATCCTGCTGAGCCACAATGGGAACTCCCTTTGACAGCTTTCAAAACAGATTGTTGAGGGTTTTTTTGCTATTGAGTTCTTTATATACTCTATCAGATAAATGACTTGCAAATATTTTCTCCCATTCTGTACATTGCCTTTTCATTTTGATAGTGGTTTCCTTTGCTGTGCAGAAATGTCATCATGTGTAAACTTGAGTCAAGGCAGTAGTGACTAGGGATTCAACCAGCCCTGCTGATGCCGTTTAAACCTTTGTGTTGGTCTGCTTGGGCTTTTATTGGATGGGCTTAAACAACAGTAATTTATATTCTCACAATTCTGGAGCCCAGAGGTCCAAGATCATGCTGCTGGTAGGGAAGGTTTGCTCTGAAGCCTCTCCTTGGCTTACAATGGCTGCCCTCTTGCTACCTCTTCACATGGTCATTTGTCCCTTGGTGTCTCTTTGAGAAGGACATCAGTCAGATTGGATTAGGGCATATCCCAAGGGCCTCTTTTTAGCTTAATTACATTGTTAAGGACCCTATCTCCAAATACAGTCACATTCTTTTTTTTTTTTTTTGTCTTTTCTGGGGCCTGCTCCCAAGGCATATGGAGATTACCAGTCTAGGGGTCTAATCGGAGCTGTAGCCACCGGCCTATGCCAGAGCCACAGCAATGCCGGATCAAGCTGCATCTGTGAACTACACCACAGCTCACGGCAACGCCAGATCCTTAACCCACTGAGGGAGGCCGGGGATTGAACCTGCAACCTCATGGTTCCTAGTCGGATTCATTAACCACTGAGCCATGATGGGAACCCCTACAGTCACATTCTACAGTATTGGGAGTTAGGGCTCTCACATGAATTTTGAGGGAATATAATTCAATCCATAAAAGCCATAACTATTCTGAAGCTTACCTCTGCAGAAAGGCTATGATCTAGCCAGGAGTCTCCTCAGATGACTTGAGCCTACTAGGAGTCCTAGGTTACTCATGTGATGATGAAAGTAAATTTTTTTTTTTTTTTTTTTTAATGGCTTCCCCCATGGCATATGGAAGTTCCTGGGCCAAGAATTGAATCCAAGTCACAGCTGCAACCTACACCACAGCTGCAGTAATGCTAGATTCTTAACCCACTGTGCCAGGCCAGGGGTTGAACCCACAGCAAACTGAGCCATTCCAGTCAGAGTCTTAACCCACTGCACCACTGTAGGGACTCTGGACTATTTTAAATGGATTCACATGTTTCCCTATTTTCTGCTGCTATTTTAGACTTGCTTTAGGAAACTTCCTGGTGCTTCTTCCACTTTTGGCTCTGCACAATTCCGCTGGATGTGGGAACCAGCCTCCACCATTGTGCATGCAGACACCTTCAGACACGGCAGCCCAGGAGCAGGAATCAGTCCCTTTTGCAAAATGGCAGGTGGAAATCACTCATGTGCAAAAGTACTTTATTTATTTATTATTAATTATAGTTGATTTACAATGTTCTGTCAATTTCTGCTGTACAGCAAAGTGATCCGGTCATCATGTATGTGTGTGTATATATTTATATATATATACACACATATTCTTTTTGTCAAAATACTTTAATTCTTAGCAAAATACTTTAATTCTTTCAGAACTATGAAGTAATTAAAAAACCAGTTTTTAATTTTGTAAAGCTAAATTGAATAAAGATTAATAGAATACACCTTTTTTTCTGAGAACTAAACAGTTAAAACAAAACCCCTTTGCTAGTATTAAAATTTTTTAGGAATTCTCATTGTGGTGCATCAGAAATAATCCGACTAGGAACCATGAGGTTGTGGGTTCGATCCCTGGCCTTGATCAGTGGGTTAAGGATCTGGCATTGCCATGAGATGTGGTGTAGGTTGCAGACTGGGCTTGGATCCTGCCTTGCTGTGGCTGTGGTTTAGGCTGGCAGCTGTAGTTCCTATTTGACCCCTAGCCTGGGGACCTCCATGTATGTGCCTTGGGTGTGGCCATAAACAAACCAAAAAAAAAAAAAAAAATGGTTTTGAATCAAGTTTGTTTTTTCTTCATTTGGGTGTATCCCATGTTCTTATTTGAAAAATGGACTTATCTTTGTAGATAAACCTTAACAAGTAGATGTTACCGTGAATGATCTGCTTATGACCTGATTTGTTAAGGCTCTATGTTGTTCGATTTCAGCTTGTACCAGGCATTATGCTAAGTGCTGAGAACTCGGAATGGTAGCTTAAACTCCCAGGGAGCAGGGGGACCGAGTATTAATCTATCATTCTGAGTTTACCATTTGATGGGTGCATCAATAATGTCATTTTAACATGGGAAGTGCTTTGACAGTGTTTTGCTTGGGCTGGTGGAAACCTAAGAAAGAGACCCTACCTTGGCTCTGCTGAGTATTGGGGGTAAGGCAAGTCAATTCCCCAGAAAATAATGTGGATGAATAGCTGCTGGCCAGGTGGAGAAAGAGGAGAAAGGGTGCCCCACATAACAGGAAGAGCATGAGCAAAGGCAGAGGTATGAAACAGTACATCTTTGCTGGGAATTCTAAGTAGTTTTGTATAACTGGAGGGTAAATTGCAAGAGTAGAGAGAGTGATGAAGATGATAACCTCACCACCCGGTCAGGTGGCGCTAGAACTCTTGCCTTGCTAAAGAATTTGGATTTTATCTTAGAGGCAGTACGGAATCTTTGGAAGCTTGAAGCAAGTGCTAAATTTGTACTTTTTAGAAGGCTGGAATTAGACTGCCTTGATATGTTCTTTCTTTCTCCAGCAGTGCGGTGGAGGATGGATGTGATGATGTCAAGGATAGACAAGGCAGAGAGGCATTCCCTGGTGGCTCGCTGGTTAAGGATCCAGCGTTGTTAATGTTGTGTTGAGGGGTTCCCGTCGTGGCGCAGTGGAAACAAATCTGACTAGGAATCATGAGGATGCAGGTTTGACCCCTGCCCTTGCTCAGTGGGTTAAGGATCTGGTGTTGCTCTGAGCTGTGGTGTAGGTCACAGACGTGGCTCAGATCTGACGTTGCTATGGCTGTGGTGTAGGCTGGCAGCTGTAGCTCCGATTGGACCCCTAGGCTCCCTATGCCACAGGTGCAGCCCTAAAAAGGAAAAAAAAAAAAAAAAGCCGTGTCTCTGGTTTGATCCCTAGCCCAAATGCAAGTGTTTAGGTGATGTTGGTACTAAGAAACGGCAGTGGGTTTGGAGAGGGCAGCTGAATTTGAGACAGGTTTGGGAGATGACATTTTAATGCTTGGTGTTTGATTGACCAGAGCAAAGGAAAGATGGTGGCGATGCCTTGAAAGCTTCTGGAGTGAGTGACAAAATAATGGTGACACCACCAACCTGGAGGGAGGAGCAGGAAGAGAGAGGCAGTGGGAGATGATGAGCAGTGGGAGATGATGAGCGGTGTGAGATTGCAGGAGATGGTGTATGAAGTCCCAGCTAGAGATGTTGGGAGGCATAGCATTAGGATCCTGCAGCTCAGGTGAGAGTAGCTGGAGCTGGCCATACCTGGGTGTAGATGAACTGTATGTGAAATTGAAATTTCCTAGAGAGAATATAGAGAGGAGACAAGGCACAGGGTGGAATGCTGGGGATTACTATTATTAAGGGACGGACAGAGGAGGTAAAGTTCAAGGAGGAGAATAAGGCAAAACTGAGGTAGGACTTCCTACTATGGTGCGGCGGGTTAAGAATCTGACCTCAGCAGCTTCGATCGCTGCAAAGGTGCAGGTTCAATCCCCTGCCCAGTTCAGTAGGTTAAAGGATCCGGCGTTGCTGCAGCTGTGGTGTAGGTTGCAGCTATGACTTGGATTCAATCCCTGGCCCAAGAAGTTTCATATTCAGTGTTTGCAGCTATAAAGGAAAAAAAAAGAAAAAAAAAAAAAAAGACAAAATTGAGGTTGGAGGAGGGCCAGAAAGGCTGTACACAGTAATCAAGGGGGTAGGGAGTTCCCGTTGTGGCGCAGTGGAAACAAATCCGACCAGGAACCATGAGGTTACGGTGAGCTGTGGCATAGGTCGAAGGCATGGCTCAGATCTGATTTGGTTGTGGCTGTGGCTGTGGCCTAGGCCGGTGGCTACAGCTTCGATTAGACCCCCTAGCCTGGTAACCTCCATATGCCGTGGTGCAGTGCTAAAAAGACCAGAAAAAGAAAAAAGAAATCAGTGGGGTGGAGTGGCTTCTGAGGAGGGGCGTGATCAGCAGGGTTACACCTCTTACAAAGGCTACAGAAGGTAATTGAAAAAGCAAATACTGAATATCTTCAATGTCTTGGAAATTGGAATAAGATTTATAGCCTGTATATATATTTAATATAATTTTCCCCCAAGAAGCTACTATTAAATCAATGTTATATCTTATAATCAGGGTATCTTAGAATTGAGGAATACAATGATTGATGACCTAGGTAAAAGCAATTCATTTCAAGGTGAGGGCCAAAGGGGTACTGCAGTGAGATGATCAGTGGATGCATATGTTGGGCTCAAAACAGTGTATGGACTACTTCTTTAAGAAGTTTGGAGAGTTCCCCTCATGGCTCAGGGAAAACAAATCCGATTATTAGGAACCATGAGAATGCAGCTTTGATCCCTGGTCTCACTAAGTTGGTTAAGGATCCGGCGTTGCCGTGCGCTGTGGTGTAGGTCGCAGACACGGCTCAGATCTGGCTTTGCTGTGGCTGTGGCAGCAACAGCTCCGATTAGACCCCTAGCTTGGGAAACATATGCCATGGGTGTGGCCCTAAAAGGACAAAAGACAAAAAAAAAAAAAAAAGAAGTTTGGAGAAGAAGGAAGGAAAAGATTTTAACTTGAGAAGGGTGCAAGATTAAGTAAAGGTTTTCTGTATGTGAAAGGGCCAAAAATCTATCTATGTCTTTGATTTTGTGGCTTTTCTTTTTTCTCTTTTTTTGGCTTTTTAGCACTGCACCCTCAGCATATGGAAGTTCCCAGGCGGGGGGGTCGAATCAGAGCTGTAGCCGACGGCCTATGCCACAGCCACAGTAATGTGAGACCTGAGCCGTGTCTGCGACCTACACCACAGCACACGGCAACGCCAGATCCTTAACCCACTGAGCGAGGCCGGGGATCAAAACTGCATTCTCATGGATCCTAGTCAGATTCGATTCCTCTGAGCCACGACGGGAACTCTGATTGTGTGGCTTCTCTTGCTGTAAACTTGAGTAAATTAAATATCACAATGGAAAGGATGAAATTTCCTTCTATTTCAGTTTATTGTGTTAATTAGTAGGACAGTTATATGCATGCACAGTATGCCAAGTTTAGGTCAAAGGTTAAGTGCAAAAGCGGGGGCCATGATGAAACAGGAGAAAATATAAAACATGAGGAGAATGGGTAGGGAAATTGGGTGTTGTGATGTAGATGGAATACGGTGAGGGAAAGCTCTCAGCTCTGCTGGTTTATATATGTGGATTCTAGAAAATAGGTAGCCTTTTCTAGAGGAGAGGTGGTTTGGTGAGCTGAAATGTAAGCATTTTCCAGGGAGTATTGATATTTATCTGTCTTACTGAAGAAAACTTTGAAGTCAGAAAAAGAAGTATGTGCAGAAGGACCTATGGGCAGACGATTGTAATAACAGGGCATGATACTTATTTGATGCTTCCTGTTGGTCAGACACCATTGTAAGTATTTTATTTGTATTATTTGTATTACCTTGTTTAACTCTCAACAACAGCCCTTTGATGTAGAAACTGTTATTATCCCCATTTTACAAATGGACAAACTGAGGCTCAAAGTGACTAAGTGGCTAACCTGGGTCACAGAAATTATAAATAACTGAGCTGGGATTTGAATGCCGAGTTCCAGAGGTTTGTTCAGGAATGAGAAGGGACCGTGGATCAGGGTGGTTAAGGTGCTCTGTGATGACTAGGAAGGAAGGACAGGGTGTCAAGGCTGGACTTGACTCATGATATGATCCGCAGTCACAGTAGCATTGTGACTGGTGGAGTGCAGCCACCACGAGCAGACATCAGCACTCCTGCATCAGAGGGAGGGGGAGAAGGCGTTGAGGGGAAGGGCCCTATATTTTAAACAAGAGAAGAGAAACCTCGATGAGGTAATAGCAGTCAGAATTAATGAGAAGGGGAAGGTGTTGCCTCACATGTTTGCGTCTATATGTGGTGGTGTCATTCCTGAACTTGTTTCAGATCTGATGACCTGAGAGGACTCAAAAGAGAACTTCAGCTAAAGTTAGACGTGATGCAGAAATAGTCACCCAATTCATAGGCTGTGGTTGATTGATTTATTTTCTTTTCAGTGGCCCTTTATTTCAAAGGCTAGTTTTTAGCTTAATTAGAAGCTGTTCTTTATTTGGGTGGTGTCATAGGTTGGGTTCTTGGGAAGCTGACTCTAAGATGTTAGTGACTGTACCAAGACATTAATTAGGAAGTGCTCTTGGGAGCCACACCTATGGAAAGGAAGCAGAGGGAGAAGCCGAGTTGCATTGTAGTCCTAACGAGGCCTCAGCCTGCTCCACAAGGAGCTTTGAAGCAGGAATAGCCCTTCAGTGTTATCCCAGGCTGGGGAGTTAGGGCGATAGAGCTGGGGCTTTATATGTCTCCGCTTCTCTCACTGATCAGGCATTAGAGGCTGGTGCCCTGCCCCTGCCCCTTCTTGGTAGGAGGGGTGCCCCTGGGCAAGGCTGTGTTCTGGGTATCCTCAAAGACTGCTGATAGCTGAGGGCTTTCTTCTGGAAGCAGTCCTAGCACCTGGGACATGGCTTTCATTCCTGAAGAGACATCTGGTTTGAGGGTCTTGGTTCACATCATAGGTGGCAAATTGTAAAATTCAAGAATCTTTAAAAATTTTTTTTATTTATTAAAGTATAATTGATTTACAATGTTGAATCAATTTCTGCTGTATAGCAAAGTGACCCAGTCATATATATACATACACACACACACACATTCTTTTTCTCATATTATCTTCCTTTATGTTCTATCCCAAGATAGACTGGATATATAGATCCCTGTGTTATACAGCAGGACCTCATTGCTTATCTATTCTAAATGTAATAATTTGCATCTAGTAATCCCAGACTCCCTGTCCAACCTGCTCCCTCCCCAAGAATCTTATTTGGTAGCCTTCCAGTCTATTTTGTTGATGGTTGTTCAGCACTTCGCTGTAATTTTGGTGGTTTTCATAAGAGGAGGTTAGCTTGAGTCCTTCTACTCTGCCATCTTGCCTCTTGCTCTAAAGTTCCATCATCAAAGCAAAGAAAGCTGACTTGGGCAAAAAAAAATCAAAGCATTTCATTACCAGTAATTTTTTTTTTTTTTGGTTGAACCCACAACACATGGAAGTTCCCGAGCCAGGGATTGAATCCGAGCCACAGCTGCAGCCTTTAACTCACTGTGCCAGGCTGGGGATTGGATCCACTGAGGTTGGATTCTTAACCCACGGCCCCCTGATGGGAACTCCAGGGCCTGACTTTTATTTATTTATTTTTTATTTTTTTAATTTTTTGTCTTTTTAGGCCGTACCTGCGGCATATGGAGGTTTGGAGCAGTAGCCAGTGGCCTACTCCACAGCCACAGGAACTTGGGATCCGAGCCACTTCTGTGACCTACACCACAGCTCATGGCAATGCTGGATCCTTAACCCACTGAGTGAGGCCAGGGGTTGAACCTGTGTCCTCATAGATACAAACCAGATTTGTTTTACACTGAGCTAAGACAGGAACTCCTAGGACCTGATTTCTTAAAAGAATGACATTTAGTTACACGGTTTGCTAAACTAGTGGCTTTTCTAAGAAGTAGCATGGTGTATACAAATATAAGGAAAAAGGGGAGTAGCCTGTATGCTAATCTCAGCTCTGCCATTTGCCAGCTGTGAAAACTTGGATCAGCCATTTAAATTTATTTATTTATTTATTTATTTATTTATTTTGTCTTTTTGACATTTCTTGGGCTGCTCCTTCGGCATATGGAGGTTCCCAGGCTAGGGGTCAAATCGGAGCTGTAGTCACTGGCCTACGCCAGAGCCACAGCAACTCGGGATCCGAGCCACGTCTGCAACCTACACCACAGCTCATGGCAACGCTGGATCGTTAACCCACTGAGCAAGGGCAGGGATCGCACCCGCAACCTCATGGTTCCTAATTGGATTCGTTAACCACTGAGCCACGATGGGAACTCCCATTTAACTTTTTAGACACTCAATTTTCTCATCTGTAAAACATACCCTGACAAATTCAGTGCTGTCGTATGAAATTGAAATAAATGTATGTAAAAGCACTCTCTAAATATTTAGGCCAAAAGAGGAAAACAAACCAACCAGAAAGGATCACAGAGAACATCTAGTTCAAACCTTTTATGTTTCAGATGAGAAAACAGTCTCAGGGGTCAAGAGACCTATTCAGTTATGTGAGTAATTTAATAAAGGAAAAATGTACTTGCGTTGAACAGATGTGCTTGCACTTATCTAAGGAAGGCAGGACTTTGACGTAAAGCTGTAAATAAAGCATCTTTCGTGAGTGTGAGCTTTGAAAACATGAATGAGAGTAATTGTGTCAGTGCGGGTTGGTGATTATCTCACCATCCCAGAATCCTCACGGCTGCTTATTTTGGAGTGTGTGGGGCCTCCTGTGGACCCTGCTGCCTTCTTCCTATTGTGTTATTTAATTAGCCTGGCCTCTTCTCACCTCCTCTCTCCACCCCCACTACCCACTGCCTTCTCCTTCCCTTCTCCATTGGGCAGGAGGAGATTCTAATGAGCGGATCTGAGCCCACTTCTGGACCAGAACCAGCTGTGTGATCTTAGATACGTTTCTGTGCTTCGGTTCCTCATGTAAAATTGGGGTGGTAATACTTGTCCTGCTGATCTGTCCTGCTTCCTTCAAGGATCAAATGATACGGTGTATATGAAAACACAAAGCACAAAATGCCCCACAAATGTCGAGTGTTATTATTATCCTATTGTCGCTCCGCCCTTTCCTTCCCTCCCTTGCCTCCAGCTCTGCTGGCCTCCTGCCAGGATTGTCTGACAAGTGACTGCAATTATTTGTTGAGAAGCTTTCTCTGAACCATGAAATGTCATTTGGGAAGCTGCCTTTGGACTTGTAGGACTCTAATTAGGTTATTGGGGGTTCAGAGGGAAAAATGTTAAAGAATGAAAGAAATCACATTTGAAAGAAATAGGTTATTTCCATTGATAAAGGAAGTATTGGCAATTAGAGCAAAAAGCATTTAAAGAGAATATGCAGGAATCTCCTGTTGTGGCTCAGCGAGTATCCATGAGGATGTGGGTTTAATCCCTGGCCTCGCTCAGTGGGTTAAGGAGGCCAAGGATCCAGTGTTGCTGTGAGCTGTGGTGTAGCTCGCAGATTCAGCTAGGATCCCACATTGCTGTGGCTGTGGTGTAGGTTGGCAGCTGCAGCTCCAATTCAATCCCTAGCCTGTGAACCTTCCATATGCCACAGGTATGACCATAACAAGCAGAAAAGAGAGAGAGAGAGAGAGAGAATATTTAGAATATTGATGAGAAGTATTATAGAGAGAGAGGAGCTTGAATCTCTTGAATCCCTTGATCTTGGGGTCTCAGCCCTAGATGCCCCATCAGCTGGGACTGCTCTTCCCTCTGTCAACTCCTAATGGGCCCACTCGTCTTCTTCTCAGGCTCCCTGACGTTGGGCAGGGGTGCAGTGTACACTTCTGAACCAGAAGTCAGAGTTGCTGAGAACAAACGTGAGTTGGGAGAGGGTCTGTGGAGGGTGGTGGGGGGTTGGGGGAAGGGAGGTGAGCACCTGCAGAGAGACCCCTGGGGAACATCCAGCCCAGGCTGTGGACTGGGGCCATTTCCCCATCTTCTCCATTTCTGGCTGTTCCTTCTTCGCCTTCACCTTGGTCCTGTCTGCAGCTGCCAAGCTGTCCTGCTCCTACTCCGGGTTCTCCTCTCCCCGTGTGGAGTGGAAATTTACCCATGGCGACATCACCAGCCTCGTCTGCTATAACAACAAGATCACAGGTGAGTTGCTCACCTCTTTGCTGCCTGCCTGGGCAGTAGAGGGATTGATTGATTGTGCCTGGATTCCAGGGGAAGGTTATGCTCAAGTCCCATGGCCTCCCGATCGCCCTTCCTGGGGGAAGGAGAGGGCCCCTTGTGCCTTGGGGGCCGCCGGCACCTGTGTCTCTTAGCTCTTCAGCTCACTGCCCCCGGCCCTGCTTCCTCTCTCCTGGTAGCTTCCTATGAGAACCGAGTTACCTTCTCGGCTAGTGGCATCACCTTCCATTCTGTGACCAGGAAAGACACAGGGACGTATACTTGTATGGTCTCTGACGAAGGCGGCAACACCTACGGGGAAGTCACTGTTAACCTCATTGTGCTTGGTACGTGCCATAGGTCTTCTATGTGGGCTTGCAGTCTGTCCCTTCCCTAAACTCTTAGCAAGCTCTGCTAAGCTTTGGAGCTCACTGATGGTGAGAATGCTCATGGGTGGGAGGATTCAGGGTCCAGGGCTGTCGGAGAAGGGGGATAAGCCCCTGGTTGGGACGGGGGGGAACAAAGGGCATAGTAAGGGAGGGAGGCTAGAGCTGGTGGATGGGGGTGTCATGCTAGTCAATGACTTCACCTTCGGGCAGCCCTCCTGCCCTTGTTGTGATCAGTACCTTGTCTCCCTCCCAGTGCCTCCATCGAAGCCTACAATCAGTGTTCCCTCCTCTGCTACCATCGGGAACCGGGCTGTGCTGACCTGCTCAGAGAAAGATGGTTCCCCACCCTCTGAATACTTCTGGTTCAAGGATGGGGTATTGATGCCTACAGAGCCCAAGAGCAACCGTGCCTTCATCAACTCTTCCTATAGCCTGAATCCGAAGACAGGGGAGCTGGTATGGATGGGAATGGGGTAAAAGGTGTGTGGTCTGGGAGGCAGAGGGTTATAGAACCCCTGATGGTGGGAAAGAAGAGCAGGCAACAAGGTGAGCTTGGCATTAGGGTCAGGAGGTGTGAAAGACAGGTACTTGGCTTCTTTAAGCAGAAAGCTGATTCCCCTTCTGCATTCCAGATCTTTGATCCTGTGTCGGCCTCTGATGCTGGAGATTACACTTGTGAGGCACAGAATGGGTATGGGTCACCCATGAGATCAGATACTGTGCACATGGAAGCTGGTGAGTGAGGGCATGGCCAGGGCTTGTGCTCAGACCCGGGATGGGGACTGGGGTCTCCTTTCCATCCTGGCTTTAACAGTGTTGTTGGGACCATGGGTGAGCATTCAGGGCCTGACGTCTCATTTGTGTCTCATAGCGGAACTGAATGTGGGCGGCATCGTGGCAGCTGTCCTTGTCACACTCATTCTCCTCGGAGTGTTGATTTTTGGCATCTGGTTCGCCTACAGCCGCGGCTACTTTGACAGTAAGTATTTGCCCTCAAAGGCTCTCCCTCCCAGGGCCTGGCTCTTGGTGCCACCTGAGTACTGACTTGATGCTGAACCCGTGTGTGGTGGGGTTACCTCCCAGGGATCACCAGTCACCCATATCTCAGGGCCGCAACACTAGGTCCCCCTTCTTCCTGTGTGCCATGCTGTCTTCTACCCTGCAGACACTCATGGTCCCATTTCCTCTCTTTTCAGGAGCAAAGAAAGGGTGAGTGAGCTGCTGTCCTGGGGCTCTCTGAGGTTGAGAACATGGATGTGTACGGTTTGGAGCTCAGATGGCCAGGGAAAGGGGTTGGAGGTGAAGGCAACCAGCCTGGTAGGAAAGACACTGGTGTTCCCTGACCACTGTGCCCTGTGTCTGTCCCCTCTCCCTCCACCCAACCCCCCCCCTACTGAGAACTCAGTGCTTCTGTGAAGTTCTCAGTCCTGGCCTTGAACGTTAGCAAGCAGAGATTGAGGACAGAGACAAGGGGACTGAGTGTCTCCATCTTCTGGCTTGTCTATAGGACTTCCAGTAAGAAGGTGATTTACAGCCAACCCACTGCTCGAAGTGAAGTGAGTATGCCCCCCCTGGGGCAGGGGTTGGGGGGCCTCCCAGCCAAAGTGAGGGGTTTCTAACCTGTGTTTATACATATCCGGGGGCTCATCAGCTCAAGAAGAATGTAGAGTTGATTTGGATGTTTTCTTTCTTCAGGGGGAATTCAGACAGACCTCATCATTCTTGGTGTGACCCTGGTCCATGCATCGCCTGTCTCCTCTGTGCTTGCCTTACTCAGGTGCTACCAGACTCTGGCCCCTGATGTCTGTAGTTTCACAGGATGCCTTATTTGTGTTCTAGCCCCCACAAGGCCCCCCACTTTTATCTTAGAATGTTGTTTTTAATAATGTCAGCCCTGTGCCCCTTCCTCCTTCCCTTCCCTGCCCACCACTGCTGAGTGGCCTAGGACTTTTTAAAGCTTTCTTTTCCCATCCCTGTGAGGGATCACACAGATGTCCTGAGTGATGCCTGAAGACTTCCCTTCCAACTAGACCGCAAGAGTGGCGGGGCTCCCTCCCCCTGCATGTAGCAGTCCTCAGACAGAGCTCTGGATCCTGGTTCCTTGACTTTTTCTTCTTGTTGAGACGAAAGGTACCAGTACCTTTGAGGACTGGTACTGGCTGTTCTGGAGTGGAGACTGGAGACCGGAGCAGCTGCAGTGGTTGTTGGGTGATGACATCAAGTCTCTTCCACCTCTGCAGCCCACTCTCTTCTGTCTTCCCAAGGAAGTGCCACTGGGATCCTCCTGCTCCGTCCTCTTCCTAAACACATGCTGACTGACAGCAACCACACATCTGTAGGGAAAACAAGAGCCTTTGTTGTGGAGAACATAGTAAGCTTTCAGGGGACCGGGAGCAGAAGAATTACAGAAGAGAAAGCTGGAACTGGTAGCTCAAGCCATCACCCTTCCGCTGGCTGGAACAACTGGACTGACCCTTTTAAGATGTGTTTGCAGGGTGGTGGGAACATGGATAGTTGTCAGCTTTGCAGAGCGCACGTGTGTGCGTGCATGTGTGTGTGTGCGCGCGCTTGCGCGAGAGTGTGTGGTCTCTATGCTGAAGTCAAGTGTGTGTTGGAGGACTACTTATCTCTTTGGTGAGACTAGTTTTGTTGTGGGGACGGGAGAAATGAGGTTCCTGTGCTCCTTCTTAGTACAAACAGGAAAATCCCCAAAGCCCTGCTCTCCAGCAACCTGGGCTGGTCCCTGGCTCCCTGTGCCACTTCTGGTTCCTGCCTTACACTGGAGCTTCTGGACATTGGACCCTCATTCCAGAGTCCTCTTGTCACAGGAGGAGGGCACCCTGGGTAAAGCTGGTGCTGTGCTCCCAGTTATACTGGGTCTGATCCTCTCGGGGAGAGGAAGAGCACCCACCCTCCCACCTCGGCCAGCCCTCCCACCTGGGCCAACCAGATGCACAAGGAGGCTTCCCCCAGGCTGCAGGGAAAGCTGCTCCAGAGCCTGCGACAGGATGTCTCCCATCACTTGGAGAATCACTTCTTTAGTAGTAAAGTAGTGCTCCTGCTTTATTTGGTGGTGTAGGTGTGCGTGAGAGCAGCAATGAGCAAGGACGACCTGCCTGTCACTACGTCCCTCTCCCTACACAGACCCCTCTTTGCCCTCACATCTGTTTCTCCCTCTCCCCAGCACCCCTAGCCTATTTATTAACTGGCAAGAGGGCAAATAAGGGGTCTTCTAGGGTTGACTTTGCTTATGTCGGTGGAGGATACCAAGCGCCACTTTGCCATCATCTGCTCCCTTATCTGGAAATTCCTCGCAGAACTGAGCTTTCTTTGCATCAAGGATCCAGAAAGAAAAACAAAAACCAAATCAAACCGTCACACACCAATAAAAAGTAAACTTTCCAGATGGAGGTAATATCTAATTAGGCAATAAAAGTAGAGACTGTGACACGGTTCAGTAAGAATGAGATTTTTGAAGTATGTTTCAGTTTTGTATGGTGGCTGGGAGACGGGGTGGGAGGGATGTGAAAGAAAGAGCACAGGGAAGCAGAGGTGAATCATTGCTCCTGTATGTCTGAGGCGAATGGTCCCTCCCTCCCTAGGTCACTGTGAGGAGTATGAGTCAGTTGTTACCAGCCTTGGAATTTACCTCCCCAGCTTGCAACAGCCCCTATGAGTTGAAAAACACCTTGTCTGCTTTCATTTTAGAATGTTAAAACTAATTTTTTTGTAATAAATGTTTATTTTTCACATTGAGTTTGTTGAAATCCTGAAGTTCTATATTAAAAGAATTGGGACTTTCAGAGTGACTTTGGACATTCAAAAATCTTACCTGTAGGAGTTCCCGTTGTGGCGCAGTGGTTAACGAATCCGACTAGGAACCATGAGGTTGCGGGTTCGGTCCCTGCCCTTGCTCAGTGGGTTAAGGATCTGGCGTTGCCGTGAGCTGTGGTGTAGGTTACAGACACGGCTCGGATCCGGCGTTGCTGTGGCTCTGGCGTAGGCTGGTGGCTACAGCTCCGATTCAACCCCTAGCCTGGGAACCTCCATATGCCGCGGGAGCGGCCCAAGAAATAGCAACAACAACAACAACAACAAAAGACAAAGGCAGGAGTTCCCGTCGTGGCGCAGTGGTTAACGAATCCGACTAGGAACCATGAGGTTGCGGGTTCGATCCCTGCCCTTGCTCACTGGGTTAACGATCCGGCGTTGCCGTGAGCTGTGGTGTAGGTCGCAGACGCGGCTCGGATCGCATGTTGCTGTGGCTCTGGCGTAGGCCGGTGGCTACAGCTCCAATTCGACCCCTAGCCTGGGAACCTCCATATGCCGCGGAAGCGGCCCAAGAAATAGCAACAATAACAACAACAACAACAACAACAACAAAAAAAAAAACAAAAAAAAAAAACAAAAGACAAAGGCAAAAAAAAAAAAATCTTACCTGTAGTCTTTTTTTTTTTTTTTTTTTTGATCTTTTTAGGGCCATACCTGAGGCATATGGAGGTTTCCAGGCTAGGGGTCAAATCAGAGCTGCAGCTGCCAGCATATGCCACAGTCTCAGCCACAGCCACAACAACTTGGGATCTGAGCCACCTCTTCAACCTATACTGTAGTTCACACCAACACCAGATCCTTAACCCACTGAGTGAGGCCAAGGGTCAAACTCATATCCTATGGACACTAGTTGGGTTTGTTAACCACTGAGCCACGAAGGGAACACTCCCTGTAGTCTTAGAGATGACCTACAGAGTCTCGAAGTGACATTTCAACTGAACTTACTATCAGCCTGTACTTGGGATGATTCAAATGGACATTTCCTACATTAAAGGGAAGCCTGGGGGTTGGGGAATGAGGCAATTCCATAGAAATTAGTGTTTTAGACATGAACCCACCCTGATCAGGGATAAAATGATGGCATATTAAGAGTGTGTTTGTTGTCCCTGTCTTTTTTTTTTTTTTTTTGCTTTTGCTTTTTAGGGCCACATATGGTAGGACACATGGAAGTTCCTAGGCTAGGGGTCAAATCGGACCTGCTACTGCAGGTAGCCTATGCCACAGCAACACAGGATATGAGCCGAGTCTGCAACCTACACTGCAGCTCACAGCAATACTGTTCCTTAAGCCACTGAGCAAGGCCAGGGATCCAACCCACGTCCTCATGGATACCAGTCAGATTTGCTACTGCTGAGCCCCAATAGGAACTCCGAGTTTCTTTTTTTTTTTTTTTTTTTTTTTTGTCCCTGTCTTAAGATCTGTGGATCAAGGCCAAGGGAGGGGAAAAATGGGAAGTAGGGTTGGTCCATTTGTGAATGAGGGGATGGTATGTTCTATGGGGCAAGGGGACAGCTTAGTAAAGGAGATAAATGAAGAAGTACAGCTTGCACTTAAAGAAATTTCTGGAGTTCCCGCTGTGGCACAACAGGATGGGCAGTGTCTTGGTAGCGCTGGGGCAAGGGACTCAGGTTTAATCCCTGGCCCGGCACAGTGGGTTAAAGATCCAGCATGGCCACTGTTGCTGCTTAGATTACAACCGCAGCTCTGCTCTGATCCCTGACCCTTGAACTCCATATGCTGTGGGGCAGCCAAAAAAGAAGAAACAAAGAAAAACTTCTGTGTACCTCTTCCTATTATCCCTTTTTTGGTTGTGGTGGTGGTGAGGGTAACTTTTTGAATAATTACTATCATCCACTACCTTATTTATTGGGTATTCACAGGGAGAAGAGGCACAGAAATGCTAAGGAGCCAGCCCATGTTTACCCAGTCAGGACTAGGCAAGTGGTAGATCTGGGGTTCAAGAAGACCTCTGGGGAGAGGTTGTCCTGCTCACAGTGACCCTGAATGGAAGAGCGCAGGAGGAGGAGCCGGAGACAGATTAGTTAACTTTCTCTGTAGAGGTGGGTTTGTAGGAATGAGGAGAGAGAACATGGAAAGTAATCGTGTCCCCCTGGGATAGTTCCTCGGAACGGTGACTATGCCAACGACATAGGGAGGACAGGTCAGAGGGAGTTGGTAAAATGGAAGGCCTGTGAATGCCACCTTCTGGAATGGAGGATAAACCACTGTGTTTTGCCAGTGACTGATGAAAAACAAAGTAGGCATGCCATGTTTGTGGATGGCAAGGGGTTAGAAGAGGAACTTGCAGGGTGAAAATTCAAAAAAACCTCATTAGGCAGAAATGATAAACTCCATCTAACCGTGAAATTCAGCAGTAAGTGTAAGACTCTGCCTCTGTGTCCAAAAAGCTAATTAACTCTTCATGTATGCAGTTGGAAAGATGGAGGATGTCTAGAAGGAGAGAGGTACTCAAGATTACAGACAAACTAGAATATATTTGTAGAGAGTGATCTGGATGATGAAGGGACTTAAAACTGCAAAACAACAACAAAACTATGCCACAGAGACATTTCTAAAACAATCAAAGTCAAGCCTAGAAAATCAAAGACTCAGGCAAGACCAAGTTACAGTCTTTAGATAGTTGAAGATTATTGCATGGATGGTCTCAAGGGAGAAAATTAGGACCAATGGGGGATGTCAAGGAAGACTGGTTATAATTGAGAAGGTGCTCTCCAGAACTTTAAGCAGGGGTGTTGTATAGTGGAAAGAAAGACTGCTTTGGAGTCAGGAAGATTCCAGCCTTTCCTGTGACACTGGCAAAGTTTTCTCTTTTGGTCTCTGATGTCGTCTAAAACATGGTGATGGTATTGACCCTATGAAATTTTTAGAAGTAAATGAGATTTTACATTACTTGACATTGTAAGAGTTGTCTATGGTTGCTTTCAAACTAGAGGCAACAGGAGTTGGCTAACTTTGAGTAAATGGCCAGAGAATTTTTTTTTTTGACTATTATAAGTTTTTTTTTTTCTGTTTAAGGGCCACACTCACGGCATATGGAAATCCAGGCTAGGGATTGGTTTAGAGCTGCAGCTGCCAGCCTACACCACAGCCACAGCAATGTGGGATCCAAGCTTCACCTGTGACCTACACCACAGCTCATGGCAATGCTAGATCCTTAACCCACTGAGCAAGGCTAGGGATTGAATCTGCATCCTCCTGGATACTAGTTGGGTTTGTTACCAGTGAGCCATGATGGGAACTCCCACGAAGGTATTTTTAAGAAGAAAGTTTGGGAAGTTCCTGCTGTGCTGCAGTGGGTTAGTGATCCAGCTTGTCTCTGTGGAGGTACCAGTTCCATCCCTGGCCCAGTGTTGCTGAAGCTATGGCTCCGATTCAATCCCTGGCCCAGGAACTTTTATATGCCATAGGGGTGGCCAAAAAAGAAAAGCAAAACAAAGTTTGATAAAGTGTACACAACCCGATTTTTTAATTTTTATTTTTGTCTTTTTAGGGCCGCACACGTGGCATATGGAGGTTCCCAGGCTGGGGGTCGAATTGGAGCTATATCCTCTGGCCTACACCACATCCACAGCAATGCCAGATCCCAGCCTTGTCTGTAATCTACACCATAGCTCGCAGCAACGCTGGATCCTTAACCCACTAAGTGAGGCCAGGGGTTGAACCTGCGTCCTCATGGATACTAATCAGATTCATGTCCACTGAGCCATGATGAGAACTCTGCAATTAGTACTTTTTATTCACAGTTGAAGTTAAAAGAAAGCAACTAACCACATTTGGCTTCGAATGCAGAATTTAAGATTCCTTTGGTCCAGGTCTGTAACATCTCTGGGGAAAAAGAAACTCAGTGACAGAGTGAGTGGGAGCTGCTGGATAGGAATATAGGCTAAATCATTGGAGCTAGTAGGAGAGAAAGGAGTGAATGGAAAACCAGAGGTCAGTGAGAAGTGTTGGGGGAGGAGGGTATAACTGTAGGGGAGACTCTTCCCCACTATGCTGGTTGTTTTTTTTTTTTTTTTTTTTTTTTTTTTTTGGCCATGTCCAGGGCATGCACAAGTTCCCAGGTCAGGGATTTAGCCCGTGCTACAACTGCAACCTGAGCGGCTGCGGTGACCACACCAGATCCTTAACCCACTGTGCCACAGAGGAACTCCACCACTATTTTATTTTATTTTTTTAATCTTTTGCCCTTTTAGGGCTGCACCTTCGGTGTATGGGGGCTCCTAGGGTGGGGACCCAATCAGAGCTGTAGCCACTGCCCTACACCACAGTCACAACAACTCGAGATCCGAGCCACCTCTGCAACCACATCTGGCAACGCCAGATCCTTAACCCACTGAGTGAGGCCAGGGATCGAACTCAAGTCCTCATGGATGCTAGTCAGATTCATTTCCGCTGAGCCACAACGGGAACTCCCCCACTACTTTAGAACAAAACATAGATCTAGTTTCTCTTTCTAGCTGATTCTTAAACTGCATGGAAAATTAAGTCATTTTCAGTAATGATTATAGCTCCTTGACTGATGTCACCAACTTCTTTTAGGGTGGAGAACTTGTCATTGTATGTGCCTGGTGTCTGGTGCATCATTCCAAGCAATAAATGGTGACTGGGGAGTTTCCCTTGTGGCTTAGCGGGTTACGAACTCTACTAGTATATATGAGGACTGGGGTTTGATCCCTGGTCTCACTCAGTGGTTTAAGGATCTGTTGTTGCCCTGAGCTGTGGTGTAGGTCGCAGATGTGGCTTGGATCTGGCATTGCTCTGGCTGTGGCTTAGGCCAGCAGCTGCAGCTCCAATTTGATCCCTAACCTGTGAATTTCCATATGCCAGAAGTGTGGACCCAAAAAAGGACAAGGAAAAAAAAAAATGGTGAATAGGTATATGTCCCCAAATCTGAATAAGTCAAGATAACTGAGGAACTGCTATGTCAGCTGTCACCAGCCGTATTACCTCTTGTTTTGTTTGTTTTTGTTTTTGCTCTTTAGGGCCTCACCCATGGCATATGGAAGTTCCCAGGCTAGGGATAGAACTGGAGCTACAGCTGCCAGCCTTTGCCGCAGCCACAGCAACGTCACATCCTTAACTCACTGAGCAAGGCCAGGGATCGAACACGTGTCCTCGTGGATACTAGTCAGGTTCATTATTGCTGAACCATGACAGGAACTGGATTTTTTTTTTTTTTTTTTTTTTTTTTTTTTAACATTTTTTTTTTTTTTTTTTTTTTTTTTTTTTTTTTTTTTTGTCTTTTGCTGCTGTTGTTGTTGTTGTTGCTATTTCTTGGGCCGCTCCCATGGCATATGGAGGTTCCCAGGCTAGGGGTTGAATTGGAGCTGTAGCCACCGGCCTACGCCAGAGCCACAGCAACTCGGGATCCGAGCCGCGTCTGCGACCTACACCACAGCTCACGGCAACGCCGGATCGCCAACCCGCTGAGCAAGGGCAGGGACTGAACCCGCAACCTCATGGTTCCTAGTCGGATTCGTTAACCACTGCGCCACAACAGGAACTCCAGGAACTGGATTTTTAAATGTTGGTACCACAAGCATTTTGTTCCTGGGCTGTGGGCAGTGGAGACAGTGGAGCAGGGTATATCACCCACCGAGAAGAGAATGAAGTAGCCTCATTTACTCCCCTCTGGAGTTCTTAGTCCTTCCCAGGGGGCTGGACTCCCTGGTTCAGTTCTCTTCCTACCTCTGAACCCAGCTCAGGGTTTAAGGAATTGAGTGGCCAAGGAGGAGTATTGACACCTTCCTCAGAGAGACATTGCCCTACACAGTAAAGGCTGACTGCCAAGAAAGAGTTCCCTTTTTTTATTTTGTCTTTTTGCCATTTCTTGGGCCATTTCCGTGGCATATGGAGGTTCCTAGGCTAGGGGTCTAATTGGAGCTGTAGCCGCCAGCCTACGCCAGAGCCACAGCAACGTGGGATCCGAGTCGCATCTGCAATCTACACCACAGCTCACGGCAACACTGGATCCTTAACCCACTGAGCAAGGCCAGGGATCGAGCCCGCAAACCTCATGGTTCCTAGCCAGATTTCATTAACCACTGAGCCATGACAGGAACTCCAAGAATGAGTTCCCTTTGTCCCGCTGTGAATGCTTGGCACTTGCCATCAACCTCTACATGGATTAAATTATGAGCCACTGCAGCTGCCAACCCATGACAGCCCCTGAGCAGAGCTCAGGGTGAACAGCAGGAGCAAGGCATTCTGCTCTGGGAAAACTGGAAGAACATTTTTAGGAGATTTCATGTGCCCAGTTCTTGCATCTCCTCATATCTAGAAAAACACTAAAATCCTTCAGGGTGACATCTGCTTGTGACTGGTAGTAAACTTCAGGAGACCAGCAACAAATTTTTGTAAGATGTGTGTATGCTGCATACACCTCCCCCTCACCTTTATCAGATCCTGATATTTCCCCCTTTGCACCTTGGGTGGTATTTCAGCCCAGTCTGAATACCCCCCAAGTATATACCGTCATCTGTGAATGCAGTCACCTACCAGGGTGAGAGCCGGTGAGTCCTGCAGGCTGTGAAAACTCAGGATGCTGGCCCTGACAGCGGAGGTGCATATCAAAGGAATGATTTCAGTGAGCCCAGGGCTCTTTTGTTCCTGTTCCCAGCCCTTTGTTGCAAAAACTCCTATGTATCCTAGCTCCTACCTTAGCTCCTCGGAACAGTTTCTCTGGGCTAACTCCCGGGCTTAAATCCTAATTTTACCCCAAATAAAATTTAACTCTCAACTTTCAGGTTGTGTCTCTTTTAGTTGACACCGCCCTGGAAGGAGTTTGGCAAGGGCAGTGTGGCTGGGGAATAAAGGAGGAGCAAAGACAACGTCTCAGATCCCAGGCTTCTCTCTTTCTCTCACCTTTTCCCACCTATGTTTTGGCAACATTCCTAGGAATCTGTGATCTCTAATTCTGCAGGCCCTTAACTGCTTCCTGCCTCAATTCCTCACCTAAAATGGCACACAGAACACCCGAAGTCTGTTGTAGGAGGAAAAAAACACATTTTCCCCACTACCCTTCTAGGTTCTCCTGCTGAGACTCTGTACATGAGACTGACAAAAGACAGATTAACAAGGGACAGAGAGGATTTCCCGTGGTGACCCAACATTGGGTCCTTAAACCTGCTGAGCCGCAGCAGGAACTCCAGTAAAGTCTTGTTAATGTAGACTTCACATTAAATTCAGGTTAGTGTAAACAATAAACTATGTGGGTGCGGGTTGTTTTAGTATTCATTTAACTCAGAAAGTTCGGAGAATGGCACATGCTGTAGTCAGTACAAAAGAGGTTAGAATGTAGGTTTTTCACATTAGGGAGGAAGGGGCAGGAAATTTAAGAGAGAAGCAAAAGTGCAAAGGCACAAAAAGCCCTGAAGAAAAGGGACTTTTCCTGCAACTAGATATGCTACCACCAGGTGGAGCCAGACCCTGCGGCCATGGCTCTTCCTATCGTGATACGATGTTACAAGCATGATTTCCTGGAACTAGAGTTAAGCACTGGGAATTAAAAGTAGTTAACTTGATTCATCAGATTGGCGAAATTTAAACAAAGCTTGTATAAGGTAGAAAAAAAATTTACTTATACCATTGCAAGTTCTTGGATGAAGACACACCCACACTGCCAACAATAAAAAGATTAACAGGCAAAAAACACAGAAGTTTAATAACATGTATACCTTCAGTGCCCCTGGAAAGTCATCCAGGAAAACTGAGTGACTCCCCAAAGTGGTCGAAGCACCGTCCTTAAATACTATCTCTAGCTAAAGACATAAAATGTTAGGAGGTTGTGGTGGGGGAGAGAGAGTTATTAGAAGTTTTCTAGCAAAGCACAGTAAGGTTCTTATTCGGATTTAAGCCCATGCCTTCTCCATTGATAAGAAGTTTTTAGAGATTTGGTCATAATGTTGCTGAAATTCGGCCTCTGTCCACTGGTACCAAATAGAAACTTGGAGACAAGAGTTTTGGGTGAAGGAGGAAAAAAAAAAAAAGCTTTATTCATTTGCCGGGCAAAGGAGGGTCACAGCAGGCTAATGCCCTAAAAACTGTGCCCTGTTTCCCCCCACCCCTCATCTTGGGAGAGAATAGGAGATGGTTTTATAATTTGGGATTGACAAATAGGGCCACAGATGAGGATCAGGTAGATGCAAGTTTCACAGTTTTTCAAAGCTGGTGTTAAGTGGTCCCAAGACCGGTTCTGGGGGTCCTTCTTCCTGGAATGAAGAATGCTTCATTAACAACTTCCATTTGTTGGGGGGTTTAGTGCTGCAGAAGAACTCAAAAATATTGTTATGTATATTCCTTGAGGAGGGACCAGGACCCTGCCCCAAGGCTGTACTATTGTCTCTTGACTGCTCCTCCCCGGTTTCTACATCCCCCTCCCTTCCCTGATTAGCAACTGTTTGAATTCAGGCAAGATCCAGGAGATTGAATGAGACCTATTTCCTAAAAAGCAGTGGGGGACATAGGTTTTTGTGCCCAGGAACCCCAGAGGGCCCTGCCCGGTTTCAATACTCCTCTTCCTGGTACCGAGAGGAAGACATCCTTCCAAGTGGAGATTTCCTTGATACATGTAAATTCTTACAAAGGGTAACTTCTATTTGGTTTTCTGAGCTTTTCCAGTATCTGCTGTTTTAAAAAAGTAACTAGCTCAAAATTATCCTTACATCATCATTTCCCCTTGTGATGCTGCCAAAACGAATCCTACTAGTATCCTCGAGGATGCAGGTTCGATTCCAAGTCTTGCTCGTGGGTTGAGGATCCAGTTTTGCCTTGAGCTGTGGTGTAGGTTGCAGACATGGCTTGGATCCTGCCTTGTTGTGGCTGTGGTGCAGGCCGGCAGCTGCAGTTCTGATTTGAACCCTAGTCTGGGAACTTTCATATGCCTCAGGTACAGCCCTAAACAAAACAAAACAAAAACCAACAACAAAAAACTGACCTGGCAATCCTGTGACCAAACCAAACTCGGGTCTGCTCACCTGCCATGCAGCAAAGCCTACTGACACCAGGTGGTGGTGAAGGAAAGTTCAACATTTATTGCAAAGAGCCAGGCAAGGACAGTGGGTAGCCTGAGCTCAAAAGACCTGAACTCTCCAATGGCTTTGAGGGAAAAGATTTAAGGCAAAATTTAGGGTGAGAGTTGCAGTTCATGAACTTTTTACATTTTCTTTCTTTCTTTCTTTTTTTTTTGTCTTTTTTTTTTTTTGTCTTTTTGCCTTTTCTAGGGCCACTCCCTCGGCATATGGAGGTTCCCAGGCTAGGGGTCTAATTGGAGCTGTAGTCACCGGCATACACCACAGCTCACAGCAACATGGGATTCACGGAATTTTTTCTGATGGGTTGGTGGTGGGCTAATAGGGTGATGCTTCAGAAATCTTAGTCATCAACCTTCTACACGCTAGTGGTCAAGATGTAGTTACCATCCTCCTCCGATCTTAGTTTCTGCAGAATGACTCAAAGATATGCATCATATTTGTTTGGAGTTCCCATGGTGGTGCAGTGGAAACAAATCCGACTAGGAACCATGAAGTTGCTGGTTCAATCCCTGGCTTCACTCAGTGGGTTAAGGATCCTGCATTGCCATGACCTGTGGTGTAGGTCGCAGATGCGATTTGCATCCCGCGTTGCTGTGGCTGTGGCATAGGCCAGTGGCTACAGCTCCGATTCGATGCCTAGCCTGGGAACCTCCATATGCCGTGATAATCCCTTGAAAAGGAAATAAGACTTTCTTATTATGGCTGAAATATTGTTTAAGCTATCACTACACTTCTTGGCTTGCTTGCTTTTCCTTGTTTCTGGATTCTGTCACATCCCTAATTAGTAACTACTTGAGTCTGCTCCTTGGAATTCGGGGAAGGCCTAGGAGACTAAAACCTTTTTCTATGAACAAGAAACAGGGACCATGGCAGGGCTTTTGTACCTGGGAAGTTCTTGCAGGGTCCTGCTCATTTTTTCAATCCCCTCTTTTCTTTGATAATCCTCAATCCTGAGAGGAACAGGAGTGGGACAAGAAAGGAAATAAATTTTTGGATAGAAAGATTAATCATAAACTCAGCAGGGGAACTCGGTTTTAGGTGACTTGGTTTCAATCCCATGTCTAGGAATTTACCCTGAAGATACACCTCTAACAATATTAAAATACATGTAGGCCAAATTATTATTATTAGCCACAATTGCAGCATGTGGAAGTTCCAGGACCAGGGATGGAACCTGTGTCACAGTGGCAACTTGCACCACAGCTGTGGCAATGCTGGTTCCATAACCCACTGTGCCACACAGGAACTTCTACACAAAATCACTATTTGTAATTGTAATATATTTGGAAATTGCCTCCAAATGCTGAAATATAAAAAATTGGCTCGGAATTCCCGTCGTGGCTCAGCAGTAATGAACCTGACTATAGGGTCCATGAGGATACAGGTTCGATCCATGGCCTTGCACAGTGGGTTAAGGATCTGGTGTTGCTGTGAGCTGTGGTGTAGATCTCAGACAAGGCTTGCTTCCACATTGCTGTGACTATGGCGAAGGGTAACAGCTGTAGCTCTGATGTGACCCCTGGCCTGGGAAATTCCATATGTCTCTGGTTCTGCCCTAAAAAGCAAAAAAAAAAAAGTTCCTAGGTTAAAGATTTTATTTTTATCAAATGGGAGAATCAGGCAACTATTATATCCAGTTCAAAAGAGAATTGAAAAAACACAAGTTTATATAGAGTAAAAGAATGTTGAAGTAAATTGCAAATGGAGACAAAATTGATTTTTTTTTTTCTTTTTTTGGCCATGTCTGAGGCGTGAGGAAGTCCCCAGGCCAAGGATGGAACGCAGGCCACAGTAGTGACAATGCCAGATCTAGGCCACAAGGGAACTCTGAAAAATAGATGTTTTTTGAGGGGAAGGAAGTCATAAAATTTATACAGATCCCAGAATTACATGTGGCTTACACATTACCTCCAATTTCAAATACCTCATTGTATAGAAAGCTAATGTTACCAGACACTGTCAGACCTAAAGTAAAGCCAAACAAACTGAAATGCTGGAGTTTAGAAGAAAGAAAGAGAGAAAGGAAAAAAAAAAAACATATATTTTAGATTTTTAGGGCTGCACTTGTGGCATATGGAGAGTCCCAGGCTAGGGGTCAAACTGGAATGGTAGCTGTCAGCCTATGCCACAGCCACAGCAACACCATATCTGAGCCATGTCTGCAAACTACACCACAGCTCATGGCAATGCCAGATCCTTAACCCACTGAGCAAGGCCAGGGATCGATCCTGCGTCCTCATGGATGCTAGTCAGATTCGTTTCTGCTGAGCCACGACTGGAACTCCTTGTTTTGTTTTTTTGGTCACACTGGAGGCATATGGAAGTTCTCCAGCCAGGGATCAAATCTGTCAACTTAAAAAATATGCACATATTAGGAGTTCCCATCGTGGTGTAGCGGAAACAAATCTGACTAGGAACCATGAGGTTTTGGGTTCAATCCCCAGCCTCGATCAGTGGGTGAAGGATCCAGTGTTGCAGTGAGCTGTGGTGTAGGTTGTAGATGCGGCTTGGATCTACAAGCTGTAGACCAGCAGCTACAGCTCTGATTAACCCCCTAGCCTGGGAACCTCCATATACCGCAGGTGCAGCCCTATACATACAAAAGACATAAACAAACAAAAAAACAACAACAAAAAAAACACAACCTAGAAGTTGAGAGTTAAGTTTTATTTGGTACAAAATGAAGATTATAGCCCTGGAGACAGCATTTCAGAGGGCTCTGAAATACCATTCAAAAGAGGTAGGGGAATGTCAGTATATATGTGATTTTGGTGAAAAGGAATGGTATATGCAAGAAAGCACACATTTTTACAGGAGATTGCTGCCAGTCTCGTGAAGGTTAATACTAGTCACAAGGGGAGTTCCTGTCCTGGCTCAGTGGTAAACGAATCCAACTAAGAACCATGAGGTTGTGGGTTCGATCCCTGACCTTACTCAGTGGGTTAAGGATCCGGCGTTGCTGTGAGCTGTGGTGTAGTTCGCAGACAAGGCTTGGATCTGGCATTGCTGTGGTTCTGGTGTAGGCTTGGCAGCTACAGCTCTGATTGGACCCCTAGCCTGGGAACCTCCATATGCCATGGGTGCGGCCCTAGAAAAGGAAAAAAAACAAAAAACAAAAAAAAATTAGTAGTCACAAGGAACAGATGTCACCCTGAATGGTTTCTGCTTTTCTAGATATGAGAAGATGTAAGAATTTGGTTCATAAAATTGTCTCCTGAATATATCTGTCTGAAGACCTGTTCTGCCAGTTTTTCCAGGGCACAGGGTGCCTCACTCCTGATCTCCACCCTGAGCTCCTCTCAGGGGGTGTTAAGGGTCCAGCAACTGGACCTGGTTCAAGATTCAATCTGTCAAGAGGCAGATGGCAAGCGCTGATCCCCAGTTCACAAATCTGAGCCACAACTTCGACCTATGCCAAAGCTGCAGCCTTGCTGGATCCTTAACCCACTGTGCCAGGCTGGGGATCGAACCCGTGCCACCAAAGAGACAACCTCCCATACCACATTCCCTTCTTAGGCATTCCCTTCCTCTTTTTTCTTTCTTCTGCTCTTCCTCCTCCTCCCTCTCCTTTCTTCTTCTTTTATCTAAAAGACAAATCATAGCTGTAGCCACTGGCCTACACCACAGCCACAGCAATTCAGGATTCAAGCCATGTCTGTGAACTACACCACAGCTCATGACAACACTGGATCCCACTGAGAAAGGCCAAGAATCGAACCTGTGTCCTTACTGATGCTAGTCAGATTTGTTTCAGTTGTGCTATGATGGGAACACCCCTCCCTCCCTTTTCTGATGAGCAACTGTTTGAATACGCCCTTTGGTTCTAGGAGGGGGAATGAAGCCTATTTCCTTACAAACAGGCAATGGGGGACACAAAGGATTTGTGCTGAGGAGAGCCCTGCAGGGTCCTGCTGTGTTTCCCTAGGCTCTGATAACCTGGAAATATAGAGAGAATATAGTCTTCAATGTATCATTGCCACCCCCACCCCACCTCCATCAACCCTCCCCACCAAGTCTTTTGGGATCTTTGAGAGATGCAGGCCTGACTTGATCCCCCTCAAAGATGAAGCATCCACCCAGTGAGGTCCCTGACAGTGAATTCAAGGAAGTTCTTCGGACTCCACTGGGGCCCCCTCTCGTGGAGCCAGCCAAGAGCTCAGACTCGAGTCCTCGTGCTTTAATTTGCTTCCACAGGGGCCCAGCGGGCTGCTGGGGAACTGCTGTGGCCAGGAAGCCAGTCAATGTGAGGCAGGATATTAACTCAGGTAGTCAGCGTAGGAGCATGGGCTTCGATGCATTCTTCGATATGGCCATTGATTAACATTTGTGGCTTAAGGGCTCCAGAGAGTAAGGGCTCCAGGGGGTAACATCTCCACAGGACTTGTTTTATTACAAGAAATGCTCATTCCCCACAGACTTTTTTTTTACTATAGAAAATGGGAATCTCTAGCCCACTCCTCACCTGATAAAAAAGGAATGAGAGGAATGGTGAAAGAAAAGGACAAAAAACAAAAACAAAAACAAACGCATAGAACTTTTGGGACATTTCCAACCTCAAAAGCCCTATTGGACAAGGACTGATATAGATAATTGAACAAGGCCAATGGGAGAAATTCACATCTTTCTGGATCCCACGTCGCTGCCCCTCCCCACGTTTAAGGAATAAAATCCCCTATAGGACAATAAAGAAGGGGGCTCGTCTCCTCCCTCCCAGCTGTCCTGGGAGCTATCTGCTTTCCTTTAATTAAGACTGCTTGCTTGCTTCCTGCCTGTGTTCTTGGAATTCATTCTTTGACTGCCATGAACAAGAACCCGGATTCCAGTGTCGTCTTTCCGGGATCAGTTGGATCCCCAGTTGGGGATGAGTGACTACCAGAACTTTGGGTATGTGAGCTGGAGTTTGGCACTTGCCATCAGCCTCTACATAGATTAAATCTACGTGGTGCTGGCCAGGGCCCTCCTGAACAGAGCTCCGGGTGGAAATCAGGAATGAAGCACTCTGTGCTCTGGGAAAACTGGAAGAACAGGTCTTCAGATAGTCAGGTATTTTTAGGAGATTTTATATGCCCAATTCTTGCACCTCCTCATATCTAGAAAAACACTAAAATCCTTCAGGGTGATGTCTGCTGCTTGTGACTAGTAGTAACCTTCACGAGACCAGGAACAGACACTTGTAAAATGTGGGCTTGGCTGCAGGTACCTCCCCCTCACCTCTGTCATTTACATGGATATGTCCCCCTGCCTCTTTGGAGCAGTATTTCAGAGCCATCGGAAATACCACAGCCCGGTAATTCAGTGGACAAAACAAAAGTTGTCCCAGTCGAATGCAAATGCAGCCACCTCCAAGAGTCAGCCCGTGAGCCCCTTGGGCTGTGGAAACTGGCCCTGAGGTGCATATCAAAGGAATGATTTCGGGGATCCCAGGTCTCTTTTGTTCCTGCTCCCTGCCCTTTGTTGCAAAAACTCCTATGTATCCTAGCTCCTTGGACGCTGTCTCCCAGGCTTAAGTCCTAATTTTGCCTCAAATAAAACTTAACTCTCAATGTTCAGGTTGCGCTTTTTTTTTGTCGACAGGTGCCAGCTGAGCCCTGCATATCTGTGGATGTGGCAGCGGGGGCCATCTAGTGGCTGCCTTTCCCCTTGTTTTGTTTGTCTTGGGATGCAGATGACAGTAATCTTGGAGGAAATTATTGAGCAGGCCCTGTGGATCCTACCAAGGTTCACAACTTTGTGGTCCGTGGGAGTTCTCTTTTCTTTCTTTTTTCTTTTTCTTGTCCTTTTAGGGCCGCAGCTGCAGGATATGGAGGATCCCAGGCTAGGGGATCTAATCGGAGCTGTAGCTGCCAGCCTGCACCACAGCCACAGCGACATCAGATCCAAGCCGCGTCTGCGACCATACACTATAGCTCACAGCAACGCAGGATCCTTAACCCACTGAGCAAGGCCAGGGATTGCACCCGCAAGCTCATGGTTCCTAGTCGGAGTCGTTTCCGCTGGGCCACAACGGGAACTCCCTATGGGAGTTTATTTATTTATTTATTTATTTATTTTTTGTCTTGGGCCGCTCCCGCGGCATATGGAGGTTCCCAGGCTAGGGGTCCAGTCGGACCTATAGCCACCGGCCTACGCCAGAGCCAAGTCTGCAACCTACACCACAGCTCACGACAACGCCGGATCGTCAACCCACTGAGCAAGGGACCAAACCCGCAACCTCATGATTCCTAGTCGGATTCGTTAACCACTGCGCCATGACGTGAACTCCTCCCTATGGGAGTTTTAAAGTGAGGGCGGAAACCCTGCCTTGGTGGTAGGAAGGGAGGGAGGTGAGGCAGCGCACAGTGCGGAGGGATACCAAGCGTCTCTTTGGGGGTTCCCGAGGGGATCTCGAAGGTGGGAGGTGGAGTAAATGCAAGTGCATAATTATTGTTCACTTCTCCAGTCACTTTGCCCTGCAGGGGAAAACAGCGTGATTTCCTCCAGCGTGTCTGACACCTGACTCCACCTTCAGTCCTACCTCCCTTCTGCAAAGAGTAAATCCTGGCCAGACCGGTTCTGAACTTTTGTGATGCAGAGTTAGTGAAAGGGTTGAACTAGAAAGACAGGGAGAGGCAAGCATAAGGCACTTTCTGCAAAGTCTACTAAAAATAGTATAGTCAGGGTTGGGAAGCAGCCCTGAACGTGGGCGTAGAGGCAATTTTCTGTGGTTTGGGAGTGAGATGGGAGGAAGGGTATTATAAAGAGTTAATGAGATTAATGATTTACCCCATTTCAATGTCCTTTGGGGGACGATGTAAAGAAGGATTTTTTTTGTTGTTGTTCGTTTTTTGCTTTTTGGTCTTTTAAGGGCTGCACCTGCGGCTTACGGAAGTTCCCAGGCTAGGGGTCGAATGGGAGCAGCAGCTGCTGGCTTATGCCACAGCTGCAGCAACACCAGATCCGAGCCGTGTCTGTGACCTACACCACAGCTCATGGCAATGCCAGATCATTAACCCACTGAGCAAGGCCAGGGATCAAGCCCGAGTCCTCATGGATACTAGCTGGGTTCATTACCGCTGAGCCACAACGGAAATACAAGAGAGATTTTTTTCCCCCAAATATTTTGTATTGAAGGGGGGCAGAATTTGTAACCCCAAAATATCACTTGGCCTGAGGATTACTTAGAGCTAAACATAATCAAAATCCAGCAGAGTCAGGAAAAGTTCTTTACCTCTCCCTCAACTGCTTAAATTTATATTAGAAAGCTGGCCTGTACCAGGAAGAGAGCTATTACCAGAGCCGCCTAAAACTTATTTAAATAACAGGACAACCTTTGTTTTCCAAATACCTCTGCCTTCTTGCGAATGGCTTTCCTCCCCTTTGCCTAAGAAGAATGCACAACGTGAGAGTTGCAAGTTTAAGATTTAGTCATCACTTAAACTTTGAATGAAAATTTGTGTGTCTTATGCACAGTATGGCCAAACAAACTAAAATGTTGGAATTTGGAGCAGAGAAAGATTTATTTTTGGGGTGAGCATGGAGAAGGGGTGGCTTGTGCTCAAAACCCCAAACTCCCAGAAGAGTTTCAGCAAAGCTTTTTTTTTTTTTTTCCTTCTTTTCTTGGCTATACTAGCAGCATGCAGAAGTTCCTGGGTCAGGGATGGAACCCCTGCCACAGCAGTGACCTGAACCACAGCAGTGACAATGCTGGATCCTTAACCTGCTTAGCCACTAGGGAACTCCTTCAGCTAAGGTTTTTTTTTTCCCCCTAGGGGTGCACAAGTGGCATATGGAAATTTCCAGGCTAGGGGTCGAATTGGAGCTGCAGCTGCTGGCCTATACCACAGACACGGCAACGCCAGATCTGAGCCTCGTCTTTGACCTACACCATAGCTCACAGCAATGCTGGATCCTTAACCCACTGAGCAAGGCCAGGGATGGAACCTGCGTCCTCATGGATACTAGTCAGATTCGTTTCCACTGAGCCACGACCGGAACTCCGTGCCTCTCAGTAGTTCTGAAGAGGTATATATAGGAGGAGCCAGTATATATGTGATGTTTTTTGGCTAGGGAATTTGCAGACAAGCATACTTCTTGGTAAAAAATTACTGCTAATCACAAAGAACAGACACTGTAGTGCTTTTCTCTGGGGAAGAAGCAAGAATTGAAATTATTCCTAAGATGTGCATGAAAATATCTGTGGGGCTATTTAATCAAAGCATGGAGATCCCCTTCTTGTTTTTCATCCTGAATTTCTCTCAGGTTGCACTAGCGGGGGCTTGGGGGGGGGACTGCATTGGGTTTTAGCTTAACCCTTGTAGGACTGGGTGGTAAGCAATACTCTTCTGTTCTTTGTTTTTGTTGTTGTCTTTTTTTTTCTTTGTTTTGCTTTTTAGGGCCACACCCGCGGCATATGGAGGCTCCTAGGCTAGGGGTTGATTTGGAGCTATAGCCACCAGCCTACGCCAGAGCCACAGTAACACCAGATCTGAGCTGTGTCTGTGACCTACACCACAGCTCAGGGCAATGCCCAATCCTTAACCCACTGAGAGGGGCCAGGGATCGAACCTGCAACCTCATGGTTCCTAGTCAGATTCGTTAACCACTGCGCCAGGAAGGGAACTCCAATTTTTAAATTTCTTTTGGTCACACCCATGTCATGTGCAAATTCCCAGGCCAGGAATCAAACTCTCAGCCAGAGCAGTGATCCAAGCCACTGCAGTGACAACGCCAGATCCTTAACCTGTTGTGCCATAAGAGATCTCTGAGTCATGAGAGTTTTTAAAGGGAAAAATGGAGCTGGAAGAACCTCCGTGAATCATTGAGGAAGGAGGTTGGGTTCTGCATCATTTTCCATTGAGTGCAGACTGGCTGACTCTTCAGATGTTATCTTGCCTATGTGATCTCCCTGCAGGATTGCTAAGAGGGCTGATGGGTGTAGAAAGTTAGTCTTAATTCTTCATTTTTACTTTTTTTTTTTTTTTTTACTTTTCTTTTTTTATTGGCCTCACCTGTGGCATATGGAAATTCCCAGGCTAGGGGTCAAATCAGAGCTGTAGCTGGCCTATGCCACAGCCATGAAAACACAGGATCTGTGTTGTATCTTTGATCTATGGCAATTTATGCCTGCATCTTGCGGCAACTTGGGATTCTGAACCCACTGAGTCAGGCCAGGGATCAAACCCCCATCCTCAGGGAGACAACATCATGTCCTTAAACCGCCCGGATTCACAATGGGAACTCATACTTCTTATCTAAGAAAAAACAGATTAGACAAGGCATGGAGTACAGTCAGGAGTTAGTTTCAATTGCTTAGTGATCTCATTCCTATAATTAGGTTCTCTTAAGGTTAGAGGGGAGCAGAAATGGGCAACAAAGAAAGCAGCAAAAGAGCTGATTTCAATTCTCCACTACCGAACATTGTTCCGGGAGTTCCTTTGTGGCACAGTGGGTTAAGGATCTGGTGTTGTCACTGCAGTAGCTTGGGTCACTGCTGTGGTGCAGGTTCGATCCCTGGCCCGGGAACTTCCATATGATATGGGTGTGGCCAGAAAAAAAAATCATTCCATTTCTATGGGATTAGGGTCAAAGGTCTATCTTCTCTTTGTTTGTTTGTTGTTTTTTCCTCACATGCAGCATATGGAAGTTCCTGGGCTAGGAGTTGAATTAGAGCTGCAGCTACTGGCCTATGCCACAGCCACAGCCACACAGTATCCAAGTCACGTCTGTGACCTACACCACAGCACTTGGCACTGCTGGATACTTAACCCATGGAGTGAGGCCAGGGATCAAACCTGCATCCTCATGGATACTGGTTGGGTTTGTTGCCACCAAGCCACAACAGGAACTCTCAAGGTTTATCTTCTGTAACTTCATGCTGACACAGGGCTCTGTATTCTTAGAGTGGAAGATGTCGACATGGGTCTGCAGGATCTTTTTGCTGACAGTTTTAATTGCCTGCTTACGTATACGGGCAGAGCAAGCTACAATTCTTTTGATGCTTAGAAAGATATAGATTATTATGAGCAATAGTATTATTCCCGTTCTCTTGAGGCCAATTCTTGGAATTGTGCTAGCTATAGATTCAGTACTGCTCAAGATGGAGCCCTATGTCATGGCTACAGTCTGGTCATCATAAAGGAGTTAGCTTTTTCCTCTAGTGGCAGTTACAGCATCTGTAAAATAACTCAGGAATGGATATCAGACTACAACTCTATTGTCCTAATCATTAAAACTTGGTTTTGTACTTGGGGTGGGGGGAGCCCTGCAAGGTGCTGCTTGGTTCTAGTATTTTCAGACCTTTACGTCATTTTCTAGCTAAGGATGTTATATAAGCTTTGGTTACCTGGCTGCCTTGAGTCTTCATATTTTTATGTGACTCCTGTTAGTATATACTTTTGTTTGTTTTTCCCCTGTTAATCTGCCTTATATCAGTTTAATGATTAGGCCAAAGAACATAAAAGAGAAGATGGGAAAAATTTTCTGCCTCTACAGTGCTTATTTGAATTGTGGTTTCTAAGCACCATCCCTCTAGGGGCTTTAACCTTACTAGCTTTTTGTTTTTTGGCTGTGCCCGTGGCATAGGGAAGTTCCTGGGCCAGGGATCGAACCTGCATCAGAGCAGTGACCTGAGCCACAGCAGTGACAACACCAGATCCTTTATCACTACACCACCAGGGAACTGCAACTTTATTGTTTTCAAACTTTCGTTTCTACAAATTGTAACACTACTGTTATAGGCTTAATTGTGTTCCTCTGCCCCCACCTTCCCATCCAATTCATAAATTGAAATTCTAACCCCTGAGACCCTTAGACTATGAGTATATTTGCAGATAAGACCTTTAAAGGGGTGATTATAAAATCGAGCAGGACCCTGCAGGGCCGTCTTAGGGAACAAATCCTTCCCATGTCCCTTGTTTCCTGTTTGTAGGAAAGAGGCTTCAGCCTCCTAGATCTTCTTGGAGTATCAAAGGGTAGATTCAAACAGTTTCTTAAAAAAAAAAAAAAAAAAAAAGACAATAAAAAGGGAAGGGGGGGTGGTCCTGCTGCAGTGAAAGTGGATCAGTGGCCTCTCCAGAGCATTGGAATGTGGGTTCAATCCCCTCCCTGCCCAGCACAGTGGGTTAAGGATCCAGCGCTGCTGCAGAGGTAGAAGGGATTAAATCCCTGACTGGGGAACCTCCATATGCCACAGATATTGCCATAAAAAAAAGAAAAACAAAACGAAACAAAACAAAAAAAGGAGCCAACAGTTGCTAATCAAAAAAAGTGAGGAAACTCAGAAACAAAGGAGGAAAAATCAAGAAAAAAGAGTGCAGGATTTCCTGTCTTGGCTCAGCGGAAATGAATCCAACTAGGAACCATGAGGTTGTGGGTTTGATCCCAGGCTCTGCTCAGTGGGTTAAGGATCTGGCATTGCCGTGAGCTGTGGTGTAGATTGCAGACTCGGCTTGGATATCACATGGCTGTGGTGTAGGCCGGCAGCTGTAGCTCTGATTCGACCCTTAGCCTGGGAACCTCCATATGCCTCCAGTGCAGCCCTAAAAAGCAGAAAAAGAAAAAAAGAAAAGAAAAAGAAACAATAGTGCAGTGATAAAGCAAGGTCTTGGCTCCTCCTCAAGGGACATACATCATAGTATCTTTGAGGGCTTCTGAAGTTACCATCCGGTTGGGGGATGGAAACTGCAGGGTGAGCACAAGATTCCTGTAACACCACCCAGGAACCTTACCACCAACCAGTTAAAAGAAAATCTGTACACAGTGAAAGATAACAGAGACTCTGACGCCCCTCCACAATGATTCACTGTGATTAACTTCCCCTTTCTCCTTCTTAAAATTTTCCTGGTCAAGCAGAATCTTCTTGGACGTGAGTCTGCCTTCTTGGGCTCATATGGATCCTTGGACATGCGTTTGCCTTCTCCCCAGGTGGCACTAACAGTTGTCTCTGGAGTATTGGCTTTTGAGTGCTAAGCAGCTGAATCTGAGTTTAATAACAGTTATCGTTAAATGAAGTCTTTAGGGTAGATCTCAATTCAATGGGACTGGTGTCCTGATAAAAGGGATTAGGACACATGCAGATCAAGTGTTGGCCAAATGATAACACAGCTAAACGGGGGCCTCAGTAGAAATCAAACCTGTCAAGACCTGGTGATCTTCGACTTACAGCCTCTCGGAACTGTAAGCAAATAAATTTCTGTTGTTTAAATCACCAAGTTTGAGGTATTTTGTTATGACAGCTTTAGCAAACGAATATGGCTGGATTTAAGGATGATGCCTATTAAGCCCGTTCTTAACTTCTAAAGGGAAAAACAATCTTGGCATTATTCTATGTTTCCATTTATCCTTGCCAGTTTTACTCATAACTCAATCTGACTTCTCCTATACACTCTGGTGTCATTCCTTTCTTGCTCCAAACCTGTATTTTGGAGTCAGATCCTGCTGGAGCTTTCGGGGGAGCAAAATTTGCCCCACCCCAATATATGTCTTTAGCATAAGGATTATCTGCATGTATAAGGGAAATCTCTATTTGTAAAAGTATCTCCCTCTCTGTGCCTGGAAGAGGAGAATGATCAAATCTCTGGAAACCTCTTTTCAATGGAGAAGGCATGGACTTAAATCTGCATAACAGCCTTATCCTTGTTGACTTTCCTTTGTGCAAACACCTCCCATAAGTGGCTCACCCCACCCCTATCATCTTATGTCTTTAGCTGGAGATGGTATTTAAGGGGAGGGCTTGGGCCATTTCTAGGAGTTACTCTGTTTTCCTGGTCTCTCTCATGTACATATGATATTAAATATTTGTTTTTCTCCTATTAATCTGTCTTATATAATTTTTTTTTTTCTTTTTTGGCTATTTCATGGCATATGGAGTTCCCAGGCCATGGATCAGATTTTGGCCACAGTCATGATTTATGCTGTAGCTGCTGCAACCCCAGATCCTTTAACCCACCATGTGGGGCCAGGGATCAAACTTGCGTCCTGGCGCTGCAGAGATGCCGCAGGTCTGGTTGTGCCACAGCAAGAACTCCTATCATTTTTTCTTTTTAATAAAATTTTTTTTTTATTATAGTTGATTTACAATGTTCTGGAAATTTCTGATGTATGACAAAGTGACCCAGTCATACACACACACACACACACACACACACACACACCTTTTTCTCATTTTATCTTCCATCACCTTCTATTAAAAGTGACTGGAGGAGTTCCCATAGTGGCGCAGTGGAAACGAGTCTGACTAGGAACCATGAGATTGAGAGTTTGGTCCCTGGTCTCACTAAGTGGGTTAAGGATCCGGCAGTGCCCTGAACTGTGCTGTAAGTCGCAGACGCGGCTTGGATCCCGAGTTGCTGTGGCTGTGATGTAGGCCGGGAGCTGAAGCTCTGATTAGACCCCTAGCTTGTGAACCTTTATATGCTGTGGGTACAGCCCTAAAAAAGACAAAAAAGATTAAAAAAAAAAAAAAGTGACTGGATACAGTTCCCGGTGTTACACAGTAGAACATCATTGCTTATCCATTCTAAATGTAATAGTTTGCATTTACTAACCTCAAACTCCCCGTTAATCCCATTTGCTCCCCCTTACCCCTTGACAACCGCAAGTCTGTTCTCTGTGAGTTGGTTTCTGTTCTGTAGATAGGTTCATCTGTGCCATATTTTAGATTCCACATATAAGTGATATCATATGGCATTTGTCTTTCTCTTTCTGATTTACTTCACTGAGTATGAGAATCTCTAGTTCCATCCATGTTGCTGCAAATGTCATTGTTTTGGTCTTTTTTATGGCTAAATAGTATTCCATGGTATATATGTACCACATCTTTTTAATCCATTCATCTGTTGATGGACATTTAGATTGAATAATTCCTCTCATATCAATTTAATTATTGGACCACCCAAACAACTGATTAGAAGACAAGTTTCCATCTCTATAGGCTCATACATCTCTCTACAACTACAAGGCTTTGTTTCCTGTCAAAAACTTATGCAGGAGTTCCCATCATGGCTCAGTGGTTAAGGAATCTGACTGGGAATCATGTGGTTGGGGGTTCGATCCCTGGCCTCACTCAGTAGGTTAAAGATCTGGCATTGCCGTGAGCTGTGGTGTAGGTTGCAGACGTGGTTCGGATCCCGAGTTGCTGTGGCTGTGGTGTAGGCTGGTGGCTACAGCTCTGATTAGACCCCTAGCCTGGGAATCTCCATATGCCACAGGGGTGGCCCAAGAAATGGCAAAAAGACAAGACAAAACAAAACAAAACAAAACAAAACTTCTGCAGCTCACATTTCTACTAGGTTGGCCTCAGGCAACTGAGAGCTATGTAGTAGGTCCATTTTAAGAGTCACTCTTGGAGTTCTCTTATGGCACAACGGGTTAAGGATCTGGTGTTGTCACTGCAGCGGCTCTCACTGCTGTGGTGTGGGTTCGATCCCTGGCTTGGGAACTTCCATTTGATACAGGTGTGGCCAAAGAAAGAAAGAGAAAAAGAGAATCATTCTCACGTTAGGTGTCCCCAGAATGCCTGCTTTTCTTTTGGGCAAAACAGAAAGAAAACAGGAAATTATAAGCAGCATTTAAATTCAGAACCTGTTTTACATGAATTAATTTATAGTAAAAACCAAAAAAAAAAAAAAAAAAAGGCAAAAATATATTCTTTCACCAAAGCAGGGGCCTTTTGGGAAACTGGTAAGTTAATGGACTATTGGTGGTGATATAAATGGCTACAGACTTTTCTGGATGCATCACAGCAGCACATTTCAATGGCCATAAAATTGTTCACACCCTGAAGTTCAGTAATCCCTTTCATGGGAATCTGCCCTAAGGAAGTAATTAAATAGATGCAAAAGGTCATGTATATACATTTATATGAAAGGCATTCATTGTAGCATGATTTATAAGAGTAAAAATTGGAAAGAAACCAAATTCTCAACAATAAGCAAATTGTTAAGTTAGAGCACAAAGGCCAATGAAGTATTATGCAGCTATTAAAAATGATAATTACGAAGCACATGCAGAAACATGAAGAATCTTTATGATTTTCACACATAGGCCTATTGAAAATGCAAAATAGCACCTCTTATAATTACACCTACGTGAAAAATGTCATATATGCAAAAATTGCTAGATAATAAAATGAATGCAAACAATTTTCTTTGGGTAGCAGGGTTGTGAATTTTTTTTTTTTTTTTTTTTGTCTTTTTGCCATTTCTAGGGCTGCTCCTGAGGCATATGGAGGTTCCCAGGCTAGGGGTCCAATCGGAGCTGTAGCCACCGGCCTATGCCACAGCCACAGCAACGCAGGATCCGAGCCACGTCTGCGACCTACACCACAGCTCAAGGCAATGCCGGATCCTTAACCCACTGAACAAGACCAGGGATCAAACCCGAACCTGCAACCTCGTGGTTCCTAGTTGGATTCGTTAACCATTGAGCCATGACGGGAACTCTGTGAATTTTTTCTTTTAGAAATTTTATTTGGGAGTTCCCATCATGGCGCAGTGGTTAACAAATCCGATTAGGAACCATGAGGTTGCGGGTTTGATCCCTGCCCTGGCTCAGTGGGTTGACGATCCGGCGTTGCCATGAGCTGTGGTGTAGGTCGCAGACATGGCTCGGATCCTGCGTTGCTGTGGCTCTGGCGTAGGCTGGCAGCTACAGCTCCGATTAGACCCCTAGCCTGAGAACCTCCATATGCCTCGGGAGCAGCCCAAGAAATGTCAAAAAGACAAAAAAAAAAAAAAAAAGAAAAAAAGAAATTTTATTTGGGAGTTCCGGTCATGGCACAGTGGAGACGAAACTGACTAGTATCCAGGAGGATGCAGGTTTAATCCCTGGCCTCGCTCAGTGGGTTAAGGATCTGGTGTTACCATGAGCTATGGTGTAGGTGGAAGACACAGCTCAGATCTGGCATTGCTGTGTTTGCGGTGTAGGCCAGTGGTTACAGCTACTATTTGACCCCAGCCTGGGAACATCCATATGCCTTGGGTGCGGCCCTAAAAAGATAAATAAATAAATAAATAAATATAAGTTTTATTTGAACTATATATTATAATCCTTTTTTCTTTTTTGGCCACCCCATGGTATATGGAAGTTCCTGATCCAGTGATCAGATCTGAGCTGTAGTTGAGACCTAAGCTGCAGCTGTGGGAACGTCAGATCCTTAAACCCATTGTGCCAGGCTGGGGATTGAACCTGTGTCTCAGTGCCCCCAAAATGCCACGGATCCCATTGTGCCACAGCAGGAACACCTATATTATAATTTTTCCTGTTAAAGAAGAAATCTGATTATGTAGGACCATGCCAGTGGACTCTGCCAAAATGTAATTTTAAAAAAGTTGAAAATATGACTCATACAATTATAATGTGAACATGTGTCAAGTGTTTATTTAACTCATTAGTGAGGGATCCCTTGGATCTGGTGGATAGTAAAGCTGATTCAAAAAGCATTTGTAGAATAGAGACTTATAGTAGACAGAGAGGGCATCCTGGAATAAATCAACTAAGTTAGAAAGAAGGAGCTTCTGTTGTGGCTCAGCGGAAACGAATCTGATCAGCATCCGTGAGGATACAGGTTCAATTCCTGGCCCTGATCAGTGGGTTAAGGATCCGGTGTTGCAGTGAGCTGTGGTGTAGGTCCCAGACTCGGCTCGGATCCTGTGTTGCTGTGGCTGTGTTTTGGGCCCGCAGCAGCCTGGAAACCTCCACATGCTGAGCATGCAGCCCTAACCCCTCCCTCCCCTCCCACACACACAAAAGAAAAAGAGAAAATAAATAAACTAGGCACTAAAACTTTGGGCTACTAGGCAAAAATTTACAAGTTAATGTGTAACTTCAGGGTTTAGCCCTGATTAATTGTAAATAGCAAAGCAAAAGTATATACCTCAGAGCAGCATTGTCCAAAAGAAACATAATGTGAGCTGTGCAGATAATTTAAAATTTTCTATTGACCCTATAAAAAAAGTTAAAAAAAACCCAAGTGAAATTAATATGTGTATATATTATCATTTCAATGTGTATTCAATGTAAAAAAAATTCTTTTTTTGCTTAGTCTTCAAAATTCAGTGTGTGCTTAACACACATATACAGCTCAGCTTAATTTGTTTGCTACATATTCATCAGAAATTGTTGACCTGCATTTAGATTTTCATAGAATTTACAGTTAAAAAGTTGTTTCACGGAGTTACTGTCATGGCTCAGTGGTTAACGAACCCGACTAGCATCCATGAGGATGTGGGTTCTATCCTTGGCCTTGCTCAATGGGTTAAGGATCTGGCGTTGTTATGAGCAGCGGTGCGAGTTGCAGACGAGATTGATCCCGAGTTGCTGTGACTGTGGCAGTGGCATAGACCAGCAGCTACAGTTCTGATTCGATCCCTAGCTGGGAACCTTCATATGCTGAGGGTGGGGCCTAAAAAGACAAAGAAAAAAAAAAGTTATTCCAAGCATAATTAAAAATATACTTAAAAATTTCCTAATAAATAAAGAGTTTTAAAATTAAAATTGATTAAAATTAAATGAAATTAAATGTTTGGTTGTCCTAGATGCATTTTAGGTGCTCAGGAGATACCCATGGCTCTTGTAGTTAAGGCACTGGACAACCCAGAAAGAGACAATGACATAATCCTTCGGGGAGTATCTTGGACCATGCTTCTGTGTGACATTGAAATCACATACAGTTATCCTTTTGCTTTATTTGCAAGTTTTGGATAATTTTTTTTTTTTTTTGGCCATGCTGAGGCATATGGAAGTTCCATGGCTAGGGCTTGAACAGTGCTGCAGTGACAACACTGGATCCTCAACTGGCTAGGCTGCCAGGGAACTGCTGGATAATTGTGTTAAGAGTTCTGAGGGTATATCAAATAACTTTATTTTATTATTATTATTATTACTTTTTGTCTTTTTCAGGGCTGCACCCATGGCATATGGAGGTTCCCAGGCTAGGGGTCTAATTGGAGCTGTAGCCGCTGGCCTACACCACAGCCACAGCAACGCCAGATCCTTAACCCACTGATCAAGGCCAGGGATCGAACCCGAAACCTCATGGTTCCTAGTTGGATTCGTTAACCACTGAGCCATGATGGAAACTCCATCAAATACCTTGATTTTAAAATACAGCTTAACTGGAATGTAATTCACATGCCATATAATTCACTGCTTCAAAAGTACATAGTTTGGGAGTTCCCGTCTTGGCACAGCGGAAACGAATCTGACTAAGAACCAAGAGGTTTTGTGTTCCATCCTTGGCCTCGCTCGGTGGGTTAAGGATCTGGTGTTGCCGTGAGCTATGGTGTAGGCTGCAGATGTGGCTCGGATCTGTGTTGCTGTGGCTGTGGCGTAGGTTGGCAGCTGTAGCTCCTAATCGACTCCTAGCCTGGGAACCTCCATGTGCCAAGGGTGCGGCCCTAGAAAGCAAAAAAAAAAAAGTGTACAGTTTGAATTTTTTTAGAGTGTGTTCACAGAAGTGTGTAATCATCACCACAATCAAGTTTAGAACTTTTTCATCACCCCCGAAGAAACCCCATACCCATTGCAGCTATATCCCAACTCCCCCAAGCCCCTCAGTCCCAGGCAAACACTAATGTACTTTCTCTTTCTGTAGATTTATCTATTCAGAATATTTCATATACATGGTTCATCCACTTTATAGCATGATCAATACTTCCTTTTCATCACCAAAAAATATTCTATTCTATGGACTTGTCTTATTTATCCACTTAGTTCATAGATAGACTTTTAGGTTATTTCTCCGGATTCTGTTTGGTGACTGAGAGATGGATATTGTCAGCTAGGCTCACTTATGGGGCTGCATTCAGCTGGGAAGCTGGCAGGGGCTCCTTGGTTTTCCTCCATGCCCCTCTCTCCATGACCCTTCTCTCTCCAACAGAATAGTTTGAACTTCCTTATCCATGGAGGCTGAATTCCAAGGGAGCAAAAACAGAAGATGCCACTTCTTCTTCTTCTTCTTCTTCTTTTTTTTAGGGTTCCCAGGCTAGCTGTCAAATCAGAGCTACAGCTGCCGGCCTACACCACAACCATAGCAATACCAGATCTGAGCTGTGTCTGCAACCTATACCACAGCTCAGGGCAATGCCGGCTCCTTAACCACTGAGCGAGGCCAGGGATCAAACCCTCAACCTCATGTTTCCTAGTCAGATTCATTTCCTCTGAGCCATGATGGGAACTCCAGATGCCGCTTCTTAAGGGCTAGACTATACTGACATGATTTCCGCTACATTCTATTGGTCAAGGAGGTGACAATGTCAGCCCAGATTTAAAGAGGGGGAAACAGGCTGCACCCCTTGATGGGTGGAGTGATGTGAGTGTAATGGATGGGGCAGGAATAGGGCTGATAGCTTTAAATTCTGTCTACCACACCCACATTTACCAGTCGTTTTCGAATTAGATGGGGCTATTTGACTAGTGCACAATGCACTGTGAGCAAAAGCGATTTTTTTTTTTAGGACTGCACCTGTGGAAGTTCCCAGGCTAGGGGTCGAAGAGTTGAATTGGAGCTATAGGTGCTGGTCTACGTCACAGCCACAGCAACTCGGGATCCGAGCAGCATCTGCAGCCTACTCCACAGCTCCTGTCAATGCCAGATCCCCGACCCACAGAGCAAGGCCAGGATTGGAAACCACATCCTCATGGAGGGCTAGTCAGATTCGTTTCCGCTGCGCCACAACAGGAACTCCCCAAAATGACATGTTTTAATCCAGATAGGCTTAGGGAATTTCTGTTGTGGCTCAGCAGTAACAAACCCCACTAATATCCATGAGGATGAGGTTTGATCCTTGGCTCCTGCTCTGCAGGTTTAGTGTCCAGGGTGAGGCCCTAAAAGGCAAAAGAAAAAAAAAAAAAAAGAAAAAGAATCGTGCTGAACTTTAGAGCACCCAGTTAATGTTGGAGACCTGCTTGGCAGTGAGGGGAAAATCCCCTCTTCCCCATTAGAACTGGGTGTAGAGTTCTTAAAGCAGAGGGGAGAGGTTGAAAAAAGGGTGATCCATTAAGGAAATGGTAGTGTAATTGTTACTGCCAAAGCCAGTAATTAAATTTATATAATATTTTATAGCTGAACTTTCATTTAGATCATTCCTTGTTAATCCTCCTAATTCTATAAGGTAGACATTGTTCTCTGTGCAGCTGGCAAATCAAGGCTTGGAGATGCTGGCGATTTGCAGTTACCAATAGGCAAAGCCAGTAATTTAATTTCATTCATCAATTCATTCACACAATTTTATTTAATTCAAATCCCTTTTTGAAATTCTGCTAGGTCAGTGCTTCCAAACCTTTGCATCCTGCACGCAGAGAAAATTATAATATTTGCATGGTATTCCTGGGGGAGGCCCTCCTTAGCAGTGCAATAGAGAACACTATGGTGGTGAGAATTATGCCTAAAGTCTTTTGCTAAGATAATAACTGAATTGGGAGTTCCCTTTGTGGCTCAGTAGAAACCAATCCAACTAGGAACCATGAGGTTGCGGGTTTGATCCCCGGCCTCGCTCAGTGAGTTGAGGATCTGGCATTGCCGTGAGCTGTGGTATGGGTCACAGACTCGACCCAGATCCTGCGTGGCTGTGGTTGTGGCTTAGGCCAGCAGCTGCAGCTCTGATTTGACCCCTGGCTTGGGAACCTCTATATGCCACAGATGCGGCCCTAAAAAGAAAAGAAGGAGTTCCTGTCGTGGCGCAGTGGTTAACGAATCCGACTAGGAATCATGAGGTTTCGGGTTTGATCCCTGGCCTCAATCAGTGGGTTAAGGATCTGGCGTTGCCGTGAGCTGTGGTGTAGGTTGCAGACTCGGCTTGGATTCTGCATTGCTGTGGCTGTGGCTGTGGCGTAGACCAGTGGCTATAGCTCCGATTCAACCTCTAGCCTGGGAACCTCCATATGCCGCGGGAAGCGGCCCTAGAAAAGGCAAAACAAAAGACAAAATAAGCAAAGAAAAAATGGCGGCAGAAGAGCCCTTTCCTTTAATTTTCGGGTGCTTTGATTTCTTGGGGCCTTAGTTGCCCAGGAGGGCCTACGCCTTTCAGGGTTAGCTAATTGCGAGGGGTAGCAAACATCTTGCCTATTACTGTGCAAACCAACCAGTCCAGAGCCCCTACCCTCAACCACCTGTCCGCTGGGCTCTCACGCTCATTATCCACCTGCCCTAAACACCCAGGGCCAGGAACCAGACAGCTTGGGACGGCCCCTGTGCCTTAGAGCCCACTGAAATTATTCAGACCAGCCAACCTTAAACCTACTTATCGTGCCTGGCCTCTTCCTGTGAAACCACAGTAAAGGCTCTTACCTACATTTTCCCCTCACTCCTTCTGCCTCCTAACTGTCCTTGGTTCTTCCCTGTATGGCAACCCCGACCCCTGTGGAATGGCTCCCCCAATCCAGAACTGTGAGTATAGCTCTCTCTCTCTCTTTTGTGTGTGTGTCTTTTTAGGGCTGAACCTAAAAAGCATTATTTTTTTCCTTGGGGCTGCACCCGTGGCATATCAAATTTCCCAGGCGAGTCGTGGCAACTCCCCGGAGGCTCAGTGTTGTGTTCTCTGCGGTGCCTCAGGAGGAGGAGCTCTGGTCCTCCGAACCTCAGTGGTCAGATCTGCTCATGTCTCAACATTTCCCCTGGACCGACCTACCCCAGTACAGCACATTCACCTATCACCCAGCCACCAGTCTTGTTCCAAGGCTGCATCTCTCCCCTGGGCTGGTGAGAGGGTTGTCACTGTTTTGCTCCTGGGCCTACTTCCAGCTGCTTATTTGAATCCTTGCTGTACGATGGACTACTCTCTGGCCGCAGCCCTCACTCTCCATAGTCACTGGGGCATTGGACAAGTCGTTACCATGTTTGAGGGGATGCACTGCAGAAAGCTGCCAAGGCAGGCCTTTTGGCGCTCTCGGCTTTCACCTTTGCTGGGCTTTGTTATTTCAACTAGTATGAGGTGGGCATCTGCAAAGCTCTTGCCATGCTGTGGAAACTGAGATTTTAGACCTAATATCTTGAGTTTTTTTATTTTTTTTTGCCAGCATAAAAATGCCAGCATTTTTTGCAGCATATGGCAGTTCCCAGGCTAGGGGTCTAATAAGAGCTGTAGCCCCCGGCCTACACCAGAGCCACAGCAATGCCAGATCCGAGCCGCCTCTGCGACCTACACCACAGCTCATGGCAACGACAGATCCTTAACCCACTGAGCAAGGCCAGGGATCGAACCCACAACCTCATGGTTCCTAGTCAGATTCGTTAACCACTGCGCCACAATGGGAACTCCTAATACCTTGAGAATTGATTGTACACCTTCTTGCCTCTGCTCTGTCATGCCATTCAGCTCACAATAAGAAGGAAATGACAGACAAGTCCATTGGTGAGACAAACCTCTTCTCCTAATCAGTGGGTTATATTTGAATTTAATCTTAGGAAAGATTTGGGAGGAATTGTATCCAAGAAATTGTGAGACTGAGCTCTCATGGAACTCAGTGTACCTAAGCAGTACACATGAGCTTTTGCCTTTTCATTTATTAAACTCTTAAAGGGAATTCAGCTTTAACTCTCAGTATCTGCTCACACTTCTGTATTTGTCCTAGGATGATGGAGAAAGGGAAAGACTGTTAATTCCTAAGGAAAGACTTTGTGGAAAATTAGGTAGTGTTTAGTTTTTACAGCCTTCCCCTCTCTGTTCAGTTGATACTAGTTACTGATGGTTACATGTCCTAGGGAAATCAGAACATTAGAAATGCTGATATTTCATATTACTGATTTCTAAATCCCAGGAAGAAGAACCTGGAGAGTTTCTGAATATAGAGAAGTTCCATGTAGGGAAGAGGTCTCATTATAGTTGTTTCAAATTGTTACATATTCTAAACTGAGACTTAATCCACACATGTGTTTATTTTACTTGTTCGAAAATAATCTGTCCACAAATATAAAATTATAAGTAATAGGTAGTTGTTTTCCTGCTGTGGGGATTTCTAATGTGAAAATGTATTCTATGAAGATAAAGTTTTTTTAAAAAAATAAAGTGCTGTATAATTAAAATAAAATGAAAAAAATTCCCAGGCTAGGGGTTGAATTGTAGCTATAGCTGATGGCCTACTCCACTGCTGCAGCAACGCCAGATTCGATCTGTGTCTGCAACCTACACCACAGTTCACAGCAATGCCAGGTCCTTAACCCACTGAGTGAGGCCAGGGATCGAAACCTCATCCTTATGGATGCTAGTTGATTTGTTACCACTGAGCCACAATGGGAACTCCTCTTTTCCTAAAAAAAACTGAGATACAGTTGACATAGAGCAGTGTACAAGTTTAAGGTGTACAGCGTAATAATTCAATTTATATGCATCATGAAGTGATTATTGCAATAAGTTTAGCAAATATCATCTGATACACATACAAAATTAAAGAAATGGAAAAAAGAATAAAATTTGTTTTCTTGTGTTAAGAACTCTGAGCAAATTTCATAGATAACAAACGGCAATGTTAAATACTGTTTAAAAATTTTATTTATTATATTTGATTTACCATGTTCTGGCAATTTCTGCTGCACAATAAAGTGACCCAATTATACACACACACACACACACACACACACACACACATATATATGAATATACATATATATACACTTTCTTTTTCTCACATTATCCTCCATCACATTCCATCACAAGTGACTCGATATATTTCCCGTGCCATACAGTAGGATCTTATTGCTTATCCACTCCAAATTCAATAGTTTGCATCTACTAAGCCCAAACTCCCAGTCCACCCCACTTCCTCCCCCTCCCCCTTGGCAGCCACAAGTATGTTCTCCAAGTCCATGAGCTTGTTTCTTTTCTGTAGATAGGTCCGTGTGTGCCATAGCAGTGTTAATTATATTTATCATGTTGTATGTTACATCCCTAGTACTTCTTTGAGAATAGCCATCTCTCTGATGACAGTTGTTTCCTGATCTATTTACCTTGACATACCTAAATAGTAATAAAACCTACATACATACATATATATATATATATTTTTTTTTTTTTTTGGTCTTTTGTATTCTTCGGGCCACAGCTGCAGCATATGGAGGTTCCTGGGCTAGGGGTCACATCGGAGCTATAGCTGCCAGCCTATGCCACAGCCACAACAACTTGAGATCTGAGCTGCGTCTGCACCTACACCACAGCTCACAACAACGCCAGATCCTTAACCCCTTGAGTGAGGCTAGGGATTGAACCCGAGGCCTCATGGATGCTAGACAGGTTCTTAACTGCTGAGCCATGACAGGAATTCTAAAACCTGTATTTTGAAACAGGGTCTGGTGTTTCTTTTTTCTTTTTCATTTTAAAATTATAATTGATTTACAATGTTGAGTCAATTTCTGCTGTATAGCTAAGTGACCCAGTCACACACATATATGTGTGTGTGTGTGTGTGTGTGTGTGTGTGTGTGTATAGACATTCTTTTTCCCATATTATCTTCCATCATGTTCTATCACAAGAGATTGGATATAGGAAGTTCCCATTGTGGCTCAGTGGTAATGAGCTCAACTAGTACCCATGAGGATGGAGGTTTGATTCCTGGCCTTGCTCAGTGGGTTAAGGATCTGGCGTTGCTGTGAATGGTGGTGTACGTCACAGATGTGGCTCAGATCCCGAGTTGCTCTGGCTTGGTTGTGGCAGAGACCGGCAGGTGCAACTCCAACTCGACCCCTAGAGAGAGAACTTTCCGTATGCTGCAGGTGCGGCCCTAGAAAGCAAAAAACAAACAAACAAAAAAAGATATTCGATATAGTTCCCTGTGTTATTCAGCAGGACTTCATTGCTTATCCACTCCAAAGGCAATAGTTTGCAGCTACTAACCTCAGACTCCCTGTCCATTCCACTCCCTTCCCCTAGGACTGGTGTTTCTTGTTGACTTTTCTGGTTATAGACACTGAAAAAGAGATTGAGGTGCAAGATGTTTTTTGGAATCCTTACCTGTGAAGGAAAGGAAGAGCAATAATAGCAGGGAATGAGAAGGGCAAGGTTTAAGACTTTCAGTGATATTTAGAAGGCAGAATCAGCAGGATTCGAACCTGGGTCTTCCAACTCAGCTTGAGCGGATGGTTAGTACTGCTTTAGACCCAGACAAGGGGGCTCTTGTTCAGGGTCCTATGCTTTAGAGGGTACCACACTAGTCTCCCTGGCTGTGCCCTCTGTGCCTCTCCATTTTCCCTCCCATAGTAGACAGCCTGTTTGCAGAAGCAAAGATTGAGTAAATGAAGCAAAAAGAAGATAGAGTGGCCTAGCGTTCCCGTCATGGTGCAGCAGAAATGATTCCAACTAGGAACCACAAAGTTGCAGGTTCAATCCCTGGCCTTGCTCAGTGGGTTAAGGATACGGTTTGCTGTGAGCTGTGGTGTAGGTGGCAGACTCGGCTTGGATCCTGCATGGCTGTGGCTGTGGTGTAGGCCGGCAGCTGTAGCTCCGATAGGACCCCTAGCCTGAGAAACTCCATATGCCTCAGATGTGGCCCTTAAAAGCAAAACAAACAAACACACAAAGATAGAGCAGCCTGATGACCTCATCTGAACCTGCACTTACCCTATCATGCCCCTGACTCCACCTCCAGATCTCCCAGTCCACATAGCTGATAAATTGCACATTTTTGCTTATGGTGGTTTGAGGTAGATTTATGTCACTTGGAATTAAAAGATTCCTAACCCTGACACCTATGGTCAATTAATCTTTGACAAGGGAGGCAAGAACATAAAATGGGAAAAAGAAAGTCTATTCAGCAAGCATTGCTGGGAAACCTGGACAGCTGCATGCAAAGCAATGAAACTAGAACACACCCTCACGCCATGCACAAAAATAAACTCCAAATGGCTGAAAGACTTAAATATACGACAGGACACCATCAAACTCCTAGAAGAAAACATAGGCAAAACACTCTCTGACATCAACATCATGAATATTTTCTCAGGTCAGTCTCCCAAAGCAATAGAAATTAGAGCGAAAATAAACCCATGGGACCTCATCAAACTGAAAAGCTTTTGCACAGCAAAGGAAATCCAAAAGAAAACAAAAAGACAACTTACAGAATGGGAGAAATAGTTTCAAATGATGCAACCGACAAGGGCTTAATCTCTAGAATATATAAACAACTTATACAACCCAACAGCAAAAAAGCCAATCAATCAATGGAAAAATGGGCAAAAGACCTGAATAGACATTTCTCCAAAGAAGATATACAGATGGCCAACAAACACATGAAAAAATGCTCACCATCGCTGATTATAAGAGAAATGCAAATCAAAACTACCATGAGATACCACCTCACACCAGTCAGAATGGCCATCATTAATAAATCCACAAATAACAAGTGCTGGAGGGGCTGTGGAGAAAAGGGAACCCTCCTGCACTGCTGGTGGGAATGTAAACTGGTACAGCCACTATGGAGAACAGTTTGGAGCTACCTTAGAAATCTATACATAGAACTTCCATATGACCCCGCAATCCCACTCTTGGGCATCTATCCAGACGAAACTCTACTTAAAAGAGACACGGGCACCCGCATGTTCATTGCAGCACTATTCACAATAGCCAGGACATGGAAACAACCCAAATGTCCATCGACTGATGATTGGATTCGGAAGAGGTGGTATATATACACAATGGAATACTACTCAGCCATAAAAAAGAATGACATAATGCCATTTGCAGCAGCATGGATGGAACTAGAGACTCTCATACAGGGTGAAATGAGCCAGAAAGACAAAGACAAATACCATATGATATCACTTATAACTGGAATCTAAGATCCAGCACAAATGAACATCTCCTCAGAAAAGAAAATCATGGACTTGGAGAAGAGACTTGTGGCTGCCTGATGGGAGGGGGAGGGAGTGGGAGGGATCGGGAGCTTGGGCTTATCAGACACAACTTAGAATAGATTTACAAGGAGATCCTGCTGAATAGCATTGAGAACTTTGTCTAGATACTCGTGTTGCAACAGAAGAAAGGGTGGGGGAATAATGTAATTGTAATGTATACATGTAAGGATAACCTGACCCCCTTTCTGTACAGTGGGAAAATAAAAAAATTATAAATAAATAAATAAAAGATTCTTGACTCCTATTAACAGAGTGCAACATGTTGAAGCAGAGCATGAGATTTATTTCATTTAAAGGTAGGTAGACAGCTGTGTCATGAAAACTAGATGCTGAGGTTAAGAAGTGACAAATGAGCCTCTTTCATACAGAAATCTTTTTTTTTTTTTTTTTTTTTTTTTTGCATTTTAAGGCTGCACCCGTGACCTATGGAAGTTCCCAGGCTAGGAGCCAAATCTGAGCTACAGCTGCAGGCCTATGACATAACAGCACAGATAGGAGCCTCATCTGTGATCTATACTACAACTCATGGCAGTGCCGTGTCCCTGACCCACTGAGTTAGGCCAGGGATCAAACCTGCATCCTCATGGATATTAATCAGATTCATTTCCGCTGCTCCCCAACAGGAACTCCAGAAATCATATTTTATTCATCTTTATATCCTGGTACCTATTAGGACACCTGGCTCATAGAAGACAGTAAATGCTCTTGTACAGAGCATGGCCTAGCAGAGGTGTAAACTCTTGGATTAGGAAAAACATTAAAATAGGCAACTTTGGTTGTGAAAGCTTAGCCTAGACAGGAGATGGTTCAACAAAAAGAATTAGGCTTCTCCCATATAAGATAGCATTGGGAAGTTGGCAGCTGATTGACCTGGGAGGCTAGGGAAGCCAGAGGCAGGGTCATTCTTCTGGGGAGGAAATTCAGCCAGTGGGAAATTGTTTGTTTGCAGAATGCTGAGGAGCATTATACAGAGATGTCTAATATCCCATTTTTATTTATTTTTGGGCTGAGAGATAATTCTTCTCTGTTCTCTGAAATCTGCAGCAGGAATCTACACAACTGTCTCAGATTGGTGATGTTTTGCAGATGAAAGAGGTGGCTCCAGGAGTGCCCTTGTGGCTCAGCAGGTTAGGGATCTGGTGTTGTCACTGCTGTGGCTCTGGTTCGTTTCCTGGCCAGGGAACTTAAACATGCTGCAGGTGTGGCAAAAAGAAAGAAAGGAAGAAGAAAGAAAGAAAGAAGAAAGAAAGAAAGAAAAAAAAAAAAAAGAAAGAAAGGAAGGAAGAAAGAAAGAAAAAGAAAAAAAGAACTGGCTCCATACTTGATCCTACATACAGTGGAGGAAAGACAACAGCTGTGGGAGGGGAGACCTGAGAGAATTCAGCTAGAACAGAGTCAGACCGAGAGCCAGAGGTGACCATGAAGAGCCCCCAGGAATCCCTTGACATCTCAGAGGATACTGGGTTTTTCCATTGTACGGAGGGCAGGAAATTGAGCCAATAGCGTGTGTTTTTTTCTTTCAGTTTTATTTATTTATTTTTAAAAATTTAATTAATTTTTGTCTTTTTGCCTTTTCTAGGGCTGCTTCCGCAGCATATGGAGTTTCCCAGGCTAGGGATAGAATTGGAACTGTAGCCAGCCGGCGGCCTACACTACAGCCACAGCAAAGTGGGATCAGATTCCCATCTCCGACATACACCAGAGCTCAGGGCAACACCGGATCCTTAACCCATTGGGCAAGTCCAAGGATCGAACCCGAAACCTCATGGTTCCTAGTCGGATTTGTTAACCACTGAGCCACTACAGGAACTCCTTTCAGTTTTAGATGGAAGAGTATCCAATGAAGGTGGGAAAATTTGGGTTTAGGGACATCTTGCAAGAGATATTTGGCTTACATATTCATTTATTAAAGCATTCCTTTTAATTTTTTTTTTTTTTTTTTTTTTTTTTTTGCTTTTCAGGGCCGAATCTGCAGCATATGGAAGTTTCCAGGCTAGGTTTTTTGTTGTTGTTGTTGACTCACAAGGTTGTAAAAATTAAATGTGTGTTTCAATTGAATTTGTATTGTTTCTATAGTTATAAAAACTTTTTTTTTTTTTTTTGGTCTTTTGTCATTTTAGGGCTGCACCCATGGCATGTGGAGGTTCCCAGGTTAGGGGTCAAAGCAGAGCTGCAGCTGCAGGCCTACACCACAGCCACAGCAACTCGGAATCCAAGCCGAATCTTTGACCTACACCACACCTCATGGCAATGACAGATCCTTAACCCACCAAGCAAGTCCAGGGATCGAACCTGCTTCCTCATGGATGCTAGTCAGATTTGTTTCTGCTGAGCCATGACGGGAACTCCTAAAAACATTTTAATTTTGAGAAATATTTAAAAAATCTGGGAGTTCCCTTGTGGCACAGTGGGTTAAGGATCTGGCATTGTCACCACACCTGCCCAGGGGAGGATTTGATCCCTGCACTGGGAAGTTCCACATGCCATGGGCAAGGACAAAAAGAAAAAAAAAAAAAAAAAAGAAAGAAAAAGTTCTGTTCCAGAGAGACCCTGAAATATTTCCTCCCAGCCCTAATCTTGGAGAGAGTCTAGCATGATTTGCAAACCCAAGGATCAATGAATTATTCCTGGAAACAGGGACTTTCCTGATCTATACAGACCTTAGGCCGGTGGGGGTCTGCAGATCCAGCTTCTCACCTGGGCTTCCAAAGCTGCAGATCATTTGACACCATGAGGTTTATTCAGGCAGGTTTGTGTGACTGACATCCTTTTGATGCCATCTGGGGAGCTGGCACTAGGCAGCAGATGGTGAATTCCGCAACCCTAAAGAGATTAATATTATCTAGTGTTTGTGTAGTGTTTTAACATCTATAGAGCTCTACACACACAAATCTTCCGGTTTGAGCCTCAGGACAGCCTGGGTGTGATGGGTGTTAATATCCTCCCTCTGAGGGGTGATAAGAGTTTGTTTTCCCGACCTTGCTGCTATACTGTCTTGGTCTAATTCTTGCTTCTGGGCCTTTAGTTGTGCGTCTTCCTCCTTGCTTAAGTGCCCGCTCAGAGGGATCTTTTGGATCTGGGTCTCGTTAGGCCTAGAATGGGAGCTTCAGCTCTGTGCTTCTAGCCCCTGATGCTGGGTGGAGACCTTTGGCCAGGTGGCTGCAGGCCCTGCCGTGCGGTGTGGTGGGTAGGATGGATTTTTGAGCATCTTTGGCTGAGAAATATCTCTTCTGAGTTGGAGTAAAAGCTGAACTGTGTCTTCCGAATGCACCAAGATGTTTTGAGGTGACAGTAGTTATTCCCAGGGTAACAGTGAGCACACGTACTGTCAAATTCCCGGGCACTCTGCTGTGTGTGGGTTCCACCTGCCTGCTCCTCATCTCACTAGGGTTCTCATCAAACCCCTATCGCTATTGAACAGTGAGAACAGTGATACTTAGAGAAGTGAGACGACCAGTTCTCTAATGAGCTAGAGGCAGGTATACATATGTTTCTCAAGGCTTCTCATCCTGGTCCAATCAACCACTAGGGCGTATGGCAAAGGTGAGAGGTAGAGTAAACTTTCATGGTGATTCTTGTTCTAGGGGAAATGGAATGGGTTCTGTTTCTTTCTTTCTTTCTTTCTTTTCTTTTTCTTTCTTTCTTTTTTTTTTTTTTTTTTTTGTCTTTTTGCCTTTTCTAGGGCTGCTCCCGCGGCATATAGAGATTTCCAGGCTAGGGGTCTAATCGGAGCTGTAGCCGCCCAGCCTACGCCAGGGCCACAGCAATGCAGCATCTGAGCCGCATCTGCAACCTACACCACAGCTAATGGCAACCCCGGATCATCGACCCACTGAGCAAGGCCAGGGATCGACCCTGCAACCTCATGGTTCCTAGTCGGATTCGTTAAACACTGCACCACGACGGAAACTCCTGGGTTCTGTTTCTTGAATTTTCAGGGCACATTTTGTAATTTAGTAGAACAACTCATATTTCCCAGTATGGGCCACAGAGAAATAAGTAAATAATCAATAATAGCGGGTGGTATTGACAACATAGTTACTACTAAATATAATTGAAACTTATTTGTATGCTTTAACTACTATATATATATATATATTTTTTTTTTTAACTTACGGTTCATGCAGTTGTGATCACTTTAGTTTTTACAACCATTTTATGTTACAGAACAGCTCTATGACGTCAGGCCTGTTAAACATTTCATTTTAAACATTAGATACACGTTTAGATGTTAAACATTTAGATACTAGAGAAATATCTAGAAATTTGGACTGACACCCCATGATAATTTACAGTGTGGTCAAATACAGCATTGACTTTATTTAAGTTTATTTTTTTTTTTTTTGTCTTTTGTCTTTTTGTTGTTGTTGCTATTTCTTGGTCCGCTCCCGCGGCATATGGAGGTTCCCAGGATAGGGATTGAATCGGAGCTGTAGCCACCGGCCTACGCCAGAGCCACAGCAACACGGGATCCGAGCCGCGTCTGCAGCCTACACCACAGCTCACGGCAACGCCGGATCGTTAACCCAGTGAGCAAGGACAGGGACCGAACCCGCAACCTCATGGTTCCTAGTCGGATTCGTTAACCACTGCGCCACGACGGGAACTCCTAAGTTTATTTTTATAATTTTTTTTTGGCTACACCTGTGGCATGTGGAAATCCCCAGGGCAGGGATTGAACCTGTGCCACAGCTATGCCATAAGAGAACTCCATAAAAAATTTTTTTTTTTTTTTGTCTTTTTAGGGCTGTACCTGTGGCATATGGAGGTTCCCAGGCTAGGGGTTGGATCGGAGCTGCAGCTGCTGGCCTATGCCACAGCTCAGGGCAATGCTGGATCCTTAGCCCACTGAGCAAGGCCAGGGATCGAACCCGCAACCTCATGGTTGCTAGTCGTATCTGTTTCTGCTGCGCCACGACAGGAACTCCTAAAATTTTTTCATCAAATAAACTTTTTGAAGAATAAGTCTCATATACACATATACATCCCCAGGTTGTAAGCTCACAGCTTAATAATCTTTCAGAGTGAACATGCTTGTGTACCCACCAACCATACGAAGGAAAAGAACCTTGGGGAGTGCCCTGATGGCTCAGCAGGTTAAGGTTCCAGTGTTGTCACTGGTTACTGCTGTGGCTTGGGTTTGATCCCTGGCCCAGCAATGGATGCTGGCTCTCCCACCCCCAAAAAGGAAAAGGACCCGGGCGGTCCCTCAAAGGTACCATTTGCCTCTTGCCAGTCATTAAGGCATCGACTTTAAAATCTAGAAGACCAATTGGTGATTCCTAGAAACAGGGCCATTTTGCCATATCAGAATACATCTTACACTGTGGTGGCCTCCCCAGAGCCTGTTGTCATATGGGCCCTCTCCTTTCCTCCCAAGCCCACAAGACATTAGACACAAAGGCACATGGAGGAGGGCTTTTTGAGTCTGCTTTGAGGCCATGCTCTCTGGGAAGAGGCACTAGGAAGCAGAGAGTAAGCCCAACAATGATAAGGAAGTCAGTGTTGGAGTTCCCGTTGTGTCTCAGTGGTTAGTGAACCCGACTGGCATCCACGAGGACTCGGGTTTGATCCCTGGCCTCGCTCAGTGGGTTAAGGATCTGGGGTTGCTGAGAGCTGTGGTGTAGGTCGCAGATGCGGCTCAGATCCTGCGTTGCTGTGGCTGTGGCGTGGTCTGGCAGCTGCAGTTCTGACTGGACCCCTCGCCTGGGACCCTCCATATGCTTTGGGTGCCGCCCTAAAAAGACAAAAAGGCAATAAAAAAAATTACCATTGTTTCTAAATTATTTTCTAGGTTTAGTACAGCTAGGATGAAAATTCCAAGAAGGTATCATTGTTAAACTTCAATAATAATCAAAGAAATGTAGATAATCAAATGAATGCACATAATTTAATTTTTAAATTTTTTTGCTTTTTAGGGCCACACCTGCGGCATATGGAAGTTCCTAGGCTAGGGGTCGAATCGGAGCTACAGCTGCTGGCCCACAGCCATAGCAACATGGGATTGAAGCTGCGTCTGTGACCTACACCAACTCATGGCAACACCAGGTCCTTTAACCCACTGAGCGAGGCCAGGAATGGAACCTGCATCCTCATGGATACTAGTCGGATTTGTTTCCATGGCACCACAAGGGGAATTCTAAGTTTGCCTTAAAAAAAAATTTCGGAGTTCCCGTCGTGGCACAGTGGTTAACGAATCCGACTAGGAACCATGAGGTTGCGGGTTCGGTCCCTGCCCTTGCTCAGTGGGTTAAGGATCCGGCGTTGCCGTGAGCTGTGGTGTATATATGCCATGGGAGTGGCCCAAAGAAATAGCAAAAAAAAAAAAAAAAAAAAAAAAAAATTCAAGTTGACCAAAACATGAGAAATCATAGTTTCTCATAGTTTCTAGTAGTGGATTTGGTTTCTATTTCAATCCCATCCCCTCTCCCACCCCACCCCTGTTTGTTTTAATATCACTAGCAAAACATTCAAATTCTCAGCCTCCTTTGTATCTAGTGACGGCCATGTAAAAAGTGCTGGTGAGCAGAAGTCTAATTGCTCTTTGTTCCTTCTTTTTTCTTCTTTCTCCTTAGGATACAGATATGAAGATTGGAGAGACGGTAGCCATTCTGTGATCATGAGGCTGAAAAACCACTACATACAGAGGGTGGTGACGCAGGAGCATCAGAGAAGTCAAGTACCCTCTTGACATAATTGAGACTCACATCAGTCCTGTGTTGTCTACCCTGGAATTTTTTTTTTTTTTTTTTTTTTTGGTCTTTTTGCTATTTCTTTGGGCCGCTCCCGGGGCATATGGAGGTTTCCAGGCTAGGGGTCAAATCAGAGCCCGAGCCACCGGCCTATCCCAGAGCCACAGCAACGCGGGATCCGAGCCGCGTCTGCGACCTATACCATAGCTCACGGCATCGCCGGATCGTTAACCCACTGAGCAAGGGCAGGGATCGAACCCGCAACCTCATGGTTCCTAGTCAGATTCGTTAACCACTGTGCCATGAAGGGAACTCCAACCCTGGAATATTTTTTTTCCTTTTTAGGGCTGCACCTGCGGCATATGGAGGTTCCCAGGCTAGGGGCTGAATCAGAGCTGTAGCTGCTGGTCTTCACCACAGCCACAGCAATGTCAGATCCGAGCCAAGTCTGCAACCTACACCACAGCTCACGGCAATGCCAGATCCTTAACCCACTGAGCAAGGCCAGGGTTCAAACCTGCGTCCCATTGGATGCTAGTCAGATTTGTTAACTGCTGAGCCATGACAGGAACTCTTACCCTTGGAATTTTTGTTTTGTGGCAGATAACCCACTGGACCTATTTAGGCTGCTATAACGATTTTTTTCTATTGTTTGTGGCCGAATATAATCCTTCGGTAGGGGTTCAAGAGATGGACTTCCTTAGGACTTCTTTGGGTTGCCAGAGGGGTGGGGGTTTGGGGGAACGAAAAGGGGGAAGGGGTTAAGAAGTGCAGATGTCCAGTTATAAGAAAGGTAAATCATGAGGCTATAATGTACAGCATGGGGGATAGAGTCAATCATATTGTATTAACTTTGTAAGGTAGCAGATGATAACTAGACTTAACGTGTGGTAACCACCTGCAGTGTGTAAAAATGTTGAATCACTATTTGTGCACCTAAAACTAATATAATATTGTATGTCAACTATAGTACAATAAAAAAAGAAGAAAGAAGTAGACCTTTTATTTATTTTTTTTATTGCACCTACGACATGTGGAGGTTTCGCAGGCTAAAGGTCTAACGCTTGATCCTTAACCCATTGAGCAAGACCAGCGATCGAACGTGCAACCTCATGGTTCCCAGGTGAGTTTGTTTCCGCCGCACCACGATGGGAACTTGTAAGAAGTGGACCTTTTGATTCGCTACTGATAGAAATAAAAATTGGCACAAAGTTATCTGGCAGGCTATAGAGATAACTTCAAAAATGTTTATAGATGTGTTTATTCCAATCCTGGTTTCCTAAATGTACATGGCCCTTGAAAAGTTATTCATATATCAGAGTCTCAGTTTCTTTCTTTCTATTTTTTTTTTTTTTTTTTTTTTCTTTTTGCCATTTCTTGGGCTGCCTCTGCGGCAGGACCCAAGCTGCATCTGGGACCTACACCACAGCTCATGGCAACGCTGGATGGTTAACCCACTGAGCGAGGGCAGGGACCGAACCCGCAACCTCACAGTTCCTAGTCGGATTCGTTAACCACTGCGCCACACACGGAATTCCAGAGTCTCAGTTTCTTTAACTGAATATAGATAATACAGATAATGATAGTAAAGTTCTCACATGTTGTTCTTATAAACATTAAATGGAAGAACACAGCCCTTAAAAGAGTACCTGGCTTATGGTAACTGCTCGATTCATGCTAGCTATTATTACTTTGTATTCTTTTTTTTTTTGCTTTTTAGGTCTGCGCTTGCAGCATATGGAGGTTCCCAGGCTAGGGGTCCAATTGAAGCTGTAGCCGCCAGCCTACACCACAGTCACAGCAACATCAGATCAGAGCCGTGTCTGTGACCTCATGGTTTCTAGTTGGATTTGTTTCTGCTGCGCCACAACGGGAACTCCCAGACTGTTAAAATTTATAAGGCAGAGACGGACATAATTGAAAGGAGACATACTTCCACAGTAGGCACAACACTTTTTTTTTTTTTTTTTTTTTTTTTTTTTTTTTTTTTGCTTTTGTCTTTTTGCTGCTGTTGTTGTTGTTGCTATTTCTTGGGCCGCTCCCGCGGCATATGGAGGTTCCCAGGCTAGGGGTCCAATCGGAGCTGTAGCCACCGGCCTACGCCAGAGCCACAGCAACGCGGGATCCGAGCCGCGTCTGCAACCTACACCACAGCTCACGGCAACGCCGGATCGTTAACCCACTGAGCAAGGGCAGGGACCGAACCCGCGACCTCATGGTTCCTAGTCGGATTCGTTAACCACTGCGCCACGACGGGAACTCCAGGCACAACACTTCTAAGGGAAAGGGATGGGAGACTTAATCACCAAACCTGAACTGCCCTGAATTCTCCTTCCAACGTGTGGAGGAGCTTTCCCCTATGTCTCTCTCCTTCCATGAGCTTCTTGGAATGAAGCATTCCTTGCTTGTTTTGAAAACATTCTGGGGGCTGCAGCTGAGACCTTTAGGAGGAAGGCCCAATGATGCCTCTGCCCATGGGTCAATGGAGAGAAAAACTGGATTTTGTTTCTGTTTTGGCCATGCCTGTGGCATGCAGAAGTTCCCAGTCCAGGGATCAAGCCTGTTGCACAGCAGCAACCCAAGACACTGCAGTGACAATGTCGGATCCTTAACTCAAGCTCCACAAAAGGACTTTTGTTTTCCTAGGGCTAGATGAGGCTCAGCACAGAATCCTAGACTTAGAACTTACCATGGGAGTTCCCACTGTGGCTCAGTGGTTAACGAATCCGACTGGGAACCGTGGGGTGTCAGATTCGATCCCTGGCCTTGCTCAGTGGGTTAAAGATCTGGTGTTGCCATGAGCTGTGGTGTAGGTCACAGTTGTGGCTCGGATCCTGCGTTGCTGTGGCTCTGGTGTAGGCCAGTGGTTACAGCTCCGATTCGACCCCTTGCCTGGGAACCTCCATATGCCGCAAGTGTGGCCCTAAAAAGCCAAAAAAAAAAAAAAAAAAAGAACTTACCATGAATTTCGTTTACTTCCATGGGAAGTTATATAAGGTTATAACATTTAAGAAATTGCCAATTGAGTATTAAAAAGGTAAAATCCTGAGCATCTGTTATAAATATTATTTTATTTTATTTTTGTCTTTTTGCTATTTCTTTGGGCCGCTCCTGCGGCATATGAAGGTTCCCAGGCTAGGGGTCGAATCGGAGCTGTAGCCATCAGCCTATGCTAGAGCCACAGCAACGTGGGATCTGAGCCACGTCTGCGACCTACACCACAGCTCACGGCAATGCCGGATCATTAACCCACTGAGCAAGGGCAGGGACCGGACCCACAACCTCATGGTTCCTAGTCGGATTCGTTAACCACTGTGCCACGACGGGAACTCCCTGTTATCAATATTATTTTACATAAAAGCATTTTAATGACAAGCTCACAGTCACAGAGTAAATATAGTTCTTTAGCTTGGATATATCTAGTTCCATGGGAGGATAAAAAATATATCTCTATATTTTTATGTGTATATATATACACAATTTTATACATTTATATTTTGCCACAGCTTTCAGCATCTTGATGTGAAGATCTCAATTCCCAGACTGGGACCTGAACCCGGGGTTGCAACAGTGAATGTGCCGAGTCCTAATCATTAGACCACCACGGAACTCCCTGCTATTTCATTTTATTTTTTTGTCTTTTTAGGGCTGAATCCATGGTATATGGAAGTTGCCAGGCTGGAACTCCCTGTTCTTTTTTTTTTTTTTTTTTTTTTTTTTTGTCTTTTGTTTTTTGAGGGCTGAACCTGCGGCATATGGAGGTTCCCAGGCTAGGGATCGAATTGGAGCTACAGCTGCCAGCCCATGGCATAGCCACAGAAACGCCAGATCTGATCCGCGTCTGCGACCTACACCACAGCTCAAGGCAAGCCAGATCCTTAACCCACTGAGTGAGGCCAGGGATCAAACCCGCAACCTCACGGTTACTAGTCAGGTTCATTAACCACTAATCCACAGCGGGAATCCTCCTGTTCTTCTTTTTTAGTTGTTGTTGTCTTTTTGCCATTTTCTTGGGCCGCTGCCGACATGGTAGTTCCCAGGCTAGGCATCTAATTGGAGCTGTTGCCGCTGGCCTACGCCAGAGCCACAGCAACGCAGGATCCGATCCACATCTGTGACCTACACCACAGCTCAGGGCAACACTGGATCCTTAATCTACTGAGCGAGGCCAAGGATCAAACCCGCAACCTCATGGTTCCTGGTCGGATTCGTTAACCACGGAGCCACGACGGGAACTACTCCCCTGTTCTTTTTTATTTATTTATTTATTTATTTATTTGTCTTTTTGCTATTTCTTGGGCTGCTCCCGCCGCATATGGAGGTTTCCAGGCTAGGGGTTTAATCGGAGCTGTAGCCGCCAGCCTAAGCCAGAGCCACAGCAACGCAGGATCCGAGCCTCGTCTGCAACCTATACCACAGCTCACGGCAACACCGGATCGTTAACCCACTGAACAAGGGCAGGGACCAGACCCGCAACCTCATGGTTCCTAGTCGGATTCTTTAACCACTGTGCCATGACGGGAATTCCCCCTGTTCTTATTTTATGTAGTATGCCAACCACTGGAAATTGTCATGGGCTGCTATGATTTTCAGATTGGAAATCTGTGGCTCTGGGATTCAGTATAAACCCATCTCATGATAAAAATCTTTGACATTATTCACACCTGGAGTTAATGAGTTCTTTGAGAAAAAATATTTACCTACCTTTTCCAGTGACAGAACCAACTACTTCTGCCTATATATTTTTACAATTTTGAGGAAATCATTTGTCATTGCTTTTCAAATATACGTTTGTCTTGTAAAGCAATTCTTAGGAAAACGTTTGTAGCCTCCCAGGTTTGCTAAGCTAACATTTTCTACTTTGAGAAGGTCAAGGAAATTAATTACTTAGTAGGCCTGGGGAAACTGGTCTAAGAAAAGACTTCTCAGATGTCTAAGAGTAAGAATTAGAAAAAAAAAAAAAAATTGCAGGAATAGACCATGCCCAGGCCTAAAAACTGAGTCTGCCATCAGGAGGTTGCAATTACAAAACAAGCTTTCAGTACTCCAGTACCCAGTGAGAGTCTGTAATTCTGACATGCTAGGGCACTTATTGGGGTAAAACCAGGATGAGCTTTTAAGCAAGAAATGGATATGCTGACATTCTTATTTTAAAGGAGTGTCGTTTTGTTCAATTTGAAATTGTAATGGAAAGTGATCCTTCATGTGTATATTAAGATATTCAAATTCAGTGTCATATGTTTGAAGGACACTAAAATGTGTCATTATACCCCAAGTACTGGGATTTTGGCACTTGAAATCAGCACAGGCCACACCTACAGTGCGGTCCCATCCCCTCCCCACTATGCCCACGTTTTAGGGCTGCTCGACTGATTATAGACTCTATAATATAATCATCATTATGCAGCAGTGACTATAGAGGTCACTGAATATACATTTTGGCCACTTATTCGCAACAGCCTCCTGTAAGAAAGAGTATATTCAGCAGGGGATCGAGCCATGTGTTGATGCTCAAAGAATGAAATCTGGAAGATTACTCAATCCAGATGGCACTAAAAATGCATGGTTTTATTCCCCCCAACTTTAGAAGTCTGATATACAGTATAGAAACAGTATTTCTCCGCTCCCTCCCTTGCTAGGTTGGGTCTGTGTCACTAGTTACTCTACTGCACGAGACACCAAATAGCTTGCTCTTGCCTGAGGTGGATGGAGTGAAAGATTTGGGGAATGGTATTTGTGTGTGTGCGTGCTTGTGTGTGCATGTGGTGTGTGTGTGTGTGTGTGTGTTGATCGAGCATGATTCCCCTGCCCCCATTTTAGGGCCATACTTGCAGCATAATGCAGTTTCCAGGCTAGGGGTCAAATCATAGCTACACCCTGGCCTGCAACACAGCTCACAACAATGTTGGATCTTTAACCTGCTGAGCGAGGCCAGGGATCGAACCCTCATCCTCATGGATACTAGTCAGGTTCCTTATTGCTGAGCCACAACAGGAACTCCAAATACTATTTATGAAGGAATATTTTCCATGCCATTTGGCTGCTGAAGACCCAGAATCAGTCATTCCTTTCATTCCTTCTTGCAGAACAGACCACCCTTTCCTCCCTGAGGTCCTGTCCTTTGTAACATTGAACCAAGGCAGCTGACACATGGGGCTGATGCTGTTTCCCTGATGTTTCCCTTTAAGCTGCAGTGAGGTAGGCAGAGCACATACTTCCTGAGACACCACAGGTGATGCCTTTAATATTCTCCCCACAACAGAAAACAGAACACTGTCCTTCTAACCTCCAAGGTTGGTTTCTCTATCAGCTATAACGTACCACCAAGCCAGTGCTTCCTATTTTAGCTATTTCCCTTTTTTCTTTTTTTGTCTTTTTAGGGACACACCCATGGCACATGGAGGTTCCCAGGCTAGGGGTCCAACTGGAGCTGCAGCTACCAGCCTATGCCGTGGCCACCGCAAGGCCAGATCGGAGCCGCATCTGTGACCTACATCAAGTTCAAGGCAACGCTGGATCCTTAGCCCACTGAGCCAGGCCAGGGATCAAACCCACCTTCTCATGGATACCAGTCAGGTTTGTTAACCTCTGAGCCACAACGGGAACTCCATATTTTAGTTATTTCCTGAAGGTGGAAAAGGGACAATGTTGACTGGTGTGCTGCTTGGTAAAGGCTCCAAAGCACCCTTTCTGCTTCCGTTTCTTGTCTAGAACACGTCACAGGGCCCTGTTTACCATCCCAGAGGAGAGGCAGCATCGTCCACGTGCCTCCAAAAGCAGGAGACTCAATCACCGTGACCAGCACTAATGATTACCTGAGATATATCCTGATGAAGTGCTATTAGTGGTCCTTGGCTCATGGTTGTACCACACAGCAGAGATGCACGGCAGACAGCTCAGTCCTCTCTCTGCCCTTCCCTCCCTCTCCCACCTTCCAACATAATTCAGACAGTGGTGAAGTGCAGGAGCACAGGTGTAAGTGTCCGTTATTAATACCATTAACATTCTTGGGTTGTGTAGTGGTTTATAAGTGTGGGACTCACCTTCTTTCTCCAGCACTGAACACGGTGAGTGGCTCCTGCACCTTGGACAACAAACAGATGTGTGGCTGGAGGCTCAGAAGTGAGAGGAAGCAGTGGCCTGAACATCAGCCTCTGGTTCCCGAGAGCGGACCCAGCAGCAGAGGTGAGTGATGGGCGTGAGGAATCGTAGGTTCAGTGGTCAGCCAGAGCCTGGGCAGTGGACAGCGCTGAAAGGCGTGGGGCTGGGGGTGTGTGTGTGGGATGGAGAAATTTTGTTTGTTAGCACATGTAGACCCTCTCCTGGGGATTATGGGCTTCAATGGGGATAGGCATTCTCCTCTAATGGGAGGGGATGAAGGCCAGACAAAGTTCAGCACCATGAAGGCCAGCTCAGCAGAACTCCTGGGCTGGTCAACCCTGGAAAAGTACCAGTTGCATTAAAACAAGTTCATGGAGTTCCCGTTATGGTTCAGTGGTTAACGAATCTGACCAAGAACCATGAGGTTGCGGGTTTGATCCCTGGCCTCGCTCAGTGGGTTAAGGATCTGGTGTTGCCGTGAGCTGTGGTGTACGTTGCAGACGGGGCTTAGATCCCACATTGCTGTGGTGTGGTGTAGGCCAGCGGCTACAGCTCCGATTAGACCCTTAGCCTGGGAACCTCCGCATGCCTCGGATGCGGCCCTAGAAAAGACAGAGAGACAAAAAAAAAAAAAAGAAAAAAAAAGTTCATGATGTGAAGTTGGTGAGTGTACTGTGGTTACATATGAGAATATCCGTACTGGGAAAATACACAGTCATCTAGAGGAAAGGGCCTTCATATTTACGACCTTATCTTTTTCAGAAAAAAAATTTGTATGTGTTTGTGTACGCATATAGAGAAATGGCATACATGATACACGGGGTAAAATACTATCAGTAGGTGAGTCTTGGTCAAAGCTATATAATATATTTATTTTTGCAATGTTGGGTAAGTGTTCTATTATTATTTTTTCTTCCCATTTATGGCTGCATCTGTGGCATATGGAAGTTCCTGGGTTAGGGGTCAAATTGGAGCTGCAGCTGGGGCCTATGCCACAGTCACAGCCACACCAGATTTGAGCTGCATCTGCGACCTATGCCACAGCTTGTGGTAGTGCCCTATCCTTTACCCACTGGGTGAAGCCAGGGATGGAACCCACATCCCTACAGAGACAATGCAGGGTTCTTAACCCCCTGAGTCAAAAGAGGAATTCCCTATTCAATCATTTCTTTCTTCCCTTTTTTTTTTTTTTTTTTTGGTTTTAAGTAGAATTGCAATGATATTTATTTATTTATTTACTTACTTATTTTGCTTTTTAGGGCTGCACCTGCGGCATATGGAGGTTCTCAGGCTAGGGGTCCAATCAGAGCTACAGCTGCCGGCCTACGCCACAGCCACAGGAGCGCGGGATGTGAGTCAGGTCTTCGACTCCACCACAGCTCACAGCCACGCCAGATCCTTAACCCACCGATCGAGGCCAGGGATTGAGCCTGCAACTTCACGGTTCCTAGTGGGATTGGTGCTATGCTGTGTGTGCCCTGAGCAGGGTTCTCCCCTCCTCAGATGGTGGCTGTCACTTGTGTGACCAAGAGCACTGCTCCCTGGTTCTCTAGCCAGTCACACGTTTCTTCTTGTTGCCAGAGGTTGATGACCTGGGACTTTCAGGGGCAGGAGGCCCAAGGGCAGGGCCTGCAGCCTGCAGTGGGCAGGGCTGTGCAGGGCCTGCATGCTTGCTCTCCCCATAAAAGCTCAACACTTGCCCCCCATCGGGACTCTACTGCAGACAGTAGCTCTGAGCCTCCACCTGGCAGGGAGTTCTCAGCTCCTGGCATCTGTGAGGAAGGAAAGGAGGGAGCTCTCTGTGCTGTGAGGAAGGTGTTTCTGAGTCTGAGAGATGGTCTGCGTGTGGGGAGGCAAGATGCCAGCTCAGGTCTGGTCTTAGTCTCAGGGATGGGGAGGGATTTAAGGAGAAAGGAGCCCATGGCCAGTGAAGTATTTGTAGGGCTGGATAGGAGTGGGGGCTATTCGAGGAGGTTCTCAAACGGCTAGAAGCCCATACCTTTCCATGTGAGGTTTCCTTACTCAGAAAGTTCAGGGAGAAAGGATGGGAGGGAAAGAAAGGATGGTCCAGCCAGTAACCTTAGGCATCTCTTTTTCCCCTTAGAGGATTTTTGGGGCCCGATTCTGCCTCCTGCTGTTCCTCTCTGTGGCCACCAGAGGGCAGAGTGCAGGTAAGTCTCTGAGGAGCAGCAGTTTCTTCAGCTGCCCTGAGGTGTGCAGAGGAGCAGAGGGACTAGAAGCTGGGCTGCAGGCTGAAGTCCTAACACAGAGGGGAAGTCATGGAGATGCACAGAGGCCAACCTTGCAGCCAACCTGATGTGTCCTGGGTGCTGATTGCTGGCTTCTCCGTGGGTCTGGTCTGAAGAAGGTAGGGTGTTAGTTAAGCCACACCCTGGGGCTCCACTCTGTGCGTTAGGTTGGCTGGCTGGCTCTGGGGAGCCATGGTAAAGTCTGTTCCGTTGTTGCTACTCCTTCTCCTATGGCCTTGGCCTGGGGATTCCCTGAAGGAGCTGGTGGTCAGGGCTGTATGACAGAGGAGGCTCAGGGGCGGCATGGTAAAGACAGCCCCCTTCTGGGTGAGCTAGGGGAGGAGAGAGAGAAATTAGGAGTTTGGAGTTCCCGTCGTGGCGCAGTGGTTAACGAATCCGACTAGGAACCATGAGGTTGTGGGTTCGGTCCCTGCCCTTGCTCAGTGAGTTAACGATCCGGCATTGCCGTGAGCTGTGGTGTAGGTCGCAGATGCGGCCTGGATTCTGCATTGCTGTGGCTCTGGCGTAAGCCGGTGGCTACAGCTCCGATTCGACCCCTAGCCTGGGAACCTCCATATGCCGCGGAAGCAGCCCAAGAAATGGCAAAAAGACAAAAAAAAAAAAAAAAAAAAAAAAAAAAAAAAAAGAAATTAGGAGTTTGGAATTAATATGCACATGCTACTGTATATAATATAGTCAAACAACAGGGACCTACTGTGTATCGAAGGAAAATATACTCAAAATCCTGTAAAAACTTATAATTGAAAAGAATCTGAAAAAGAATATCTATATCTCCAAATTACTTGGCTATACACTTGAGACTAACACAATATTATTAATTAACTATATTTTATTTTTTTCTAGAAAAAGACTGTTCCCTTCTAGATATTACTACTCCTATGGCTCTGGCCTAGAGATCCTAGAGGGGGCTGGGTGGTCAGGGCTGTGTCCAGGGAGCAACATTGTCTGATCCCCATTCTCACAATAGCACTCTTCAGAATAGGCACGGTGACTTTTTTCTTTGGCCTCATGCTTCCCATGTGGAGGTTCCTGGGCCAGGGGTTGAACATGTGCAGTGGTAGTGACATTGCTGGATCCTTAACCCACTGTGCAACAAGGGAACTCCACAGTTTTCATTTCTAAATTTTATTTTTGTTTTTATTTTTAAAATTCTCTCCTAGCCCCTCAGAATTTGTTCCAATTTTCCGTGTTCTCTTATTTATTCATTTTGCTTTTTAGGGCCGCACCTGCAGCATATGGAGGTTCCCAGGCTAGGGGTCTAATCGGAGCTACAGCTGCCGGCCTACACCACAGCCACAGCAATGCTAGATCCGAGCCACGTCTGTGACCTACACCACAGCTCAGGGCAATGCTGGATCCTTAACCCACTGAGCGAGGCCAAGGATGGAACCCGCAACCTCATGGTTCCTAGTCAGATTCGTTTCCACTGTGCCACTACGGGAACTCCCCAGTTTTCGTTTTAGTTGAGCAAAAGAGTTTGAGTGTTACGTCTGTACTAGATGTGTGCCAGCTGGTCTTAGCAGAGAGGACCCTGACCTCTGGGGCTTCACAGCACAGTGATGAGCAAATGAAGTGGGCAGAGGCTGGGAGCCCATGACCAGGAAGGGTGGTTCGGTGGCATCAGACTCTTAATGAGAATTATCTTCACATCCTCTAGCAGCGACCCAGTCTGTGGAATGGTTCCCGGAGAACGAATCGTGTGCCCCTTTTCTGTCTTTCCTGCCTCGGAGCTGCAAGGAAATCAAAGAAAGTTGCCATAGAGCAGGTGGTGAGTAATAAACTAGTCCAGCACATCCCCTTTTGGCTTTTTAAATTATTATTATTATTTTTAATCTAAAGGAGATTCCAGTCATGGAGATCAAGAGGAATGTGCCCGAATTGCATGTCTGCTCTGAGTCCAGCTTCCAGCCAAGGAGCTGTCCAGTGGGAATACTGAGGCTTTTGGGGCCCCCCTGCCTCTGGCACAGCAGACATGATTTTCTGAACACAGGGAGAATGCAGTGATCCTGGTGACTCTTAGGCTGGTGGGCAGAGCTGTGATGAGTCTAAGCTATTTCCCTCTTTTTCAGCTAAAGTGTTAGCCTGCCGCAGTTTCATAGATGCTGGCAGAAAAGACGAGCCTCCTGAGGTGGAGACAGAGAATGTGTTATTCACAGCCACAGCAGTAGTCAGAGTATCAGCTTTTCCCTGTGCTGTCTCCCCGATCCCAGTCCCAACAGGGTGATGTGAGTAGGGCCAGGAGACATCTGAAGATGCAGTGGGTTTGCCAAGCAGGCTGACAGATGGGGCTGGAAAAGATTGGGCAAGCCTTTTTATTTTCGTTTTCATTTTATTTATTTTTTTCGTTTTTGGCCGGCCCACTGCACATGGGTCCAGGAGAGGATCTCTGGGCTTAGGGAACCTGAATGTTATCTAACAGGCAGCGACCGTGCCTGCCGTTTACTCTGACTTGTAGAGGCCACATCCTGATGTGGTTGGGTGCTGATTTCTGGCCTCTCCTGGCCAGAGAAGGAGGCGCTGTTCAGAGGGAGATACCATCTCTGTCTTCTAGGATGTTTGCTCTATAAAGGCTTTGAAAAGATAGCAGGGAGCAAAGGCAGGCATGTCCCTGCTCATAGATGATGTGAAGCGAATTGTCCTCCAGCAAATGGATTGTGTGGAACCTTCTGAATCCATTCTTTCTCTTTCTTTCTCTTTCTTTCTTTTTCTTTTCTTTTTCTTTTTTTTTTCTTTTTGGCTTTTTAGGGCCTTTCTTTCTTTTCTTTTTTTTCTATTTTTGGCTTTTTCGGGCCACACCTGTGGCATAAGGAGGTTCCCAGGCTAGGGGTCGAATTGGAGCTGTAGCTGCCAGCCTACACCACAGCCACAGCAATGCCAGTTCCGAGTTGTGTTGTAGTCTGCGACCTACACCACAGCTCATGGCAATGTCGGATCCTTAACCCACTGAGCGAGGCCATGGATGGAACCCGCAACCTCATGGTTCCTAGTCAGATTCATTTCTGCTGTGCCACGATGGGAACTCCTGAATGCATTCTTGATTCCGAGGGTCTTTCTGGGTGGGGGTCTTGAGAAGAACCCTTTGGTCTCAGACAGGGGCCTGTGGGCTGGTTCCCTCTGCAGATGGCCTGTATTTCCTCCGCACTGAGAATGGTGTCGTCTACCAGACCTTCTGTGACATGACGTCTGGGGGCGGAGGCTGGACCCTGGTGGCCAGTGTGCACGAGAATCACATGGCTGGGAAATGCACGTTGGGTGACCGCTGGTCTAGTCAGCAGGGCAACAGAGCCAACTACCCCGAGGGAGATGGCAACTGGGCCAATTACAACACCTTTGGGTCTGCAGAGGCGGCCACCAGCGATGACTACAAGGTTGGTGGCCCTGACCACCCAGCTAGGAAAGGGTAGTTGCTGAGTGTGGCTGGACCCCAGGGTGTGGAAGGGAGGGTGGAGGGTGGGGATGTGGTGGTAGGGCTGGGGAGGGAGAAAGAGAGGATTCCATGTCTTTTTTGTTTTTTTTTTTTTTTCTCTGTCTTTTGTCTTTTGTAGGGCCGCACCCGCATAGAGAGGTTCTCAGGCTAGGGGTCTAATCAGAGCTGTAGCCACCAGCCTATGCCACAGCCACAGCAGTGCGGGATCTGAGCCGCATCTGCAACCTACAGCACAGCTCGAGGCAATGCCAGATCCTTAACCCACTGAGCGAGGCCAGGGATCGAACCTGCAACCTCAGATTCATTAACCACTGAGCCACGATGGGAGCTCCAGCATTCCATGTCTTGAATCACAACCTCCTCCCAGGCAGTCTGCTGGGTGGTGGCGCACTGCCGCCTAGTGGAAGGGGGTGTCTGAGTGCTGCTGGCCACCTGTGCGCCTGGAGCCCAGACCTCTCAACTCAGCAGAGGGCTGAGTGTGGGGTCTGCTGCTGGTTGGGCTTCATGGGCTGGTCAGGCTCATTGCATGTCACTCTCTAGAACCCTGGCTACTATGACATCCAAGCCCGGGACCTGGGCATCTGGCATGTGCCCAACCGGTCTCCCCTGCAGCAGTGGAGGAACAGCTCCTTGCTGAGGTACCGCACCAATACTGGATTCTTCCAGAGCCTGGGACATAATCTGTTTGGACTCTACCAGGTATATGGGGCCACTGGCTGTGGGTGGGGGGTTCTTCCTTTGGTGAATGGAGAGCCAGGTCTTGGGGTAAGGAGTCCATCTGCTCTGGGTCCCTTTTCACTAGCAGGTGCCTGTGTTTGGCTTTCTCCTACCTGTGGGTCACTGTGATACCTGGGCTGCCTCTTTCAGAGGGATAATGGGCCAGGCAGGGGGAGAGCCCTGTGGGAGAAGGAATGGGGGCAGCGAGGGAGGAGGACAAGGGGCTGGAGGCTGGTGAGGGACCTGGCTGTGGAGGGAAGGGAATCCCTGTTATCCAGGCCGATTTCTACATAACAAGAGAACTGAGGGTGCTAAACCCCCGACTTCCCCATGTGGCAGCCTCTCTACTGGCCTCACACAGCCTCTGTTTTGGGTTCTTGCAGAAATACCCAGTGAAATACGGAATAGGGAAATGTTGGGCTGACAATGGCCCAGCCATTCCTGTTGTCTATGACTATGGCGATGCTCAGAAAACTGCGTCTTATTACTCTCCCAATGGACAAAGTGAGTGTCTGCTTCCCAAGCCCAGTCATCAGTCCTTTCCCGCACTCTTGGAGCAAGTGTAAATACCAACAATTAATACTTGCTAGCACTTATCGAGCATGTTCAAGGTGCCAATCTCTTACAGAGAAACTTTTTTTTTTTTTTTTTTGCTTTTTAGGGCTGTACCGGCGGCATATGGAGGTTCACAGGCTAGGGTTGAATGGGAGCTGTAGCTGCCGGCCTACGCCACAGCCACGGCAGCACCGGATCCTTAACCCACTGAGCAAGGCCATGGATCGAACCCAAAACCTCATGGTTCCTAGTCGGATTTGTTTCCGCTGTGCTACGATGGGAACTCTTATAGAGGAACTTGTCATGATTTAATAACATTTAATCATCATGACAAAACTATGACATTAGAATTCCTACCTTTTCCATTTTACAGGCTATAAACTCAGGCTTCTTAACCAATAACCTGTATGACCTCTTGTAATAGTTAAGGCAAAATTAGGCTAATGTTGACAAGTGAGAACTTTTTGAAAGTGGTGAGGAAAATTCACTTTTGTTATTCACTTTTAAAAGGCATATTTTTCCAGGAAAATAAAGCCACAGAACTTAAATCATCAGTGGGACGATAAGAGGCATTGCTTGCACGTTTAGTATTTCAGTGAAAGCAGGTAATGGTAGGTGGCAACATAAGCCTATGGTAACTGGATGCGAAGTGTGCCAGCAGGAGCAGATGGCCCACCCTATCATTGTTTATTCCTGCTGGACCTGGGCACTGTTCTTGCTGATCTTTCAGTGGAGTCTAAGTTCTCCGAAAGCCTTAGGCAGACAAGTGACCTCTTGTGAGCCCCAGCCTTGGTCTTCTTGCCCCCGAAGAGGAGAATTTCTCTTCCATGTAAGCTCAGGGCCAGGATGTAGCAGCCACTGTCCGCAGAGGTGCTGGGCTCCCTGCCCTGTTGGTTTAGGGCATCCTGAGCTGGTCAAAGGGAAGCTGGTTCTAGTTCCTTCTTTGCATCCATGGCCTTTTCTCTGCCTCTTCTTTTCCAGGGGAATTTGTGGCAGGATTCGTCCAGTTCAGGGTGTTTAATAACGAGAGAGCAGCCAACGCCCTGTGTGCTGGGATGAGAGTTACCGGCTGCAACACTGAGTTCGTGAGTTTGGGGAAGATCCATGATTTGTGCATTTGTGTGTGTGTGTGTTCACCTACAGGGGGTGTGTTGATGTGTTTCTCTGTGGCTTGCTTTTTCACTTTTTTTTTTTTTTTTTTTTGGTCTTTTTGCCACTTCTTGGGTCGCTCCCGTGGCATGTGGAGGTTCCCAGGCTAGGGGTCGAATAGGAGCTGTAGCTGCCAGCCTACGCCAGAGCCACAGCAACGTGGGACCTGAGCTGCGTCTGCGACCTACACCACAGCTCACAGCTACGCCGGATCTCTAACCCACTGAGCAAGGCCAGGGATCAAACCTGCAGCCTCACAGTTCCTCGTCAGATTCGTTAACCACTGAGCCATGACGGAAACTCCACTTTTTTACTTTTTTGATGGTATTTTGTAGGCATAGTTTTTCAATTGTTATCATTCTTTTAAAAATTGAGATATGATTGACATGTATCAGTGTATGAGTTCCGGGGTGTAACATAATGATTCTATGTATTTATAAATCATGACATGATCACCATAATATAGCCAGTCACCATCCACCACCACACATTGCTACAAATAATGTTTTCTTCCGATAAGAACTTTATTTATTTATTTATTTTTGTCCTTCTGCTATTTCTTGGGCCGCTCCCGCGGCATATGGAGGTTCCCAGGCTAGGGGTCCAATCGGAGCTGTAGCCATCCGCCTACGCCAGAGCCACAGCAACGCAGGATCCGAGCCGCGTCTGCAACCTACACCACAGCTCATGGCAATTGGATCGTTAACCCACTGAGCAAGGGCAGGGACCGAACCTGCAACCTCATGGTTCCTAGTCAGATTCGTTAACCACTGCGCCACAACGGGAACTCCTGATAAGAACTTTAAAGATCTACTCTCCCATCCACACATACTAACCAGGCCTGACCCTGCTTAGCTTCCGAGATCAGACAACATCGGGCGCGTTCAGGGTGGTGTGGCTGTAGACTAATGATCTACTCTCTTAGTAACCTTTATCACAGACAATACAGTATTCTTACTTATAGTCACCATTTCATCCCCAGGACTTATTTGATAACTGAAAGTTTTCACCTTTTGACCACTGGATATGATTATTGCCAGTGAGGTCCAACATCTATATCCTTACATACGATTAGTACTTGAATGCTGGGTTTACAAAGTATTTCTACATGTTGAGGTCATGAAAGTGTTTTCCAACATTCTTTTTTTTTTTTTTTTTTTTTTAGAGTGGCACCCATGGCTTATGGAGGTTCCCAGGCTAGGGGTTGAATTGGAGCTGTAGCTGCTGGCCTACGCCACAGCCACAGCAATGCCAGATCTGAGCCACGTCTACGGCCTACACCGAAGCTCACGATAATGCAGGATCCTTAATCCACTGAGTGAGGCCAGGGGTTGAACCTTCGTCCTCTTGGATGTTGGTCAGATTCATTTCCGCTGAGCCACGATGGGATCTCCTCATTAACGCCCCTTTGCATGTACCCCTGAGTGCACCAATTCCCTGATCTTAGATACACAGGGCACCTACAAAGTGCTAGGTATCAGAGATGCAAAGGGGACAGAGTCATCTTAAGGAGCTCAGACTGAGTGTGTCAGAGAGGCAAGTGCATGATGTCAACCTCGTGGTATCACCTGTGATGGCAACATAAACAAGGGCCCTAGGAGCACAATACAGGAGCTTCCACCTCTACCAATGGCACATTGTTGATTCTCCAGGAAGGTGACATTTGTATTGAATCTTACAAGTTGTGCAGATTTCAACAATAGCACGGGTCAGAATGGTGCCTTTCTAGCATGAGTGACTAACATGTTCAAAATCAGTGTTTAAGAGAGCATGGTGTGTTGAGGATGCAGTGAGCTGTTGTGCAGTTTTGGAGCAAGGTGTGCATGTTGGGCAGAAGTGGGAGTTGATACTGGAAATAACCTGCAAGAAGCAGGGAAAGCAGATACTTTTCCATGGTGTGCGGGACATAGAATTTTAGTGGTAGATGATGATGCTAATGAAAGGATTTTGAGCAGAGGAGTGTCCTAATCAGCTTTGGTTTTGCTAAGATGATGCACAGCCGTGTGTGTAGGACATGGCTTCAGGGCAGAGAGATTCAGGAGAGCACAAGGCCGGTGCCAAGGTGCAGGTGTTAAATACTGAGGATCTGAGCGAGCATCATTTTTTTTTTTTCGGGCCACACCCATGGCATATGGAGGTTCCCAGGCTAAGGGTCGAATCGGAGCTGCATCTGTTGCCCTACACCACAGCCACAGCAATGCTGGATCCAAGCCATATCTGTGACCTATACCACAGCTTGCAGCAACACCGGATCCCTAACCCACTGAGTGAGGCCAGGGATCATACCTGCGTCCTCATGGATGCTAGTCAGACTTGTTTCCACTGAGCCATGATGGGAACTCCGAGCCAGCATCTTCTTGATAAGGTTGGATGAGCAAGGATGGATACACAGGCAATGGAGTCTACAGTTTTTGAGGCGCTAACAAATATGGGGCATGGAAAGTGAGGGAGACTGAAGAGACTTCAGGTTTTCGTTTTGGGTGACTTAGTTCTATCCATGAGGGTGGAAGGCAGCTATGCTCACCACTATACCCCCAACACTGTGCTATCCATTAGTATGGGTGACAAGATGAGGACTAAGTTCAGGGGCAGCAAGAGAGAGAATTCATTGGGTTTTGCTCAGTGACGTTTTAGATCTAGAGCCATCTAGGTGGAGATCTCCAGGTGGCTTTGGATATGGGTTTTCAAGCAGAGACTGAGGAGGAGACTGACCCCATATGATCATGCTGGTATGTCATGGGAGGTGAGGAGCCATAATCGGGAGAGTGAGGTGTGGACAGAGCCTTGAAGAAGAGCAGCTGGGGGACTGATTGAGCCAAAGAGGGGCTGAGGGGATGGAGAAGAACTATAAAGAAGGTAGAAAGGATTTCAGGAAAGAGCATGACCTCAGCGTCCACTGGAGGGAGAAGTTTTACCTGGGGTTGGGGCAAAGCCAATTAGGACCACAACCACAGATACCTGCAATTGTCCCATTAAGTCTCAGTGGTGTCCCCAGCACACCCCTCTCTATGTCTCTTCTCTCTGCTCCCAGCACTGCATTGGTGGAGGAGGATTCTTCCCAGAGCGCAAACCTGCGCAGTGTGGGGATTTCTCCGCCTTTGACTGGAACGGATATGGAAGACACGTTGCTTACAGCTCCAGCCGGGAGATAACTGAGGCTGCTGTGCTCCTGTTCTACCGCTGAGAGCTGGGTGGTGGGAGACGTGGAGCCCAGTCCTAACCCCAGGTCCTCAGAGATGGAAACACAGAATGCTAACAAGAGGAGAGGAGAATAAACCTCGTTTTTTTTCCCATTCTGTGTTTTTGAGTTCTTTGTACAAAGTGACTGAGACCCGGAAGGATCTTTTCAAAATAATGTCTCTTGTTCTGTGGATTTCCTCTTTAGACCCCCTGGGTTTGGAGCTTCAAGTCTCAGGTCCCAGCATACATGTTTTCCCATTCTTTCTAGGGAACTCCTGAGTGAGACTGAAGACCAGAGGAAAATCTTGTGAATTTTCCTACCATGCAGTTCTTGGTTAATCCAATAAACATCATGAAGAAGAAAAGATGATGATGACTGAGATTCAGCAGGAAAGAAAGAAATGGCAGGGTCACAACTGCCTGCTCCCTTTATTCCCCTGCCTTTGATACTCAGAACCATGTTCCTAAAATGATTCGAGTGGCGGTTCCAATGTGCTTCCTTGGGGATGATTCTCAGAGCACCAAGAAATTCATAGACCACCAGCTGCGTGTCCTGCAACTCAGCTAAACTTTGACCCACAGATGCCAGGAGACAGTTTGAGGTCCCAATGTGAAAGCCTGTGTCCTACAAGACTGTCCCTCGAGTCTCCCACTTCAGGTGCCACTTACGGAGTCCAGATTGTCACCTGCACTTCTGACTGAGTGGCCATAGATTGGGGATGCCAAAGATTCCTCATTGGGTTCAGTTAATTTGCCAGAGTGGCTCATAGAACGCAAAGAAATGTTTTACTTTGCAGATGATAAGCTTATTATAAAAGAGCATAATTCAGGAAGAGCCAGCTTGGAGGGAGGGAGGGAGGCCAGGGGCACAGTAGGGGGAAAGGCACAGAGCTTCCTTGGCCTTTCTGAGCCTGGCACTGTCCCCTGGTCTCCCCGTAGTCACCAGCCCAGAAGCTCTCCAAACCCTGTCCTTTTTTGGGTTTTTACAGAGGCTTCATGACACAGGCATGATTGATGAAATCGTTGATTAGTGTAATTGATTCAACTTCCCACCTCTGTTTTCCCAGGAGGGTCTGGGTAGGTGGGATTGGAATTTTCATCCCTCACATCACAGGGCTGGTTCTCACTTCATTAACATAAGCAAAGACACCCCCCATCTTTTTTCTTGATCACTTCTGAAATTCCAAAGGTTTCAGGACCTCTAGGCCAGAATCAGGATGGACGTCAAATTAATATTTCATATTGTAAATCACAACACGACACTCCTCAGGGATGCTTGTGGCCTGCAAGGTCTGGGCTCCCAGCTTCAGGTGCTTATTCCAAACGGGAACCAAAGGTTCCAGTGAGGTCTCCGTGTATCATCTGTGGGAAAACAGGACGCTGATGACATCAGTTCTGGCTTGTGTGCAGATGAGACATATTATTTTATTTTTATTATTTATTATTTAAAAATTTTTTTTTGTCTTTTCTATGGCTGCTCCCGCGGCATATGGAGGTTCCCAGGCTAGGGGTCCAATCAGAGCTGTAGCCACCCGCCTATGCCAGAGCCACAGCAACTCGAGATCCGAGCTGCATCTGCGACCCACACCACAGCTCACAGCAACGCCAGATCCTTAACCCACTGAGCGAGCCCAGGGATCGAACCCGGAACCTCACGGATCCTAGTTGGATTCATTAATCACTGAGCCACTGTGGGAACTCCTTCTTTCAGTTTTAGATGGAAGAGTATCTAATGAAGGTGGGAAAATTTGGGTTTAGGGACATCTTGGCAAGAAATATTTAGCTTACGTATTCATTTATTTTTATTTTTATTTATTTATTTATTTATTTATTTATTTTGGCTTTTCAGGTCCGAAATGCAGCATATGGAAGTTTCCAGGCTAGGTTTTTTTTTTGTTGTTGTTGAGTCACAAGGTTGTAAAGATTAAATGTGTGTTTCAACTGAATCTGTATTGTTTGTATAATTATAAAACTTTTTTTTTTGTCTTTTGTCTTTTTAGGGCTGCACCCATAGCATGTGGAGGTTCCCAGGTTGGGGGTCAAAGCAGAGCTGCAGCTGCAGGCCTACACCACAGCCACAGCAACTCGGGATCCAAGCCGAATCTTTGACTTACATCACACCTCATGGCAATGACAGATCCTTAACCCACCAAGCAAGTCCAGGGATCGAACCTGCTTCCTCATGGATGCTAGTCAGATTTGTTTCTGCTGAGCCATGACGGGAACTCCTAAAAACATTTTAATTTTGAGAAATATTTAAAAAATCTGGGAGTTCCCTTGTGGCACAGTGGGTTAAGGATCTGGCATTGTCACCACACCTGCCCAGGGGAGGATTTGATCCCTGCACTGCGAAGTTCCACATGCCATGGGCAAGGACAAAAAGAAAAAAAAAAAAAAAAAAAGAAAGAAAAAGTTCTGTTCCAGAGAGACCCTGAAATATTTCCTCCCAGCCCTAATCTTGGAGAGAGTCTAGCATGATTTGCAAACCCAAGGATCAATGAATTATTCCTGGAAACAGGGACTTTCCTGATCTATACAGACCTTAGGCCGGTGGGGGTCTGCAGATCCAGCTTCTCACCTGGGCTTCCAAAGCTGCAGATCATTTGACACCATGAGGTTTATTCAGGCAGGTTTGTGTGACTGACATCCTTTTGATGCCATCTGGGGAGCTGGCACTAGGCAGCAGATGGTGAATTCCGCAACCCTAAAGAGATTAATATTATCTAGTGTTTGTGTAGTGTTTTAACATCTATAGAGCTCTACACACACAAATCTTCCGGTTTGAGCCTCAGGACAGCCTGGGTGTGATGGGTGTTAATATCCTCCCTCCGAGGGGTGATAAGAGTTTGTTTTCCGGACCTTGCTGCTATACTGTCTTGGTCTAATTCTTGCTTCTGGGCCTTTAGTTGTGCGTCTTCCTCCTTGCTTAAGTGCCCGCTCAGAGGGATCTTTTGGATCTGGGTCTCGTTAGGCCTAGAATGGGAGCTTCAGCTCTGTGCTTCTAGCCCCTGATGCTGGGTGGAGACCTTTGGCCAGGTGGCTGCAGGCCCTGCCGTGCGGTGTGGTGGGTAGGATGGATTTTTGAGCATCTTTGGCTGAGAAATATCTCTTCTGAGTTGGAGTAAAAGCTGAACTGTGTCTTCCGAATGCACCAAGATGTTTTGAGGTGACAGTAGTTATTCCCAGGGTAACAGTGAGCACACGTACTGTCAAATTCCCGGGCACTCTGCTGTGTGGGTTCCACCTGCCTGCTCCTCATCTCACTAGGGTTCTCATCAAACCCCTATCGCTATTGAACAGTGAGAACAGTGGTACTTAGAGAAGTGAGACGACCAGTTCTCTAATGAGCTAGAGGCAGGTATACATATGTTTCTCAAGGCTTCTCATCCTGGTCCAATCAACCACTAGGGCGTATGGCAAAGGTGAGAGGTAGAGTAAACTTTCATGGTGATTCTTGTTCTAGGGGAAATGGAATGGGTTCTGTTTCTTGAATTTTCAGGGCACATTTTGTAATTTAGTAGAACAACTCATATTTCCCAGTTTGGGCCACAGAGAAATACGTAATAATCAATAATACCGGCTGGTATTGACAACATAGTTACTACTAAATATAATTGAAACTTATTTGTATGCTTTAACTACTTTTTTTTTTTTTTTTCACTTACGGTTCATGCAGTTGTGATCACTTTAGTTTTTACAACTATTTTATGTTACAGAACAGAAGTCAGGCCTGTTAAACATTTCGTTTTAAACATTAGATACACATTTAGATGTTAAACATTTAGATACTAGAGAAATATCTAGAAATTTGGACTGACACCCCATGATAATTTACAGTGTGGTCAAATACAGCATTGACTTTATTTATGTAAGTTTGTTTTTATAATATTTTTTTTTGGCTACACCTGTGGCATGTGGAAATCCCCAGGGCAGGGATTGAACCTGTGCCACAGCTATGCCATAAGAGAACTCCATAAAAAATTTTTTTTTTTTTGTCTTTTTAGGGCTGTACCTGTGGCATATGGAGGTTCCCAGGCTAGGGGTCGGATCGGAGCTGCAGCTGCTGGCCTACGCCACAGCTCAGGGCAATGCTGGATCCTTAGCCCACAGAGCAAGGCCAGGGATCGAACCCGCAACATCATGGTTGCTAGTCGTATCTGTTTCTGCTGCGCCACGACAGGAACTCCTAAAATTTTTTCATCCAATAAACTTTTTGAAGAATAAATCTCATATACACATATACATCCCCAAGTTTTAAGCTCACAGCTTAATAATCTTTCAGAGTGAACATGCTTGTGTACCCACCAACCATACGAAGGAAAAGAACCTTGGGGAGTGCCCTGATGGCTCAGCAGGTTAAGGTTCCAGTGTTGTCACTGGTTACTGCTGTGGCTTGGGTTTGATCCCTGGCCCAGCAATGGATGCTGGCTCTCCCACCCCCAAAAAGGAAAAGGACCCGGGCGGTCCCTCAAAGGTACCATTTGCCTCTTGCCAGTCATTAAGGCATCGACTTTAAAATCTAGAAGACCAATTGGTGATTCCTAGAAACAGGGCCATTTTGCCATATCAGAATACATCTTACACTGTGGTGGCCTCCGCAGAGCCTGTTGTCATATGGGCCCTCTCCTTTCCTCCCAAGCCCACAAGCCATTAGACACAAAGGCACGTGGAGGAGGGCCTTTTGAGTCTTTGCTTTGAGGCCATGCTCTCTGGGAAGAGGCACTAGGAAGCAGAGAGTAAGCCCAACAATGATAAGGAAGTCAGTGTTGGAGTTCCCGTTGTGTCTCAGTGGTTAGTGAACCCGACTGGCATCCATGAGGACTCGGGTTTGATCCCTGGCCTCGCTCAGTGGGTTAAGGATCTGGGGTTGCTGAGAGCTGTGGTGTAGGTCGCAGATGTGGCTCAGATCCTGCGTTGCTGTGGCTGTGGCGTGGTCTGGCAGCTGCAGTTCTCATTGGACCCCTCGCCTGGGACCCTCCATATGCTTTGGGTGCCGCCCTAAAAAGACAAAAAGGCAATAAAAAAATTACCATTGTTTCTAAATTATTTTCTAGGTTTAGTCCAGCTAGGATGAAAATTCCAAGAAGGTATCATTGTTAAACTTCAATAATAATCAAAGAAATGTAGATAATCAAATGAATGCACATAATTTAATTTTTAAATTTTTTTGCTTTTTAGGGCCACACCTGTGGCATATGGAAGTTCCTAGGCTAGGGGTCGAATCGGAGCTACAGCTGCTGGCCCACAGCCATAGCAACATGGGATGGAAGCTGTGTCTGTGACCTACACCAACTCATGGCAACACCAGGTCCTTTAACCCACTGAGCGAGGCCAGGAATGGAACCTGCATCCTCATGGATACTAGTCGGATTTGTTTCCATGGCACCACAAGGGGAATTCTAAGTTTGCCTTTAAAAAAAATTTCAAGGAGTTCCCGTCGTGGCGCAGTGGTTAACGAATCCGACTAGGAACCATGAGGTTGCGGGTTCGGTCCCTGGCCTTGCTCAGTGGGTTAAGGATCTGGCGTTGCCATGAGCTGTGGTGTAGGTGACAGATGTGGCTCGGATCCTGCGTTGCTGTGGCTCTGGTGTAGGCCAGTGGCTACAGCTCCGATTCGACCCCTTGCCTGGGAACCTCCATATGCCGCAAGTGTGGCCCTAAACAGCCAAAAAAAAAAAAGAACTAACCATGAATTTCGTTTACTTCCATGGGAAGTTATATAAGGTTACAATATTTAAGAAATTGCCAATTTAGTATTAAAAAGGTAAAATCCTGAGCATCTGTTATCAATATCATTTTACATAAAAGCATTTTAACGACAAGCTCAGAGTCACAGAGTAAATATAGTTCTTTAGCTTGGGCATATCTAGTTCCATGGGAGGATAAAAAATATATCTCTATATTTTTATGTGTATATATATATATAGACACAATTTTATATATTTATATTTTGCTACAGCTTTCAGCATCTTGATGTGAAGATCTCAATTCCCAGACTGGGACCTGAACCCGGGGTTGCAACAGTGAATGTGCCGAGTCCTAACCATTAGACCACCAAGGAACTCCCTGCTATTTCATTTTATTTCTTTTGTCTCTTTAGGGCTGATTATCTTTATGGAAGTTGCCAGGCTGGAACTCCCTGTTCTTTTTTTTTTTGTCTTTTGTTTTTTGAGGGCTGAACCTGTGGCCTATTAAGGTTCCCAGGCTAGGGACTGAATTGGAGCTACAGCTGCCAGCCCATGCCATAGCCACAGCAACGCCAGATCCGATCCGCATCTGCGACCTACACCACAGCTCAAGGCAACGCCAGATCCTTAACCCACTGAGCTAGCCCAGGGATCGAACCCGGAACCTCACGGATCCTAGTTGGATTCATTAATCACTGAGCCACTATGGGAACTCCTTCTTTCAGTTTTAGATGGAAGAGTATCTAATGAAGGTGGGAAAATTTGGGTTGAGGGACATCTTGGCAAGAAATATTTGGCTTACATATTCATTTATTAAAGCATTCCTTTTATTTTTATTTTTATTTATTTATTTATTTATTTATTTTTTGGCTTTTCAGGGCCGAATCAGCGGCATATGGAAGTTTCCAGGCTAGGTTTTTTGTTGTTGTTGTTGAGTCACAAGATTGTAAAGATTAAATGTGTGTTTCAACTGAATCTGTATTGTTTGTATAGTTATAAAAACTTTTTTTTTTTTTTTGTCTTTTGTCTTTTTAGGGCTGCACCCATGGCATGTGGAGGTTCCCAGGTTAGGGGTCAAAGCAGAGCTGCAGCTGCAGGCCTACACCACAGCCACAGCAACTCGGGATCCAAGCCGAATCTTTGACTTACATCACACCTCATGGCAATGACAGATCCTTAACCCACCAAGCAAGTCCAGGGATCGAACCTGCTTCCTCATGGATGCTAGTCAGATTTGTTTCTGCTGAGCCATGACGGGAACTCCTAAAAACATTTTAATTTTGAGAAATATTTAAAAAATCTGGGAGTTCCCTTGTGGCACAGTGGGTTAAGGATCTGGCATTGTCACCACACCTGCCCAGGGGAGGATTTGATCCCTGCACTGCGAAATTCCACATGCCATGGGCAAGGACAAAAAGAAAAAAAAAAAAAGAAAGAAAGAAAAAGTTCTGTTCCAGAGAGACCCTGAAATATTTCCTCCCAGCCCTAATCTTGGAGAGAGTCTAGCATGATTTGCAAACCCAAGGATCAATGAATTATTCCTGGAAACAGGGACTTTCCTGATCTATGCGGACCTTAGGCTGGTGGGGGTCTGCAGGTCCAGCTTCTCACCTGGGCTCCCCAAGCTGCAGATCATTTGACACCATGAGGTTTATTCAGGCAGGTTTGTGTGACTGACATCCTTTTGATGCCATCTGGGGAGCTGGCACTAGGCAGCAGATGGTGAATTCCGCAACCCTAAAGAGATTAATATTATCTAGTGTTTGTGTAGTGTTTTAACATCTATAGAGCTCTACACACACAAATCTTCCGGTTTGAGCCTCAGGACAGCCTGGGTGTGATGGGTGTTAATATCCTCCCTCCGAGGGGTGATAAGAGTTTGTTTTCCGGACCTTGCTGCTATACTGTCTTGGTCTAATTCTTGCTTCTGGGCCTTTAGTTGTGCGTCTTCCTCCTTGCTTAAGTGCCCGCTCAGAGGGATCTTTTGGATCTGGGTCTCGTTAGGCCTAGAATGGGAGCTTCAGCTCTGTGCTTCTAGCCCCTGATGCTGGGTGGAGACCTTTGGCCAGGTGGCTGCAGGCCCTGCCGTGCGGTGTGGTGGGTAGGATGGATTTTTGAGCATCTTTGGCTGAGAAATATCTCTTCTGAGTTGGAGTAAAAGCTGAACTGTGTCTTCCGAATGCACCAAGATGTTTTGAGGTGACAGTAGTTATTCCCAGGGTAACAGTGAGCACACGTACTGTCAAATTCCCGGGCACTCTGCTGTGTGTGGGTTCCACCTGCCTGCTCCTCATCTCACTAGGGTTCTCATCAAACCCCTATCGCTATTGAACAGTGAGAACAGTGGTACTTAGAGAAGTGAGACGACCAGTTCTCTAATGAGCTAGAGGCAGGTATACATATGTTTCTCAAGGCTTCTCATCCTGGTCCAATCAACCACTAGGGCGTATGGCAAAGGTGAGAGGTAGAGTAAACTTTCATGGTGATTCTTGTTCTAGGGGAAATGGAATGGGTTCTGTTTCTTGAATTTTCAGGGCACATTTTGTAATTTAGTAGAACAACTCATATTTCCCAGTTTGGGCCACAGAGAAATAAATAATAATCAATAATACCGGCTGGTATTGACAACATAGTTACTACTAAATATAATTGAAACTTATTTGTATGCTTTAACTACTTTTTTTTTTTTTTTTTTCACTTACGGTTCATGCAGTTGTGATCACTTTAGTTTTTACAACTATTTTATGTTACAGAACAGCTCTATGAAGTCAGGCCTGTTAAACATTTCGTTTTAAACATTAGATACACATTTAGATGTTAAACATTTAGATACTAGAGAAATATCTAGAAATTTGGACTGACACCCCCATGATAATTTACAGTGTGGTCAAATACAGCATTGACTTTATTTATGTAAGTTTATTTTTATAATATTTTTTTTTGGCTACACTTGTGGCATGTGGAAATCCCCAGGGCAGGTTTTTTAGGGCTTTACCTGTGGCATGTGGAGGTTCCCAGGCTAGGGGTCGAATTGGAGCTGCATCTGCTGGCCTATAGCATAGCTCATGGCAATGCTGGATCCTTAGCCTGCTGAGCAAGGCCAGTGATCGAACCTGCAACCTCATGGTTCCTAGTCGGATTCGTTAACTGTTGAGCCACGATGGGATCTCCGCTCCTGGGGATGTTAAGCAATATATTCTTTTGAGTTTCCTTATATTTATTTTAGTGTAAAATTCTCACAGTGGGTTAAGGATCTGGGGTTGTCAATGCAGTGGCTTGGGCCACTGCTGCGTTGTAGGTTCTATCCCTGGCCTGGGAAGTAATTTCCACATGCAAAAGGAGAAATAAATTCACTTACAAGCAGAGATCAGGTTCATTGATTTCATAAAATTATACTGAGATTTTACTGAGGTCAGGTTATATGATAATTCAAGGAGGAGGCAGGTGAGTTTGAACACAGAGGGGTATGACACTAACGTTTTATTCTTATCGTCAAGATCAGGGGTTGGCAAATGATGGCTCAAGGCCTGTTTTGTATGGCCAGTGAGCTGAGCATGGTTTTACATATATAAAGATTGTTAAAAGTAAGCAAGCCAACAAAAAACCAAGAATATGCAGCAGGTGTTCCTGCTGTGGCGCAGCAGGTTAAGATCCGGTGTTGTCTCTGTGGAGGTGCAGGTGTATTCCTCGGCCTGGTGCAGTGGGTTAAGTATCTGATGTTGCTGCAGCTATGGCCTAGGTTGAAGCTGCAGCTTGGATTGATCCCTGGCCCAGGAACTTCCATATGCCATGGGGTGCAGCCAAAAAAAAAAAACAAAAAAAAACAAAAACAAAAACAAAAAAAAAAACAGAGAGAGAGAGAGAGAGAGAGAGAGAATATGTAGTCATAAAGTCTATATAATATTTACTATCTATCCCTTTTCAGGGAAAGTTTGTTGACGCCTGTTTGAGATGATCTATTTAATGGGGAAATTAGACAGGTAAGGAAATAATGAGCTTGAAATTGTAAAAAGGAAAGGGATTGTAAGTAAATTAAATGGAAAGAGAAACCAACTTTCATGATACAATAAATGTTTAAAAATTACCATTGAGGAGTTCCCTTTGTGGCTCAGCAGTTAAGGAACCTGACTAGCATCCATGAGGATGTGGGTTTGATCCCCGGCCTCACTCAGTGGATTAAGGATCCGGCATTGCTGTGAGCTGTGGTGTAGGTTGCAGACCTGGCTCGGATCCTGAGTTGCTGTGGCTGTGGTGTAGGCTGGCAGCTACAGCTCCAGTTCAACCCCTAGCCTGGGAACCTCCATGTGTCATGGTGCGGCCCTAAAAATACAAAAAGACAAAAACAAACAAACAAACAAACCATTGTTTCTAAATTATTTTCTAGGTTTAGTACAACTAAGATCAAAATTCCAATAAGTTATCATTGTTAGACTTCAGTTCTAATCAAAGAAATGTAGATAATCAAATAAATGTACTTTTTTTTTGTCATCTCTAGAACCACGTCCGAGGCATATGGAGGTTCCCAGGCCAGGGGTTGAATTGGAGCTGTAGCCTCGAGCCCACACCACAGTCACGGTATTGCGGGATCCAAGCCTTGCCTTTGACCTACAGCACAGCTCACTGCAACGCCAGATCCTTAACCCACTGAGCGAGGCCAGGCCTGAACCTCATGGTTCCCAGTCGGATTCATTAACCACTGAGCCATGACGGGAACTCCTAAATGTATGTAATTTTATTTTATTTTATTTTATTTTATTTTATTTTATTTTTGTAAATGTACATATTTGAAAAAAAATTAAATTTTTTTTTTTTTTTTTTGCTTTTTAGGGCCACACCAGTGGCATATGGAAGCTTCTAGGCTTGGGGTCCAATCAGAGCTATAGCTGCCAGCCCACAGCCATAGCACCTTGGCATCTGAGCCCCGTTTGTGACCTATACCAAGTCATGGCAACGCCAGATCCTTTACCTCACTGAGCGAGGCCAGGTATCGAACCTGCGTCCTCATGGATACTAGTTGGATTTGTTTCCACAATGGGAACTCCAAGTTTGCTTTTTAAAAACACTTCAAATTGACAAAAACATAACCAAACTCATGTTTCTAGTAGTGGATTTCGCTTATATTTACAAGTTTGCTTTTTAAAAACATTTCAAATTGACAAAAACATGACAAAACTCAAGTTTCTAGTAGTGGATTTGGCTTATATTTCAATCCCATTACCCCCTCGTTTCTTTTAATATCAGTTGCAAAATATTCAAATTCTCAGCCTCCTTGGTGTCTAGTGATTGCCATGTAAGAAGTGCTGGTGAGTGGAAGTCTAATTGCACTTTGTCCATTCTTTTTTCTTCTTTCTCCTTGGGATATAGAAATGAAGATTGGAGAGACAGTAGCCATTCTGCAATCATGAGACTGAAAAAAAATTACATACAAAGGGTGGTGAATAGTTGGAGCCTCAGTCCTGTGTTGTCTATCCCTGGAATTTTTCTTCTTTTTTTCTCTTTTTTAGGGCGGAAGGTGTGGCATATGGAGGTTCCGAAGCTAGGGGCTGAATCAGAGCTGTAGCTGCCGGCCTACACACAGCCACAGCAATCCGAGCCACATCTGCACCCTACACCACAGCTCATGGCAATGCCAGATCCTTAACTGCGAGGCCAGGGATCGAACCAGAAACCTCTTGGTTGCTAGTCGGATTCATTTCTACCACGCTGCAACGGAAACTCCCAGACTGTTAAACTTTTTTTTTTTTACTTTTTATATAATGATTTTTATTTTATTTTATTTTTTTGTTATAGCTAGTTTACGGTGTTCTGTCAATTTTCTACTGTACAGCATGGTGACCCATTACACATACATGTATACATCCTTTTTCTCAAGTAACCATGCTCCATCATAAGTGACTAGACATACTTCCCAGTGCTGCACAGCAGGATCTCATTGCTTATCCATTCCAAAGGCAATAGTCTGCATCTATTAACCCCAAACTGTTAAAATGTATAAGGCAGAGACGGACATAATTGAAAGGAGACATACTTCCACAATAGGCACGAAACTCCTAAGGGAAAGGGGTGGGAGACTTAATCACCAAACCTGAACTGCCCTGAATTCTCCTTCCAACGTGTGGAGGAGCTTTCCCCTATGTCTCTCTCCTTCCATGAGCTTCTTGGAATGAAGCATTCCTTGCTAAGTTAGGCTCCTTTGCTTGTTTTGAAAACTTTCTGGGGGCTGCAGCTGAGTCCTTTAGGAGGAAGGCCCAATGATGCCTCTGCCCATCGGTCAATGGAGAGAAAAACTGGTTTTTTGTTTCTGTTTTGGCCGTGCCTGTGGCATGCAGAAGTTCCCAGTCCAGGGATCAAGCCTGTTGCACAGCAGCAACCCAAGACACTGCAGTGACAATGCCGGATCCTTAACTCACAGCTCCACAAGAGGACTCCTGGACTTTGGTTTTCTTAGGGCTAGATGAGGCTCGGCACAGAATCACAGACCTAGAACTTACCGTGAATTTCATTTACATCCATGGCAAATAATATAAAGTTATAAAATTTATGAAATTGCCAATTAAGGATTAAAAAGGTAAAATTGAGCATCTGTTATCAATATCATTTTACATGAAAGTATTTTAACAACAAGGACACAGTCACAGAGTAAATAGAGTTCTTTAGCTTGGATATATGTCGTTCCATGTGGTGATAAATAAATATATATAGGAGGATATATATATCACCCTCATATTCATAAATATGTGTATATAAATGATACATATTCATATATATTCATAAATGTGTGTGTGTGTGTGTGCACGTATGATACCGGAATCCAGGTTCTTGTTCACGGCAGTCAAAGAATGAACTCCGCGAACACACAGCAAAGTCTTTATTAAAGGAAAGCAGATAGCTCCCAGGGCTGCTGGGAGAGGGGAGAAGAGCCCCCTTTCTCTATTACCCTATAGGAGTTTTTATTCCTTAAATTTGGGAGAGTATCCTTCCTTGTCCAATAGGGTCTTAGGGGTGGAAATGTCCCATAAATGTCTTATAGTTTCTTTGTCCTTTTCCTCATGTAAACTGAGTCAGAGGGGATTAGGGATTAATGTCCATCTGGGCGTAGGTACACTCCCTATGGTAAACAAGGCCTGTGGGGATGTGCCTCCCTGGAGCCCTTAAGTCACAAATGTTAAAAATGGCCATAGCAGAGGATGCATGGAAGCCCATGCTCCCACACTGGCTACCTGAGTTAATATTCTGCCATATATATATGTCAGAATATGTGTGTGTGTGTGTGTATGCCACAGCATGCAGCAGCTTGATGTGAGATCTCTATCAGCAGACCCGGAATTGAAATCGGGCTGCAGCAGTGAATGTGCCACGTCCTAACCATTAGACCATAAAGGAACTCACTGTTTTTTCATTTTATTTAATTGTATTTTTTAAATTAATTAATTAATTAATTTTTTGGGTCTTTTTTGGGCTGAATACACGGCATATGGAAGTTCCCAGGCTAGGGGTCAAATTGGAGCTATGGCTATTGGCCTACACCACAACCTTAGCAACTCCAGATCCAAGCCACATCTTTGACCTACACCACAGGTCACGGCAACCCCAGATCCTTAACCCACTGAGTGAGGCCAAGGATCAAACCCTTGTCCTCATGGAAACTAGTCAGATTCATTACAGTTAAGCCATGACGGGAACTCTGGAACTCCCTGTTCTTATATTTTTAATGTGGTATGCCAACCACTGGAAATTTTCATGGGCTGCTATGATTTTCAGATTGGAAATCTGTGGCTCTGGGATTCAGTATAAACCCCTCTGATGATAAAAAGCTTTGACATTATTCATACCTGGAGTCAATGAGTTCTTTGAGAAAAAATACTTACCTCCCTTTTCCAGTCACAGAACCAACTACTTCCACCTATATATTTTCACAGTTTTGAGGCAAGCTTATATCATTGCTTTTCAAATACACATTTGTCTTGTAAAGCAATTCTTAGGAAAACGTTTGTAGCCTCCCATGTTTGCTAAGCTAACATTTTCTACTTTGAGAAGGTCAAGGAAATTAATTACTTAGTAGGCCTGGGGAAACTGGTCTAAGAAAAGACTTCTCAGATGTCTAAGAGTAAGAATTAAAAAAAAAAAGAAAGAAAAAGCTGCAGGAATAGACCATGCCCAGGCCTAAAAACTGAGTCTGCCATCAGGAGGTTGCAATTACAAAACAAGCTTTCAGTACTCCAGTACCCAGTGAGAGTCTGTAATTCTGACATGCTAGGGCACTTATTGGGGTAAAACCAGGATGAGCTTTTAAGCAAGAAATGGATATGCTGACATTCTTATTTTAAAGGAGTGTCGTTTTGTTCAATTTGAAATTGTAATGGAAAGTGATCCTTCATGTGTATATTAAGATATTCAAATTCAGTGTCATATGTTTGAAGGACACTAAAATGTGTCATTATACCCCAAGTACTGGGATTTTGGCACTTGAGAGCCCTGTGTTTCAGAAAGTCAGCACAGGCCACACCTACAGTGTGGTCCCATCCCCTCCCCACTATGCCCATGTTTTAGGGCTGCTCGATTGATTATAGACTCTATAATATAATCATCATTATGCAGCAGTGACTATAGAGGTCACTGAATATACATTTTGGCCACTTATTCGCAATAGCCTCCTGTAAGAAAGAGTATATTCAGTGGGGGATCGAGCCATGTGTTGATGCTCAAAGAATGAAATCTGGAAGATTACTCAATCCAGATGGTACTAAAAATGTATGGTTTTATTCCCCCAAATTTTACTAGTCAAATTTTAGAAGCCTGATGTACTGTGTAGGAACTATATTTCTTAGTTTCCTCCAATGCCAGGTTGGGTCTGTGTCACTAGTTACTCTGCTGCACATGAGACACCGAAAGCTTGCTCTTGTCTGAGGTGCACAGAGTGAAAGATTTTGGGAGTGGTATTTGTGTGCATGTGCTTGTGTGTGTGTGTGTGTGTGTGTGTGTGTGTGTGTGTGTGTGTGTGTATGCTGATTGAACATGATCCGATGCCCCCGTTTTAGGGCCATACTTGCAGCATATTGCAGTTTTCAGGCTAGGGGTCAAATCGGAGCTACACTCCGGCCTACAGCACAGCCACAGCAACTCAGGATCCAGGCCATATATCCACCTCCTAAACCACAACTCATAGCAATGCTGGATCTTTATTTAGTTATTTATTTTTTGTCTTTTGTCATTTTAGGGCTGCACCCACAGCACGTGGAGCTTCCCAGGCTAGGGGTCGAGTCAGAGCTGCAGCTGCCGTCTTTGCCACAGCCACAGCAATGCAGGGTCTGAGCCACATCTGCGACCTACACCACAGCTCACAGCAATGCTGGATCCTTAACTTACTGAGCAAGGCCAGGGATCAAACCCTCATCCTCATGGATACTAGTCAGGTTCCTTATTGCTGAGCCACAACAGGAACTCCAAATACTATTTATGAAGGAATATTTTCCATGCCATTTGGCTGCTGAAGACCCAGAATCAGTCATTCCTTTCATTCCTTCTTGCAGAACAGACCACCCTTTCCTCCCTGAGGTCCTGTCCTTTGTAACATAGAACCAAGGCAGCTGACACATGGGGCTGATGCTGTTTCCCTGATGTTTTCCCTTTAAGCTGCAGTGAGGTAGGCAGAGGACATACTTCCTGAGACACCACAGGTGATGCATTTAATATTCTTCCCACAACAGAAAACAGAACACTGTCCTTCTAACCTCCAAGGTTTGTTTCTTCATCAGCTATAACGTACCACCAAGCCAGTGCCTCCTATTTTAGCTATTTCCCTTTTTTCTTTTTTTGTCTTTTTAGGGACACACCCATGGCACATGGAAGTTCCCAGGCTAGGGGTCCAATTGGAGCTGTAGCTACCAGCCTATGCCATGTCCACCTCAATGCCAGATCCGAGCTGAGCCTGTGACCTACCCTGAAGCTCAAGGTAATGCCAGATCCTTAATCCAATTACCTGGACTAGGGATCAAACCCACCTCCTCATGGATACCAGTCTGGTTTGTTAACCTCTGAGCCACAATGGGAACTCCATATTTTAGTTATTTCCTGAAGGTGGAAAAAGGACAATGTTGACTTGTGTGCTGCTTGGTAAAGGCTCCAGGCAGAAAGTGACCCTTTCTGCTTCCGTTTCTTGTCTAGAACACGTCACAAGGCCCTGTTTACCATCCCAGAGGAGAGGCAGCATCGTCCACGTGCCTCCAAAAGCAGGAGACTCAACCACTGAATGATTGAGTCCTGAGATACAAATGATTACCTGAGACATATCCTGATGAAGTGCTATTAGTGGTCATTGGCTCAAGGTTGCGTTACGGCAGATACACAGCATCCCTGCGCTGCAGCGTATCAGCTCTGGCGACAGCTCCGTGGCTGTAGCGTACCAGCTCCAGTAGCTCTGTGGCTGCAGTGGATCAGCTCTTTTACCCGGCGAGAAACCAAGCGAGCACTGGGAGAGTTGGAGAACTCAGGTTTATTACGCTGCCGGGCTCAGAGGAGATCACTCTCCAGAGTCTGAGCCCGGAAGAAGGGTTTCACAAGGCTTTTATGGGCTACGTCTTCCGGGTCCAAGCTTGGCTAGTTGGACTGGAGTGACGTCAGGCAAGGTAGTAGATGCGGAAACAAATTTACAGAAGCAGATGCATGGGGGGAAGACTGGTTGGGGCAGTTGGCTAGACTTTGCTTAGTCATCATGGCTGGGGTCTCTCCTTTCTACATATTATTGGGACATTTTCTCCTACGGTTGTACCACACAGCAGAGATGCATGGCAGACAGCTCAGTCCTCTCTCTACCCTTCCCTCCCTCTCTCTCCCTCCCTCTCCCACCTTCCAACATAATTCAGACAGTGGTGAAGTGCAGGAGCACAGGTGTAAGTGTCCGTTATTAATACCATTAACATTCTTGGGTTGTGTAGTGGTTTATAAGTGTGGGACTCACCTTCTTTCTCCAGCACTGAACACGGTGAGTGGCTCCTGCACCTTGGACAACAAACAGATGTGTGGCTGGAGGCTCAGAAGTGAGAGGAAGCAGTGGCCTGAACATCAGCCTCTGGTTCCCGAGAGCGGACCCAGCAGCAGAGGTGAGTGATGGGCGTGAGGAATCGTAGGTTCAGTGGTCAGCCAGAGCCTGGGCAGTGGACAGCGCTGAATGGCGTGGGGCTGGGGGTGTGTGTGTGGGATGGAGAAATTTTGTGTGTTAGCACATGTAGACCCTCTCCTGGGGATTATGGGCTTCAATGGGGATAGGCATTCTCCTCTAATGGGAGGGGATGAAGGCCAGACAAAGTTCAGCACCATGAAGGCCAGCTCAGCAGAACTCCTGTGCTGGTGAACCCTGGGAAAGTACCAGGTACACTAAACCAAACTGCATTATGGTTATGAGGCAGAATATTAACTCAGGGAGTCAGCGTAGGAACATGGGCATCGCTGCATTCTTTGATGTGGATATTGATTAACCTTTGTGGCTTTAGGGCTTCAGGGAGTAACACCTCCACAGGCCTTGTTTTATTACAGGAAATGCGAATTCCCCACAGCATTTGTTTACTATAGGAAATGTGAATCTCTAGCCCACTCCTCAACTGATGAAAAGAAATGAGAGAAATGGTGATTTAATCTAAGGAAAGAAAAGGACAAAGAAACCATAAAACTTACATGGGACATTTCCAACCCCCAAATCCCTACTGGACAAGGACCGATATAGGTAATTGAGCCAGGCCAGTGGGAGAAAACCACATCTTTCCGGACCCCACGTTGGTGCCCCTTCCCATGCTTAAGGAATAAAAACCCCCATAGGACAATAAAGAAGGGGCCTCTTCTCCCTGCTCCCAGCAGCCCTGGGAACTATCTGCTTGCCTTTAGTAAAGACTTTGCTTGCTTGCTGCCTGTGTGTTCTCGGAGTTCATTCCTTGACTGCCGTGAACAAGAATCCAGATTCTGGTATCATCTTTCCGGTAGCAGTTACATATGAGAATATCCCTACTAGGCAAATACACAGTCCTCTAAGGGAAAGGGCCTTCATATATGTAACCCTCAATTTGTTCAGAAAAAAACATTTGCGTGTGTTTGTGTATGCATATAGAGAAATGGCATGCATAATACATGGGGTAAAATACTATCAATAAGGGAAACTTGGTCAAAGCTATATGTGTGTGTTTGTAATATATTTATTTTTGCAGTGTTGTGTAAGTGTTCAATTATTATTATTTTTTTCCCATTTATGGCTGCATCAGTGTCATTGGAAATTTCCGGGCTAGGGGTCAAGTTGGAGCTGCATCTGGGGCCTATGCCACAGCTTATGGTAATGCCCTACTCTTAACCCACTGAGCGAGGCTAGAGATGGAACCCCCATCCCTACAGAGACAATGCATGGTTCTTATCCCCCTGAGTCAAAACAGGAATTCCCTATTCAATCATTTCTTCCTTCCTTTCTTTCTTTTCTTTCTTTCTTTCTTTCGTCTCTGCCATTTTCTTGGGCTGCTCCAACGGCATATGGAGGTTCCCAAGCTAGGGGTCGCATGAGATCTGTAGCCGCCTGCCTACACCACAGCCACAGCAATGCGGGATCCTTAACCCACTGGGCAAGGCCAAGGATTGAACCCGCAACCTCATGGTTCCTAGTCGGATTCGTTTCTGCTGTGTCGCAAGGGGAACTCCCCTATTCAATCATTTCTAACCAAAATGTAGATAAAGGAATGAAACGACAGGGTGAGACATGTCATAATTTGGGTTTGGACAGTGTACAGCACCAGCTTTGTCTGGGAGTGACAGTGTCAGGGAAGGCACGTGGAGAAGTTTCAGGAGAGACTTGAAGGAGGCTGTCTTGGCAGAGGTCTGTGAGGCACTGGGCATCTGACTTGGGAGCAGGACAAGCTTCAGGGAAGAACTGTAAGCACCCATCCATCCCGACATGTTGTTACATCACGCTCGCTATGTGTGTCCTGAACAGGGTTCCCCCTCCTCAGGGGGTGGCTGTCACTTGTGTGACCAAAAGCACTGCTCCCTGGTTCTCCAGCCAGTCACACATTTCTTCTTGTTGCCAGAGGCTGATGCCCTGGGACCTTCAAGGGGAGGAGGCCCGGAGGGCAGGGCCTGCAGCCTGCAGTGGGCAGGGCCGGGCAGGGCCTGCATGCTTGCTCTCCGCATAAAAGCTCAACACTTGCCCCCCATCGGGACTCTACTGCAGACAGTAGGCCTGAGCCTCCACCTGGCAGGGAGTTCTCAGCTCCTGGCATCTGTGAGGAAGGAAAAGAGGGAGCTCTCTGTGCTGTGAGGAAGGCGTTTCTGAGTCTGAGGGACGGTCTGCGTGTGGGGAGGCAAGATGCCAGCTCAGGTCTGGTCTTGGTCTCAGGGATGGGGAGGGATTTAAGGAGAAAGGAGCCCATGACCAGTGAAGTATTTGTAGGGCTGGATAGGGGTGGGGGCTATTCGAGGAGGTTCCCCAACGGCTAGAAGCCCATAACCTTTCCATTTGAGGTTTTCTTAGTGTAAGGTGAGTGCGGAGAAAAAGAGTGTGTTCAGGCAAAGAGAAGAAAATTTATTAGAGGGAAAAGGAGAGGGTGACTGACCCTTGAGAAGAGCCAGCGCCCCGCCCGCCCCCCTTCTCTTGGGGCCTTCTTAATCTCTCAAGATGGGAAATTGGATTCCCAGAAGCGGGGGGAGTTTAGTTTATCTTTCGCCTGCAGCTGGACTCTGGTGGTCACACAGTCATGGGAAGTCAGAGGTGTCTCACGGTAGGGTGGTCTCATAATCCTTTTTTGTTTTTTTTTGGTTTTCTTGGTATTTCTTGGGCTGCTCCCTCGGCATATGGAGGTTCCCAGGCTAGGGATCAAATCGGAGCTGTAGCCTCCGGCCTATGCCAGAGCCACAGCAACATGGGATCCGAGCTGCGTCTGCAACCTATACCACAGCTTCCGGCAACACCAGATCGTCAACCCACTGAGCAAGGGCAGGGACCGAACCCGCAACCTCATGGTTCCTAGTCGAGTTCGTTACCACTGCGCCACGACGGGAACTCCTGGTCTCATAATCTTGAGAAAGCTGGAGGTGTGTGGTGTCCCACAGTGAAAGGGGGGAAAGAGTCTCGTAGTCTTGGAAAAGGAGGCACCAGTGGCGAAAACAGGATGTCCCCTGAGCAAGGTGGTCAGTCTCATGGGTCAGCATAAAGAGCCATTTTAACAATGAGTCCCCATGTAACCCCTAACACTTACTCAGAAAGTTCAGTAAGAAAGGATGGGAGGAAAAGAAAGGATGGTCCAGCCAGTAACCTTAGGCATCTCTTTTTCCCCTTAGAGGATTTTTGGGGCCCGATTCTGCCTCCTGCTGTTCCTCTCTGTGGCCACCAGAGGGCAGAGTGCAGGTAAGTCTCTGAGGAGCAGCAGTTTCTTCAGCTGCCCTGAGGTGTGCAGAGGAGCAGAGGGACTAGAGCTGGGCTGCAGGCTGAAGTCCTAACACAGAGGGGAAGTCATGGAGATGCACAGAGGCCAACTTTGCAGCCGACCTGATGTGTCCTGGGTGCTGATTGCTGGCTTCTCCGTGGGTCTGGTCTGAAGAAGGTAGGGTGTTAGTTAAGCCACACCCTGGGGCTCCACTCTGTGCGTTAGGTTGGCTGGCAGGCTCAGGGGAGCCATGGTAAAGTCTGTTCCGTTGTTGCTACTCCTTCTCCTATGGCCTTGGCCTGGGGATTCCCTGAAGGAGCTGGTGGTCAGGGCTGTATGACAGAGGAGGCTCAGGGGCGGCATGGTAAAGACTGCCCCCTTCTGGGTGAGCTAGGGGAGGAGAGAGAGAAATTAGGAGTTTGGAATTAATATGCACATGCTGCTGTATATAAAATAGTCAAACAACAGGGACCTACTGTGTAGCACAGGGAACTATACTCAAAATCCTCTAAAAGCTTATAATGGAAAAAGAATCTGAAAAAGAATATCTATATCTCCAAATTACTTGGCTATACACTTGAGACTAACACAATATTATTAATTAACTATATTTTATTTTTTTCTAAAAAAGACTGTTCCCGGACTTCCCGTTGTGGCGCAGTTGTTAACGAATCCGACTAGGAACCATGAGGTTGCAGGTTCGATCGCTGGCCTTGCTCAGTGGGTTAAGGATCTGGTGTTGCCGGGAGCTGTGGTGTAGGTTGTAGACGCGGCTGGGATCCCTCGTTCCCTTGGCTCTGGCATAGGCTTGCGGCTACAGCTCCGATTTGACCCCTAGCCTGTGAACCTCCATATGCTACGGGAGTGGCCCTAGAGAAGGCAGAAATACCAAAAAAAAAAAAAAAAAAGCCTGTACCCTTCTAGATACTCCTACTCCTATGGCTCTGGCCTAGAGATCCTAGAGGGGGCTGGGTGGTGAGGGCTGTGTCCAGGGAACAACCTTGTCTGATCCCCATTCTCACAATTCCACCCCTCAGAATAGGCACAGTGACTTTTTTTTTTGGCATCATCCTCCTCATGTGGAGGTTCCTGGGCCAGGGGTTGAACATGTGCAGCAGTAGTGATATTGCTGGATCCTTAACCCGCTGTGCAACAAGGGAAGTCCACAGTTTTCGTTTTTTAATTTTATTTTTGTTTTTGTTTTTAAAATTCTCTCCTAGCCCCTCAGAATTTGTTACAATTTTCCGTGTTCTCTTATTTATTTATTTTGCTTTTTAGGGCCTCACCTGCGGCATATGGAGGTTCCCAGGCTAGGGGTCTAATCAGAGCTACAGCTGCCGGCCTACACCACAGCCACAGCAATGCTAGATCCGAGCCGCGTCAGTGACCTACGCCACAGCTCAGGGCAATGCTGGATCCTTAACTCACTGAGCAAGGCCAAGGATGGAACCCGCAACCTCATGGTTCCTAGTCAGACTCGTTTCCACTGTGCCAGTACGGGAACTCCCCAGTTTTCGTTTTAGTTGAGCAGAAGAATTTGAGTGTTGCATCTGTACTAGATGTGTGCCAGCTGGTCTTAGCAGAGAGGACCCTGACCTCTGGGGCCTCACAGCACAGTGATGAGCAAATGAAGTGGGCAGAGGCTGGGAGCCCATGACCAGGAAGGGTGGTTCGGTGGCATCAGACTCTTAATGAGAATTATCTTCACATCCTCTAGCAGCGACCCAGTCTGTGGAATGGTTCCCGGAGAACGAATCGTGTGCCCCTTTTCTGTCTTTCCTGCCTCGGAGTTGCAAGGAAATCAAAGAAAGTTGCCATAGAGCAGGTGGTGAGTAATAAACTAGTCCAGCATCCTCTCCTTTTGGCTTTTTAAAAAATTTTTTTATTTATTTTTTTAATCTAGAGGAGATTCCAGTCATGGAGATCAAGAGGAATGTGCCCGAATTGCGTGTCTGCTCTGAGTCCAGCTTCCAGCCAAGGAGCTGTCCAGTGGGAATACTGAGGCTTTTGGGGCCCCCCTGCCTCTGGCACAGCAGACATGATTTTCTGAACACAGGGAGAATGCAGTGATCCTGGTGACTCTTAGGCTGGTGGGCAGAGCTGTGATGAGTCTAAGCTATTTCCCTCTTTTTCAGCTAAAGTGTTAGCCTGCCGCAGTTTCATAGATGCTGGCAGAAAAGACGAGCCTCCTGAGGTGGAGACAGAGAATGTGTTATTCACAGCCACAGCAGTAGAGTATCAGCTTTTCCCTGTGCTGTCTCCCCGATCCCAGTCCCAACAGGGTGATGTGAGTAGGGCCAGGAGACATCTGAAGATGCAGTGGGTTTGCCAAGCAGGCTGACAGATGGGGCTGGAAAAGATTGGGCAAGCCTTTTTATTTTCATTTTCATTTTATTTATTTTTTTCCTTTTTGCACATGGGTCCAGGAGAGGATCTCTGGGCTTAGGGAACCTGAATGTTATCTAACAGGCAGCGACCGTGCCTGCCGTTTACTCTGACTTGTAGAGGCCACATCCTGATGTGGTTGGGTGCTGATTTCTGGCCTCTCCTGGCCAGAGAAGGAGGCGCTGTTCAGAGGGAGATACCATCTCTGTCTTCTAGGATGTTTGCTCTATAAAGGCTTTGAAAAGATAGCAGGGAGCAAAGGCAGGCATGTCCCTGCTCATAGATGATGTGAAGCGAATTGTCCTCCAGCAAATGGATTGTGTGGAGCCTTCTGAATCCATTCTTTTTCTTTCTTTCTCTTTCTTTCTTTTTCTTTTCTTTCTCTTTTTTCTTTCTTTTTAGCTTTTTAGGGCCTTTCTTTCTTTTCTTTTTTTTCTATTTTTGGCTTTTTCGGGCCACACCTGTGGCATATGGAGGTTCCCAGGCTAGGGGTCGAATTGGAGCTGTAGCTGCCAGCCTACACCACAGCCACAGCAATGCCAGATCTGAGTTGTAGTTGTAGTCTGTGACCTATACCACAGCTCATGGCAATGCCAAATCCTTAACTTCATGGTTCCTAGTCAGATTCATTTCTGCTGTGCCACGATTGGAACTCCTGAATACATTCTTGATTCTGAGGGTCTTTCTGGGTGGGGGTCTTGAGAAGAACCCTGTGGTCTCAGACAGGGGCCTGTGGGCTGGTTCCCTCTGCAGATGGCCTGTATTTCCTCCGCACTGAGAATGGTGTCGTCTACCAGACCTTCTGTGACATGACGTCTGGGGGCGGAGGCTGGACCCTGGTGGCCAGTGTGCACGAGAATCACATGGCTGGGAAATGCACGTTGGGTGACCGCTGGTCTAGTCAGCAGGGCAGCAGGGCCGACTACCCCGAGGGAGATGGCAACTGGGCCAATTACAACACCTTTGGGTCTGCAGAGGCGGCCACCAGCGATGACTACAAGGTTGGTGGCCCTGACCACCCAGCTAGGAAAGGGTAGTTGCTGAGTGTGGCTGGACCCCAGGGTGTGGAAGGGAGGGTGGCAGGCGGGGGTGTGGCGGTAGGGCTGGGGAGGGAGAAAGAGAGGATTCCATGTCTTTTTTTTTTTTTTTTTTTGTCTTTTGTCTTTTGTCTTTTGTAGGGCCGCACCCGCATAGAGAGGTTCTCAGGCTAGGGGTCTAATCAGAGCTGTAGCCACCAGCCTATGCCACAGCCACAGCAGTGCGGGATCTGAGCCGCATCTGCAACCTACAGCACAGCTCGAGGCAATGCCAGATCCTTAACCCACTGAGCGAGGCCAGGGATCGAACCTGCAACCTCAGATTCATTAACCACTGAGCCACGATGGGAGCTCCAGCATTCCATGTCTTGAATCACAACCTCCTCCCAGGCAGTCTGCTGGGTGGTGGCGCACTGCCGCCTAGTGGAAGGGGGTGTCTGAGTGCTGCTGGCCACCTGTGCGCCTGGAGCCCAGACCTCTCAACTCAGCAGAGGGCTGAGTGTGGGGTCTGCTGCTGGTTGGGCTTCATGGGCTGGTCAGGCTCATTGCATGTCACTCTCTAGAACCCTGGCTACTATGACATCCAAGCCCGGGACCTGGGCATCTGGCATGTGCCCAACCGGTCTCCCCTGCAGCAGTGGAGGAACAGCTCCTTGCTGAGGTACCGCACCAATACTGGATTCTTCCAGAGCCTGGGACATAATCTGTTTGGACTCTACCAGGTATATGGGGCCACTGGCTGTGGGTGGGGGGTTCTTCCTTTGGTGAATGGAGAGCCAGGTCTTGGGGTAAGGAGTCCATCTGCTCTGGGTCCCTTTTCACTAGCAGGTGCCTGTGTTTGGCTTTCTCCTACCTGTGGGTCACTGTGATACCTGGGCTGCCTCTTTCAGAGGGATAATGGGCCAGGCAGGGGGAGAGCCCTGTGGGAGAAGGAATGGGGGCAGCGAGGGAGGAGGACAAGGGGCTGGAGGCTGTTGAGGGACCTGGCTGTGGAGGGAAGGGAATCCCTGTTATCCAGGCCGATTTCTACATAACAAGAGAACTGAGGGTGCTAAACCCCCGACTTCCCCATGTGGCAGCCTCTCTACTGGCCTCACACAGCCTCTGTTTTGGGTTCTTGCAGAAATACCCAGTGAAATACGGAATAGGGAAATGTTGGACTGACAATGGCCCAGCCATTCCTGTTGTCTATGACTATGGCGATGCTCAGAAAACTGCGTCTTATTACTCACCCTATGGACAAAGTGAGTGTCTGCTTCCCAAGCCCAGTCATCAGTCCTTTCCCGCACTCTTGGAGCTAGTGTAAATACCAACAATTAATACTTGCTAGCACTTATCGAGCATGTTCAAGGTGCCAAGCTCTTACAGAGGAACTTTTTTTTTTTTTGCTCTTTAGGTAAGGGCTGTACTGGCGGCATATGGAGGTTCCCAGGCTAGGGTTGAATGGGAGCTGTAGCTGCCGGCCTACGCCACAGCCACGGCAGCACCGGATCCTTAACCCACTGAACAAGGCCATGGATTGAATCCAAAACCTCATGGTTCCTAGTTGGATTTGTTTCCGCTGCTCTACGTTGGAACTCTTATAGAGGAACTTGTCATGATTTAGTAACATTTAATTATCATGAGAAAACTATGACGTTAGAATTCCTACCTTCTCCATTTTATAGGCTCTAAACTCAGGCTTCTTAACCAATACCCTGTATGACCTCCTGTAATAGTTAAGCAAAATTAGGCTAATTGACAAGTGAGAACTTTTGAAAGTGGTGAGGAAAACTCACTTTTGTTATTCACTTTTAAAAGGCATATTTTTTCAGGAAAATAAAGCCACAGAACTTAAATCTTCAGTTGAGGATAAGAGCCATTGCTTGCACATTTAGTATTTCAGTGAAAGCAGGTAATGGTAGGTGGCAACATAAGCCTATGGTAACTGGATGCAAAGTGTGCCAGCAGGAGCAGATGGCCCATCCCATCATTGTTTATTCCTGCTGGACCTCGGGCACTGTTCTTGCTGATCTTTCAGTGGAGTCTAAGTTCTCCGAAAGCCTTAGGCAGACAAGTGACCTCTTGTGAGCTCCAACCTTGGTCTTCTTGCCCCCGAAGAGGAGAATTTCTCTTCCATGTAAGCTCAGGGCCAGGATGTAGCAGCCACTGTCCACAGAGGTGCTGGGCTCCCTGCCCTGTTGGCTTAGGGCATCCTGAGCTGGTCAAAGGGAAGCTGGTTCTAGTTCCTTCTTTGCATACTTGGCCTTTTCTCTGCCTCTTCTTTTCCAGGGGAATTTGTGGCAGGATTTGTCCAGTTCAGGGTGTTTAATAACGAGAGAGCAGCCAACGCCCTGTGTGCTGGGATGAGAGTTACCGGCTGCAACACTGAGGTCGTAAGTTTGGGGAAGAGCCATGATTTGTGCATTTGTGTGTGTGTGTTCACCTACAAGGGGTGTGTTGATGTGTTTCTCTGTGGCTTGCTTTTTCACTTTTTTTTTTTTTTGGTCTTTTTGCCATTTCTTGGGTCGCTCCCGTGGCATGTGGAGGTTCCCAGGCTAGGGGTCCAATTGGAGCTGCAGCCGCCAGCCTATGCCAGAGCCACAGCAACGTGGGACCCGAGCTGCATCTGCGACCTACAGCACAGCTCACCGCAACACCGGATCCTTAACCTACTGAGCAAGGCCAGAGATCGAACCCGAAACTTCATGGTTCCTAGTCGGACTCGTTAGCCACTGAGCCACGATGGGAACTACGTCTTTTTACTCTTTCGATGGTGCTTTGTAGACATAATTTTTCAATTGGTATCATTCTTTTAAAAACTGAGATATGATTGACATATATCAGCGTGTGAGTTCCGGGGTATAACATAATGATTCTATGTATTTATAAATCGTGACATGATCACCATAATATAGCTAGTCACCATCCACCACCACACATTGCTACAAATAATGTTTTCTTCTGATAAGAACTTTATTTATTTATTTATTTTTGTCCTTCTGCATTTCTTGGGCCGCTCCCGCGGCATATGGAGGTTCCCAGGCTAGGGGTCGAATCAGAGCTGTAGCCATCCGCCTACGCCAGAGCCACAGCAACGCAGGATCCGAGCCGCGTCTGCAACCTACACCACAGCTCACGGCAACGCCGGATGGTCAACCCACTGAGCAAGGGCAGGGACCGAACCCGCAACCTCATGGTTCCTAGTCAGATTCGTTAACCACTGCGCCACGACGGGAACTCCTGATAAGAACTTTAAAGATCTACTCTCCCATCCACACATACTAACCAGGCCTGACCCTGCTTAGCTTCCGAGATCAGACAACATCGGGCGCGTTCAGGGTGGTGTGGCTGTAGACTAATGATCTACTCTCTTAGTAACCTTTATCACAGACAATACAGTATTCTTACTTATAGTCACCATTTCATCCCCAGGACTTATTTGATAACTGAAAGTTTTCACCTTTTGACCACTGGATATGATTATTGCCAGTGAGGTCTAATATCTATATCCTTACATACGATTAGTACTTGAATGCTGGGTTTACAAAGTATTTCTACATGTTGAGGTCATGAAAGTGTTTTCCAACATTCTTTTTTTTTTTTTTTTTTTAGAGTGGCACCCATGGCTTATGGAGGTTCCCAGGCTAGGGGTTGAATTGGAGCTGTAGCTGCTGGCCTACGCCACAGCCACAGCAATGCCAGATCTGAGCCACGTCTACGGCCTACACCGAAGCTCACGATAATGCAGGATCCTTAATCCACTGAGTGAGGCCAGGGGTTGAACCTTCGTCCTCCTGGATGTTGGTCAGATTCATTTCCGCTGAGCCACGATGGGATCTCCTCATTAACGCCCCTTTGCATGTACCCCTGAGTGCACCAATTCCCTGATCTTAGATACACAGGGCACCTACAAAGTGCTAGGTATCAGAGATGCAAAGGGGACAGAGTCATCTTAAGGAGCTCAGACTGAGTGTGTCAGAGAGGCAAGTGCATGATGTCAACCTCGTGGTATCACCTGTGATGGCAACATAAACAAGGGCCCTAGGAGCACAATACAGGAGCTTCCACCTCTACCAATGGCACATTGTTGATTCTCCAGGAAGGTGACATTTGTATTGAATCTTACAAGTTGTGCAGATTTCAACAATAGCATGGGTTAGAATGGTGCCTTTCTAGCATGAGTGACTAACATGTTCAAAATCAGTTTAAGAGAGCATGGTGTGTTGAGGATGCAGTGAGCTGTTGTGCAGTTTTGGAGCAAGATGTGCATGTTGGGCAGAAGTGGGAGTTGATACTGGAAATAACCTGCAAGAAGCAGGGAAAGCAGATACTTTTCCATGGTGTGCGGGACATAGAATTTTAGTGGTAGATGATGATGCTGATGAAAGGATTTTGAGCAGAGGAGTGTCCTAATCAGCTTTGGTTTTGCTAAGATGATGCACAGCCGTGTGTGTAGGACATGGCTTCAGGGCAGAGAGATTCAGGAGAGCACAAGGCCGGTGCCAAGGTGCAGGTGTTAAATACTGAGGATCTGAGCGAGCATCATTTTTTTTTTTTCGGGCCACACCCATGGCATATGGAGGTTCCCAGGCTAAGGGTCGAATCGGAGCTGCATCTGTTGCCCTACACCACAGCCACAGCAATGCTGGATCCAAGCCATATCTGTGACCTATACCACAGCTTGCAGCAACACCAGATCCCTAAGCCACTGAGTGAGGCCAGGGATCGTACCTGCGTCCTCATGGATGCTAGTCAGACTTGTTTCCGCTGAGCCATGATGGGAACTCCGAGCCAGCATCTTCTTGATAAGGTTGGATGAGCAAGGATGGATACACAGGCAATGGAGTCTACAGTTCTTGAGGCGCTAACGAATATGGGGCATGGAAAGTGAGGGAGACTGAAGAGACTTCAGGTTTTTGTTTTGGGTGACTTAGTTCTATCCATGAGGGTGGAAGGCAGCTATGCTCACCACTATACCCCCAACACTGTGCTATCCATTAGTATGGGTGACAAGATGAGGACTAAGTTCAGGGGCAGCAAGAGAGAGAATTCATTGGGTTTTGCTCAGTGACATTTTAGATCTAGAGCCATCTAGGTGGAGATCTCCAGGTGGCGTTGGATATGGGTTTTCAAGCAGAGACTGAGGAGGAGACTGACCCCATATGATCATGCTGGTATGTCATGGGAGGTGAGGAGCCATAATCGGGAGAGTGAGGTGTGGACAGAGCCTTGAAGAAGAGCAGCTGGGGGACTGATTGAGCCAAAGAGGGGCTGAGGGGTCGGAGAAGAACTATAAAGAAGGTAGAAAGGATTTCAGGAAAGAGCATGACCTCAGCGTCCACTGGAGGGTGAAGGTTTACCTGGGGTTGGGGCAAAGCCAATTAGGACCACAACCACAGATACCTGCAATTGTCCCATTAAGTCTCAGTGGTGTCCCCAGCACACCCCTCTCTATGTCTCTTCTCTCTGCTCCCAGAACTGCATTGGTGGAGGAGGATTCTTCCCAGAGGGCAATCCTTTGCAGTGTGGGGATTTCTCCGCCTTTGACTGGAACGGATATGGAAGACACATTGCTTACAGCTCCAGCCGGGAGATAACTGAGGCTGCTGTGCTCCTGTTCTACCGCTGAGAGCTGGGTGGTGGGAGACGTGGAGCCCAGTCCTAACCCCAGGTTCTCAGAGATGGAAACACAGAATGCTAACAAGGAGGAGAGGAGAATAAATCTTTATACTTTCCCATTCTGTGTTTTTGAGTTCTTTGTACAAAGTGACTGAGACTCGGAAGGATCTTTTCAAAATAATGTCTCTTGTTCTGTGGATTTCCTCTTTAGACCCCCTGGGTTTGGAGCTTCAAGTCTCAGGTCCCAGCATACATGTTTTCCCATTCTTTCTAGGGAACTCCTGAGTGAGACTGAAGACCAGAGGAAAATCTTGTGAATTTTCCTACCATGCAGTTCTTGGTTAATCCAATAAACATCATGAAGAAGAAAAGATGATGATGATTGAGATTCAGTAGGAAAAAAAGAAATGGCAGGGTCACAACTGCCTGCTCCCTTTATTCCCCTGCCTTTGATACTCAGAACCATGTTCCTAAAATGATTCGAGTGGCGGTTCCAATGTGCGTGGTTGGGGATGGTTCTCAGAGCACCAAGAAATTCATAGACCACCAGCTGCGTGTCCTGCAACTCAGCTAAACTTTGACCCACAGATGCCAGGAGACAGTTTGAGGTCCCAATGTGAAAGCCTGTGTCCTACAAGACTGTCCCTCGAGTCTCCCAGTTCAGGTGCCAGTTACGGAGTCCAGATTGTCACCTGCACTTCTGACTGAGTGGCCATAGATTGGGGATGCCAAAGATTCCTCATTGGGCTCAGTTAATTTGCCAGAGTGGCTCATAGAATGCAAAGAAATGTTTTACTTTGCAGATGATAAGCTTATTATAAAAGAGCATAATTCAGGAAGAGCCAGCTTGGAGGGAGGGAGGGAGGCCAGGGGCACAGTAGGGGGAAAGGCACAGAGCTTCCTTGGCCTTTTTGAGCCCTGCACTGTCCCCTGGGGCTCCCCATATTCACCAGCCCAGAAGCTCTCCAAACCCTGTCCTTTTCCGGGTTTTTACAGAGGCTTCATGACACAGGCATGATTGATGAAATCGTTGATTAGTGTAATTGATTCAACTTCCCACCTCTGTTTTCCCAGGAGGGTCTGGGTTGGTGGGATTGGAATTTTCCTCCCTCACATCACAGGGCTGGTTCTCACTTCATTAACAAAACCAAAGACACCCCCCCATCTTTTTTCTTGATCACTTAGGAAATTCCAAAGGTTTCAGGACCTCTAGGCCAGAATCAGGATGGAGGTCAAATTAACATTTCATATTGTAAATCACAACACGACACTCCTCAGGGATACATGTGGCCGGCAAGGTCTGGGCTCCCAGCTTCAGGTGCTTATTCCAAACGGGAACCAAAGGTTCCAGTGAGGTCTCCGTGTATCATCTGTGGGAAAACAGGACGCTGATGACATCAGTTCTGGCTTGTGTGCAGATGAGACATTTTATGTTATTTTTATTATTTATTATTTTTAAATTTTTTATCTTTTCTAGGGCTGCTCCTGTGGCATATGGAGGTTCCCAGGCTAGGGGTCCAATTGGAGCTGTAGCCACTCACCTCCGCCAGAGCCACAGCAACATGGGATCCGAGCCACAGCTGCGACCCACACCACAGTTCACAGCAACGCTAGATCCTTAACCCACTGAGCAAGGACAGGGATCAAACCTGCAACCTCAGTGTTCCCAGTCAGATTCGTTATCCACTGTTCCACCACTGGAACTCCAGATGAGACCTTTTATACTCTTGCTTATAATGCAAATCTGATTATAACATCCCCTACCACTCACTACTGTACTCTTTCTGCTGCGCTCTCTATAGATTAGGGCAGAAAATCTCAAATAGGGTGGGAGAGGCATGATATCTCTTCTCAGGTAGGGCTGCCAGATTTAGTAAGTAAAAATACGGGAGACCCACTTACATTTATTTTTCATTTTTATTTATTTATTTATTTATTGTCTTTTTTTGTCTTTTTAGGGCCACACCCACGGCATATGGAGCTTCCCAGGTTAGGAGTCTAACGGGAGCTGTAGCCGCCAGCCCACGCCACAGCCACAGCCGTGCCAGATCTGAGCCTCGTCTTCGACCTACACCACAGCTCACAGCAACGCTGGATCCTTAACCCACTGAGCAAGGCCAGGGATCGAACCTGCAACCTCATGGTTGCTAGTTGTATCCGTTTCTGCTGCACCACGACAGGAACTCCTAAAATTTTTTCATCAAATAAACTTTTTGAAGAATAAGTCTCATATACCCATATGCATCCCCAGGTTGTAAGCTCACAGCTTAATAATCTTTCAGAGTGAACATGCTTGTGTACCCACCAACCATACGAAGGAAAAGAACCTTGGGGAGTGCCCTGATGGCTCAGCAGGTTAAGGTTCCAGTGTTGTCACTGGTTACTGCTGTGGCTTGGGTTTGATCCCTGGCCCAGCAATGGATGCTGGCTCTCCCACCCCCAAAAAGGAAAAGGACCCGGGCGGTCCCTCAAAGGTACCATTTGCCTCTTGCCAGTCATTAAGGCATCGACTTTAAAATCTAGAAGACCAATTGGTGATTCCTAGAAACAGGGCCATTTTGCCATATCAGAATACATCTTACACTGTGGTGGCCTCCGCAGAGCCTGTTGTCATATGGGCCCTCTCCTTTCCTCCCAAGCCCACAAGCCATTAGACACAAAGGCACGTGGAGGAGGGCCTTTTGAGTCTTTGCTTTGAGGCCATGCTCTCTGGGGAGAGGCACTAGGAAGCAGAGAGTAAGCCCAACAATGATAAGGAAGTCAGTGTTGGAGTTCCCGTTGTGTCTCAGTGGTTAGTGAACCCGACTGGCATCCATGAGGACTCGGGTTTGATCCCTGGCCTCGCTCAGTGGGTTAAGGATCTGGGGTTGCTGAGAGCTGTTGTGTAGGTCGCAGATGCGGCTCAGATCCTGTTGTGGTGTAGGTCGCAGATGCGGCTCAGATCCTGCTGTGGCTGTGGCGTGGTCTGGCAGCTGCAGTTCTGACTGGACCCCTCGCCTGGGACCTTCCATATGCCTTGGGTGCCGCCCTAAAAAGATGGCAATAAAAAAATTACCATTGTTTTTAAATTATTTTCTAGGTTTTGTACAGCTAGCATGAAAATTCCAAGAAGGTATCATTGTTAAACTTCAATAATAATCAAAGAAATGTAGATAATCAAATGAATGCACATAATTTAATTTTTAAATTTTTTTGCTTTTTAGGGCCACACCTGTGGCATATGGAAGTTCCTAGGCTAGGGGTCGAATCGGAGCTATATCTGCTGGCCCACAGCCATAGCAACATGGGATGGAAGCTGCGTCTGTGACCTACACCAACTCATGGCAACACCAGGTCCTTTAACCCACTGAGCGAGGCCAGGAATGGAACCTGCATCCTCATGGATACTAGTCGGATTTGTTTCCATGGCACCACAAGGGGAATTCTAAGTTTGCCTTTAAAAAAATTTCAAGTTGACCAAAACATGATAAATCATAGTTTCTAGTAGTGGATTTGGTTTCTGTTTCAATCCCATCCCCTCTCCCACCCCACCCCTTGTTTCTTTTAATATCACTAGCAAAATATTCAAATTCTCTGCCTCCTTTGTATCTAGTGACGGCCATGTAAAAAGTGCTGGTGAGCAGAAGTCTAATTGCTCTTTGTTCCTTCTTTTTTCTTCTTTCTCCTTAGGATACAGATATGAAGACTGGAGAGACGGTAGCCATTCCGTGATCATGAGGCTGAAAAACCACTACATACAGAGGGTGGTGACGCAGGAGCATCAGAGAAGTCAAGTACCCTCTTGACATAATTGAGACTCACATCAGTCCTGTGTTGTCTACCATGGAATATTTTTTTCCTTTTTTTTTAGGGCTGCACCTGCGGCATATGGAGGTTCCCAGGCTAGGGGCTGAATCAGAGCTGTAGCTGCTGGTCTTCACCACAGCCACAGCAATGTCAGATCCGAGCCAAGTCTGCAACCTACACCACAGCTCACGGCAATGCCAGATCCTTAACCCACTGAGCAAGGCCAGGCATCAAACCTGCGTCCCAATGGATGCTAGTCAGATTTGTTAACTGCTGAGCCATGACAGGAACTCTTACCCTTGGAATTTTTGTTTTGTGGCAGATAACCCACTGGACCTATTTAGGCTGCTAGAACGATTTTTTTCTATTGTTTGTGGCCAAATATAATCCTTGGGTAGGGGTTCAAGAGATGGACTTCCTTAGGACTTCTTTGGGTTGCCGGGTGGGGGTTTGGGGGAACGAAAAGGGGGAAGGGGTTAAGAAGTGCAGACGTCCAGTTATAAGAAAGGTAAATCATGAGGCTATAATGTACAGCATGGGGGATAGAGTCAATCATGTATTAACTTTGTAAGGTAGCAGATGATAACTAGACTTATCGTGTGGTAACCACCTGCAGTGTGTAAAAATGTTGAATCACTATTTGTGCACCTAAAACTAATATAATATTGTATGTCAACTATAGTACAATAAAAAAAGAAGAAAGAAGTGGACCTTTTATTTTTTTTATTGCACCTACGACATGTGGAGGTTTCGCAGGCTAGAGGTCTAACGCTTGATCCTTAACCCATTGAGCAAGACCAGCGATCGAACGTGCAACCTCATGGTTCCCAGGTGAGTTTGTTTCCGCCGCACCACGATGGGAACTTTAAGAAGTGGACCTTTTGATTCGCCACTGATAGAAATAAAAATTGGCACAAAGTTATCTGTCAGGCTATAGAGATAACTTCAAAAATGTTTATAGATGTGTTTACTCCAAATCTTGCCCTCCTGAATTTACGTGGGCCTTGGAAAATTATTCATATATCAGAGCCTCAGTTTCTTTTTCTTTCTTTTTTTTTGTCTTTTTGCCATTTCTTGGGCCGCTCCCGCGGCATGTGGAGGTTCCCAGGCTAGGGGTCCAATCGGAGCTGTAGCCATCGGCCTACGCCACAGCCACAGCAACACAGGACCCAAGCTGTATCTGCGACCTACACCACATGGCAATGCCGGATCGTTAACCCACTGAGCAAGGGCAGGGACCGAACCCGCAACCTCATGGTTCCTAATCGGATTCGTTAACCACTGCGCCACGACGGGAACTCCAGAGTCTCAGTTTCTTTAACTGAATATAGATAGTACAGATAATGATAGTAAAGTTCTCACATGTTGTTCTTATAAACATTAAATGGAAGAACACTGCAGCCCTTAAAAGACTACCTGGCTTATGGTAACTGCTTGATTCATGCTAGCTATTATTACATTGTATTCTTTTTTTTCTTTTTTCTTTTTTTTTGCTTTTTAGGTATGCGCTGGCAGCATATGGAGGTTCCCAGGCTAGCGGTCAATTGGAGCTGTAGCCGCCAGCCTACACCACAGTCACAGCAACATCAGATCAGAGGCGGGTCTGCGACCTACACCACAGTTCACGGCAATGCTGGATCCTTCACCCACTGGGTGAGGTCAGGGATCAAACCTGCAACCTCATGGTTCCTAGTTGGATTCATTTCTGCTTTGTCGCAATGGGAACTCCATTGTATTCTTGAGAGTTTTGAAAAGCTTACTTAAATTCCATTTCACTCACTCATTAGGAAGACATTTTGGGGCACTTTTGCTGAAGAATCATTGTGCCATGTATTGTGGAAAACCGTGAAACAGATGTAAAGAAAACAAAGACAAGTTCATTGAATTACAGAGTGGAGTGGGAGAGAGGATGGAGTCAGGGAAATGGCAGGGAGAGACGTACATGTGAGCAAATTACTCAAACCCTACGAGTGCACTTTTTTCTACATAATTCAAGAGACTAATGGGTTAAAAATATTAGTAGTGTGTTTTTGGACACTCAATGTATAAAGATGTAATTTTACGACATCTGCTACAGAAAGGGCTAGGGCAGAGATATATAGGAAGCGAGATTTTGTATGATATTGAAGTTCAGCTGCTGTAAATTAAAATACAGTGTTATAACTTCAATGTGTTACATCATCTCCTTGTAAAGACAAATAAAATAACCATAGAACATACATAAAAGGAAACGAGGAAATAGTTTAAATGTTTCACAGCAAAAAAACTGTCAACTAAGCACGAAAGCAGGCAGTGATGTATGAGTTGAAAAATGAAAATCTACAAGACATATAGAAAAGAAAGCAAAATGATAGAAGTCCCTCCTTACCACTAATCATTTTATTTATTCATTCATTTATTTATTCATTTATTTACTTTTTGGTGCACCCACGGCATGTGGAAGTTCCCAGGCCAGGGATCAAACCTGTGTCACAGCAGTGACCTGAGCCAGATCCTTAACCCGCTGTACCACAAGGGAACTCATCAGAATTACTTTAAATGAAAGTGGGTTAAATTCTGTAACCAAAAGACAGAGATGGCAGAATCGATTAAAAAAAATGGTGATCCTGGAGTTCCCGTCATGGTGCAACAGAAACAAATCTGACTAGGAACCATGAGGTTGCAGGTTGGATCCCTGGCCTTGTTCAGTGGGTTAAGGATCTGGCGTTGTCGTGAGCTGTGGTGCAGGTTGCAGACGCAGCTCAGATCTGATGTTGCTGTGGCTGTGGTATAGGCCAGCAGCTGTAGCTCCTATTGGACCCCTAACCTGGGACCCTCCATATGCCTCAGGCATGGCCCCAAAAAGCAAAAAAAAAAAAAAAAAAAAAAAAGGTGGTTCAAATCTATGCTGTCTCTAGGAAACTCACCTTAGATTTGAAGATGCAAATAGGTTGAAAGGGAATAAAAGTGAAAGGAGGAAAAAAGATATTCCATGCAAATATTAACTAAAAGAGAGCAGGGGAGGTATACTTGTATTAGACAAAACAGACTTTCAATTAAAAAAAAAACTGCAAGAGACAAAGGACATGATGCATTAATAAAGCCTCGCTATAGCAAGAAGATACAGCAATTATAAACATGTATGTAACTAAAACCAGACCATTGAAACTTTTTTTGGAAGGGGGGCCATACCCATGGCATAAGGAGGTGCCCAGGTTAGAGGTCCAATTGGAGCTGTAGCTGATGGCCTACACCAGAGCTCACAGCAACGCCAGATCCTTAACACACTGAGCAAGGCCAGGGATCGAACCCACAACCTCATGGTTCCTAGTTGGATTTGTTTCTGCTGCGCCACAACGGGAACTCCCAGACTGTTAAAATTTATAAGGCAGAGACGGACATAATTGAAAGGAGACATACTTCCACAGTAGGCACGAAACTCCTAAGGGAAAGGGGTGGGAGACTTAATCACCAAACCTGAACTGCCCTGAATTCTCCTTCCAACGTGTGGAGGAGCTTTCCCCTATGTCTCTCTCCTTCCATGAGCTTCTTGGAATGAAGCATTCCTTGCTAAGTTAGGCTCCTTTGCTTGTTTTGAAAACTTTCTGGGGGCTGCAGCTGAGTCCTTTAGGAGGAAGGCCCAATGATGCCTCTGCCCATCGGTCAGTGGAGAGAAAAACTGTTTTTTTTGTTTCTGTTTTGGCCGTGCCTGTGGCATGCAGAAGTTCCCAGTCCAGGGATCAAGCCTGTTGCACAGCAGCAACCCAAGACACTGCAGTGACAATGCCGGATCCTTAACTCAAGCTCCACAAGAGGACTTTGGTTTTCCTAGGGCTAGATGAGGCTCAGCACAGAATCCTAGACTTAGAACTTACCATGGGAGTTTCCACTGTGGCTCAGTGGTTAATGAATCCGACTGGGAACCATGGGGTGTCAGGTTCGACCCCTGGCCTTGCTCAGTGGGTTAAAGATCTGGTGTTTCCATGAGCTGTGGTGTAGGTGACAGATGTGGCTCGGATCCTGCGTTGCTGTGGCTCTGGTGTAGGCCAGTGGTTACAGCTCCGATTCGACCCCTTGCCTGGGAACCTCCATATGCCGATGGTGTGGCCCTAAAAAGCCAAAAAAAAAAAAAAAGAACTAACCATGAATTTCGTTTACTTCCATGGGAAGTTATATAAGGTTATAATATTTAAGAAATTGCCAATTGAGTATTAAAAAGGTAAAATCCTGAGCATCTGTTATCAATATCATTTTACATAAAAGCATTTTAACGACAAGCTCACAGTCACAGAGTAAATATAGTTCTTTAGCTTGGATATATCTAGTTCCATGGGAGGATAAAAAATATATCTCTATATTTATATGTGTATATATATATATACACACAATTTTATATATTTGTATTTTGCCACAGCTTTCAGCAACTTGATGTGAAGATCTCAATTCCCAGACTGGGACCTGAACCCGGGGTTGCAACAGTGAATGTGCCGAGTCCTAACCATTAGACCACCAAGGAACTCCCTGCTATTTCATTTTATTTTTTTTGTCTCTTTAGGGCTGATTCCACGGTATATGGAAGTTGCCAGGCTGGAACTCTCTGTTCTTTTTTTTTTTTTGTCTTTTGTTTTTTGAGGGCTGAACCCGCGGCCTATGGAGGTTCCCAGGCTAGGGATCGAATTGGAGCTAAAGCTGCCAGCCCATGGCATAGCCACAGCAACGCCAGATCCGATCCGCATCTGCAACCTACACCACAGCTCAAGGCAACGCCAGATCCTTAACCCACTGAGCGAGCCCAGGGATCGAACCCGGAACCTCACGGTTCCTAGTTGGATTCATTAATCACTGAGCCACTATGGGAACTCCTTCTTTCAGGTTTAGATGGAAGAGTATCTAATGAAGGTGAGAAAATTTGGGTTTAGGGACATCTTGGCAAGAAATATTTAGCTTACGTATTCACTTATTAAAGCATTCCTTTTATTTTTATTTTTATTTATTTATTTATTTATTTTGGCTTTTCAGGGCCGAACCTGCAGCATATGGAAGTTTCCAGGCTAGGTTTTTTTTTGTTGTTGTCGAGTCACAAGGTTGTAAAGATTAAATGTGTGTTTCAACTGAATCTGTATTGTTTGTATAATTATAAAACTTTTTTTTTTTGTCTTTTGTCTTTTTAGGGCTGCACCCATAGCATGTGGAGGTTCCCAGTTTAGGGGTCAAAAGAGCTGAGGCTGCAGGCCTACACCACAGCCACAGCAACTCGGGATCCAAGCCGAATCTTTGACTTACACCGCACCTCATGGCAATTACAGATCCTTAACCCACCAAGCAAGTCCAGGGATCGAACCTGCTTCCTCATGGATGCTAGTCAGATTTGTTTCTGCTGAGCCATGACGGGAACTCCTAAAAACATTTTAATTTTGAGAAATATTTAAAAAATCTGGGAGTTCCCTTGTGGCACAGTGGGTTAAGGATCTGGCATTGTCACCACACCTGCCCAGGGGAGGATTTGATCCCTGCACTGGGAAGTTCCACATGCCATGGGCAAGGACAAAAAGAAAAAAAAAAAAAGAAAGAAAGAAAAAGTTCTGTTCCAGAGAGACCCTGAAATATTTCCTCCCAGCCCTAATCTTGGAGAGAGTCTAGCATGATTTGCAAACCCAAGGATCAATGAATTATTCCTGGAAACAGGGACTTTCCTGATCTATGCGGACCTTAGGCTGGTGGGGGTCTGCAGGTCCAGCTTCTCACCTGGGCTCCCCAAGCTGCAGATCATTTGACACCATGAGGTTTATTCAGGCAGGTTTGTGTGACTGACATCCTTTTGATGCCATCTGGGGAGCTGGCACTAGGCAGCAGATGGTGAATTCCGCAACCCTAAAGAGATTAATTTTATCTAGTGTTTGTGTAGTGTTTTAACATCTATAGAGCTCTACACACACAAATCTTCCGGTTTGAGCCTCAGGACAGCCTGGGTGTGATGGGTGTTAATATCCTCCCTCCGAGGGGTGATAAGAGTTTGTTTTCCGGACCTTGCTGCTATACTGTCTTGGTCTAATTCTTGCTTCTGGCCCTTTAGTTGTGCGTCTTCCTCCTTGCTTAAGTGCCCGCTCAGAGGGATCTTTTGGATCTGGGTCTCGTTAGGCCTAGAATGGGAGCTTCAGCTCTGTGCTTCTAGCCCCTGATGCTGGGTGGAGACCTTTGGCCAGGTGGCTGCAGGCCCTGCCGTGCGGTGTGGTGGGTAGGATGGATTTTTGAGCATCTTTGGCTGAGAAATATCTCTTCTGAGTTGGAGTAAAAGCTGAACTGTGTCTTCCGAATGCACCAAGATGTTTTGAGGTGACAGTAGTTATTCCCAGGGTAACAGTGAGCACACGTACTGTCAAATTCCCGGGCACTCTGCTGTGTGTGGGTTCCACCTGCCTGCTCCTCATCTCACTAGGGTTCTCATCAAACCCCTATCGCTATTGAACAGTGAGAACAGTGGTACTTAGAGAAGTGAGACGACCAGTTCTCTAATGAGCTAGAGGCAGGTATACATATGTTTCTCAAGGCTTCTCATCCTGGTCCAATCAACCACTAGGGCGTATGGCAAAGGTGAGAGGTAGAGTAAACTTTCATGGTGATTCTTGTTCTAGGGGAAATGGAATGGGTTCTGTTTCTTGAATTTTCAGGGCACATTTTGTAATTTAGTAGAACAACTCATATTTCCCAGTTTGGGCCACAGAGAAATAAGTAAATAATCAATAATAGCGGGTGGTATTGACAACATAGTTACTACTAAATATAATTGAAACTTATTTGTATGCTTTAACTACTATATATATATATATATATTTTTACTTATGGTTCATGCAGTTGTGATCACTTTAGTTTTTACAACTATTTTATGTTACAGAACAGCTCTATGAAGTCAGGCCTGTTAAACATTTCGTTTTAAACATTAGATACACATTTAGATGTTAAACATTTAGATACTAGAGAAATATCTAGAAATTTGGACTGACATCCCATGATAATTTACAGTGTGGTCAAATACAGCATTGACTTTATTTATGTAAGTTTATTTTTATAATATTTTTTTTTGGCTACACCTGTGGCATGTGGAAACCCCCAGGGCAGGATTTTTAGGGCTTTACCTGTGGCATGTGAAGGTTCCCAGGCTAGGGGACGAATTGGAGCTGCATCTGCTGGCCTATAGCATAGCTCATGGCAATGCTGGATCCTTAGCCCGCTGAGCAAGGCCAGGGATCGAACCTGCAACCTCATGTTCCTAGTCGGATTCGTTAACTGTTGAGCCACGATGGGAACTCTGCTCCTGGAGATGTTAAGCAATATATTCTTTCGAGATTCCTTATATTTTATTGTAAAATTCTCACAGTGGTTTAAGGACTGGGGTTGTCAATGCAGTGGCTTGGGCCACTGCTGCGTTGTAGGTTCTATCCCTGGCCTGGGAAGTAAGTTCCACATGCAAAAGGAAAAATAGATTCACTTACAAGCAGAGATCAGGTTCATTGATTTCATAAAATTATACTGAGATTTTACTGAGGTCAGGTTATATGATAATTCAAGGAGGAGGCAGGTGAGTTTGAACACAGAGGGGTATGACACTAACGTTTTATTCTTATCGTCAAGATCAGGGGTTGGCAAATGATGGCTCAAGGCCTGTTTTGTATGGCCAGTGAGCTGAGCATGGTTTTACATATATAAAGATTGTTAAAAGTAAGCAAGCCAACAAAAAACCAAGAATATGCAGCAGGTGTTCCTGCTGTGGCGCAGCGGGTTAAGATCCGGTGTTGTCTCTGTGGAGGTGCAGGTGTATTCCTCGGCCTGGTGCAGTGAGTTAAGTATCTGATGTTGCTGCAGCTATGGCCTAGGTTGAAGCTGCAGCTTGGATTGATCCCTGGCCCAGGAACTTCCATATGCCATGGGGTGCAGCCAAAAACAAAAACAAAAACAAAAAACAGAGAGAGAGAGAGAGAGAGAGAGAGAATATGTAGTCATAAAGTCTATATAGTATTTACTATCTATCCCTTTTCAGGGAAAGTTTGTTGACGCCTGTTTGAGATGATCTATTTAATGGGGAAATTAGACAGGTAAGGAAATAATGAGCTTGAAATTGTAAAAAGGAAAGGGATTGTAAGTAAATTAAATGGAAAGAGAAACCAACTTTCATGATACAATAAATGTTTAAAAATTACCATTGAGGAGTTCCCTTTGTGGCTCAGCAGTTAAGGAACCTGACTAGCATCCATGAGGATGTGGGTTTGATCCCCGGCCTCACTCAGTGGATTAAGGATCCGGCATTGCTGTGAGCTGTGGTGTAGGTTGCAGACCTGGCTCGGATCCTGAGTTGCTGTGGCTGTGGTGTAGGCTGGCAGCTACAGCTCCAGTTCAACCCCTAGCCTGGGAACCTCCATGTGTCATGGTGCGGCCCTAAAAATACAAAAAGACAAAAACAAACAAACAAACAAACCATTGTTTCTAAATTATTTTCTAGGTTTAGTACAACTAAGATCAAAATTCCAATAAGTTATCATTGTTAGACTTCAGTTCTAATCAAAGAAATGTAGATAATCAAATAAATGTACTTTTTTTTGTCATCTCTAGAACCACGTCCGAGGCATATGGAGGTTCCCAGGCTAGGGGTTGAATTGGAGCTGTAGCCTCGAGCCCACACCACAGTCACGGTATTGCGGGATCCAAGCCTTGCCTTTGACCTACAGCACAGCTCACTGCAACGCCAGATCCTTAACCCACTGAGCGAGGCCAGGCCTGAACCTCATGGTTCCCAGTCGGATTCATTAACCACTGAGCCATGACGGGAACTCCTAAATGTATGTAATTTTATTTTATTTTATTTTATTTTATTTTATTTTTGTAAATGTACATATTTGAAAATAAATTAAATTTTTTTTTTTTTTTTTTTTTTTTTGCTTTTTAGGGCCACACCAGTGGCATATGGAAGTTCCTAGGCTAGGGGTCGAATCAGAGCTATAGCTGCCGGCCCACAGCCATAGCAACTTGGGATCTGAGCCCCGTTTGTGACCTATACCAAGTCATGGCAACGCCAGATCCTTTACCTCACTGAGCGAGGCCAGGTATCGAACCTGCATCCTCATGGATACTAGTTGGATTTGTTTCCACAATGGGAACTCCAAGTTTGCTTTTTAAAAACATTTCAAATTGACAAAAACATAACAAAACTCAGTTTCTAGTAGTGGATTTGGCTTATATTTCAATCCCATTACCCCCTCGTTTCTTTTAATATCAGTGGCAAAATATTCAAATTCTCAGCCTCCTTGGTGTCTAGTGATTGCCATGTAAGAAGTGCTGGTGAGTGGAAGTCTAATTGCACTTTGTCCATTCTTTTTTCTTCTTTCTCCTTGGGATATAGAAATGAAGATTGGAGAGACAGTAGCCATTCTGCAATCATGAGACTGAAAAAAAATTACATACAAAGGGTGGTGAATAGTTGGAGCCTCAGTCCTGTGTTGTCTATCCCTGGAATTTTTTTTCTCTTTTTTTAGGGTGGAAGGTGTGGCATATGGAGGTTCCGAAGCTAGGGGCTGAATCAGAGCTGTAGCTGCCGGCCTACACACAGCCACAGCAATGTCGGATCTGAGCCACATCTGCACTCTATACCACAGCTCATGGCAATGCCAGATCCTTAACTGCAAGGCCAGGGATCAAACCAGAAACCTCTTGGTTACTAGTCGGATTCATTTCTACCTCGCTGCAATGGAAACTCCCAGACTGTTAAACTTTTTTTTTTTTTTTTTTTACTTTTTATATAATGATTTTTATTTTATTTTTTCGTTATAGCTAGTTTAACGGTGTTCTTTCAATTTTCTACTGTACAGCATGGTGACCCATTACACATACATGTATACATTCTTTTTCTCAAGTAACCATGCTCCATCATAAGTGACTAGACATAGTTTCCAGTGCTGCACAGCAGGATCTCATTGCTTATCCATTCCAAAGGCAATAGTCTGCATCTATTAACCCCAAACCGTTAAAATGTATAAGGCAGAGACGGACATAATTGAAAGGAGACATACTTCCACAGTAGGCACGAAACTTCTAAGGGAAAGGGGTGGGAGACTTAATCACCAAACCTGAACTGCCCTGAATTCTCCTTCCAACGTATGGAGGAGCTTTCCCCTATGTCTCTCTCCTTCCATGAGCTTCTTGGAATGAAGCATTCCTTGCTAAGTCAGGATCCTTTGCTTGTTTTGAAAACTTTCTGGGGGCTGCAGCTGAGTCCTTTAGGAGGAAGGCCCAATGATGCCTCTGCCCATCGGTCAATGGAGAGAAAAACTGGTTTTTTGTTTCTGTTTTGGCCGTGCCTGTGGCATGCAGAAGTTCCCAGTCCAGGGATCAAGCCTGTTGCACAGCAGCAACCCAAGACACTGCAGTGACAATGCCGGATCCTTAAGTCACAGCTCCACAAGAGGACTCCTGGACTTTGGTTTTCTTAGGGCTAGATGAGGCTCGGCACAGAATCACAGACCTAGAACTTACCGTGAATTTCATTTACATCCATGGCAAATAATATAAAGTTATAAAATTTATGAAATTGCCAATTAAGGATTAAAAAGGTAAAATTGAGCATCTGTTATCAATATCATTTTACATGAAAGTATTTTAACAACAAGGACACAGTCACAGAGTAAATAGAGTTCTTTAGCTTGGATATATGTCGTTCCATGTGGTGATAAATAAATATATATAGGAGGATATATATATCACCCTCATATTCATAAATGTGTATATATATGATACATATTCATATATATTCATAAATGTGTGTGTATATATGATACATATTCATATATATTCATAAATGTGTGTGTGTATGTGTGTGTGTGTGCATGTGTGTGTATGATCCCGGAATCCAGGTTCTTGTTCACGGCAGTCAAAGAATGAACTCCACGAAAACACAGGCAGCAAGAAAGCAAAGTCTTTATTAAAGGAAAGCAGATAGCTCCCAGGGATGCTGGGAAAGGGGAGGAAAGCCCCCTTTCTCTATTACTCTATAGGAGTTTTTATTCCTTAAAGTTGGGAGAGTATCCGTCCTTGTCCAATAGGGTCTTAGGGGTGGAAATGTCCCATAAATGTCTTATAGTTTCTTTGTCCTTTTCTTCATGTAAACTGAGTCAGAGGGGATTAGGGATTAATGTCCATCTGGGCGTAGGTACACTCCCTATGGTAAACAAGGCCTGTGGGGATGTGCCTCCCTGGAGCCCTTAAGTCACAAATGTTAAAAATGGCCATAGCAAAGGATGCATGGAAGCCCATGCTCCTACACTGACTACCTGAGTTAATATTCTGCCATATATATATGTCAGAATATGTGTGTGTGTGTGTGTGTGTTTGTGTGTGTGTGTGTATGCCACAGCATGCAGCAGCTTGATGTGAGATCTCTATCAGCAGACCCGGAATTGAAATCGGGCTGCAACAGTGAATGTGCTACGTCCTAACCATTAGACCATAAAGGAACTCACTGTTACTTCATTTTATTTTATTTTATTTTTTTAATTAATTAATTAATTAATTTTTTGGGTCTTTTTTGGGCTGAATACACGGCATATGGAAGTTCCCAGGCTAGGGGTCAAATTGGAGCTATAGCTATTGGCCTACACCACAACCTTAGCAACTCCAGATCCAAGCCACATCTTTGACCTACACCACAGGTCACGGCAACGCCAGATCCTTAACCCACTGAGTGAGGCCAAGGATCAAACCCTTGTCCTCATGGAAACTAGTCAGATTCATTACAGTTGAGCCATGACGGGAACTCTGGAACTCCCTGTTCTTATATTTTTAATGTGGTATGCCAACCACTGGAAATTGTCATGGGCTATGATTTTCAGATTGGAAATCTGTGGCTCTTGGATTCAGTATAAACCCCTCTGATGATGAAAAGCTTTGACATTATTCATACCTGGAGTCAATGAGTTCTTTGAGAAAAAATATTTACCTCCCTTTTCCAGTCACAGAATCACCTACTTCCGCCTATATGTTTTCACAATTTTGAGGAAAGCTTTTGTCATTGCTTTTCAAATATACTTTTGTCTTGCAAAGCAATTCTTAGGAAAACGTTTGTAGCCTCCCAGGTTTGCTAAGCTAACATTTTCTACTTTGAGAAGGTCAAGGAAATTAATTACTTAGTAGGCCTGGGGAAACTGGTCTAAGAAAAGACTTCTCAGATGTCTAAGAGTAAGAATTAAAAAAAAAAAGAAAGAAAAAGCTGCAGGAATAGACCATGCCCAGGCCTAAAAACTGAGTCTGCCATCAGGAGGTTGCAATTACAAAACAAGCTTTCAGTACTCCAGTACCCAGTGAGAGTCTGTAATTCTGACATGCTAGGGCACTTATTGGGGTAAAACCAGGATGAGCTTTTAAGCAAGAAATGGATATGCTGACATTCTTATTTTAAAGGAGTGTCGTTTTGTTCAATTTGAAATTGTAATGGAAAGTGATCCTTCATGTGTATATTAAGATATTCAAATTCAGTGTCATATGTTTGAAGGACACTAAAATGTGTCATTATACCCCAAGTACTGGGATTTTGGCACTTGAGAGCCCTGTGTTTCAGAAAGTCAGCACAGGCCACACCTACAGTGCGGTCCCATCCCCTCCCCACTATGCCCATGTTTTGGGGCTGCTCGATTGATTATAGACTCTATAATATAATCATCATTATGCAGCAGTGACTATAGAGGTCACTGAATATACATTTTGGCCACTTATTCGCAATAGCCTCCTGTAAGAAAGAGTATATTCAGTGGGGGATCGAGCCGTGTGTTGATGCTCAAAGAGTGAAATCTGGAAGATTACTCAATCCAGATGGCACTAAAAATGTATGGTTTTATTCCCCCAAATTTTACTAGTCAAATTTTAGAAGCCTGATGTACTGTGTAGGAACTATATTTCTTAGTTTCCTCCAATGCCAGGTTGGGTCTGTGTCACTAGTTACTCTGCTGCACATGAGACACCGAAAGCTTGCTCTTGTCTGAGGTGCACAGAGTGAAAGATTTTGGGAGTGGTATTTGTGTGCATGTGCTTGTATGTGTGTGTGTGTGTGTGTGTGTGTGTGTATGCTGATTGAACATGATCCGATGCCCCCGTTTTAGGGCCATACTTGCAGCATATTGCAGTTTTCAGGCTAGGGGTCAAATCGGAGCTACACTCCGGCCTACAGCACAGCCACAGCAACTCAGGATCCAGGCCATATATCCACCTCCTAAACCACAACTCATAGCAATGCTGGATCTTTATTTAGTTATTTATTTTTTGTCTTTTGTCATTTTAGGGCTGCACCCACAGCACGTGGAGCTTCCCAGGCTAGGGGTCGAGTCAGAGCTGCAGCTGCCGTCTTTGCCACAGCCACAGCAATGCAGGGTCTGAGCCACATCTGCGACCTACACCACAGCTCACAGCAATGCTGGATCCTTAACTTACTGAGCAAGGCCAGGGATCGAACCCTCATCCTCATGGATACTAGTCAGGTTCCTTATTGCTGAGCCACAACAGGAACTCCAAATACTATTTATGAAGGAATATTTTCCATGCCATTTGGCTGCTGAAGACCCAGAATCAGTCATTCCTTTCATTCCTTCTTGCAGAACAGACCACCCTTTCCTCCCTGAGGTCCTGTCCTTTGTAACATTGAACCAAGGCAGCTGACACATGGGGCTGATGCTGTTTCCCTGATGTTTTCCCTTTAAGCTGCAGTGAGGTAGGCAGAGGACATACTTCCTGAGACACCACAGGTGATGCATTTAATATTCTCTCCACAACAGAACATGGAACACCATCTTTCTAACCCCCAAGATTGGTTTCTTCATCAGCTATAACATACCACGAAGCCAGTGCCTCTTATTTTAGCTACTTCCTTTTTTTTTTTTTGTAAATCTTTTTAGGGACACACCCATGGCACATGGAAGTTCCCAGGCTAGGGGTCCAATTGGAGCTGCAGCTACCAGCCTATGCTGTGGCCACCTCAATGCCAGATCTGAGCTGAGTCTCTGACCTACCCTGAAGCTCAAGGTAATGCCAGATCCTTAATCCAATGACCTGGACTAGGGATCAAACCCACCTCCTCATGGATACCAGTCAGGTTTGTTAACCTCTGAGCCACAACGGGAACTCCATATTTTAGTTATTTCCTGAAGGTGGAAAAGGGACAATGTTGACTTGTGTGCTGCTTGGTAAAGGCTCCAGGCAGAAAGTGACCCTTTCTGATTCTGTTTCTAGTCTAGAACACGTCACAAGGCCCTGTTTACCATCCCAGAGGAGAGGCAGAATCGTCCACGTGTCTCCAAAAGCAGGAGACTCAACCACTGAATGATTGAGTCCTGAGATACAAATGATTACCTGAGATATATCCTGATGAAGTGCTATTAGTGGTCATTGGCTCAAGGTTGTGTTACGACAGATACCCAGCAGCCCTGCGCTGCAGCGTATCAGCTCTGTGGCTGTAGTGTACCAGCTTCTGCAGCTCTGTGGCTGCAGTGGATCAACTCTTTTACCCAGCGAGAAACCAAGCGAGCACACGGAGAGTTGGAGAACTCAGGTTTATTATGCTGCTGGGCTCAGAGGAGATCGCTCTCCAGAGTCTGAGCCTGGAAGAAGGGTTTCACAAGGCTTTTATGGGCTATGTCTTCAGGATCCAAGCTTGGCTAGTTGGACTGGAGTGACGTCAGGCAAGGTAATAGATGCGGAAACAAATTTACAGAAGCAGATGCATGGGGGGAAGACTGGTTGGGGCAGTTGGCTAGACTTTGCTTAGTCATCATGGCTGGGGTCTCTCCTTTCTACATTTTATTGGGACATTTTCTTCTACAGATGTACCACACAGCAGAGATGCACGGCAGACAGCTCAGTCCTCTCTCTACCCTTCCCTCCCTCTCTCTCCCTCCCTCTCCCACCTTCCAACATAATTCAGACAGTGGTGAAGTGCAGGAGCACAGGTGTAAGTGTCCGTTATTAATACCATTAACATTCTTGGGTTGTGTAGTGGTTTATAAGTGTGGGACTCACCTTCTTTCTCCAGCACTGAACACGGTGAGTGGCTCCTGCACCTTGGACAACAAACAGATGTGTGGCTGGAGGCTCAGAAGTGAGAGGAAGCAGTGGCCTGAACATCAGCCTCTGGTTCCCGAGAGCGGACCCAGCAGCAGAGGTGAGTGATGGGCGTGAGGAATCGTAGGTTCAGTGGTCAGCCAGAGCCTGGGCAGTGGACAGCGCTGAAAGGCGTGGGGCTGGGGGTGTGTGTGTGGGATGGAGAAATTTTGTGTGTTAGCACATGTAGACCCTCTCCTGGGGATTATGGGCTTCAATGGGGATAGGCATTCTCCTCTAATGGGAGGGGATGAAGGCCAGACAAAGTTCAGCTAAAACTGTAGAACTCCTGGGCTGGTGAACCCTGGGAAAGTACCAGGTACACTAAACCAAACTGCATTATGGTTATGAGGCAGAATATTAACTCAGGGAGTCAGCGTAGGAACATGGGCATCGATGCATTCTTTGATGTGGATATTGATTAACCTTTGTGGCTTAAGGGCTTCAGGGAGTAACACCTCCACAGGCCTTGTTTTATTACAGGAAATGCGAATTCCCCACAGCATTTGTTTACTATAGGAAATGTGAATCTCTAGCCCACTCCTCAACTGATGAAAAGAAATGAGAGAAATGGTGATTTAATCTAAGGAAAGAAAAGGACAAAGAAACCATAAAACTTACATGGGACATTTCCAACCCCCAAATCCCTACTGGACAAGGACCGATATAGGTAATTGAGCAAGGCCAGTGGGAGAAAACGACATCTTTCCGGACCCCACGTTGGTGCCCCTTCCCATGCTTAAGGAATAAAAACCCCCATAGGACAATAAAGAAGGGGCCTCTTCTCCCTGCTCCCAGCAGCCCTGGGAACTATCTGCTTGCCTTTAGTAAAGACTTTGCTTGCTTGCTGCCTGTGTGTTCTCGGAGTTCATTCCTTGACTGCCGTGAACAAGAATCCAGATTCTGGTATCATCTTTCCGGTATCAGTTACATATGAGAATATCCCTACTAGGCAAATACACAGTCCTCTAAGGGAAAGGGCCTTCATATATGTAACCCTCAGTTTGTTCAGAAAAAAACATTTGCGTGTGTTTGTGTGTGCATATAGAGAAATGGCATGCATAATACATGGGGTAAAATACTATCAATAAGGGAAACTTGGTCAAAGCTATATGTGTGTGTTTGTAATATATTTATTTTTGCAGTGTTGTGTAAGTGTTCAATTATTATTACTTCTTCCCATTTATGGCCGCACCAGTGGCATATGGAAGTTTCCAGGCTAGGAGTCAGATTGGAGCTGCATCTGGGGCCTATGCTACAGCTTATGGTAATGCCCTACTCTTAACCCACTGAGCGAGGCCAGAGATGGAACCCCCATCCCTACAGAGACAATGCATGGTTCTTATCCCCCTGAGTCAAAACAGGAATTCCCTATTCAATAATTTCTTCCTTTCTTTCTTTCTTTTCTTCCTTCCTTCCTTCCTTCCTTCCTTCCTTCCTTCCTTCCTTCCTTCCTTCTTCCTTCCTTTCTTTCTTTCTTTCTTTCTTTCTTTCTTTCTTTCTTTCTTTCTTTCTTTCTTTCTTTCTTTCTTTCTTTCATCTCTGCCATTTTCTTGGGCTGCTCCCACAGCATATGGAGGTTCCCAAGCTAAGGGTCGAATGAGATCTGTAGCCGCCTGCCTACACCACAGCCACAGCAATGCGGAATCCTTAACCCACTGAGCAAGGCCAGGGATTGAACCTGCAATGTCATGGTTCCCAGTCGGATTCGGTAGACACAGAGCCATGACGAGAACTCTTCTTTTTTTTTTTTTTTTTTTTTTAAGTGAGAAGTGCAATGATTTTTAATATTTATTTATTTATATTGCTTTTTAGGGCCACATCTGTGGCATGTAGAGGTTCCCAGGCTAGGGGTCAAATCAGAGCTACAGCTTCTGGGCTGTGCCACAGCCACAGTAACGCAGAATCTGAGCCGCATCTGTGACCTACACCACAGCTCATGGCCATGCCAGATCCTTAACCCACTGAGAAAGGCCGGGAATCGAACCTGCAACCCCATGTTTCCTAGTCGGATTCGTTTCTGTTGCGCCACGAGGGGAACTCCCCTATTCAATCATTTCTAACCAAAATGTAGATAAAGGAATGAAACGACAGGGTGAGACATGTCATAATTTGGGTTTGGACAGTGTACAGCACCAGCTTTGTCTGGGAGTGACAGTGTCAGGGAAGGCACGTGGAGAAGTTTCAGGAGAGACTTGAAGGAGGCTGTCTTGGCAGAGGTCTGTGAGGCACTGGGCATCTGACTTGGGAGCAGGACAAGCTTCAGGGAAGAACTGTAAGCACCCATCCATCCCGACAGGTTGTTACATCACGCTCGCTATGTGTGCCCTGAACAGGGTTCCCCCTCCTCAGGTGGTGGCTGTCACTTGTGTGACCAAAAGCACTGCTTCCTGGTTCTCCAGCCAGTCACACATTTCTTCTTGTTGCCAGAGGCTGATGCCCTGGGACCTTCAAGGGGAGGAGGCCCGGAGGGCAGGGCCTGCAGCCTGCAGTGGGCAGGGCCGGGCAGGGCCTGCATGCTTGCTCTCCCCATAAAAGCTCAACACTTGCCCCCCATCAGGACTCTACTGCAGACAGTAGCCCTGAGCCTCCACCTGGCAGGGAGTTCTCAGCTCCTGGCATCTGTGAGGAAGGAAAGGAGGGAGCTCTCTGTGCTGTGAGGAAGGTGTTTCTGAGTCTGAGAGATGGTCTGCGTGTGGGGAGGCAAGATGCCAGCTCAGGTCTGGTCTTGGTCTCAGGGATGGGGAGGGATTTAAGGAGAAAGGAGCCCATGGCCAGTGAAGTATTTGTAGGGCTGGATAGGGGTGGGGGCTATTCGAGGAGGTTCCCCAACGGCTAGAAGCCCATAACCTTTCCATTTGAGGTTTTCTTAGTGTAAGGTGAGTGCGGAGAAAAAGAGTGTGTTCAGGCAAAGAGAAGAAAATTTATTAGAGGGAAAAGGAGAGGGTGACTGACCCTTGAGAAGAGCCAGCGCCCCGCCCCCCACCCTTCTCTCGGGGCCTTCTTAATCTCCCAGGATGGGAAATTGGATTCCCTGAAGCGTGGGGAGTTTAGTTTATCTTTCGCCTGCAGCTGGACTCTGGTGGTCACACAGTCATGGGAAGTCAGAGGTGTCTCACGGTAGGGTGGTCTCATAATCCTTTTTTTTTGGTCTTTTTTGCTATTTCTTGGGTTGCTCCCTCGGCATATGGAGGTTCCCAGGCTAGGGGTCAAATCGGAGCTGTAGCCTCCGGCCTACGCCAGAGCCACAGCAACGTGGGATCCGAGCTGCATCTGCAACCTATGCCACAGCTCCCGGCAACACCAGATCGTCAACCCACTGAGCAAGGGCAGGGACCGAACCCGCAACCTCATGGTTCCTAGTCGGATTTGTTAACCACTGCGCCACGACGGGAACTCCTGGTCTCATAATCTTGAGAAAGCTGGAGGTGTGTGGTGTCCCACAGTGAAAGGGGGGAAAGAGTCTCATAGTCTTGGAAAAGGAGGCACCAGTGGCGAAAACAGGATGTCCCCTGAGCAAGGTGGTCAGTCTCATGGGTCAGCATAAAGAGCCATTTTAACAATGAGCCCCCATGTAGCCCCTAACACTTACTCAGAAAGTTCAGGGAGAAAGGATGGGAGGAAAAGAAAGGATGGTCCAGCCAGTAACCTTAGGCATCTCTTTTTCCCCTTAGAGGAGTTTTGGGGCCCGATTCTGCCTCCTGCTGTTCCTCTCTGTGGCCACCAGAGGGCAGAGTGCAGGTAAGTCTCTGAGGAGCAGCAGTTTCTTCAGCTGCCCTGAGGTGTGCAGAGGAGCAGAGGGACTAGAAGCTGGGCTGCAGGCTGAAGTCCTAACACAGAGGGGAAGTCATGGAGATGCACAGAGGCCAACCTTGCAGCCAACCTGATGTGTCCTGGGTGCTGATTGCTGGCTTCTCCGTGGGTCTGGTCTGAAGAAGGTAGGGTGTTAGTTAAGCCACACCCTGGGGCTCCACTCTGTGCGTTAGGTTGGCTGGCTGGCTCTGGGGAGCCATGGTAAAGTCTGTTCCGTTGTTGCTACTCCTTCTCCTATGGCCTTGGCCTGGGGATTCCCTGAAGGAGCTGGTGGTCAGGGCTGTATGACAGAGGAGGCTCAGGGGCGGCATGGTAAAGACTGCCCCCTTCTGGGTGAGCTAGGGGAGGAGAGAGAGAAATTAGGAGTTTGGAATTAATATGCACATGCTACTGTATATAAAATAGTCAAACAACAAGGACCTCCTGTGTAGCACAGGGAACTATACTCAAAATTGTGTAAAAACTTATAATTGAAAAGAATCTGAAAAAGAATATCTATATGTATATCTCCAAATTACTTGGCTATACTCTAGAGACTAACACAATATTATTAATTAACTCTATTTTATTTTTTTCTAAAAAGACTGTTCCCGGAGTTCCCGTCATGGCGCAGTGGTTAACGAATCCGACTAGGGACCATGAGGTTGCGGGTTCGATCCCTGGCCTCGCTCAGTGGGTTAAGGATCTGGTGTTGCCGTGAGCTGTGGTGTAGGTTGCAGACGTGCCTCGGATCCCGCGTTGCTGTGGCTCTGGTGTAGGCCGGTGGCTGCAGCTCCGATTTGATCCCTAGCCTGGGAACCTCCATATGTCACGGGAGCAGCCCTAGAAAAGGCAAAAAGACAAAATAAATAAACAAATAAATAAATATTAAAAAAATAAAAAAGGCAGTTTCCTTCTAGATACTCCTACTCCTATGGCTCTGGCCTAGAGATCCTAGAGGGGGCTGGGTGGTGAGGGCTGTGTCCAGGGAACAACCTTGACTGATCCCCATTCTCACAATTCTACCCCTCAGAATAGGCACAGTGACATTTTTTTGGCCTCATGCTCCCCATGTGGAGGTTCCTGGGCCAGGGGTTGAACATATGCAACGGTAGTGACATCGTTGGATCCTTAACCCGCTGTGCAACAAGGGAAGTCCATAGTTTTCATTTCTAAATTTTACTTATTTTTATTTTTAAACTTCTCTCCTAGCCCCTCAGAATTTGTTACAATTTTCTGTGTTCTCTTATTTATTTATTTTGCTTTTTAGGGCCACACCTGCGGCATATGGAGGTTCCCAGGCTAGGGGTCTAATCGGAGCTGTAGCCACTGGCCTACACCACAGCCACAGCAACGAGGGTTCCGAGCCGTGTCTGCAACCTACACCACAGCTCACGGCAACACCAGAACCTTAACCCACTGAGCGAGGCCAGGGATCGAACCTGCAACCTCATGGTTGCTAGTCAGATTCATTTCCACTGTGCCACTACGGGAACTCCCCAGTTTTCGTTTTAGTTGAGCAGAAGAATTTGAGTGTTGCGTCTGTACTAGATGTGTGCCAGCTGGTCTTAGCAGAGAGGACCCTGACCTCTGGGGCCTCACAGCACAGTGATGAGCAAATGAAGTGGGCAGAGGCTGGGAGCCCATGACCAGGAAGGGTGGTTCGGTGGCATCAGACTCTTAATGAGAATTATCTCCACATCCTCTAGCAGCGACCCAGTCTGTGGAATGGTTCCCGGAGAACGAATCGTGTGCCCCTTTTCTGTCTTTCCTGCCTCGGAGCTGCAAGGAAATCAAAGAAAGTTGCCATAGAGCAGGTGGTGAGTAATAAACTAGTCCAGCACATCCCCTTTTGGCTTTTTAAATTATTATTATTATTTTTAATCTAAAGGAGATCCCAGTCATGGAGATCAAGAGGAATGTGCCCGAATTGCGTGTCTGCTCTGAGTCCAGCTTCCAGCCAAGGAGCTGTCCAGTGGGAATACTGAGGCTTTTGGGGCCCCCCTGCCTCTGGCACAGCAGACATGATTTTCTGAACACAGGGAGAATGCAGTGATCCAGGTGACTCTTAGGCTGGTGGGCAGAGCTGTGATGAGTCTAAGCTATTTCCCTCTTTTTCAGCTAAAGTGTTAGCCTGCCGCAGTTTCATAGATGCTGGCAGAAAAGACGAGCCTCCTGAGGTGGAGACAGAGAATGTGTTATTCACAGCCACAGCAGTAGTCAGAGTATCAGCTTTTCCCTGTGCTGTCTCCCCGATCCCAGTCCCAACAGGGTGATGTGAGTAGGGCCAGGAGACATCTGAAGATGCAGTGGGTTTGCCAAGCAGGCTGACAGATGGGGCTGGAAAAGGTTGGGCAAGCCTTTTTATTTTCGTTTTCATTTTATTTATTTTTTTTTGTTTTTGGCCGGCCCACTGCACATGGGTCCAGGAGAGGATCTCTGGGCTTAGGGAACCTGAATGTTATCTAACAGGCAGTGACCGTGCCTGCCATTTACTCTGACTTGTAGAGGCCACATCCTGATGTGGTTGGGTGCTGATTTCTGGCCTCTCCTGGCCAGAGAAGGAGGCGCTGTTCAGAGGGAGTTACCATCTCTGTCTTCTAGGATGTTTGCTCTATAAAGGCTTTGAAAAGATAGCAGGGAGCAAAGGCAGGCATGTCCCTGCTCATAGATGATGTGAAGCGAATTGTCCTCCAGCAAATGGATTGTGTGGAGCCTTCTGAATCCATTCTTTTCTTTCTTGCTTCCTTTCTTTTTCTTTTCTTTTCTTTTCTTTTTAGCTTTTTAGGGCCTTTCTTTCTTTTCTTTTTTTTCTATTTTTGGCTTTTTCGGGCCACACCTGTGGCATAAGGAGGTTCCCAGGCTAGGGGTTGGATTGGAGCTGTAGCTGCCAGCCTACACCACAGCCACAGCAACGCCAGTTCCGAGTTGTAGTTGTAATTGTAGTCTGTGACCTATACCACAGCTCATGGCAATGTCGGATCCTTAACCCACTGAGTGAGGCCATGGATGGAACCTGCAACCTCATGGTTCCTAGTCAGATTCATTTCTGCTGTGCCACGATGGGAACTCCTGAACGCATTCTTGATTCCGAGGGTCTTTCTGGGTGGGGGTCTTGAGAAGAACCCTGTGGTCTCAGACAGGGGCCTGTGGGCTGGTTCCCTCTGCAGATGGCCTGTATTTCCTCCGCACTGAGAATGGTGTCGTCTACCAGACCTTCTGTGACATGACGTCTGGGGGTGGTGGCTGGACCCTGGTGGCCAGTGTGCACGAGAATCTCATGGCTGGGAAATGCACGTTGGGTGACCGCTGGTCTAGTCAGCAGGGCAGCAGGGCCGACTACCCCGAGGGAGATGGCAACTGGGCCAATTACAACACCTTTGGGTCTGCAGAGGCGGCCACCAGCGATGACTACAAGGTTGGTGGCCCTGACCACCCAGCTAGGAAAGGGTAGTTGCTGTGTGTGGCTGGACCCCAGGGTGTGGAAGGGAGGGTGGAGGGTGGGGGTGTGGCGGTAGGGCTGGGGAGGGAGAAAGAGAGGATTCCATGTCTTTTTTTTTTTTTTTGTCTTTTGTCTTTTGTAGGGCCGCACCCGCATAGAGAGGTTCTCAGGTTAGGGGTCTAATCAGAGCTGTAGCCACCAGCCTATGCCACAGCCACAGCAGTGCGGGATCTGAGCCGCATCTGCAACCTACAGCACAGCTCGAGGCAATGCCAGATCCTTAACACACTGAGCGAGGCCAGGGATCGACCCCGCAACCTCAGATTCATTAACCACTGAGCCACGATGGGAGCTCCAGCATTCCATGTCTTGAATCACAACCTCCTCCCAGGCAGTCTGCTGGGTGGTGAGGCACTGCCACCTAGTGGAAGGGGGTGTCTGAGTGCTGCTGGCCACCTGTGCGCCTGGAGCCCAGACCTCTCAACTCAGCAGAGGGCTGAGTGTGGGGTCTGCTGCTGGTTGGGCTTCATGGGCTGGTCAGGCTCATTGCATGTCACTCTCTAGAACCCTGGCTACTATGACATCCAAGCCCGGGACCTGGGCATCTGGCATGTGCCCAACCGGTCTCCCCTGCAGCAGTGGAGGAACAGCTCCTTGCTGAGGTACCGCACCAATACTGGATTCTTCCAGAGCCTGGGACATAATCTGTTTGGACTCTACCAGGTATATGGGGCCACTGGCTGTGGGTGGGGGGTTCTTCCTTTGGTGAATGGAGAGCCAGGTCTTGGGGTAAGGAGTCCGTCTGCTCTGGGTCCCTTTTCACTAGCAGGTGCCTGTGTTTGGCTTTCTCCTACCTGTGGGTCACTGTGATACCTGGGCTGCCTCTTTCAGAGGGATAATGGGCCAGGCAGGGGGAGAGCCCTGTGGGAGAGGGAATGGGGGCAGCGAGGGAGGAGGACAAGGGGCTGGAGGCTGGTGAGGGACCTGGCTGTGGAGAGAAGGGAATCCCTGTTATCCAGGCCGATTTCTACATAACAAGAGAACTGAGGGCGCTAAACCCCCGACTTCCCCATGTGGCAGCCTCTCTACTGGCCTCACACAGCCTCTGTTTTGGGTCCTTGCAGAAATACCCAGTGAAATACGGAATAGGGAAATGTTGGACTGACAATGGCCCAGCCATTCCTGTTGTCTATGACTATGGCGATGCTCAGAAAACTGCGTCTTATTACTCACCCTATGGACAAAGTGAGTGTCTGCTTCCCAAGCCCAGTCATCAGTCCTTTCCCGCACTCTTGGAGCAAGTGTAAATACCAACAATTAATACTTGCTAGCACTTATCGAGCATGTTCAAGGTGCCAAGCTCTTACAGAGGAACTTTTTCTTTTTCTTTTTTTCTCTTTAGGGCCGTACCTGCAGGATATGGAGGTTCCAGGCTATGGGTCCAATTGGAGCTGTAGCTGCCAGCCTACACCATAGCCACAGCAATGCAGGATCTGAGCCGAGTCTGAGACCTATACCACAGCTCAGGGCAACGCTGGATCGTTAACCCACTGAGTGAGGCCAGGGATAGAACCTGCAACCTCATGGTTCCTAGTCAGATTTGTTTCCGCTCTGCCATGACGGGAACTCCTATAGAGGAACTTGCCATGGTTCAGTGACATTTAATTATCATGAGAAAACTATGATGTTAGAATTCCTACCTTCTCCATTTTATAGGCTCTAAACTCAGGCTTCTTAACCAAAAGCCTGTAAGACCTCTTGTAATAGTTAAGGCAAATTTAGGCTAATGTTGACAGGTGAGAACATTCGAAAGTGGTGAGGAAAATTCACATTAGTTATGATGGATACCTATTATTATTAGTATTTTTTTTCGGGGGGTGCCGCTCCTGCCACATATGGAGATTCCAGGGGTGGGGGTCTAATCGGAGCTACAGTTGCTGGCCTGCACCACAGCCACAGCAGCGCAGGATCCAAGCCGCATCTGTGACCTATACAACAGCTCCCGGCAACGCCGGATAGTTAAGCCATTGAGCAAGGCCAGGGATTGAACCCACAACCTCATGGTTCCTAGTTGGATTCATTTCTGCTGTACCACTCGGGAACTCCCGGATACCTATGATTTTTAAAAAGGCGTATTTTTCAGCAAAATAAAGCCACAGAACTTAAGTCTTTAGCGGGAGGATAAGAAAGCAAGGAATGGTAGGTGGGAACATAAAAGCTCATGGTAACTGGATGCAAAGTGTGCCAGCAGGAGCGGATGGCCCATCCCATCATTGTTTATTCCTGCTGGACCTCGGGCACTGTGCTTGCTGATCTTTCAGTGGAGTCTAAGTTCTCCGAAAGCCTTAGGCAGACAAGTGACCTCTTGTGAGCCCCAGCCTTGGTCTTCTTGCCCCCGAAGAGGAGAATTTCTCTTCCATGTAAGCTCAGGGCCAGGATGTAGCAGCCACTGTCCGCAGAGGTGCTGGGCTCCCTGCCCTGTTGGTTTAGGGCATCCTGAACTAGTCAAAGGGAAGCTGGTTCTAGCTCCTCCTTCGAATCCTTGGCTCTTTCTCTGCCTCTTCTTTTCCAGCGGAATTTGTGGCAGGATTTGTCCAGTTCAGGGTGTTTAATAACGAGAGAGCAGCCAACGCCCTGTGTGCTGGGATGAGAGTCACTGGCTGCAACACTGAACATGTGAGTTTGGGAAGACCCATGATTTGTGCATTTGTGTGTGTGTGTTCACCTGCAGGGGGTGTGTTGATGTGTTTCTCCGTGGCTTGCCTTTTTACTCTTTTTTTTTTTTTTTTGTCACTTGTTTTTTGCCTTTTCTAGGGCCACACCTGCGGCATATGGAGGTTCCCAGGCTAGGGGTCTAATTGGAGCTGTAGCTGCCGGCCTTTGGCAGAGCCACAGCTACACCAGATCCGAGTCACGTCTGTGACCTACAGCACAGCTCACCGCAACACTGGATCCTTAACCTACTGAGCAAGGCCAGAGATCGAACCCGAAACTTCATGGTTCCTAGTCGGACTCGTTAGCCACTGAGCCACGATGGGAACTACGTCTTTTGACTCTTTCGATGGTACTTTGTAGACATAATTTTTCAATTGTTATCATTCTTTTAAAAATTGAGATATGATTGACATGTATCAGTGTATGAGTTCCGGGGTGTAACATAATGATTCTATGTATTTATAAATCGTGACATGATCAGCATAGTAGAGCCAGTCACCATCCACCACCACACATTGCCACAAATAATGTTTTCTTGTGATAAGAACTTTGAAGATCTATTCTCTTAGTAACTTTTATCACATACAATACAGTATTCTTAACTATAGTCGCCATTTCATCCCCAGGACTTATTTTATTTATTTTTATTTTTATTTTATTTTGTTTGCTTTTTAGGGTGGCACCTGTGGCCTATGGAGGTTCCCAGGCTGGGAGTCGAATCGGAGCTATAGCTGCTGGCATATGCCACAGCCACAGCCACAGCAATGTGGGATTCGGGCCATTTCTGCAACCTACACCACAGCTCACAGCTAGGCAGGATCCTTAACCCACTGAGCGAGGCCAGGGATCGAACCCACCACCTCATGGTTCCTAGTCAGATTCGTTTCTGCTGTGCCACAACGGGAACTCCCCCAGGACTCATTTTGTTTTGTTTTGTTTTGTTTTATTTTATTTTGTATGAGAGAAGGGTTTTTTTTTTCCCCTCATGTCTTTATTTATTTATTTTTTCTGCTGTACAGCATGGGGCCAATTTACACATACACGTATTCATACTTTTTCCTCCTATTGTTGTGTTGTGACGTAAGTATCTAGACATAGTTCTCAGTGCTACACAGCAGGGGATCTCACTGTAAATCCATTCCAAGAGCAATAGTTTGCATCCATTAACCCCAAGCTCCTGAAGCCTCCCACTCCCTCCCTGTCTCCCCACCGGGCAGCCACAAGTCTATTCTCCAAGTCTATTATTTTCTTTTCCGTGGAAACGTTCATTTGTGCTGTATATTAGATTCCAGTTATAAGTGATATCATATGGTATTTGTCTTTCTCTTTCTGACTTATTTCACTCAGTATGAGAGTCTCTAGTTCCATCCATGGTGCTGCAAATGGTGTTGTGTCATTCTTTTTTAATGGCTGAGTAGTATTCCATTGTGTCTATATATATACCACATCTTCCTAATCCAATCGTCTGTTGATGGACATTTGGGTTGTTTCCATGTTTTGGCTATTGTGAATAGTTCTGCAATGAACATGCGGGTACATGTGTCTTTTTTAAGGAAAGTTTTGTCCTAATATATGCCCAAGAGTGGGATTGCTGGGTCATATGGTAGTTCTATGTATAGATTTCTAAGGTAGCTCCATACTGTTCTCCATAGTGGCTGTACCAGCTTACATTCCCACCGACGGTGCAGGAGGATTCCCTTTTCTCTACAGCCCCTCAAGCACTTGTTATTTGTGGGCTTATTAAAGATGGCCATTCTGACTGGTGTGAGGTGGTACCTCATGGTAGTTTTGATTTGCATTTCTCTTATAATCAGCGATGTAGAGCATTTTTTCACGTGTTTGCTGGCCATCTGTGTATCTTCCTTGGAGAACAGTCTGTTCAGGTCTTTTGCCCATTTTTCCATTGGGCGGTTGGCTTTTTTGCTGTTGAGTTGTATAAGTTGCTTGTATATCCTAGAGATTAAGCCCTCGTCCATTGCATCATTTGAAACTATTTTCTCCCATTCTGTAAGTTGTCTTTTTGTTTTCTTTTTGGTTTCCTTTGCTGTGCAAAAGCTTGTAGGTTTGATTGGGTGCCATTGGTTTATTTTTGCTCTTATTTCTGTTGCCTTGGGAGACTGACCTGAGGAAATATTCATGAGGTTAATGTCAGAGAATGTTTTTCCTGTGTTCTCTTCCAGGAGTTTGATGGTGTCTTGTCTTATATTTCAGTCTTTCGGCCATTTTGAGATTATTTTTGTGCATGGCGTGAGGGTGTGTTCTAGTTTCATTGTTTTGCATGCAGCTGTCCAGCAATGCTTGCTGAATAGACTTTCTTCTTCCCATTTTATTCTCCTGCCTCCTATGCAAAGATTAATTGACCATAGGTGTCAGGGTTAATTACTGGGTTCACAATTCTGTTCCACTTGTCTGTCTCTGTCTGTCTGTCTTGATACCAGTACCATACTGTTAGGAGTTATTTTATAACTGAAAGTTTTTATCTTGTGAGCACTGGACATGATTATTGCCAGTGAAGTCCAATATCTATATCCTCACATATGATTAGTACTTGAATGCTCGGTTTACAAAATATTTCTACATGTTGAGGTCATGAACGTATTCTCCAACATCCTTCTTCTTCTTCTTTTGCTTTAGGGTTGCACCCATGGAGGTTCTCAGGCTAGGGGCTGAATCAGAGCTGTAGCTGCTGGCCTACACCACAGCCACAGCAATGCTGGAGCCAAGCCACATCTGTGACCTATACCACAGCTCGGATACCCAACCCACCGAGTGAGGCCAGGGATCGTACCTGCGTCCTCATGGATGCCAGCCAGACTTGTTTCCGCTGAGCCATGATGGGAACTCCAAGGCAGCATCTTCTTGATAAGGTTGGATGAGCAAGGGTGGATACACAGGCAATGGAGTCTACAGTTCTTGAGGCGCTAACGAATATGGGGCATGGAAAGTGAGGGAGACTGAAGAGACTTCAGGTTTTCGTTTTGGGTGACTTAGTTCTATCCATGATGGTGGAAGGCAGCTATGCTCACCACTATACCCCCAACGCTGTGGTATCCATTAGGATGGGTGACAAGAAGAGGACTAAGTTCAGGGGCAGCAAGAGAGAGAATTCATTGGGTTTTGCTCAATGGCGTTTTAGATCTAGAGCCATCTAGGTGGAGATCTCCAGGTGGCTTTGGATATGGGTTTTCAAGCAGAGACTGAGGAGGAGACTGACGCCATATGATCATGCTGGTATGTCATGGGAGGTGAGGAGCCATAATCGGGAGAGTGAGGTGTGGACAGAGCCGTGAAGAAGAGCAGCTGGGGGACTGATTGAGCCAAAGAGGGGCTGAGGGGACGGAGAAGAACTATAAAAAAGGTAGAAAGGATTTCAGGAAAGAGCATGACCTCAGCGTCCACTGGAGGGAGAAGTTTTACCTGGGATTGGGGCAAAGCCAATTAGGACCACAACCACAGATACCTGCAATTGTCCCACTAAGTCTCAGTGGTGTCCCCAGCACACCCCTCTCTATGTCTCTTCTCTCTGCTCCCAGCACTGCATTGGTGGAGGAGGATTCTTCCCAGAGGGCAATCCTGTGCAGTGTGGGGATTTCTCCGCCTTTGACTGGAACGGATATGGAAGACACGTTGCTTACAGCTCCAGCCAGGAGATAACTGAGGCTGCTGTGCTCCTGTTCTACCGCTGAGAGCTGGGTGGTGGGAGACGTGGAGCCCAGTCCTAACCCCAGGTTCTCAGAGATGGAAACACAGAATGCTAACAAGGAGGAGAGGAGAATAAACCTCGTTTTTTTCCCATTCTGTGTTTTTGAGTTCTTTGTACAAAGTGACTGAGACCCGGAAGGATCTTTTCAAAATAATGTCTCTTGTTCTGTGGATTTCCTCTTTAGACCCCCTGGGTTTGGAGCGTCAAGTCTCAGGTCCCAGCATACATGTTTTCCCCTTCTTTCTAGGGAACTCCTGAGTGAGACTGAAGACCAGAGGAAAATCTTGTGAATTTTCCTACCATGCAGTTCTTGGTTAATCCAATAAACATCATGAAGAAGAAAAGATGATGATGATTGAGATTCAGTAGGAAAGAAAGAAATGGCAGGGTCAAACTGCCTGCTCCCTTTATTCCCCTGCCTTTGATACTCAGAACCATGTTCCCAAAATGATTCGAGTGGCGGTTCCAATGTGCTTCCTTGGGGATGGTTCTCAGAGCACCAAGAAATTCATAGACCACCAGCTGCGTGTCCTGCAACTCAGCTAAACTTTGACCCACAGATGCCAGGAGACAGTTTGAGGTCCCAGTGTGAAAGCCTGTGTCCTACAAGACTGTCCCTCGAGTCTCCCAGTTCAGGTGCCACTTACGGAGTCCAGATTGTCACCTGCACTTTGACTGAGTGGCCATAGATTGGGGATGCCAAAGATTCCTCATTGGGTTCAGTTAATTTGCAGGAGTGGCTCATAGAACGCAAAGAAATGTTTTACTTTGCAGATGATAAGCTCATTATAAAAGAGCATAATTCAGGAAGAGCCAGCTTGGAGGGAGGGAGGGAGTCCAGGGGCACAGTAGGGGGAAAGGGCACAGAGCTTCCTTGGCCTTTCTGAGCCCGGCACTGTCCCCTGGGTCCCCGTAGTCACCAGCCCAGAAGCTCTCCAAACCCTGTCCTTTTTTGGGTTTTTACAGAGGCTTCATGACACAGGCATGATTGATGAAATCGTTGATTAGTGTAATTGATTCAAATTCCCACCTCTGTTTTCCCAGGAGGGTCTGAGTAGGTGGGATTGGAATTTTCATCCCTCACATCACAGGGCTGGTTCTCACTTCATTAACATAAGCAAAGACACCCCCCCCCATCTTTTTTCTTGATCACTTCTGAAATTCCAAAGGTTTCAGGACCTCTAGGCCAGAATCAGGATGGAGGTCAAATTAATATTTCATATTGTAAATCACAACACGACACTCCTCAGGGATACATGTGGCCGGCAAGGTCTGGGCTCCCAGCTTCAGGTGCTTATTCCAAACGGGAACCAAAGGTTCCAGTGAGGTCTCCGTGTATCATCTGTGGGAAAACAGGACGCTGATGACATCAGTTCTGGCTTGTGTGCAGATGAGACATTTTATGTTATTTTTATTATTTATTATTTTTAAATTTTTTATCTTTTCTAGGGCTGCTCCCGTGGCATATGGATGTTCCCAGGCTAGGGGTCCAATTGGAGCTGTAGCCACTCGCCTCCGCCAGAGCCACAGCAACATGGGATCCGAGCCACAGCTGCGACCCAAACCACAGCTCACAGCAACGCCGGATCCTTAACCCACTGAGCAAGGACAGGGATCAAACCTGCAACCTCAGTGTTCCCAGTCAGATTCGTTATCCACTGTGCCACCACGGGAACTCCAGATGAGACCTTTTATACTCTTGCTTAGAATGCAAATCTGATTATAACATCCCCTACCACTCACTACTGCACTCTTTCTGCTGCGCTCTCTATAGATTAGGGCAGAAAATCTCAAATAGGGTGGGAGAGGCATAATATCTCTTCTCAGGTAGGGCTGCCAGATTTAGTAAGTAAAAATACGGGAGATCCACTTACATTTATTTTTCATTTTTATTTATTTATTTATTTATATTATCTTTTTTTGTCTTTTTAGGGCCGCACCCACGGCATATGGAGCTTCCCAGGTTAGGAGTCTAACGGGAGATGTAGCCGCCAGCCCACGCCACAGCCACAGCCATGCCAGATCTGAGCCTCGTCTTCGACCTACACCACAGCTCACAGCAACGCTGGATCCTTAACCCACTGAGCAAGGCCAGGGATCGAACCTGCAACCTCATGGTTGCTAGTCGTATCCGTTTCTGCTGCACCACGACAGGAACTCCTAAAATTTTTTCATCAAATAAACTTTTTGAAGAATAAGTCTCATATACCCATATGCATCCCCAGGTTGTAAGCTCACAGCTTAATAATCTTTCAGAGTGAACATGCTTGTGTACCCACCAACCATAGGAAGGAAAAGAACCTTGGGGAGTGCCCTGATGGCTCAGCAGGTTAAGGTTCCAGTGTTGTCACTGGTTACTGCTGTGGCTTGGGTTTGATCCCTGGCCCAGCAATGGATGCTGGCTCTCCCACCCCCAAAAAGGAAAAGGACCCGGGCGGTCCCTCAAAGGTACCATTTGCCTCTTGCCAGTCATTAAGGCATCGACTTTAAAATCTAGAAGACCAATTGGTGATTCCTAGAAACAGGGCCATTTTGCCATATCAGAATACATCTTACACTGTGGTGGCCTCCCCAGAGCCTGTTGTCATATGGGCCCTCTCCTTTCCTCCCAAGCCCACAAGCCATTAGACACAAAGGCACATGGAGGAGGGCTTTTTGAGTCTTTGCTTTGAGGCCATGCTCTCTGGGGAGAGGCACTAGGAAGCAGAGAGTAAGCCCAACAATGATAAGGAAGTCAGTGTTGGAGTTCCCGTTGTGTCTCAGTGGTTAGTGAACCCGACTGGCATCCACGAGGACTCGGGTTTGATCCCTGGCCTCGCTCAGTGGGTTAAGGATCTGGGGTTGCTGAGAGCTGTGGTGTAGGTCGCAGATGCGGCTCAGATCCTGCTGTGGCTGTGGCGTGGTCTGGCAGCTGCAGTTCTGACTGGACCCCTCGCCTGGGACCCTCCATATGCTTTGGGTGCCGCCCTAAAAAGATGGCAATAAAAAAATTACCATTGTTTTTAAATTATTTTCTAGGTTTAGTACAGCTAGGATGAAAATTCCAAGAAGGTATCATTGTTAAACTTCAATAATAATCAAAGAAATGTAGATAATCAAATGAATGCCCATAATTTAATTTTTAAATTTTTTTGCTTTTTAGGGCCACACCTGCGGCATATGGAAGTTCCTAGGCTAGGGGTCGAATCGGAGCTATATCTGCTGGCCCACAGCCATAGCAACATGGGATGGAAGCTGCGTCTGTGACCTACACCAACTCATGGCAACACCAGGTCCTTTAACCCACTGAGCGAGGCCAGGAATGGAACCTGCATCCTCATGGATACTAGTCGGATTTGTTTCCATGGCACCACAAGGGGAATTCTAAGTTTGCCTTTAAAAAAATTTCAAGTTGACCAAAACATGATAAATCATAGTTTCTAGTAGTGGATTTGGTTCTGTTTCAATCCCATCCCCTCTCCCACCCCACCCCTTGTTTCTTTTAATATCACTAGCAAAATATTCAAATTCTCAGCCTCCTTTGTATCTAGTGACGGCCATGTAAAAAGTGCTGGTGAGCAGAAGTCTAATTGCTCTTTGTTCCTTCTTTTTTCTTCTTTCTCCTTAGGATACAGATATGAAGATTGGAGAGACGGTAGCCATTCTGTGATCATGAGGCTGAAAAACCACTACATACAGAGGGTGGTGAGGCAGGAGCATCAGAGAAGTCAAGTACCCTCTTGACATAATTGAGACTCACATCAGTCCTGTGTTGTCTACCCTGGAATATTTTTTTCCTTTTTTTTTAGGGCTGCACCTGCGGCATATGGAGGTTCCCAGGCTAGGGGCTGAATCAGAGCTGTAGCTGCTGGTCTTCACCACAGCCACAGCAATGTCAGATCCGAGCCAAGTCGGCAACCTACACCACAGCTCACGGCAATGCCAGATCCTTAACCCACTGAGCAAGGCCAGGCATCAAACCTGCGTCCCAATGGATGCTAGTCAGATTTGTTAACTGCTGAGCCATGACAGGAACTCTTACCCTTGGAATTTTTGTTTTGTGGCAGATAACCCACTGGACCTATTTAGGCTGCTATAACGATTTTTTTCTATTGTTTGTGGCCAAATATAATCCTTGGGTAGGGGTTCAAGAGATGGACTTCCTTAGGACTTCTTTGGGTTGCCGGGGGGTGGGGGTTTGGGGGAACGAAAAGGGGGAAGGGGTTAAGAAGTGCAGATGTCCAGTTATAAGAAAGGTAAATCATGAGGCTATAATGTACAGCATGGGGGATAGAGTCAATCATATTGTATTAACTTTGTAAGGTAGCAGATGATAACTAGACTTATCGTGTGGTAACCACCTGCAGTGTGTAAAAATGTTGAATCACTATTTGTGCACCTAAAACTAATACAATATTGTATGTCAAGTATAGTACAATAAAAAAAGAAGAAAGAATTGGACCTTTTATTTTTTTTATTGCACCTACGACATGTGGAGGTTTCGCAGGCTAGAGGTCTAACGCTTGATCCTTAACCCATTGAGCAAGACCAGCGATCGAACGTGCAACCTCATGGTTCCCAGGTGAATTTGTTTCCGCCGCACCACGATGGGAACTTTAAGAAGTGGACCTTTTGATTCGCCACTGATAGAAATAAAAATTGGCACAAAGTTATCTGGCAGGCTATAGAGATAACTTCAAAAATGTTTATAGATGTGTTTACTCCAAATCTTGGCCTCCTGAATTTACATGGCCCTTGGAAAGTTATTCATATATCAGAGCCTCAGTTTCTTTTTCTTTCTTTTTTTTTGTCTTTTTGCCATTTCTTGGGCCGCTCCCGCGGCATGTGGAGGTTCCCAGGCTAGGGGTCCAATCGGAGCTGTAGCCATCGGCCTACGCCACAGCCACAGCAACACAGGACCCAAGCTGCATCTGCGACCTACACCACAGCTCATGGCAACGCCGGATCGTTAACCCACTGAGCAAGGGCAGGGACCGAACCCGCAACCTCATGGTTCCTAGTCGGATTCGTTAACCACTGCGCCACGACGGGAACTCCAGAGTCTCAGTTTCTTTAACTGAATATAGATAGTACAGATAATGATAGTAAAGTTCTCACATGTTGTTCTTATAAACATTAAATGGAAGAACACTGCAGCCCTTAAAAGACTACCTGGCTTATGGTAACTGCTTGATTCATGCTAGCTATTATTACATTGTATTCTTTTTTTTTTTTGCTTTTTAGGTATGTGCTGGCAGCATATGGAGGTTCCCAGGCTAGCGGTCAATTGGAGCTGTAGCCGCCAGCCTACACCACAGTCACAGCAACATCAGATCAGAGGCGGGTCTGCAACCTACACCACAGTTCACGGCAATGCTGGATCCTTCACCCACTGGGTGAGGCCAGGGATCAAACCTGCAACCTCATGGTTCCTAGTTGGATTCATTTCTGCTTTGTCGCAATGGGAACTCCATTGTATTCTTGAGAGTTTTGAAAAGCTTACTTAAATTCCATTTCACTCACTCATTAGGAAGACATTTTGGGGCACTTTTGCTGAAGAATCATTGTGCCATGTATTGTGGAAATCTGTGAAAGAGATGTAAAGAAAACAAAGACAAGTTCATAGAATTACAGAGTGGAGTGGGAGAGAGGATGGAGTCAGGGAAATGGCAGGGAGAGACGTACACGTGAGCAAATTACTCAAACCCTACGAGTGCACTTTTTTCTACATAATTCAAGAGACTAATGGGTTAAAAATATTAGTAGTGTGTTTTTGGACACTCAATGTATAAAGATGTAATTTTACGACATCTGCTACAGAAAGGGCTAGGGCAGAGATATATAGGAAGCGAGATTTTGTATGATATTGAAGTTCAGCTGCTGTAAATTAAAATACAGTGTTATAACTTCAATGTGTTACATCATCTCCTTGTAAAGACAAATAAAATAACCATAGAACATACATAAAAGGAAACGAGGAAATAGTTTAAATGTTTCACAGCAAAAAAACTGTCAACTAAGCACGAAAGCAGGCAGTGATGTATGAGTTGAAAAATGAAAATCTACAAGACATATAGAAAAGAAAGCAAAATGATAGAAGTCCCTCCTTACCACTAATCATTTTATTTATTCATTCATTTATTTATTCATTTATTTACTTTTTGGTGCACCCACGGCATGTGGAAGTTCCCAGGCCAGGGATCAAACCTGTGTCACAGCAGTGACCTGAGCCAGATCCTTAACCCGCTGTACCACAAGGGAACTCATCAGAATTACTTTAAATGAAAGTGGGTTAAATTCTGTAACCAAAAGACAGAGATGGCAGAATCGATTAAAAAAAATGGTGATCCTGGAGTTCCCATCATGGTGCAACACAAACAAATCTGACTAGGAACCATGAGGTTGCAGGTTGGATCCCTGGCCTTGCTCAGTGGGTTAAGGATCCGGCGTTGTCGTAGGTTGCAGACGCAGCTCAGATCTGATGTTGCTGTGGCTGTGGTGTAGGCCAGCAGCTGTAGCTCCTATTGGACCCCTAACCTGGGAACCTCCATATGCCTCAGGCATGGCCCCAAAAAGCAAAAAAAAAAAAAAAAAAAAAAAAAAAGGTGGTTCAAATCTATGCTGTCTCTAGGAAACTCACCTTAGATTTGAAGATGCAAATAGGTTGAAAGGGAATAAAAGTGAAAGGAGGAAAAAAGATATTCCATGCAAATATTAACTAAAAGAGAGCAGGGGAGGTATACTTGTATTAGACAAAACAGACTTTCAATTAAAAAAAAAAACTGCAAGAGACAAAGGACATGATGCATTAATAAAGCCTCGCTATAGCAAGAAGATACAGCAATTATAAACATGTATGTAACTAAAACCAGACCATTGAAATTTTTTTTGGAAGGGGGGCCATACCCATGGCATAAGGAGGTGCCCAGGTTAGAGGTCCAATTGGAGCTGTAGCTGATGGCCTACACCAGAGCTCACAGCAACGCCAGATCCTTAACACACTGAGCAAGGCCAGGGATCGAACCCACAACCTCATGGTTCCTAGTTGGATTTGTTTCTGCTGCGCCACAACGGGAACTCCCAGACTGTTAAAATTTATAAGGCAGAGACGGACATAATTGAAAGGAGACATACTTCCACAGTAGGCACGAAACTCCTAAGGGAAAGGGGTGGGAGACTTAATCACCAAACCTGAACTGCCCTGAATTCTCCTTCCAACGTGTGGAGGAGCTTTCCCCTATGTCTCTCTCCTTCCATGAGCTTCTTGGAATGAAGCATTCCTTGCTAAGTTAGGCTCCTTTGCTTGTTTTGAAAACTTTCTGGGGGCTGCAGCTGAGTCCTTTAGGAGGAAGGCCCAATGATGCCTCTGCCCATCGGTCAATGGAGAGAAAAACTGGTTTTTTGTTTCTGTTTTGGCCGTGCCTGTGGCATGCAGAAGTTCCCAGTCCAGGGATCAAGCCTGTTGCACAGCAGCAACCCAAGACACTGCAGTGACAATGCCGGATCCTTAACTCAAGCTCCACAAGAGGACTTTGGTTTTCTTAGGGCTAGATGAGGCTCAGCACAGAATCCTAGACTTAGAACTTACCATGGTTTAGGGCCGCTCCTGCAGCATATGGAGATTCCCAGGCTAGGGGGCAAATCGGAGCTGTAGCTGCTGGCCTACATCAGAGCCACAGCAATGCCAGATCCGAGCCGTGTCTGCAACCTATACCGCAGCTCACAGCAACACTGGATCCTTAACCCACTGAGCAAGACAGGGATTGAACCTGCAACCTCATGGTTCCTAGTCAGATTCATTTCCACTGTGCCATGACAGGAACTCCAAGATCTTAATCTTGTGTTTATATGCTGAATGATCTGAGACAAGGATCCGAATTCACTTTTTCCACATGGATAACCAAGTCTTCCCACTCCACTTATTGAACAGTCCCTCTTTTCCCCAGTAATTTGCCATGCTATTTCTGTTTTTTATCAAAGTGTCCTATATATGTGGTTCTGTATCTTAACAACTGGCCAGTTTCTTGACCTTCTCTAATTTCATACTATCTTAATTACTATGGTATTTATAACACATATTTATAGCTATCATAAGTTCTTTCTCTTTCTCCCCCTCTTCCTCTTTCTTCTTTTTCTTCTTGGAGTTAGACATTGAAATGATGATCTGTCAAATGATAATTTTTCTGAGAGATGGCCACAGAATAATACGGCCAAAAACTGTTTCAGGATCAAAATACTATATACAGAGACATGTCTTTCTCATGGTGGTTAGAAAGGTGGAAGAGAGGGGTGACTTAACAAAAACCTATTTTCACTATTAAAATATCATTTTGGCACTGTCAGCGTGATGTTTGTATGCCTGACATTAACACATTATCACAGCACAAACTGAGACATGGAAAAGGGCTGGCAAAAGATAACCTGGATGTTCTCCCAGGTACAATTTTTCAGCAGATGTTAGTCTCCAAGAAAATTTGGTTGGCTGTCAGTATGTGAAGAAATCAGTATGAGGTGAGTATTTTTTTAAGAAAATATGAATTTTTTTCTACCTTACAGTTTATAAATGTATTTTAAAACACTAAAAAAAAATGAGTGAAAACGCTAAAAAAAAAAAAAAAAAAAAAAAAAAAAGAACTTACCATGGGAGTTTCCACTGTGGCTCAGTGGTTAATGAATCCGACTGGGAACCATGGGGTGTCAGGTTCGACCCCTGGCCTTGCTCAGTGGGTTAAAGATCTGGTGTTGCCATGAGCTGTGGTGTAGGTGACAGATGTGGCTCGGATCCTGCGTTGCTGTGGCTCTGGTGTAGGCCAGTGGTTACAGCTCCGATTCGACCCCTTGCCTGGGAACCTCCATATGCCGATGGTGTGGCCCTAAAAAGCCAAAAAAAAAAAAGAACTTACCATGAATTTCGTTTACTTCCATGGGAAGTTATATAAGGTTATAATATTTAAGAAATTGCCAATTGAGTATTAAAAAGGTAAAATCCTGAGCATCTGTTATCAATATCATTTTACATAAAAGCATTTTAACGACAAGCTCACAGTCACAGAGTAAATATAGTTCTTTAGCTTGGATATATCTAGTTCCATGGGAGGATAAAAAATATATCTCTATATTTATATGTGTATATATATATACACACAATTTTATATATTTGTATTTTGCCACAGCTTTCAGCAACTTGATGTGAAGATCTCAATTCCCAGACTGGGACCTGAACCCGGGGTTGCAACAGTGAATGTGCCGAGTCCTAACCATTAGACCACCAAGGAACTCCCTGCTATTTCATTTTATTTTTTTTGTCTCTTTAGGGCTGATTCCACGGTATATGGAAGTTGCCAGGCTGGAACTCTCTGTTCTTTTTTTTTTTTTTTTTTTTTTGTCTTTTGTTTTTTGAGGGCTGAACCCGCGGCCTATGGAGGTTCCCAGGCTAGGGATCGAATTGGAGCTAAAGCTGCCAGCCCATGGCATGGCCACAGCAACGCCAAATCCGATCCGCATCTGCAACCTACACCACAGCTCAAGGCAACGCCAGATCCTTAACCCACTGAGCGAGCCCAGGGATCGAACCCGGAACCTCATGGTTCCTAGTTGGATTCATTAATCACTGAGCCACTATGGGAACTCCTTCTTTCAGGTTTAGATGGAAGAGTATCTAATGAAGGTGAGAAAATTTGGGTTTAGGGACATCTTGGCAAGAAATATTTAGCTTACGTATTCATTTATTAAAGCATTCCTTTTATTTTTATTTTTATTTATTTATTTATTTATTTTTTTTTTTTGGCTTTTCAGGTCCGAAATGCAGCATATGGAAGTTTCCAGGCTAGGTTTTTTTTTGTTGTTGTCGAGTCACAAGGTTGTAAAGATTAAATGTGTGTTTCAACTGAATCTGTATTGTTTGTATAATTATAAAACTTTTTTTTTTGTCTTTTGTCTTTTTAGGGCTGCACCCATAGCATGTGGAGGTTCCCAGGTTGGGGGTCAAAGCAGAGCTGCAGCTGCAGGCCTACACCACAGCCACAGCAACTCGGGATCCAAGCCGAATCTTTGACTTACACCGCACCTCATGGCAATTACAGATCCTTAACCCACCAAGCAAGTCCAGGGATCGAACCTGCTTCCTCATGGATGCTAGTCAGATTTGTTTCTGCTGAGCCATGACGGGAACTCCTAAAAACATTTTAATTTTGAGAAATATTTAAAAAATCTGGGAGTTCCCTTGTGGCACAGTGGGTTAAGGATCTGGCATTGTCACCACACCTGCCCAGAGGAGGATTTGATCCCTGCACTGGGAAGTTCCACATGCCATGGGCAAGGACAAAAAGAAAAAAAAAAAAGAAAAAGAAAAAGTTCTGTTCCAGAGAGACCCTGAAATATTTCCTCCCAGCCCTAATCTTGGAGAGAGTCTAGCATGATTTGCAAACCCAAGGATCAATGAATTATTCCTGGAAACAGGGACTTTCCTGATCTATGCAGACCTTAGGCTGGTGGGGGTCTGCAGGTCCAGCTTCTCACCTGGGCTCCCCAAGCTGCAGATCATTTGACACCATGAGGTTTATTCAGGCAGGTTTGTGTGACTGACATCCTTTTGATGCCATCTGGGGAGGTGGCACTAGGCAGCAGATGGTGAATTCCGCAACCCTAAAGAGATTAATATTATCTAGCGTTTGTGTAGTGTTTTAACATCTATAGAGCTCTACATACACAAATCTTCCGGTTTGAGCCTCAGGACAGCCTGGGTGTGATGGGTGTTAATATCCTCCCTCCGAGGGGTGATAAGAGTTTGTTTTCCCGACCTTGCTGCTATACTGTCTTGTTCTAATTCTTGCTTCTGGGCCTTTAGTTGTGCGTCTTCCTCCTTGCTTAAGTGCCCGCTCAGAGGGATCTTTTGGATCTGGGTCTCGTTAGGCCTAGAATGGGAGCTTCAGCTCTGTGCTTCTAGCCCCTGATGCTAGGTGGAGACCTTTGGCCAGGTGGCTGCAGGCCCTGCCGTGCGGTGTGGTGGGTAGGATGGATTTTTGAGCATCTTTGGCTGAGAAATATCTCTTCTGAGTTGGAGTAAAAGCTGAACTGTGTCTTCCGAATGCACCAAGATGTTTTGAGGTGACAGTAGTTATTCCCAGGGTAACAGTGAGCACACGTACTGTCAAATTCCCGGGCTCTCTGCTGTGTGTGGGTTCCACCTGCCTGCTCCTCATCTCACTAGGGTTCTCATCAAACCCCTATTGCTATTGAACAGTGAGAACAGTGATACTTAGAGAAGTGAGACGACCAGTTCTCTAATGAGCTAGAGGCAGGTATACATATGTTTCTCAAGGCTTCTCATCCTGGTCCAATCAACCACTAGGGCGTATGGCAAAGGTGAGAAGTAGAGTAAACTTTCATGGTGATTCTTGTTCTAGGGGAAATGGAATGGGTTCTGTTTCTTGAATTTTCAGGGCACATTTTGTAATTTAGTAGAACAACTCATATTTCCCAGTTTGGGCCACAGAGAAATAAGTAAATAATCAATAATAGCGGGTGGTATTGACAACATAGTTACTACTAAATATAATTGAAACTTATTTGGATGCTTTAACTACTATATATATATATATATATATATTTACTTATGGTTCATGCAGTTGTGATCACTTTAGTTTTTACAACTATTTTATGTTACAGAACAGCTCTATGAAGTCAGGCCTGTTAAACATTTCATTTTAAACCTTAGATACACATTTAGATGTTAAACATTTAGATACTAGAGAAATATCTAGAAATTTGGACTGACATCCCGTGATAATTTACAGTGTGGTCAAATACAGCATTGACTTTATTTATGTAAGTTTATTTTTATAATTTTTTTTTTTGGCTACACCTGTGGCATGTGGAAACCCCCAGGGCAGGATTTTTAGGGCTTTACCTGTGGCATGTGGAGGTTCCCAGGCTAGGGGTCGAATTGGAGCTGCATCTGCTGGCCTATAGCATAGCTCATGGCAATGCTGGATCCTTAGCCCGCTGAGCAAGGCCAGGGATGGAACCTGCAACCTCATGGTTCCTAGTCGGATTCGTTAACTGCTGAGCCACGATGGGATCTCCGCTCCTGGAGATGTTAAGCAATATATTCTTTTGAGATTCCTTATATTTATTTTATTGTAAAATTCTCACAGTGGGTTAAGGATCTGGGGTTGTCAATGCAGTGGCTTGGGCCACTGCTGCGTTGTAGGTTCTATCCCTGGCCTGGGAAGTTCCACATGCAAAAGGAAAAATAGATTCACTTACAAGCAGAGATCAGGTTCATTGATTTCATAAAATTATACTGAGATTTTACGGAGGTTAGGTTATGTGATAATTCAAGGAGGAGGCAGGTGAGTTTGAACACAGAGGGGTATGACACTAACGTTTTATTCTTATCGTCAAGATCAGGGGTTGGCAAATGATGGCTCAAGGCCTGTTTTGTATGGCCAGTGAGCTGAGCATGGTTTTACATATATAAAGATTGTTAAAAGTAAGCAAGCCAACAAAAAACCAAGAATATGCAGCAGGTGTTCCTGCTGTGGCGCAGCGGGTTAAGATCCGGTGTTGTCTCTGTGGAGGTGCAGGTGTATTCCTCGGCCTGGTGCAGTGGGTTAAGTATCTGATGTTGCTGCAGCTATGGCCTAGGTTGAAGCTGCAGGTTGGATTGATCCCTGGCCCAGGAACTTCCATATGCCATGGGGTGCAGCCAAAAACAAAAACAAAAAAAACAGAGAGAGAGAGAGAGAGAGAGAGAGAGAGAATATGTAGTCATGAAGTAGTCTATACAATATTTACTATCTATCCCTTTTCAGGGAAAGTTTGTTGACACCTGTTTGAGATGATCTATTTAATGGGGAAATTAGACAGGTAAGGAAATAATGAGCTTGAAATTGTAAAAAGGAAAGGGATTGTAAGTAAATTAAATGGAAAGAGAAACCAACTTTCATGATACAATAAACGTTTAAAAATTACCATTGAGGCGTTCCCTTTGTGGCTCAGCAGTTAAGGAACCTGACTAGCATCCATGAGGATGTGGGTTTGATCCCTGGCCTCTCTCAGTGGGTTAAGGATCCGGCACTGCCGTGAGCTGTTGGTGTAGGTTGCAGACTTGGCTCGGATCCTGAGTTGCTGTGGCTGTGGTGTAGGCTGGCAGCTACAGCTCCAGTTCAACCCCTAGCCTGGGAACCTCCATGTGTCATGGTGCGGCCCTAAAAATACAAAAAGACAAAAACAAACAAACAAACCATTGTTTCTAAATTATTTTCTAGGTTTAGTACAACTAAGATCAAAATTCCAATGTTATCATTGTTAGACTTCAGTTCTAATCAAAGAAATGTAGATAATCAAATAAATGTACTTTTTTTTGTCATCTCTAGAACCACGTCTGAGGCATATGGAGGTTCCCAGGCCAGGGGTTGAATTGGAGCTGTAGCCTCGAGCCCACACCACAGCCATGGTAATGCGGGATCCAAGCCTTGCCTTTGACCTACAGCACAGCTCACTGCAACGCCAGATCCTTAACCCACTGAGCGAGGCCAGGCCTGAACTTCATGGTTCCCAGTCGGATTCGTTAACCACTGAGCCGTGACGGGAACTCCTAAATGTATGTAATTTTATTTTATTTTATTTTATTTTATTTTATTTTATTTTATTTTTGTAAATGTACATATTTGAAAAAAATTATTATTATTATTATTATTTTTTGCTTTTTAGGGCCACACCAGTGGCATATGGAAGTTTCTAGGCTAGGGGTCGAATCAGAGCTATAGCTGCCAGCCCACAGCCACAGCACCTTGGCATCTGAGCCCCGTTTGTGACCCATACCAAGTCATGGCAACGCCAGATCCTTTACCTCACTGAGCGAGGCCAGGTATCGAACCTGCATCCTCATGGATACTAGTTGGATTTGTTTCCACAATGGGAACTCCAAGTTTGCTTTTTAAAAACATTTCAAATTGACAAAAACATGACAAAACTCAGTTTCTAGTAGTGGATTTGGCTTATATTTCAATCCCATTACCCCCTCGTTTCTTTTAATATCAGTGGCAAAATATTCAAATTCTCAGCCTCCTTGGTGTCTAGTGATTGCCATGTAAGAAGTGCTGGTGAGTGGAAGTCTAATTGCACTTTGTCCATTCTTTTTTCTTCTTTCTCCTTGGGATATAGAAATGAAGATTGGAGAGACAGTAGCCATTCTGCGATCATGAGACTGAAAAAAAATTACATACAAAGGGTGGTGAATAGTTGGAGCCTCAGTCCTGTGTTGTCTATCCCTGGAATTTTTTTTCTTTTTTTCTCTTTTTTAGGGCGGAAGGTGTGGCACATGGAGGTTCCGAAGCTAGGGGCTGAATCAGAGCTGTAGCTGCCGGCCTACACACAGCCACAGCAATGTAGGATCCGAGCCACATCTGCACTCTATACCACAGCTCATGGCAATGCCAGATCCTTAACTGCGAGGACAGGGATCGAACCAGAAACCTCTTGGTTACTAGTCGGATTCATTTCTACCGCGCTGCAATGGAAACTCCCAGACTGTTAAACTTTTCTTTTTTTTTTTACTTTTTATATAATGATTTTTATTTTATTTTTCGTTATAGCTAGTCTACGGCGTTCTTTCAATTTTCTACTGTACAGCATGGTGACCCATTACACATACATGTATACATTCTTTTTCTCAAGTAACCATGCTCCATCATAAGTGACTAGACATAGTTCCCAGTGCTGCACAGCAGGATCTCATTGCTTATCCATTCCAAAGGCAATAGTCTGCATCTATTAACCCCAAACCGTTAAAATGTATAAGGCAGAGACGGACATAATTGAAAGGAGACATACTTCCACAGTAGGCACGAAACTCCTAAGGGAAAGGGGTGGGAGACTTAATCATCAAACCTGAACTGCCCTGAATTCTCCTTCCAACGTGTGGAGGAGCTTTCCCCTATGTCTCTCTCCTTCCATGAGCTTCTTGGAATGAAGCATTCCTTGCTAAGTTAGGCTCCTTTGCTTGTTTTGAAAACTTTCTGGGGGCTGCAGCTGAGTCCTTTAGGAGGAAGGCCCAATGATGCCTCTGCCCATCGGTCAATGGAGAGAAAAACTGGTTTTTTGTTTCTGTTTTGGCCGTGCCTGTGGCATGCAGAAGTTCCCAGTCCAGGGATCAAGCCTGTTGCACAGCAGCAACCCAAGACACTGCAGTGACAATGCCGGATCCTTAAGTCACAGCTCCACAAGAGGACTCCTGGACTTTGGTTTTCTTAGGGCTAGATGAGGCTCGGCACAGAATCACAGACCTAGAACTTACCGTGAATTTCATTTACATCCATGGCAAATAATATAAAGTTATAAAATTTATGAAATTGCCAATTAAGGATTAAAAAGGTAAAATTGAGCATCTGTTATCAATATCATTTTACATGAAAGTATTTTAACAACAAGGACACAGTCACAGAGTAAATAGAGTTCTTTAGCTTGGATATATGTCGTTCCATGTGGTGATAAATAAATATATATAGGAGGATATATATATCACCCTAATATTCATAAATATGTGTATATAAATGATACATATTCATATATATTCATAAATGTGTATACATATTCATATATATTCTTTTTTTTTTTTTTTATACTTTTATTTTTTTTGCTATTTCTTTGGGCCGCTCCCTTGGCATATGGAGGTTCCCAGGCTAGGGGTCAAATTGGAGCCGTAGGCACCAGCCTATGCCAGAGCCACAGCAACGTGGGATCCGAGCCGCGTCTGCAACCTACACCACAGCTCACGGCAACGCCGGATCGTTAACCCACTGAGCAAGGGCAGGGACCGAACCCGCAACCTCATGGTTCCTAGTCGGATGCGTTAACCACTGCGCCACGACGGGAACTCCCGGAATCCAGGTTCTTGTTCACGGCAGTCAAAGAATGAACTCCGCGAACACACCGCAAAGTCTTTATTAAAGGAAAGCAGATAGCTCCCAGGGCTGCTGGGAGAGGGGAGAAGAGCCCCCTTTCTCTATTACCCTATAGGAGTTTTTATTCCTTAAATTTGGGAGAGTATCCGTCCTTGTCCAATAGGGTCTTAGGGGTGGAAATGTCCCATAAATGTCTTATAGTTTCTTTGTCCTTTTCTTCATGTAAACTGAGTCAGAGGGGATTAGGGATTAATGTCCATCTGGGCGTAGGTACACTCCCTATGGTAAACAAGGCCTGTGGGGATGTGCCTCCCTGGAGCCCTTAAGTCACAAATGTTAAAAATGGCCATAGCAAAGGATGCATGGAAGCCCATGCTCCCACACTGGCTACCTGAGTTAATATTCTGCCATATATATATGTCAGAATATGTGTGTGTGTGTGTGTGTGTGTGTGTGTGTGTGTGTGTGTGTGTGTGTATGCCACAGCATGCAGCAGCTTGATGTGAGATCTCTGTCAGCAGACCCGGAATTGAAATCGGGCTGCAGCAGTGAATGTGCTACGTCCTAACCATTAGACCATAAAGGAACTCACTGTTATTTCATTTTATTTTATTTTATTTTTTTAATTAATTAATTAATTAATTAATTTTTTGGGTCTTTTTTGGGCTGAATACACGGCATATGGAAGTTCCCAGGCTAGGGGTCAAATTGGAGCTATAGCTATTGGCCTACACCACAACCTTAGCAACTCCAGATCCAAGCCACGTCTTTGACCTATACCACAGGTCATGGCAACGCCAGATCCTTAACCCACTGAGTGAGGCCAAGGATCAAACCCTCGTCCTCATGGAAACTAGTCAGATTCATTACAGTTGAGCCATGACGGGAACTCTGGAACTCCCTGTTCTTATATTTTTAATGTGGTATGCCAACCACTGGAAATTGTCATGGGCTGCTATGATTTTCAGATTGGAAATCTGTGGCTCTTGGATTCAGTATAAACCCCTCTCATGATAAAAAGCTTTGACATTATTCATACCTGGAGTCAATGAGTTCTTTGAGAAAAAATATTTACCTCCCTTTTCCAGTGACAGAATCACCTACTTCCGCCTATATGTTTTCACAATTTTGAGGAAAGCTTTTGTCATTGCTTTTCAAATATACTTTTGTCTTGCAAAGCAATTCTTAGGAAAACGTTTGTAGCCTCCCATGTTTGCTAAGCTAACATTTTCTACTTTGAGAAGGTCAAGGAAATTAATTACTTAGTAGGCCTGGGGGAACTGGCCTAAGAAAAGACTTCTCAGATGTCTAAGAGTAAGAATTAGAAAAAAAAAAAAAAAAATTGCAGGAATAGACCATGCCCAGGCCTAAAAACTGAGTCTGCCATCAGGAGGTTGCAATTACAAAACAAGCTTTCAGTACTCCAGTACCCAGTGAGAGTCTGTAATTCTGACATGCTAGGGCACTTATTGGGGTAAAACCAGGATGAGCTTTTAAGCAAGAAATGGATATGCTGACATTCTTATTTTAAAGGAGTGTCGTTTTGTTCAATTTGAAATTGTAATGGAAAGTGATCCTTCATGTGTATATTAAGATATTTAAATTCAGTGTCATATGTTTGAAGGACACTAAAATGTGTCATTATACCCCAAGTACTGGGATTTTGGCACTTGAGAGCCCTGAGTTTCAGAAAGTCAGCACAGGCCAAACCTACAGTGCGGTCCCATCCCCTCCCCACTACGCCCATGTTTTAGGGCTGCTCGATTGATTATAGACTCTATAATATAATCATCATTATGCAGCAGTGACTATAGAGGTCACTGAATATACATTTTGGCCATTTATTCTCAATAGCCTCCTGTAGAAAGAGTGTTCAGCAGAGGATCAAGCCATGTGTTGATGCTCAAAGAATGAAATCTGGAAGATTACTCAATCCAGATGGCACTAAAAATGTATGGTTTTATTCCCCCAAATTTTACTAGTCAAATTTTAGAAGCCTGGTGTACTGTGTAGGAACTATATTTCTCAGCTGGTTTGGGTCTGTGTCACTAGTTACTCTACTGCACATGAGACACCGAAAGCTTGCTCTTGTCTGAGGTGCACAGAGTGAAAGATTTTGGGAGTGGTATTTGTGTGCATGTGCTTGTGTGTGTGTGTGTGTGTGTGTGTGTGTGTGTGTGTATGCTGATTGAACATGATCCGATGCCCCCGTTTTAGGGCCATACTTGCAGCATATTGCAGTTTTCAGGCTAGGGGTCAAATCGGAGCTACACTCCGGCCTACAGCACAGCCACAGCAACTCAGGATCCAGGCCATATATCCACCTCCTAAACCACAGCTCATAGCAATGCTGGATCTTTATTTAGTTATTTATTTTTTGTCTTTTGTCATTTTAGGGCTGCACCCACAGCACGTGGAGCTTCCCAGGTTAGGGGTCGAGTCAGAGCTGCAGCTGCCGTCTTTGCCACAGCCACAGCAATGCAGGGTCTGAGCCACATCTGTGACCTACACCACAGCTCACAGCAATGCTGGATCCTTAACTTACTGAGCAAGGCCAGGGATCAAACCCTCATCCTCATGGATACTAGTCAGGTTCCTTATTGCTGAGCCACAACAAGAACTCCAAATACTATTTATGAAGGAATATTTTCCATGCCATTTGGCTGTTGAAGACCCAGAATCAGTCATTCCTTTCATTCCTTCTTGCAGAACGGACCACCCTTTCCTCCCTGAGGTCCTGTCTTTTGTAACATTGAACAAAGGCAGCTGACACATGGGGCTGATGTTGTTTCCCTGATGTTTTCCCTTTAAGCTGCAGTGAGGTAGGCAGAGCACATACTTCCTGAGACACCACAGGTGATGCCTTTAATGATTGCCTTTAGTGATGCACTGAATGATTGAGTCCTGAGATACAAATGATTACCTGAGATATATCCTGATGAAGTGCTATTAGTGGTCCTTGGCTCATGGTTGTACCACACAGCAGAGATGCACGGCAGACAGCTCAGTCCTCTCTCTGCCCTTCCCTCCCTCTCCCACCTTCCAACATAATTCAGACAGTGGTGAAGTGCAGGAGCACAGGTGTAAGTGTCCGTTATTAATACCATTAATATTCTTGGGTTGTGTAGTGGTTTATAAGTGTGGGACTCACCTTCTTTCTCCAGCACTGAACACGGTGAGTGGCTCCTGCACCTTGGACAACAAACAGATGTGTGGCTGGAGGCTCAGAAGTGAGAGGAAGCAGTGGCCTGAACATCAGCCTCTGGTTCCCGAGAGCGGACCCAGCAGCAGAGGTGAGTGATGGGCGTGAGGAATCGTAGGTTCAGTGGTCAGCCAGAGCCTGGGCAGTGGACAGCGCTGAAAGGCGTGGGGCTGGGGGTGTGTGTGTGGGATGGAGAAATTTTGTGTGTTAGCACATGTAGACCCTCTCCTGGGGATTATGGGCTTCAATGGGGATAGGCATTCTCCTCTAATGGGAGGGGATGAAGGCCAGACAAAGTTCAGCTAAAACTGTAGAACTCCTGGGCTGGTGAACCCTGGGAAAGTACCAGGTACACTAAACCAAACTGCATTATGGTTATGAGGCAGAATATTAACTCAGGGAGTCAGCGTAGGAACATGGGCATCGATGCATTCTTTGATGTGGATATTGATTAACCTTTGTGGCTTAAGGGCTTCAGGGAGTAACACCTCCACAGGCCTTGTTTTATTACAGGAAATGCGAATTCCCCACAGCATTTGTTTACTATAGGAAATGTGAATCTCTAGCCCACTCCTCAACTGATGAAAAGAAATGAGAGAAATGGTGATTTAATCTAAGGAAAGAAAAGGACAAAGAAACCATAAAACTTACATGGGACATTTCCAACCCCCAAATCCCTACTGGACAAGGACCGATATAGGTAATTGAGCAAGGCCAGTGGGAGAAAACGACATCTTTCCGGACCCCACGTTGGTGCCCCTTCCCATGCTTAAGGAATAAAAACCCCCATAGGACAATAAAGAAGGGGCCTCTTCTCCCTGCTCCCAGCAGCCCTGGGAACTATCTGCTTGCCTTTAGTAAAGACTTTGCTTGCTTGCTGCCTGTGTGTTCTCGGAGTTCATTCCTTGACTGCCGTGAACAAGAATCCAGATTCTGGTATCATCTTTCCGGTATCAGTTACATATGAGAATATCCCTACTAGGCAAATACACAGTCCTCTAAGGGAAAGGGCCTTCATATATGTAACCCTCAGTTTGTTCAGAAAAAAACATTTGCGTGTGTTTGTGTGTGCATATAGAGAAATGGCATGCATAATACATGGGGTAAAATACTATCAATAAGGGAAACTTGGTCAAAGCTATATGTGTGTGTTTGTAATATATTTATTTTTGCAGTGTTGTGTAAGTGTTCAATTATTATTACTTCTTCCCATTTATGGCCGCACCAGTGGCATATGGAAGTTTCCGGGCTAGGAGTCAGATTGGAGCTGCATCTGGGGCCTATGCTACAGCTTATGGTAATGCCCTACTCTTAACCCACTGAGCGAGGCCAGAGATGGAACCCCCATCCCTACAGAGACAATGCATGGTTCTTATCCCCCTGAGTCAAAACAGGAATTCCCTATTCAATAATTTCTTCCTTTCTTTCTTTCTTTTCTTCCTTCCTTCCTTCCTTCCTTCCTTCCTTCCTTCCTTCCTTCCTTCCTTCCTTCTTCCTTCCTTTCTTTCTTTCTTTCTTTCTTTCTTTCTTTCTTTCTTTCTTTCTTTCTTTCTTTCTTTCTTTCTTTCTTTCTTTCTTTCTTTCATCTCTGCCATTTTCTTGGGCTGCTCCCACAGCATATGGAGGTTCCCAAGCTAAGGGTCGAATGAGATCTGTAGCCGCCTGCCTACACCACAGCCACAGCAATGCGGAATCCTTAACCCACTGAGCAAGGCCAGGGATTGAACCTGCAATGTCATGGTTCCCAGTCGGATTCGGTAGACACAGAGCCATGACGAGAACTCTTCTTTTTTTTTTTTTTTTTTTTTTTAAGTGAGAAGTGCAATGATTTTTAATATTTATTTATTTATATTGCTTTTTAGGGCCACATCTGTGGCATGTAGAGGTTCCCAGGCTAGGGGTCAAATCAGAGCTACAGCTTCTGGGCTGTGCCACAGCCACAGTAACGCAGAATCTGAGCCGCATCTGTGACCTACACCACAGCTCATGGCCATGCCAGATCCTTAACCCACTGAGAAAGGCCGGGAATCGAACCTGCAACCCCATGTTTCCTAGTCGGATTCGTTTCTGTTGCGCCACGAGGGGAACTCCCCTATTCAATCATTTCTAACCAAAATGTAGATAAAGGAATGAAACGACAGGGTGAGACATGTCATAATTTGGGTTTGGACAGTGTACAGCACCAGCTTTGTCTGGGAGTGACAGTGTCAGGGAAGGCACGTGGAGAAGTTTCAGGAGAGACTTGAAGGAGGCTGTCTTGGCAGAGGTCTGTGAGGCACTGGGCATCTGACTTGGGAGCAGGACAAGCTTCAGGGAAGAACTGTAAGCACCCATCCATCCCGACAGGTTGTTACATCACGCTCGCTATGTGTGCCCTGAACAGGGTTCCCCCTCCTCAGGGGGTGGCTGTCACTTGTGTGACCAAAAGCACTGCTTCCTGGTTCTCCAGCCAGTCACACATTTCTTCTTGTTGCCAGAGGCTGATGCCCTGGGACCTTCAAGGGGAGGAGGCCCGGAGGGCAGGGCCTGCAGCCTGCAGTGGGCAGGGCCGGGCAGGGCCTGCATGCTTGCTCTCCCCATAAAAGCTCAACACTTGCCCCCCATCAGGACTCTACTGCAGACAGTAGCCCTGAGCCTCCACCTGGCAGGGAGTTCTCAGCTCCTGGCATCTGTGAGGAAGGAAAGGAGGGAGCTCTCTGTGCTGTGAGGAAGGTGTTTCTGAGTCTGAGAGATGGTCTGCGTGTGGGGAGGCAAGATGCCAGCTCAGGTCTGGTCTTGGTCTCAGGGATGGGGAGGGATTTAAGGAGAAAGGAGCCCATGGCCAGTGAAGTATTTGTAGGGCTGGATAGGGGTGGGGGCTATTCGAGGAGGTTCCCCAACGGCTAGAAGCCCATAACCTTTCCATTTGAGGTTTTCTTAGTGTAAGGTGAGTGCGGAGAAAAAGAGTGTGTTCAGGCAAAGAGAAGAAAATTTATTAGAGGGAAAAGGAGAGGGTGACTGACCCTTGAGAAGAGCCAGCGCCCCGCCCCCCACCCTTCTCTCGGGGCCTTCTTAATCTCCCAGGATGGGAAATTGGATTCCCTGAAGCGTGGGGAGTTTAGTTTATCTTTCGCCTGCAGCTGGACTCTGGTGGTCACACAGTCATGGGAAGTCAGAGGTGTCTCACGGTAGGGTGGTCTCATAATCCTTTTTTTTTTGGTCTTTTTTGCTATTTCTTGGGTTGCTCCCTCGGCATATGGAGGTTCCCAGGCTAGGGGTCAAATCGGAGCTGTAGCCTCCGGCCTACGCCAGAGCCACAGCAACGTGGGATCCGAGCTGCATCTGCAACCTATGCCACAGCTCCCGGCAACACCAGATCGTCAACCCACTGAGCAAGGGCAGGGACCGAACCCGCAACCTCATGGTTCCTAGTCGGATTTGTTAACCACTGCGCCACGACGGGAACTCCTGGTCTCATAATCTTGAGAAAGCTGGAGGTGTGTGGTGTCCCACAGTGAAAGGGGGGAAAGAGTCTCATAGTCTTGGAAAAGGAGGCACCAGTGGCGAAAACAGGATGTCCCCTGAGCAAGGTGGTCAGTCTCATGGGTCAGCATAAAGAGCCATTTTAACAATGAGCCCCCATGTAGCCCCTAACACTTACTCAGAAAGTTCAGGGAGAAAGGATGGGAGGAAAAGAAAGGATGGTCCAGCCAGTAACCTTAGGCATCTCTTTTTCCCCTTAGAGGAGTTTTGGGGCCCGATTCTGCCTCCTGCTGTTCCTCTCTGTGGCCACCAGAGGGCAGAGTGCAGGTAAGTCTCTGAGGAGCAGCAGTTTCTTCAGCTGCCCTGAGGTGTGCAGAGGAGCAGAGGGACTAGAAGCTGGGCTGCAGGCTGAAGTCCTAACACAGAGGGGAAGTCATGGAGATGCACAGAGGCCAACCTTGCAGCCAACCTGATGTGTCCTGGGTGCTGATTGCTGGCTTCTCCGTGGGTCTGGTCTGAAGAAGGTAGGGTGTTAGTTAAGCCACACCCTGGGGCTCCACTCTGTGCGTTAGGTTGGCTGGCTGGCTCTGGGGAGCCATGGTAAAGTCTGTTCCGTTGTTGCTACTCCTTCTCCTATGGCCTTGGCCTGGGGATTCCCTGAAGGAGCTGGTGGTCAGGGCTGTATGACAGAGGAGGCTCAGGGGCGGCATGGTAAAGACTGCCCCCTTCTGGGTGAGCTAGGGGAGGAGAGAGAGAAATTAGGAGTTTGGAATTAATATGCACATGCTACTGTATATAAAATAGTCAAACAACAAGGACCTCCTGTGTAGCACAGGGAACTATACTCAAAATTGTGTAAAAACTTATAATTGAAAAGAATCTGAAAAAGAATATCTATATGTATATCTCCAAATTACTTGGCTATACTCTAGAGACTAACACAATATTATTAATTAACTCTATTTTATTTTTTTCTAAAAAGACTGTTCCCGGAGTTCCCGTCATGGCGCAGTGGTTAACGAATCCGACTAGGGACCATGAGGTTGCGGGTTCGATCCCTGGCCTCGCTCAGTGGGTTAAGGATCTGGTGTTGCCGTGAGCTGTGGTGTAGGTTGCAGACGTGCCTCGGATCCCGCGTTGCTGTGGCTCTGGTGTAGGCCGGTGGCTGCAGCTCCGATTTGATCCCTAGCCTGGGAACCTCCATATGTCACGGGAGCAGCCCTAGAAAAGGCAAAAAGACAAAATAAATAAACAAATAAATAAATATTAAAAAAATAAAAAAGGCAGTTTCCTTCTAGATACTCCTACTCCTATGGCTCTGGCCTAGAGATCCTAGAGGGGGCTGGGTGGTGAGGGCTGTGTCCAGGGAACAACCTTGACTGATCCCCATTCTCACAATTCTACCCCTCAGAATAGGCACAGTGACATTTTTTTGGCCTCATGCTCCCCATGTGGAGGTTCCTGGGCCAGGGGTTGAACATATGCAACGGTAGTGACATCGTTGGATCCTTAACCCGCTGTGCAACAAGGGAAGTCCATAGTTTTCATTTCTAAATTTTACTTATTTTTATTTTTAAACTTCTCTCCTAGCCCCTCAGAATTTGTTACAATTTTCTGTGTTCTCTTATTTATTTATTTTGCTTTTTAGGGCCACACCTGCGGCATATGGAGGTTCCCAGGCTAGGGGTCTAATCGGAGCTGTAGCCACTGGCCTACACCACAGCCACAGCAACGAGGGTTCCGAGCCGTGTCTGCAACCTACACCACAGCTCACGGCAACACCAGAACCTTAACCCACTGAGCGAGGCCAGGGATCGAACCTGCAACCTCATGGTTGCTAGTCAGATTCATTTCCACTGTGCCACTACGGGAACTCCCCAGTTTTCGTTTTAGTTGAGCAGAAGAATTTGAGTGTTGCGTCTGTACTAGATGTGTGCCAGCTGGTCTTAGCAGAGAGGACCCTGACCTCTGGGGCCTCACAGCACAGTGATGAGCAAATGAAGTGGGCAGAGGCTGGGAGCCCATGACCAGGAAGGGTGGTTCGGTGGCATCAGACTCTTAATGAGAATTATCTCCACATCCTCTAGCAGCGACCCAGTCTGTGGAATGGTTCCCGGAGAACGAATCGTGTGCCCCTTTTCTGTCTTTCCTGCCTCGGAGCTGCAAGGAAATCAAAGAAAGTTGCCATAGAGCAGGTGGTGAGTAATAAACTAGTCCAGCACATCCCCTTTTGGCTTTTTAAATTATTATTATTATTTTTAATCTAAAGGAGATCCCAGTCATGGAGATCAAGAGGAATGTGCCCGAATTGCGTGTCTGCTCTGAGTCCAGCTTCCAGCCAAGGAGCTGTCCAGTGGGAATACTGAGGCTTTTGGGGCCCCCCTGCCTCTGGCACAGCAGACATGATTTTCTGAACACAGGGAGAATGCAGTGATCCAGGTGACTCTTAGGCTGGTGGGCAGAGCTGTGATGAGTCTAAGCTATTTCCCTCTTTTTCAGCTAAAGTGTTAGCCTGCCGCAGTTTCATAGATGCTGGCAGAAAAGACGAGCCTCCTGAGGTGGAGACAGAGAATGTGTTATTCACAGCCACAGCAGTAGTCAGAGTATCAGCTTTTCCCTGTGCTGTCTCCCCGATCCCAGTCCCAACAGGGTGATGTGAGTAGGGCCAGGAGACATCTGAAGATGCAGTGGGTTTGCCAAGCAGGCTGACAGATGGGGCTGGAAAAGGTTGGGCAAGCCTTTTTATTTTCGTTTTCATTTTATTTATTTTTTTTTGTTTTTGGCCGGCCCACTGCACATGGGTCCAGGAGAGGATCTCTGGGCTTAGGGAACCTGAATGTTATCTAACAGGCAGTGACCGTGCCTGCCATTTACTCTGACTTGTAGAGGCCACATCCTGATGTGGTTGGGTGCTGATTTCTGGCCTCTCCTGGCCAGAGAAGGAGGCGCTGTTCAGAGGGAGTTACCATCTCTGTCTTCTAGGATGTTTGCTCTATAAAGGCTTTGAAAAGATAGCAGGGAGCAAAGGCAGGCATGTCCCTGCTCATAGATGATGTGAAGCGAATTGTCCTCCAGCAAATGGATTGTGTGGAGCCTTCTGAATCCATTCTTTTCTTTCTTGCTTCCTTTCTTTTTCTTTTCTTTTCTTTTCTTTTTAGCTTTTTAGGGCCTTTCTTTCTTTTCTTTTTTTTCTATTTTTGGCTTTTTCGGGCCACACCTGTGGCATAAGGAGGTTCCCAGGCTAGGGGTTGGATTGGAGCTGTAGCTGCCAGCCTACACCACAGCCACAGCAACGCCAGTTCCGAGTTGTAGTTGTAATTGTAGTCTGTGACCTATACCACAGCTCATGGCAATGTCGGATCCTTAACCCACTGAGTGAGGCCATGGATGGAACCCGCAACCTCATGGTTCCTAGTCAGATTCATTTCTGCTGTGCCACGATGGGAACTCCTGAACGCATTCTTGATTCCGAGGGTCTTTCTGGGTGGGGGTCTTGAGAAGAACCCTGTGGTCTCAGACAGGGGCCTGTGGGCTGGTTCCCTCTGCAGATGGCCTGTATTTCCTCCGCACTGAGAATGGTGTCGTCTACCAGACCTTCTGTGACATGACGTCTGGGGGTGGTGGCTGGACCCTGGTGGCCAGTGTGCACGAGAATCTCATGGCTGGGAAATGCACGTTGGGTGACCGCTGGTCTAGTCAGCAGGGCAGCAGGGCCGACTACCCCGAGGGAGATGGCAACTGGGCCAATTACAACACCTTTGGGTCTGCAGAGGCGGCCACCAGTGATGACTACAAGGTTGGTGGCCCTGACCACCCAGCTAGGAAAGGGTAGTTGCTGTGTGTGGCTGGACCCCAGGGTGTGGAAGGGAGGGTGGAGGGTGGGGGTGTGGCGGTAGGGCTGGGGAGGGAGAAAGAGAGGATTCCATGTCTTTTTTTTTTTTTTTGTCTTTTGTCTTTTGTAGGGCCGCACCCGCATAGAGAGGTTCTCAGGTTAGGGGTCTAATCAGAGCTGTAGCCACCAGCCTATGCCACAGCCACAGCAGTGCGGCATCTGAGCCGCATCTGCAACCTACAGCACAGCTCGAGGCAATGCCAGATCCTTAACACACTGAGCGAGGCCAGGGATCGACCCCGCAACCTCAGATTCATTAACCACTGAGCCACGATGGGAGCTCCAGCATTCCATGTCTTGAATCACAACCTCCTCCCAGGCAGTCTGCTGGGTGGTGAGGCACTGCCACCTAGTGGAAGGGGGTGTCTGAGTGCTGCTGGCCACCTGTGCGCCTGGAGCCCAGACCTCTCAACTCAGCAGAGGGCTGAGTGTGGGGTCTGCTGCTGGTTGGGCTTCATGGGCTGGTCAGGCTCATTGCATGTCACTCTCTAGAACCCTGGCTACTATGACATCCAAGCCCGGGACCTGGGCATCTGGCATGTGCCCAACCGGTCTCCCCTGCAGCAGTGGAGGAACAGCTCCTTGCTGAGGTACCGCACCAATACTGGATTCTTCCAGAGCCTGGGACATAATCTGTTTGGACTCTACCAGGTATATGGGGCCACTGGCTGTGGGTGGGGGGTTCTTCCTTTGGTGAATGGAGAGCCAGGTCTTGGGGTAAGGAGTCCGTCTGCTCTGGGTCCCTTTTCACTAGCAGGTGCCTGTGTTTGGCTTTCTCCTACCTGTGGGTCACTGTGATACCTGGGCTGCCTCTTTCAGAGGGATAATGGGCCAGGCAGGGGGAGAGCCCTGTGGGAGAGGGAATGGGGGCAGCGAGGGAGGAGGACAAGGGGCTGGAGGCTGGTGAGGGACCTGGCTGTGGAGAGAAGGGAATCCCTGTTATCCAGGCCGATTTCTACATAACAAGAGAACTGAGGGCGCTAAACCCCCGACTTCCCCATGTGGCAGCCTCTCTACTGGCCTCACACAGCCTCTGTTTTGGGTCCTTGCAGAAATACCCAGTGAAATACGGAATAGGGAAATGTTGGACTGACAATGGCCCAGCCATTCCTGTTGTCTATGACTATGGCGATGCTCAGAAAACTGCGTCTTATTACTCACCCTATGGACAAAGTGAGTGTCTGCTTCCCAAGCCCAGTCATCAGTCCTTTCCCGCACTCTTGGAGCAAGTGTAAATACCAACAATTAATACTTGCTAGCACTTATCGAGCATGTTCAAGGTGCCAAGCTCTTACAGAGGAACTTTTTCTTTTTCTTTTTTTCTCTTTAGGGCCGTACCTGCAGGATATGGAGGTTCCAGGCTATGGGTCCAATTGGAGCTGTAGCTGCCAGCCTACACCATAGCCACAGCAATGCAGGATCTGAGCCGAGTCTGAGACCTATACCACAGCTCAGGGCAACGCTGGATCGTTAACCCACTGAGTGAGGCCAGGGATAGAACCTGCAACCTCATGGTTCCTAGTCAGATTTGTTTCCGCTCTGCCATGACGGGAACTCCTATAGAGGAACTTGCCATGGTTCAGTGACATTTAATTATCATGAGAAAACTATGATGTTAGAATTCCTACCTTCTCCATTTTATAGGCTCTAAACTCAGGCTTCTTAACCAAAAGCCTGTAAGACCTCTTGTAATAGTTAAGGCAAATTTAGGCTAATGTTGACAGGTGAGAACATTCGAAAGTGGTGAGGAAAATTCACATTAGTTATGATGGATACCTATTATTATTAGTATTTTTTTTCGGGGGGTGCCGCTCCTGCCACATATGGAGATTCCAGGGGTGGGGGTCTAATCGGAGCTACAGTTGCTGGCCTGCACCACAGCCACAGCAGCGCAGGATCCAAGCCGCATCTGTGACCTATACAACAGCTCCCGGCAACGCCGGATAGTTAAGCCATTGAGCAAGGCCAGGGATTGAACCCACAACCTCATGGTTCCTAGTTGGATTCATTTCTGCTGTACCACTCGGGAACTCCCGGATACCTATGATTTTTAAAAAGGCGTATTTTTCAGCAAAATAAAGCCACAGAACTTAAGTCTTTAGCGGGAGGATAAGAAAGCAAGGAATGGTAGGTGGGAACATAAAAGCTCATGGTAACTGGATGCAAAGTGTGCCAGCAGGAGCGGATGGCCCATCCCATCATTGTTTATTCCTGCTGGACCTCGGGCACTGTGCTTGCTGATCTTTCAGTGGAGTCTAAGTTCTCCGAAAGCCTTAGGCAGACAAGTGACCTCTTGTGAGCCCCAGCCTTGGTCTTCTTGCCCCCGAAGAGGAGAATTTCTCTTCCATGTAAGCTCAGGGCCAGGATGTAGCAGCCACTGTCCGCAGAGGTGCTGGGCTCCCTGCCCTGTTGGTTTAGGGCATCCTGAACTAGTCAAAGGGAAGCTGGTTCTAGCTCCTCCTTCGAATCCTTGGCTCTTTCTCTGCCTCTTCTTTTCCAGCGGAATTTGTGGCAGGATTTGTCCAGTTCAGGGTGTTTAATAACGAGAGAGCAGCCAACGCCCTGTGTGCTGGGATGAGAGTCACTGGCTGCAACACTGAACATGTGAGTTTGGGAAGACCCATGATTTGTGCATTTGTGTGTGTGTGTTCACCTGCAGGGGGTGTGTTGATGTGTTTCTCCGTGGCTTGCCTTTTTACTCTTTTTTTTTTTTTTTGTCACTTGTTTTTTGCCTTTTCTAGGGCCACACCTGCGGCATATGGAGGTTCCCAGGCTAGGGGTCTAATTGGAGCTGTAGCTGCCGGCCTTTGGCAGAGCCACAGCTACACCAGATCCGAGTCACGTCTGTGACCTACAGCACAGCTCACCGCAACACTGGATCCTTAACCTACTGAGCAAGGCCAGAGATCGAACCCGAAACTTCATGGTTCCTAGTCGGACTCGTTAGCCACTGAGCCACGATGGGAACTACGTCTTTTGACTCTTTCGATGGTACTTTGTAGACATAATTTTTCAATTGTTATCATTCTTTTAAAAATTGAGATATGATTGACATGTATCAGTGTATGAGTTCCGGGGTGTAACATAATGATTCTATGTATTTATAAATCGTGACATGATCAGCATAGTAGAGCCAGTCACCATCCACCACCACACATTGCCACAAATAATGTTTTCTTGTGATAAGAACTTTGAAGATCTATTCTCTTAGTAACTTTTATCACATACAATACAGTATTCTTAACTATAGTCGCCATTTCATCCCCAGGACTTATTTTATTTATTTTTATTTTTATTTTATTTTGTTTGCTTTTTAGGGTGGCACCTGTGGCCTATGGAGGTTCCCAGGCTGGGAGTCGAATCGGAGCTATAGCTGCTGGCATATGCCACAGCCACAGCCACAGCAATGTGGGATTCGGGCCATTTCTGCAACCTACACCACAGCTCACAGCTAGGCAGGATCCTTAACCCACTGAGCGAGGCCAGGGATCGAACCCACCACCTCATGGTTCCTAGTCAGATTCGTTTCTGCTGTGCCACAACGGGAACTCCCCCAGGACTCATTTTGTTTTGTTTTGTTTTGTTTTATTTTATTTTGTATGAGAGAAGGGTTTTTTTTTTCCCCTCATGTCTTTATTTATTTATTTTTTCTGCTGTACAGCATGGGGCCAATTTACACATACACGTATTCATACTTTTTCCTCCTATTGTTGTGTTGTGACGTAAGTATCTAGACATAGTTCTCAGTGCTACACAGCAGGGGATCTCACTGTAAATCCATTCCAAGAGCAATAGTTTGCATCCATTAACCCCAAGCTCCTGAAGCCTCCCACTCCCTCCCTGTCTCCCCACCGGGCAGCCACAAGTCTATTCTCCAAGTCTATTATTTTCTTTTCCGTGGAAACGTTCATTTGTGCTGTATATTAGATTCCAGTTATAAGTGATATCATATGGTATTTGTCTTTCTCTTTCTGACTTATTTCACTCAGTATGAGAGTCTCTAGTTCCATCCATGGTGCTGCAAATGGTGTTGTGTCATTCTTTTTTAATGGCTGAGTAGTATTCCATTGTGTCTATATATATACCACATCTTCCTAATCCAATCGTCTGTTGATGGACATTTGGGTTGTTTCCATGTTTTGGCTATTGTGAATAGTTCTGCAATGAACATGCGGGTACATGTGTCTTTTTTAAGGAAAGTTTTGTCCTAATATATGCCCAAGAGTGGGATTGCTGGGTCATATGGTAGTTCTATGTATAGATTTCTAAGGTAGCTCCATACTGTTCTCCATAGTGGCTGTACCAGCTTACATTCCCACCGACGGTGCAGGAGGATTCCCTTTTCTCTACAGCCCCTCAAGCACTTGTTATTTGTGGGCTTATTAAAGATGGCCATTCTGACTGGTGTGAGGTGGTACCTCATGGTAGTTTTGATTTGCATTTCTCTTATAATCAGCGATGTAGAGCATTTTTTCACGTGTTTGCTGGCCATCTGTGTATCTTCCTTGGAGAACAGTCTGTTCAGGTCTTTTGCCCATTTTTCCATTGGGCGGTTGGCTTTTTTGCTGTTGAGTTGTATAAGTTGCTTGTATATCCTAGAGATTAAGCCCTCGTCCATTGCATCATTTGAAACTATTTTCTCCCATTCTGTAAGTTGTCTTTTTGTTTTCTTTTTGGTTTCCTTTGCTGTGCAAAAGCTTGTAGGTTTGATTGGGTGCCATTGGTTTATTTTTGCTCTTATTTCTGTTGCCTTGGGAGACTGACCTGAGGAAATATTCATGAGGTTAATGTCAGAGAATGTTTTTCCTGTGTTCTCTTCCAGGAGTTTGATGGTGTCTTGTCTTATATTTCAGTCTTTCGGCCATTTTGAGATTATTTTTGTGCATGGCGTGAGGGTGTGTTCTAGTTTCATTGTTTTGCATGCAGCTGTCCAGCAATGCTTGCTGAATAGACTTTCTTCTTCCCATTTTATTCTCCTGCCTCCTATGCAAAGATTAATTGACCATAGGTGTCAGGGTTAATTACTGGGTTCACAATTCTGTTCCACTTGTCTGTCTCTGTCTGTCTGTCTTGATACCAGTACCATACTGTTAGGAGTTATTTTATAACTGAAAGTTTTTATCTTGTGAGCACTGGACATGATTATTGCCAGTGAAGTCCAATATCTATATCCTCACATATGATTAGTACTTGAATGCTCGGTTTACAAAATATTTCTACATGTTGAGGTCATGAACGTATTCTCCAACATCCTTCTTCTTCTTCTTTTGCTTTAGGGTTGCACCCATGGAGGTTCTCAGGCTAGGGGCTGAATCAGAGCTGTAGCTGCTGGCCTACACCACAGCCACAGCAATGCTGGAGCCAAGCCACATCTGTGACCTATACCACAGCTCGGATACCCAACCCACCGAGTGAGGCCAGGGATCGTACCTGCGTCCTCATGGATGCCAGCCAGACTTGTTTCCGCTGAGCCATGATGGGAACTCCAAGGCAGCATCTTCTTGATAAGGTTGGATGAGCAAGGGTGGATACACAGGCAATGGAGTCTACAGTTCTTGAGGCGCTAACGAATATGGGGCATGGAAAGTGAGGGAGACTGAAGAGACTTCAGGTTTTCGTTTTGGGTGACTTAGTTCTATCCATGATGGTGGAAGGCAGCTATGCTCACCACTATACCCCCAACGCTGTGGTATCCATTAGGATGGGTGACAAGAAGAGGACTAAGTTCAGGGGCAGCAAGAGAGAGAATTCATTGGGTTTTGCTCAATGGCGTTTTAGATCTAGAGCCATCTAGGTGGAGATCTCCAGGTGGCTTTGGATATGGGTTTTCAAGCAGAGACTGAGGAGGAGACTGACGCCATATGATCATGCTGGTATGTCATGGGAGGTGAGGAGCCATAATCGGGAGAGTGAGGTGTGGACAGAGCCGTGAAGAAGAGCAGCTGGGGGACTGATTGAGCCAAAGAGGGGCTGAGGGGACGGAGAAGAACTATAAAAAAGGTAGAAAGGATTTCAGGAAAGAGCATGACCTCAGCGTCCACTGGAGGGAGAAGTTTTACCTGGGATTGGGGCAAAGCCAATTAGGACCACAACCACAGATACCTGCAATTGTCCCACTAAGTCTCAGTGGTGTCCCCAGCACACCCCTCTCTATGTCTCTTCTCTCTGCTCCCAGCACTGCATTGGTGGAGGAGGATTCTTCCCAGAGGGCAATCCTGTGCAGTGTGGGGATTTCTCCGCCTTTGACTGGAACGGATATGGAAGACACGTTGCTTACAGCTCCAGCCAGGAGATAACTGAGGCTGCTGTGCTCCTGTTCTACCGCTGAGAGCTGGGTGGTGGGAGACGTGGAGCCCAGTCCTAACCCCAGGTTCTCAGAGATGGAAACACAGAATGCTAACAAGGAGGAGAGGAGAATAAACCTCGTTTTTTTCCCATTCTGTGTTTTTGAGTTCTTTGTACAAAGTGACTGAGACCCGGAAGGATCTTTTCAAAATAATGCCTCTTGTTCTGTGGATTTCCTCTTTAGACCCCCTGGGTTTGGAGCGTCAAGTCTCAGGTCCCAGCATACATGTTTTCCCCTTCTTTCTAGGGAACTCCTGAGTGAGACTGAAGACCAGAGGAAAATCTTGTGAATTTTCCTACCATGCAGTTCTTGGTTAATCCAATAAACATCATGAAGAAGAAAAGATGATGATGATTGAGATTCAGTAGGAAAGAAAGAAATGGCAGGGTCAAACTGCCTGCTCCCTTTATTCCCCTGCCTTTGATACTCAGAACCATGTTCCCAAAATGATTCGAGTGGCGGTTCCAATGTGCTTCCTTGGGGATGGTTCTCAGAGCACCAAGAAATTCATAGACCACCAGCTGCGTGTCCTGCAACTCAGCTAAACTTTGACCCACAGATGCCAGGAGACAGTTTGAGGTCCCAGTGTGAAAGCCTGTGTCCTACAAGACTGTCCCTCGAGTCTCCCAGTTCAGGTGCCACTTACGGAGTCCAGATTGTCACCTGCACTTTGACTGAGTGGCCATAGATTGGGGATGCCAAAGATTCCTCATTGGGTTCAGTTAATTTGCAGGAGTGGCTCATAGAACGCAAAGAAATGTTTTACTTTGCAGATGATAAGCTCATTATAAAAGAGCATAATTCAGGAAGAGCCAGCTTGGAGGGAGGGAGGGAGTCCAGGGGCACAGTAGGGGGAAAGGGCACAGAGCTTCCTTGGCCTTTCTGAGCCCGGCACTGTCCCCTGGGTCCCCGTAGTCACCAGCCCAGAAGCTCTCCAAACCCTGTCCTTTTTTGGGTTTTTACAGAGGCTTCATGACACAGGCATGATTGATGAAATCGTTGATTAGTGTAATTGATTCAAATTCCCACCTCTGTTTTCCCAGGAGGGTCTGAGTAGGTGGGATTGGAATTTTCATCCCTCACATCACAGGGCTGGTTCTCACTTCATTAACATAAGCAAAGACACCCCCCCCCATCTTTTTTCTTGATCACTTCTGAAATTCCAAAGGTTTCAGGACCTCTAGGCCAGAATCAGGATGGAGGTCAAATTAATATTTCATATTGTAAATCACAACACGACACTCCTCAGGGATACATGTGGCCGGCAAGGTCTGGGCTCCCAGCTTCAGGTGCTTATTCCAAACGGGAACCAAAGGTTCCAGTGAGGTCTCCGTGTATCATCTGTGGGAAAACAGGACGCTGATGACATCAGTTCTGGCTTGTGTGCAGATGAGACATTTTATGTTATTTTTATTATTTATTATTTTTAAATTTTTTATCTTTTCTAGGGCTGCTCCCGTGGCATATGGATGTTCCCAGGCTAGGGGTCCAATTGGAGCTGTAGCCACTCGCCTCCGCCAGAGCCACAGCAACATGGGATCCGAGCCGCAGCTGCGACCCAAACCACAGCTCACAGCAACGCCGGATCCTTAACCCACTGAGCAAGGACAGGGATCAAACCTGCAACCTCAGTGTTCCCAGTCAGATTCGTTATCCACTGTGCCACCACGGGAACTCCAGATGAGACCTTTTATACTCTTGCTTAGAATGCAAATCTGATTATAACATCCCCTACCACTCACTACTGCACTCTTTCTGCTGCGCTCTCTATAGATTAGGGCAGAAAATCTCAAATAGGGTGGGAGAGGCATAATATCTCTTCTCAGGTAGGGCTGCCAGATTTAGTAAGTAAAAATACGGGAGATCCACTTACATTTATTTTTCATTTTTATTTATTTATTTATTTATATTATCTTTTTTTGTCTTTTTAGGGCCGCACCCACGGCATATGGAGCTTCCCAGGTTAGGAGTCTAACGGGAGATGTAGCCGCCAGCCCACGCCACAGCCACAGCCATGCCAGATCTGAGCCTCGTCTTCGACCTACACCACAGCTCACAGCAACGCTGGATCCTTAACCCACTGAGCAAGGCCAGGGATCGAACCTGCAACCTCATGGTTGCTAGTCGTATCCGTTTCTGCTGCACCACGACAGGAACTCCTAAAATTTTTTCATCAAATAAACTTTTTGAAGAATAAGTCTCATATACCCATATGCATCCCCAGGTTGTAAGCTCACAGCTTAATAATCTTTCAGAGTGAACATGCTTGTGTACCCACCAACCATACGAAGGAAAAGAACCTTGGGGAGTGCCCTGATGGCTCAGCAGGTTAAGGTTCCAGTGTTGTCACTGGTTACTGCTGTGGCTTGGGTTTGATCCCTGGCCCAGCAATGGATGCTGGCTCTCCCACCCCCAAAAAGGAAAAGGACCCGGGCGGTCCCTCAAAGGTACCATTTGCCTCTTGCCAGTCATTAAGGCATCGACTTTAAAATCTAGAAGACCAATTGGTGATTCCTAGAAACAGGGCCATTTTGCCATATCAGAATACATCTTACACTGTGGTGGCCTCCGCAGAGCCTGTTGTCATATGGGCCCTCTCCTTTCCTCCCAAGCCCACAAGCCATTAGACACAAAGGCACATGGAGGAGGGCTTTTTGAGTCTTTGCTTTGAGGCCATGCTCTCTGGGGAGAGGCACTAGGAAGCAGAGAGTAAGCCCAACAATGATAAGGAAGTCAGTGTTGGAGTTCCCGTTGTGTCTCAGTGGTTAGTGAACCCGACTGGCATCCACGAGGACTCGGGTTTGATCCCTGGCCTCGCTCAGTGGGTTAAGGATCTGGGGTTGCTGAGAGCTGTGGTGTAGGTCGCAGATGCGGCTCAGATCCTGCTGTGGCTGTGGCGTGGTCTGGCAGCTGCAGTTCTGACTGGACCCCTCGCCTGGGACCCTCCATATGCTTTGGGTGCCGCCCTAAAAAGATGGCAATAAAAAAATTACCATTGTTTTTAAATTATTTTCTAGGTTTAGTACAGCTAGGATGAAAATTCCAAGAAGGTATCATTGTTAAACTTCAATAATAATCAAAGAAATGTAGATAATCAAATGAATGCCCATAATTTAATTTTTAAATTTTTTTGCTTTTTAGGGCCACACCTGCGGCATATGGAAGTTCCTAGGCTAGGGGTCGAATCGGAGCTATATCTGCTCGCCCACAGCCATAGCAACATGGGATGGAAGCTGCGTCTGTGACCTACACCAACTCATGGCAACACCAGGTCCTTTAACCCACTGAGCGAGGCCAGGAATGGAACCTGCATCCTCATGGATACTAGTCGGATTTGTTTCCATGGCACCACAAGGGGAATTCTAAGTTTGCCTTTAAAAAAATTTCAAGTTGACCAAAACATGATAAATCATAGTTTCTAGTAGTGGATTTGGTTCTGTTTCAATCCCATCCCCTCTCCCACCCCACCCCTTGTTTCTTTTAATATCACTAGCAAAATATTCAAATTCTCAGCCTCCTTTGTATCTAGTGACGGCCATGTAAAAAGTGCTGGTGAGCAGAAGTCTAATTGCTCTTTGTTCCTTCTTTTTTCTTCTTTCTCCTTAGGATACAGATATGAAGATTGGAGAGACGGTAGCCATTCTGTGATCATGAGGCTGAAAAACCACTACATACAGAGGGTGGTGAGGCAGGAGCATCAGAGAAGTCAAGTACCCTCTTGACATAATTGAGACTCACATCAGTCCTGTGTTGTCTACCCTGGAATATTTTTTTCCTTTTTTTTTAGGGCTGCACCTGCGGCATATGGAGGTTCCCAGGCTAGGGGCTGAATCAGAGCTGTAGCTGCTGGTCTTCACCACAGCCACAGCAATGTCAGATCCGAGCCAAGTCGGCAACCTACACCACAGCTCACGGCAATGCCAGATCCTTAACCCACTGAGCAAGGCCAGGCATCAAACCTGCGTCCCAATGGATGCTAGTCAGATTTGTTAACTGCTGAGCCATGACAGGAACTCTTACCCTTGGAATTTTTGTTTTGTGGCAGATAACCCACTGGACCTATTTAGGCTGCTATAACGATTTTTTTCTATTGTTTGTGGCCAAATATAATCCTTGGGTAGGGGTTCAAGAGATGGACTTCCTTAGGACTTCTTTGGGTTGCCGGGGGGTGGGGGTTTGGGGGAACGAAAAGGGGGAAGGGGTTAAGAAGTGCAGATGTCCAGTTATAAGAAAGGTAAATCATGAGGCTATAATGTACAGCATGGGGGATAGAGTCAATCATATTGTATTAACTTTGTAAGGTAGCAGATGATAACTAGACTTATCGTGTGGTAACCACCTGCAGTGTGTAAAAATGTTGAATCACTATTTGTGCACCTAAAACTAATACAATATTGTATGTCAAGTATAGTACAATAAAAAAAGAAGAAAGAATTGGACCTTTTATTTTTTTTATTGCACCTACGACATGTGGAGGTTTCGCAGGCTAGAGGTCTAACGCTTGATCCTTAACCCATTGAGCAAGACCAGCGATCGAACGTGCAACCTCATGGTTCCCAGGTGAATTTGTTTCCGCCGCACCACGATGGGAACTTTAAGAAGTGGACCTTTTGATTCGCCACTGATAGAAATAAAAATTGGCACAAAGTTATCTGGCAGGCTATAGAGATAACTTCAAAAATGTTTATAGATGTGTTTACTCCAAATCTTGGCCTCCTGAATTTACATGGCCCTTGGAAAGTTATTCATATATCAGAGCCTCAGTTTCTTTTTCTTTCTTTTTTTTTGTCTTTTTGCCATTTCTTGGGCCGCTCCCGCGGCATGTGGAGGTTCCCAGGCTAGGGGTCCAATCGGAGCTGTAGCCATCGGCCTACGCCACAGCCACAGCAACACAGGACCCAAGCTGCATCTGCGACCTACACCACAGCTCATGGCAACGCCGGATCGTTAACCCACTGAGCAAGGGCAGGGACCGAACCCGCAACCTCATGGTTCCTAGTCGGATTCGTTAACCACTGCGCCACGACGGGAACTCCAGAGTCTCAGTTTCTTTAACTGAATATAGATAGTACAGATAATGATAGTAAAGTTCTCACATGTTGTTCTTATAAACATTAAATGGAAGAACACTGCAGCCCTTAAAAGACTACCTGGCTTATGGTAACTGCTTGATTCATGCTAGCTATTATTACATTGTATTCTTTTTTTTTTTTGCTTTTTAGGTATGTGCTGGCAGCATATGGAGGTTCCCAGGCTAGCGGTCAATTGGAGCTGTAGCCGCCAGCCTACACCACAGTCACAGCAACATCAGATCAGAGGCGGGTCTGCAACCTACACCACAGTTCACGGCAATGCTGGATCCTTCACCCACTGGGTGAGGCCAGGGATCAAACCTGCAACCTCATGGTTCCTAGTTGGATTCATTTCTGCTTTGTCGCAATGGGAACTCCATTGTATTCTTGAGAGTTTTGAAAAGCTTACTTAAATTCCATTTCACTCACTCATTAGGAAGACATTTTGGGGCACTTTTGCTGAAGAATCATTGTGCCATGTATTGTGGAAATCTGTGAAAGAGATGTAAAGAAAACAAAGACAAGTTCATAGAATTACAGAGTGGAGTGGGAGAGAGGATGGAGTCAGGGAAATGGCAGGGAGAGACGTACACGTGAGCAAATTACTCAAACCCTACGAGTGCACTTTTTTCTACATAATTCAAGAGACTAATGGGTTAAAAATATTAGTAGTGTGTTTTTGGACACTCAATGTATAAAGATGTAATTTTACGACATCTGCTACAGAAAGGGCTAGGGCAGAGATATATAGGAAGCGAGATTTTGTATGATATTGAAGTTCAGCTGCTGTAAATTAAAATACAGTGTTATAACTTCAATGTGTTACATCATCTCCTTGTAAAGACAAATAAAATAACCATAGAACATACATAAAAGGAAACGAGGAAATAGTTTAAATGTTTCACAGCAAAAAAACTGTCAACTAAGCACGAAAGCAGGCAGTGATGTATGAGTTGAAAAATGAAAATCTACAAGACATATAGAAAAGAAAGCAAAATGATAGAAGTCCCTCCTTACCACTAATCATTTTATTTATTCATTCATTTATTTATTCATTTATTTACTTTTTGGTGCACCCACGGCATGTGGAAGTTCCCAGGCCAGGGATCAAACCTGTGTCACAGCAGTGACCTGAGCCAGATCCTTAACCCGCTGTACCACAAGGGAACTCATCAGAATTACTTTAAATGAAAGTGGGTTAAATTCTGTAACCAAAAGACAGAGATGGCAGAATCGATTAAAAAAAATGGTGATCCTGGAGTTCCCATCATGGTGCAACACAAACAAATCTGACTAGGAACCATGAGGTTGCAGGTTGGATCCCTGGCCTTGCTCAGTGGGTTAAGGATCCGGCGTTGTCGTAGGTTGCAGACGCAGCTCAGATCTGATGTTGCTGTGGCTGTGGTGTAGGCCAGCAGCTGTAGCTCCTATTGGACCCCTAACCTGGGAACCTCCATATGCCTCAGGCATGGCCCCAAAAAGCAAAAAAAAAAAAAAAAAAAAAAAAAAAGGTGGTTCAAATCTATGCTGTCTCTAGGAAACTCACCTTAGATTTGAAGATGCAAATAGGTTGAAAGGGAATAAAAGTGAAAGGAGGAAAAAAGATATTCCATGCAAATATTAACTAAAAGAGAGCAGGGGAGGTATACTTGTATTAGACAAAACAGACTTTCAATTAAAAAAAAAAACTGCAAGAGACAAAGGACATGATGCATTAATAAAGCCTCGCTATAGCAAGAAGATACAGCAATTATAAACATGTATGTAACTAAAACCAGACCATTGAAATTTTTTTTGGAAGGGGGGCCATACCCATGGCATAAGGAGGTGCCCAGGTTAGAGGTCCAATTGGAGCTGTAGCTGATGGCCTACACCAGAGCTCACAGCAACGCCAGATCCTTAACACACTGAGCAAGGCCAGGGATCGAACCCACAACCTCATGGTTCCTAGTTGGATTTGTTTCTGCTGCGCCACAACGGGAACTCCCAGACTGTTAAAATTTATAAGGCAGAGACGGACATAATTGAAAGGAGACATACTTCCACAGTAGGCACGAAACTCCTAAGGGAAAGGGGTGGGAGACTTAATCACCAAACCTGAACTGCCCTGAATTCTCCTTCCAACGTGTGGAGGAGCTTTCCCCTATGTCTCTCTCCTTCCATGAGCTTCTTGGAATGAAGCATTCCTTGCTAAGTTAGGCTCCTTTGCTTGTTTTGAAAACTTTCTGGGGGCTGCAGCTGAGTCCTTTAGGAGGAAGGCCCAATGATGCCTCTGCCCATCGGTCAATGGAGAGAAAAACTGGTTTTTTGTTTCTGTTTTGGCCGTGCCTGTGGCATGCAGAAGTTCCCAGTCCAGGGATCAAGCCTGTTGCACAGCAGCAACCCAAGACACTGCAGTGACAATGCCGGATCCTTAACTCAAGCTCCACAAGAGGACTTTGGTTTTCTTAGGGCTAGATGAGGCTCAGCACAGAATCCTAGACTTAGAACTTACCATGGTTTAGGGCCGCTCCTGCAGCATATGGAGATTCCCAGGCTAGGGGGCAAATCGGAGCTGTAGCTGCTGGCCTACATCAGAGCCACAGCAATGCCAGATCCGAGCCGTGTCTGCAACCTATACCGCAGCTCACAGCAACACTGGATCCTTAACCCACTGAGCAAGACAGGGATTGAACCTGCAACCTCATGGTTCCTAGTCAGATTCATTTCCACTGTGCCATGACAGGAACTCCAAGATCTTAATCTTGTGTTTATATGCTGAATGATCTGAGACAAGGATCCGAATTCACTTTTTCCACATGGATAACCAAGTCTTCCCACTCCACTTATTGAACAGTCCCTCTTTTCCCCAGTAATTTGCCATGCTATTTCTGTTTTTTATCAAAGTGTCCTATATATGTGGTTCTGTATCTTAACAACTGGCCAGTTTCTTGACCTTCTCTAATTTCATACTATCTTAATTACTATGGTATTTATAACACATATTTATAGCTATCATAAGTTCTTTCTCTTTCTCCCCCTCTTCCTCTTTCTTCTTTTTCTTCTTGGAGTTAGACATTGAAATGATGATCTGTCAAATGATAATTTTTCTGAGAGATGGCCACAGAATAATACGGCCAAAAACTGTTTCAGGATCAAAATACTATATACAGAGACATGTCTTTCTCATGGTGGTTAGAAAGGTGGAAGAGAGGGGTGACTTAACAAAAACCTATTTTCACTATTAAAATATCATTTTGGCACTGTCAGCGTGATGTTTGTATGCCTGACATTAACACATTATCACAGCACAAACTGAGACATGGAAAAGGGCTGGCAAAAGATAACCTGGATGTTCTCCCAGGTACAATTTTTCAGCAGATGTTAGTCTCCAAGAAAATTTGGTTGGCTGTCAGTATGTGAAGAAATCAGTATGAGGTGAGTATTTTTTTAAGAAAATATGAATTTTTTTCTACCTTACAGTTTATAAATGTATTTTAAAACACTAAAAAAAAATGAGTGAAAACGCTAAAAAAAAAAAAAAAAAAAAAAAAAAAAGAACTTACCATGGGAGTTTCCACTGTGGCTCAGTGGTTAATGAATCCGACTGGGAACCATGGGGTGTCAGGTTCGACCCCTGGCCTTGCTCAGTGGGTTAAAGATCTGGTGTTGCCATGAGCTGTGGTGTAGGTGACAGATGTGGCTCGGATCCTGCGTTGCTGTGGCTCTGGTGTAGGCCAGTGGTTACAGCTCCGATTCGACCCCTTGCCTGGGAACCTCCATATGCCGATGGTGTGGCCCTAAAAAGCCAAAAAAAAAAAAGAACTTACCATGAATTTCGTTTACTTCCATGGGAAGTTATATAAGGTTATAATATTTAAGAAATTGCCAATTGAGTATTAAAAAGGTAAAATCCTGAGCATCTGTTATCAATATCATTTTACATAAAAGCATTTTAACGACAAGCTCACAGTCACAGAGTAAATATAGTTCTTTAGCTTGGATATATCTAGTTCCATGGGAGGATAAAAAATATATCTCTATATTTATATGTGTATATATATATACACACAATTTTATATATTTGTATTTTGCCACAGCTTTCAGCAACTTGATGTGAAGATCTCAATTCCCAGACTGGGACCTGAACCCGGGGTTGCAACAGTGAATGTGCCGAGTCCTAACCATTAGACCACCAAGGAACTCCCTGCTATTTCATTTTATTTTTTTTGTCTCTTTAGGGCTGATTCCACGGTATATGGAAGTTGCCAGGCTGGAACTCTCTGTTCTTTTTTTTTTTTTTTTTTTTTTGTCTTTTGTTTTTTGAGGGCTGAACCCGCGGCCTATGGAGGTTCCCAGGCTAGGGATCGAATTGGAGCTAAAGCTGCCAGCCCATGGCATGGCCACAGCAACGCCAAATCCGATCCGCATCTGCAACCTACACCACAGCTCAAGGCAACGCCAGATCCTTAACCCACTGAGCGAGCCCAGGGATCGAACCCGGAACCTCATGGTTCCTAGTTGGATTCATTAATCACTGAGCCACTATGGGAACTCCTTCTTTCAGGTTTAGATGGAAGAGTATCTAATGAAGGTGAGAAAATTTGGGTTTAGGGACATCTTGGCAAGAAATATTTAGCTTACGTATTCATTTATTAAAGCATTCCTTTTATTTTTATTTTTATTTATTTATTTATTTATTTTTTTTTTTTGGCTTTTCAGGTCCGAAATGCAGCATATGGAAGTTTCCAGGCTAGGTTTTTTTTTGTTGTTGTCGAGTCACAAGGTTGTAAAGATTAAATGTGTGTTTCAACTGAATCTGTATTGTTTGTATAATTATAAAACTTTTTTTTTTGTCTTTTGTCTTTTTAGGGCTGCACCCATAGCATGTGGAGGTTCCCAGGTTGGGGGTCAAAGCAGAGCTGCAGCTGCAGGCCTACACCACAGCCACAGCAACTCGGGATCCAAGCCGAATCTTTGACTTACACCGCACCTCATGGCAATTACAGATCCTTAACCCACCAAGCAAGTCCAGGGATCGAACCTGCTTCCTCATGGATGCTAGTCAGATTTGTTTCTGCTGAGCCATGACGGGAACTCCTAAAAACATTTTAATTTTGAGAAATATTTAAAAAATCTGGGAGTTCCCTTGTGGCACAGTGGGTTAAGGATCTGGCATTGTCACCACACCTGCCCAGAGGAGGATTTGATCCCTGCACTGGGAAGTTCCACATGCCATGGGCAAGGACAAAAAGAAAAAAAAAAAAGAAAAAGAAAAAGTTCTGTTCCAGAGAGACCCTGAAATATTTCCTCCCAGCCCTAATCTTGGAGAGAGTCTAGCATGATTTGCAAACCCAAGGATCAATGAATTATTCCTGGAAACAGGGACTTTCCTGATCTATGCAGACCTTAGGCTGGTGGGGGTCTGCAGGTCCAGCTTCTCACCTGGGCTCCCCAAGCTGCAGATCATTTGACACCATGAGGTTTATTCAGGCAGGTTTGTGTGACTGACATCCTTTTGATGCCATCTGGGGAGGTGGCACTAGGCAGCAGATGGTGAATTCCGCAACCCTAAAGAGATTAATATTATCTAGCGTTTGTGTAGTGTTTTAACATCTATAGAGCTCTACATACACAAATCTTCCGGTTTGAGCCTCAGGACAGCCTGGGTGTGATGGGTGTTAATATCCTCCCTCCGAGGGGTGATAAGAGTTTGTTTTCCCGACCTTGCTGCTATACTGTCTTGTTCTAATTCTTGCTTCTGGGCCTTTAGTTGTGCGTCTTCCTCCTTGCTTAAGTGCCCGCTCAGAGGGATCTTTTGGATCTGGGTCTCGTTAGGCCTAGAATGGGAGCTTCAGCTCTGTGCTTCTAGCCCCTGATGCTAGGTGGAGACCTTTGGCCAGGTGGCTGCAGGCCCTGCCGTGCGGTGTGGTGGGTAGGATGGATTTTTGAGCATCTTTGGCTGAGAAATATCTCTTCTGAGTTGGAGTAAAAGCTGAACTGTGTCTTCCGAATGCACCAAGATGTTTTGAGGTGACAGTAGTTATTCCCAGGGTAACAGTGAGCACACGTACTGTCAAATTCCCGGGCTCTCTGCTGTGTGTGGGTTCCACCTGCCTGCTCCTCATCTCACTAGGGTTCTCATCAAACCCCTATTGCTATTGAACAGTGAGAACAGTGATACTTAGAGAAGTGAGACGACCAGTTCTCTAATGAGCTAGAGGCAGGTATACATATGTTTCTCAAGGCTTCTCATCCTGGTCCAATCAACCACTAGGGCGTATGGCAAAGGTGAGAAGTAGAGTAAACTTTCATGGTGATTCTTGTTCTAGGGGAAATGGAATGGGTTCTGTTTCTTGAATTTTCAGGGCACATTTTGTAATTTAGTAGAACAACTCATATTTCCCAGTTTGGGCCACAGAGAAATAAGTAAATAATCAATAATAGCGGGTGGTATTGACAACATAGTTACTACTAAATATAATTGAAACTTATTTGGATGCTTTAACTACTATATATATATATATATATATATTTACTTATGGTTCATGCAGTTGTGATCACTTTAGTTTTTACAACTATTTTATGTTACAGAACAGCTCTATGAAGTCAGGCCTGTTAAACATTTCATTTTAAACCTTAGATACACATTTAGATGTTAAACATTTAGATACTAGAGAAATATCTAGAAATTTGGACTGACATCCCGTGATAATTTACAGTGTGGTCAAATACAGCATTGACTTTATTTATGTAAGTTTATTTTTATAATTTTTTTTTTTGGCTACACCTGTGGCATGTGGAAACCCCCAGGGCAGGATTTTTAGGGCTTTACCTGTGGCATGTGGAGGTTCCCAGGCTAGGGGTCGAATTGGAGCTGCATCTGCTGGCCTATAGCATAGCTCATGGCAATGCTGGATCCTTAGCCCGCTGAGCAAGGCCAGGGATGGAACCTGCAACCTCATGGTTCCTAGTCGGATTCGTTAACTGCTGAGCCACGATGGGATCTCCGCTCCTGGAGATGTTAAGCAATATATTCTTTTGAGATTCCTTATATTTATTTTATTGTAAAATTCTCACAGTGGGTTAAGGATCTGGGGTTGTCAATGCAGTGGCTTGGGCCACTGCTGCGTTGTAGGTTCTATCCCTGGCCTGGGAAGTTCCACATGCAAAAGGAAAAATAGATTCACTTACAAGCAGAGATCAGGTTCATTGATTTCATAAAATTATACTGAGATTTTACGGAGGTTAGGTTATGTGATAATTCAAGGAGGAGGCAGGTGAGTTTGAACACAGAGGGGTATGACACTAACGTTTTATTCTTATCGTCAAGATCAGGGGTTGGCAAATGATGGCTCAAGGCCTGTTTTGTATGGCCAGTGAGCTGAGCATGGTTTTACATATATAAAGATTGTTAAAAGTAAGCAAGCCAACAAAAAACCAAGAATATGCAGCAGGTGTTCCTGCTGTGGCGCAGCGGGTTAAGATCCGGTGTTGTCTCTGTGGAGGTGCAGGTGTATTCCTCGGCCTGGTGCAGTGGGTTAAGTATCTGATGTTGCTGCAGCTATGGCCTAGGTTGAAGCTGCAGGTTGGATTGATCCCTGGCCCAGGAACTTCCATATGCCATGGGGTGCAGCCAAAAACAAAAACAAAAAAAACAGAGAGAGAGAGAGAGAGAGAGAGAGAGAGAATATGTAGTCATGAAGTAGTCTATACAATATTTACTATCTATCCCTTTTCAGGGAAAGTTTGTTGACACCTGTTTGAGATGATCTATTTAATGGGGAAATTAGACAGGTAAGGAAATAATGAGCTTGAAATTGTAAAAAGGAAAGGGATTGTAAGTAAATTAAATGGAAAGAGAAACCAACTTTCATGATACAATAAACGTTTAAAAATTACCATTGAGGCGTTCCCTTTGTGGCTCAGCAGTTAAGGAACCTGACTAGCATCCATGAGGATGTGGGTTTGATCCCTGGCCTCTCTCAGTGGGTTAAGGATCCGGCACTGCCGTGAGCTGTTGGTGTAGGTTGCAGACTTGGCTCGGATCCTGAGTTGCTGTGGCTGTGGTGTAGGCTGGCAGCTACAGCTCCAGTTCAACCCCTAGCCTGGGAACCTCCATGTGTCATGGTGCGGCCCTAAAAATACAAAAAGACAAAAACAAACAAACAAACCATTGTTTCTAAATTATTTTCTAGGTTTAGTACAACTAAGATCAAAATTCCAATGTTATCATTGTTAGACTTCAGTTCTAATCAAAGAAATGTAGATAATCAAATAAATGTACTTTTTTTTGTCATCTCTAGAACCACGTCTGAGGCATATGGAGGTTCCCAGGCCAGGGGTTGAATTGGAGCTGTAGCCTCGAGCCCACACCACAGCCATGGTAATGCGGGATCCAAGCCTTGCCTTTGACCTACAGCACAGCTCACTGCAACGCCAGATCCTTAACCCACTGAGCGAGGCCAGGCCTGAACTTCATGGTTCCCAGTCGGATTCGTTAACCACTGAGCCGTGACGGGAACTCCTAAATGTATGTAATTTTATTTTATTTTATTTTATTTTATTTTATTTTATTTTATTTTTGTAAATGTACATATTTGAAAAAAATTATTATTATTATTATTATTTTTTGCTTTTTAGGGCCACACCAGTGGCATATGGAAGTTTCTAGGCTAGGGGTCGAATCAGAGCTATAGCTGCCAGCCCACAGCCACAGCACCTTGGCATCTGAGCCCCGTTTGTGACCCATACCAAGTCATGGCAACGCCAGATCCTTTACCTCACTGAGCGAGGCCAGGTATCGAACCTGCATCCTCATGGATACTAGTTGGATTTGTTTCCACAATGGGAACTCCAAGTTTGCTTTTTAAAAACATTTCAAATTGACAAAAACATGACAAAACTCAGTTTCTAGTAGTGGATTTGGCTTATATTTCAATCCCATTACCCCCTCGTTTCTTTTAATATCAGTGGCAAAATATTCAAATTCTCAGCCTCCTTGGTGTCTAGTGATTGCCATGTAAGAAGTGCTGGTGAGTGGAAGTCTAATTGCACTTTGTCCATTCTTTTTTCTTCTTTCTCCTTGGGATATAGAAATGAAGATTGGAGAGACAGTAGCCATTCTGCGATCATGAGACTGAAAAAAAATTACATACAAAGGGTGGTGAATAGTTGGAGCCTCAGTCCTGTGTTGTCTATCCCTGGAATTTTTTTTCTTTTTTTCTCTTTTTTAGGGCGGAAGGTGTGGCACATGGAGGTTCCGAAGCTAGGGGCTGAATCAGAGCTGTAGCTGCCGGCCTACACACAGCCACAGCAATGTAGGATCCGAGCCACATCTGCACTCTATACCACAGCTCATGGCAATGCCAGATCCTTAACTGCGAGGACAGGGATCGAACCAGAAACCTCTTGGTTACTAGTCGGATTCATTTCTACCGCGCTGCAATGGAAACTCCCAGACTGTTAAACTTTTCTTTTTTTTTTTACTTTTTATATAATGATTTTTATTTTATTTTTCGTTATAGCTAGTCTACGGCGTTCTTTCAATTTTCTACTGTACAGCATGGTGACCCATTACACATACATGTATACATTCTTTTTCTCAAGTAACCATGCTCCATCATAAGTGACTAGACATAGTTCCCAGTGCTGCACAGCAGGATCTCATTGCTTATCCATTCCAAAGGCAATAGTCTGCATCTATTAACCCCAAACCGTTAAAATGTATAAGGCAGAGACGGACATAATTGAAAGGAGACATACTTCCACAGTAGGCACGAAACTCCTAAGGGAAAGGGGTGGGAGACTTAATCATCAAACCTGAACTGCCCTGAATTCTCCTTCCAACGTGTGGAGGAGCTTTCCCCTATGTCTCTCTCCTTCCATGAGCTTCTTGGAATGAAGCATTCCTTGCTAAGTTAGGCTCCTTTGCTTGTTTTGAAAACTTTCTGGGGGCTGCAGCTGAGTCCTTTAGGAGGAAGGCCCAATGATGCCTCTGCCCATCGGTCAATGGAGAGAAAAACTGGTTTTTTGTTTCTGTTTTGGCCGTGCCTGTGGCATGCAGAAGTTCCCAGTCCAGGGATCAAGCCTGTTGCACAGCAGCAACCCAAGACACTGCAGTGACAATGCCGGATCCTTAAGTCACAGCTCCACAAGAGGACTCCTGGACTTTGGTTTTCTTAGGGCTAGATGAGGCTCGGCACAGAATCACAGACCTAGAACTTACCGTGAATTTCATTTACATCCATGGCAAATAATATAAAGTTATAAAATTTATGAAATTGCCAATTAAGGATTAAAAAGGTAAAATTGAGCATCTGTTATCAATATCATTTTACATGAAAGTATTTTAACAACAAGGACACAGTCACAGAGTAAATAGAGTTCTTTAGCTTGGATATATGTCGTTCCATGTGGTGATAAATAAATATATATAGGAGGATATATATATCACCCTAATATTCATAAATATGTGTATATAAATGATACATATTCATATATATTCATAAATGTGTATACATATTCATATATATTCCTTTTTTTTTTTTTTATACTTTTATTTTTTTTGCTATTTCTTTGGGCCGCTCCCTTGGCATATGGAGGTTCCCAGGCTAGGGGTCAAATTGGAGCCGTAGGCACCAGCCTATGCCAGAGCCACAGCAACGTGGGATCCGAGCCGCGTCTGCAACCTACACCACAGCTCACGGCAACGCCGGATCGTTAACCCACTGAGCAAGGGCAGGGACCGAACCCGCAACCTCATGGTTCCTAGTCGGATGCGTTAACCACTGCGCCACGACGGGAACTCCCGGAATCCAGGTTCTTGTTCACGGCAGTCAAAGAATGAACTCCGCGAACACACCGCAAAGTCTTTATTAAAGGAAAGCAGATAGCTCCCAGGGCTGCTGGGAGAGGGGAGAAGAGCCCCCTTTCTCTATTACCCTATAGGAGTTTTTATTCCTTAAATTTGGGAGAGTATCCGTCCTTGTCCAATAGGGTCTTAGGGGTGGAAATGTCCCATAAATGTCTTATAGTTTCTTTGTCCTTTTCTTCATGTAAACTGAGTCAGAGGGGATTAGGGATTAATGTCCATCTGGGCGTAGGTACACTCCCTATGGTAAACAAGGCCTGTGGGGATGTGCCTCCCTGGAGCCCTTAAGTCACAAATGTTAAAAATGGCCATAGCAAAGGATGCATGGAAGCCCATGCTCCCACACTGGCTACCTGAGTTAATATTCTGCCATATATATATGTCAGAATATGTGTGTGTGTGTGTGTGTGTGTGTGTGTGTGTGTGTGTGTGTGTGTGTATGCCACAGCATGCAGCAGCTTGATGTGAGATCTCTGTCAGCAGACCCGGAATTGAAATCGGGCTGCAGCAGTGAATGTGCTACGTCCTAACCATTAGACCATAAAGGAACTCACTGTTATTTCATTTTATTTTATTTTATTTTTTTAATTAATTAATTAATTAATTAATTTTTTGGGTCTTTTTTGGGCTGAATACACGGCATATGGAAGTTCCCAGGCTAGGGGTCAAATTGGAGCTATAGCTATTGGCCTACACCACAACCTTAGCAACTCCAGATCCAAGCCACGTCTTTGACCTATACCACAGGTCATGGCAACGCCAGATCCTTAACCCACTGAGTGAGGCCAAGGATCAAACCCTCGTCCTCATGGAAACTAGTCAGATTCATTACAGTTGAGCCATGACGGGAACTCTGGAACTCCCTGTTCTTATATTTTTAATGTGGTATGCCAACCACTGGAAATTGTCATGGGCTGCTATGATTTTCAGATTGGAAATCTGTGGCTCTTGGATTCAGTATAAACCCCTCTCATGATAAAAAGCTTTGACATTATTCATACCTGGAGTCAATGAGTTCTTTGAGAAAAAATATTTACCTCCCTTTTCCAGTGACAGAATCACCTACTTCCGCCTATATGTTTTCACAATTTTGAGGAAAGCTTTTGTCATTGCTTTTCAAATATACTTTTGTCTTGCAAAGCAATTCTTAGGAAAACGTTTGTAGCCTCCCATGTTTGCTAAGCTAACATTTTCTACTTTGAGAAGGTCAAGGAAATTAATTACTTAGTAGGCCTGGGGGAACTGGCCTAAGAAAAGACTTCTCAGATGTCTAAGAGTAAGAATTAGAAAAAAAAAAAAAAAAATTGCAGGAATAGACCATGCCCAGGCCTAAAAACTGAGTCTGCCATCAGGAGGTTGCAATTACAAAACAAGCTTTCAGTACTCCAGTACCCAGTGAGAGTCTGTAATTCTGACATGCTAGGGCACTTATTGGGGTAAAACCAGGATGAGCTTTTAAGCAAGAAATGGATATGCTGACATTCTTATTTTAAAGGAGTGTCGTTTTGTTCAATTTGAAATTGTAATGGAAAGTGATCCTTCATGTGTATATTAAGATATTTAAATTCAGTGTCATATGTTTGAAGGACACTAAAATGTGTCATTATACCCCAAGTACTGGGATTTTGGCACTTGAGAGCCCTGAGTTTCAGAAAGTCAGCACAGGCCAAACCTACAGTGCGGTCCCATCCCCTCCCCACTACGCCCATGTTTTAGGGCTGCTCGATTGATTATAGACTCTATAATACAATCATCATTATGCAGCAGTGACTATAGAGGTCACTGAATATACATTTTGGCCATTTATTCTCAATAGCCTCCTGTAGAAAGAGTGTTCAGCAGAGGATCAAGCCATGTGTTGATGCTCAAAGAATGAAATCTGGAAGATTACTCAATCCAGATGGCACTAAAAATGTATGGTTTTATTCCCCCAAATTTTACTAGTCAAATTTTAGAAGCCTGGTGTACTGTGTAGGAACTATATTTCTCAGCTGGTTTGGGTCTGTGTCACTAGTTACTCTACTGCACATGAGACACCGAAAGCTTGCTCTTGTCTGAGGTGCACAGAGTGAAAGATTTTGGGAGTGGTATTTGTGTGCATGTGCTTGTGTGTGTGTGTGTGTGTGTGTGTGTGTGTGTGTGTGTGTGTGTGTGTATGCTGATTGAACATGATCCGATGCCCCCGTTTTAGGGCCATACTTGCAGCATATTGCAGTTTTCAGGCTAGGGGTCAAATCGGAGCTACACTCCGGCCTACAGCACAGCCACAGCAACTCAGGATCCAGGCCATATATCCACCTCCTAAACCACAGCTCATAGCAATGCTGGATCTTTATTTAGTTATTTATTTTTTGTCTTTTGTCATTTTAGGGCTGCACCCACAGCACGTGGAGCTTCCCAGGTTAGGGGTCGAGTCAGAGCTGCAGCTGCCGTCTTTGCCACAGCCACAGCAATGCAGGGTCTGAGCCACATCTGTGACCTACACCACAGCTCACAGCAATGCTGGATCCTTAACTTACTGAGCAAGGCCAGGGATCAAACCCTCATCCTCATGGATACTAGTCAGGTTCCTTATTGCTGAGCCACAACAAGAACTCCAAATACTATTTATGAAGGAATATTTTCCATGCCATTTGGCTGTTGAAGACCCAGAATCAGTCATTCCTTTCATTCCTTCTTGCAGAACGGACCACCCTTTCCTCCCTGAGGTCCTGTCTTTTGTAACATTGAACAAAGGCAGCTGACACATGGGGCTGATGTTGTTTCCCTGATGTTTTCCCTTTAAGCTGCAGTGAGGTAGGCAGAGCACATACTTCCTGAGACACCACAGGTGATGCCTTTAATGATTGCCTTTAGTGATGCACTGAATGATTGAGTCCTGAGATACAAATGATTACCTGAGATATATCCTGATGAAGTGCTATTAGTGGTCCTTGGCTCATGGTTGTACCACACAGCAGAGATGCACGGCAGACAGCTCAGTCCTCTCTCTGCCCTTCCCTCCCTCTCCCACCTTCCAACATAATTCAGACAGTGGTGAAGTGCAGGAGCACAGGTGTAAGTGTCCGTTATTAATACCATTAATATTCTTGGGTTGTGTAGTGGTTTATAAGTGTGGGACTCACCTTCTTTCTCCAGCACTGAACACGGTGAGTGGCTCCTGCACCTTGGACAACAAACAGATGTGTGGCTGGAGGCTCAGAAGTGAGAGGAAGCAGTGGCCTGAACATCAGCCTCTGGTTCCCGAGAGCGGACCCAGCAGCAGAGGTGAGTGATGGGCGTGAGGAATCGTAGGTTCAGTGGTCAGCCAGAGCCTGGGCAGTGGACAGCGCTGAAAGGCGTGGGGCTGAGGGTGTGTGTGTGGGATGGAGAAATTTTGTTTGTTAGCACATGTAGACCCTCTCCTGGGGATTATGGGCTTCAATGGGGATAGGCATTCTCCTCTAATGGGAGGGGATGAAGGCCAGACAAAGTTCAGCTAAAACTGTAGAACTCCTGGGCTGGTGAACCCTGGGAAAGTACCAGGTACACTAAACCAAACTGCATTATGGTTATGAGGCAGAATATTAACTCAGGGAGTCAGCGTAGGAACATGGGCATCGATGCATTCTTTGATGTGGATATTGATTAACCTTTGTGGCTTAAGGGCTTCAGGGAGTAACACCTCCACAGGCCTTGTTTTATTACAGGAAATGCGAATTCCCCACAGCATTTGTTTACTATAGGAAATGTGAATCTCTAGCCCACTCCTCAACTGATGAAAAGAAATGAGAGAAATGGTGATTTAATCTAAGGAAAGAAAAGGACAAAGAAACCATAAAACTTACATGGGACATTTCCAACCCCCAAATCCCTACTGGACAAGGACCAATATAGGTAATTGAGCAAGGCCAGTGGGAGAAAACGACATCTTTCCGGACCCCACGTTGGTGCCCCTTCCCATGCTTAAGGAATAAAAACCCCCATAGGACAATAAAGAAGGGGCCTCTTCTCCCTGCTCCCAGCAGCCCTGGGAACTATCTGCTTGCCTTTAGTAAAGACTTTGCTTGCTTGCTGCCTGTGTGTTCTCGGAGTTCATTCCTTGACTGCCGTGAACAAGAATCCAGATTCTGGTATCATCTTTCCGGTATCAGTTACATATGAGAATATCCCTACTAGGCAAATACACAGTCCTCTAAGGGAAAGGGCCTTCATATATGTAACCCTCAGTTTGTTCAGAAAAAAACATTTGCGTGTGTTTGTGTATGCATATAGAGAAATGGCATGCATAATACATGGGGTAAAATACTATCAATAAGGGAAACTTGGTCAAAGCTATATGTGTGTGTTTGTAATATATTTATTTTTGCAGTGTTGTGTAAGTGTTCAATTATTATTATTTCTTCCCATTTATGGCCGCACCAGTGGCATATGGAAGTTTCCGGGCTAGGAGTCAGATTGGAGCTGCATCTGGGGCCTATGCTACAGCTTATGGTAATGCCCTACTCTTAACCCACTGAGCGAGGCCAGAGATGGAACCCCCATCCCTACAGAGACAATGCATGGTTCTTATCCCCCTGAGTCAAAACAGGAATTCCCTATTCAATCATTTCTTCCTTCTTTCTTCCTTTTTTTTCGTCTCTGCCATTTTCTTGGGCTGCTCCCGCGGCATACGGAGGTTCCCAGGCTAGGGGTCAAATGAGATCTGTAGCTGCCTGCCTACACCACAGCCACAGCAATGCGGGATCCTTAACCCACTGAGCAAGGCCGAGGATTGAACCCGCAACCTCATGGTTCCTAGTCGGATTCGTTTCTGTTGTGTGGCAAGGGGAACTCCCCTATTCAATCATTTCTAACCAAAATGTAGATAAAGGAATGAAACGACAGGGTGAGACATGTCATAATTTGGGTTTGGACAGTGTACAGCACCAGCTTTGTCTGGGAGTGACAGTGTCAGGGAAGGCACGTGGAGAAGTTTCAGGAGAGACTTGAAGGAGGCTGTCTTGGCAGAGGTCTGTGAGGCACTGGGCATCTGACTTGGGAGCAGGACAAGCTTCAGGGAAGAACTGTAAGCACCCATCCATCCCGACAGGTTGTTACATCACGCTCGCTATGTGTGTCCTGAACAGGGTTCCCCCTCCTCAGGGGGTGGCTGTCACTTGTGTGACCAAAAGCACTGCTTCCTGGTTCTCCAGCCAGTCACACATTTCTTCTTGTTGCCAGAGGCTGATGACCTGGGACTTTCAAGGGCAGGAGGCCCAAGGGCAGGGCCTGCAGCCTGCAGTGGGCAGGGCCGGGCAGGGCCTGCATGCTTGCTCTCCCCATAAAAGCTCAACACTTGCCCCCCATCGGGACTCTACTGCAGACAGTAGCCCTGAGCCTCCACCTGGCAGGGAGTTCTCAGCTCCTGGCATCTGTGAAGAAGGAAGGAGGGAGCTCTCTGTGCTGTGAGGAAGGCGTTTCTGAGTCTGAGGGACGGTCTGCGTGTGGGGAGGCAAGATGCCAGCTCAGGTCTGGTCTTGGTCTCAGGGATGGGGAGGGATTTAAGGAGAAAGGAGCCCATGACCAGTGAAGTATTTGTAGGGCTGGATAGGGGTGGGGGCTATTCGAGGAGGTTCCCCAACGGCTAGAAGCCCATACCTTTCCATTTGAGGTTTTCTTAGTGTAAGGTGAGTGCGGAGAAAAAGAGTGTGTTCAGGCAAAGAGAAGAAAATTTATTAGAGGGAAAAGGAGAGGGTGACTGACCCTTGAGAAGAGCCAGCGCCCCGCCCCCCACCCTTCTCTCGGGGCCTTCTTAATCTCCCAGGATGGGAAATTGGATTCCCTGAAGCGTGGGGAGTTTAGTTTATCTTTCGCCTGCAGCTGGACTCTGGTGGTCACACAGTCATGGGAAGTCAGAGGTGTCTCACGGTAGGGTGGTCTCATAATCCTTTTTTTTTTTTTCTTTTTTGGTCTTTTTTGCTATTTCTTGGGTTGCTCCCTCGGCATATGGAGGTTCCCAGGCTAGGGATCAAATCGGAGCTGTAGCCTCCGGCCTATGCCAGAGCCACAGCAACGTGGGATCCGAGCTGCGTCTGCAACCTATACCACAGCTTCCGGCAACACCAGATCGTCAACCCGCTGAGCAAGGGCAGGGACCGAACCCGCAACCTCATGGTTCCTAGTCGGATTTGTTAACCACTGCGCCACGACGGGAACTCCTGGTCTCATAATCTTGAGAAAGCTGGAGGTGTGTGGTGTCCCACAGTGAAAGGGGGGAAAGAGTCTCGTAGTCTTGGAAGAGGAGGCACCAGTGGCGAAAACAGGATGTCCCCTGAGCAAGGTGGTCAGTCTCATGGGTCAGCATAAAGAGCCATTTTAACAATGAGCCCCCATGTAGCCCCTAACACTTACTCAGAAAGTTCAGGGAGAAAGGATGGGAGGAAAAGAAAGGATGGTCCAGCCAGTAACCTTAGGCATCTCTTTTTCCCCTTAGAGGAGTTTTGGGGCCCGATTCTGCCTCCTGCTGTTCCTCTCTGTGGCCACCAGAGGGCAGAGTGCAGGTAAGTCTCTGAGGAGCAGCAATTTCTTCAGCTGCCCTGAGGTGTGCAGTGGAGCAGAGGGACTAGAGCTGGGCTGCAGGCTGAAGTCCTAGCACAGAGGGGAAGTCATGGAGATGCACAGAGGCCAACCTTGCAGCCAACCTGATGTGTCCTGGGTGCTGATTGCTGGCTTCTCCGTGGGTCTGGTCTGAAGAAGGTAGGGTGTTAGTTAAGCCACACCCTGGGGCTCCACTCTGTGCGTTAGGTTGGCTGGCAGGCTCAGGGGAGCCATGGTAAAGTCTGTTCCGTTGTTGCTACTCCTTCTCCTATGGCCTTGGCCTGGGGATTCCCTGAAGGAGCTGGTGGTCAGGGCTGTATGACAGAGGAGGCTCAGGGGCGGCATGGTAAAGACTGCCCCCTTCTGGGTGAGCTAGGGGAGGAGAGAGAGAAATTAGGAGTTTGGAATTAATATGCACATGCTACTGTATATAAAATAGTCAAACAACAGGGACCTTCTGTGTAGCACAGGGAACTATACTCAAAATCGTGTAAAAACTTATAATTGAAAAGAATCTGAAAAAGAATATCTATATGTATATCTCCAAATTACTTGGCTATACTCTAGAGACTAACACAATATTATTAATTAACTATATTTTATTTTTTTCTAAAAAAGACTGTTCCCGGAGTTCCCGTCATGGCGCAGTGGTTAAGGAATCCGACTAGGGACCATGAGGTTGCGGGTTCGATCCCTGGCCTCGCTCAGTGGGTTAAGGATCTGGTGTTGCCGTGAGCTGTGGTGTAGGTTGCCGACGTGCCTCGGATCCCGCGTTGCTGTGGCTCTGGTGTAGGCCGGTGGCTACAGCTCCGATTTGATCCCTAGCCTGGGAACCTCCATATGTCACGGGAGCAGCCCTAGAAAAGGCAAAAAGACAAAATAAATAAACAAATAAATAAATATTAAAAAAATAAAAAAGGCAGTTCCCTTCTAGATACTCCTACTCCTATGGCTCTGGCCTAGAGATCCTAGAGGGGGCTGGGTGGTGAGGGCTGTGTCCAGGGAACAACCTTGACTGATCCCCATTCTCACAATTCCACCCCTCAGAATAGGCACAGTGACTTTTTTTTGGCCTCATCCTCCTCATGTGGAGGTTCCTGGGCCAGGGGTTGAACATATGCAACGGTAGTGACATTGCTGGATCCTTAACCCGCTGTGCAACAAGGGAAGTCCATAGTTTTCATTTCTAAATTTTACTTATTTTTATTTTTAAACTTCTCTCCTAGCCCCTCAGAATTTGTTACAATTTTCTGTGTTCTCTTATTTATTTATTTTGCTTTTTAGGGCCACACCTGCGGCATATGGAGGTTCCCAGGCTAGGGGTCTAATCGGAGCTGTAGCCACTGGCCTACACCACAGCCACAGCAACGAGGGTTCCGAGCCGTGTCTGCAACCTACACCACAGCTCACGGCAACACCAGAACCTTAACCCACTGAGCGAGGCCAGGGATCGAACCTGCAACCTCATGGTTGCTAGTCAGATTCATTTCCACTGTGCCACTACGGGAACTCCCCAGTTTTCGTTTTAGTTGAGCAGAAGAATTTGAGTGTTGCGTCTGTACTAGATGTGTGCCAGCTGGTCTTAGCAGAGAGGACCCTGACCTCTGGGGCCTCACAGCACAGTGATGAGCAAATGAAGTGGGCAGAGGCTGGGAGCCCATGACCAGGAAGGGTGGTTCGGTGGCATCAGACTCTTAATGAGAATTATCTTCACATCCTCTAGCAGCGACCCAGTCTGTGGAATGGTTCCCGGAGAACGAATCGTGTGCCCCTTTTCTGTCTTTCCTGCCTCGGAGCTGCAAGGAAATCAAAGAAAGTTGCCATAGAGCAGGTGGTGAGTAATAAACTAGTCCAGCACATCCCCTTTTGATCTTTTTATTTTTTTAATTTTTTTTAATCTAGAGGAGATTCCAGTCATGGAGATCAAGAGGAATGTGCCCGAACTGCGTGTCTTCTCTGAGTCCAGCTTCCAGCCAAGGAGCTGTCCAGTGGGAATACTGAGGCTTTTGGGGCCCCCCTGCCTCTGGCACAGCAGACATGATTTTCTGAACACAGGGAGAATGCAGTGATCCTGGTGACTCTTAGGCTGGTGGGCAGAGCTGTGATGAGTCTAAGCTATTTCCCTCTTTTTCAGCTAAAGTGTTAGCCTGCCACAGTTTCATAGATGCTGGCAGAAAAGACGAGCCTCCTGAGGTGGAGACAGAGAATGTGTTATTCACAGCCACAGCAGTAGTCAGAGTATCAGCTTTTCCCTGTGCTGTCTCCCCGATCCCAGTCCCAACAGGGTGATGTGAGTAGGGCCAGGAGACATCTGAAGATGCAGTGGGTTTGCCAAGCAGGCTGACAGATGGGGCTGGAAAAGATTGGGCAAGCCTTTTTATTTTCGTTTTCATTTTATTTATTTTTTTCGTTTTTGGCCGGCCCACTGCACATGGGTCCAGGAGAGGATCTCTGGGCTTAGGGAACCTGAATGTTATCTAACAGGCAGTGACCATGCCTGCCGTTTACTCTGACTTGTAGAGGCCACATCCTGATGTGGTTGGGTGCTGATTTCTGGCCTCTCCTGGCCAGAGAAGGAGGCGCTGTTCAGAGGGAGTTACCATCTCTGTCTTCTAGGATGTTTGCTCTATAAAGGCTTTGAAAAGATAGCAGGGAGCAAAGGCAGGCATGTCCCTGCTCATAGATGATGTGAAGCGAATTGTCTTCCAGCAAATGGATTGTGTGGAGCCTTCTGAATCCATTCTTTTCTTTCTTGCTTGCTTTCTTTTTCTTTTCTTTTCTTTTTAGCTTTATAGGGCCTTTCTTTCTTTTCTTTTTTTTTCTATTTTTGGCTTTTTCGGGCCACACCTGTGGCATAAGGAGGTTCCCAGGCTAGGGGTTGGATTGGAGCTGTAGCTGCCAGCCTACACCACAGCCACAGCAACGCCAGTTCCGAGTTGTAGTTGTAATTGTAGTCTGTGACCTATACCACAGCTCATGGCAATGTCGGATCCTTAACCCACTGAGTGAGGCCATGGATGGAACCCGCAACCTCATGGTTCCTAGTCAGATTCATTTCTGCTGTGCCACGATGGGAACTCCTGAATGCATTCTTCATCCCGAGGGTCTTTCTGGGTGGGGTCTTGAGAAGAACCCTGTGGTCTCAGACAGGGGCCTGTGGGCTGGTTCCCTCTGCAGATGGCCTGTATTTCCTCCGCACTGAGAATGGTGTCGTCTACCAGACCTTCTGTGACATGACGTCTGGGGGTGGTGGCTGGACCCTGGTGGCCAGTGTGCACGAGAATCTCATGGCTGGGAAATGCACGTTGGGTGACCGCTGGTCTAGTCAGCAGGGCAGCAGGGCCGACTACCCCGAGGGAGATGGCAACTGGGCCAATTACAACACCTTTGGGTCTGCAGAGGCGGCCACCAGCGATGACTACAAGGTTGGTGGCCCTGACCACCCAGCTAGGAAAGGGTAGTTGCTGAGTGTGGCTGGACCCCAGGGTGTGGAAGGGAGGGTGGAGGGTGGGGATGTGGCGGTAGGGCTGGGGAGGGAGAAAGAGAGGATTCCATGTCTTTTTTTTTTTTTTTTTGTCTTTTGTCTTTTGTCTTTTGTAGGGCCGCACCCGCATAGAGAGGTTCTCAGGCTAGGGGTCTAATCAGAGCTGTAGCCACCAGCCTATGCCACAGCCACAGCAGTGCGGCATCTGAGCTGCATCTGCAACCTACAGCACAGCTCGAGGCAATGCCAGATCCTTAACCCACTGAGCGAGGCCAGGGATCGAACCTGCAACCTCAGATTCATTAACCACTGAGCCACGATGGGAGCTCCAGCATTCCATGTCTTGAATCACAACCTCCTCCCAGGCAGTCTGCTGGGTGGTGGCGCACTGCCACCTAGTGGAAGGGGGTGTCTGAGTGCTGCTGGCCACCTGTGCGCCTGGAGCCCAGACCTCTCAACTCAGCAGAGGGCTGAGTGTGGGGTCTGCTGCTGGTTGGGCTTCATGGGCTGGTCAGGCTCATTGCATGTCACTCTCTAGAACCCTGGCTACTATGACATCCAAGCCCGGGACCTGGGCATCTGGCATGTGCCCAACCGGTCTCCCCTGCAGCAGTGGAGGAACAGCTCCTTGCTGAGGTACCGCACCAATACTGGATTCTTCCAGAGCCTGGGACATAATCTGTTTGGACTCTACCAGGTATATGGGGCCACTGGCTGTGGGTGGGGGGTTCTTCCTTTGGTGAATGGAGAGCCAGGTCTTGGGGTAAGGAGTCCGTCTGCTCTGGGTCCCTTTTCACTAGCAGGTGCCTGTGTTTGGCTTTCTCCTACCTGTGGGTCACTGTGATACCTGGGCTGCCTCTTTCAGAGGGATAATGGGCCAGGCAGGGGGAGAGCCCTGTGGGAGAAGGAATGGGGGCAGCGAGGGAGGAGGACAAGGGGCTGGAGGCTGGTGAGGGACCTGGCTGTGGAGAGAAGGGAATCCCTGTTATCCAGGCCGATTTCTACATAACAAGAGAACTGAGGGCGCTAAACCCCCGACTTCCCCATGTGGCAGCCTCTCTACTGGCCTCACACAGCCTCTGTTTTGGGTCCTTGCAGAAATACCCAGTGAAATACGGAATAGGGAAATGTTGGACTGACAATGGCCCAGCCATTCCTGTTGTCTATGACTATGGCGATGCTCAGAAAACTGCGTCTTATTACTCACCCTATGGACAAAGTGAGTGTCTGCTTCCCAAGCCCAGTCATCAGTCCTTTCCCGCACTCTTGGAGCAAGTGTAAATACCAACAATTAATACTTGCTAGCACTTATCGAGCATGTTCAAGATGCCAAGCTCTTACAGAGGAACTTTTTCTTTTTCTTTTTTTCTCTTTAGGGCCGTACCTGCAGCATGTGCAGGTTCCAGGCTACGGGTCCAATTGGAGCTGTAGCTGCCAGCCTACACCATAGCCACAGCAATGCAGGATCTGAGCCGAGTCTGAGACCTATACCACAGCTCAGGGCAACGCTGGATCGTTAACCCACTGAGTGAGGCCAGGGATAGAACCTGCAACCTCATGGTTCCTAGTCAGATTTGTTTCCGCTCTGCCATGACAGGAACTCCTATAGAGGAACTTGACATGGTTCAGTGACATTTAATTATCATGAGAAAACTATGATGTTAGAATTCCTACCTTCTCCATTTTACAGGCTCTAAACTCAGGCTTCTTAACCAATACCCTGTAAGACCTCTTGTAATAGTTAAGGCAAAATTAGGCTAATGTTGACAGGTGAGAACATTCGAAAGTGGTGAGGAAAATTCACTTTAGTTATGATGGATACCTATTATTATTAGTATTTTTTTTGGGGGGGGTGCCACTTCTGCCACATATGGAGATTCCCAGGCTGGGGGTCTAATCGGAGCTACAGTTGCTGGCCTGCACCACAGCCACAGCAGCGCAGGATCCAAGCCGCATCTGTGACCTATACAACAGCTCCCGGCAACGCCGGATAGTTAACCCACTGAGCAAGGCCAGGGATTGAACCCACAACCTCATGGTTCCTAGTTGGATTCATTTCTGCTGTACCACTCGGGAACTCCCGGATACCTATGATTTTTAAAAAGGCGTATTTTTCAGCAAAATAAAGCCACAGAACTTAAGTCTTTAGCGGGAGGATAAGAAAGCAAGGAATGGTAGGTGGGAACATAAAAGCTCATGGTAACTGGATGCAAAGTGTGCCAGCAGGAGCGGATGGCCCATCCCATCATTGTTTATTCCTGCTGGACCTCGGGCACTGTGCTTGCTGATCTTTCAGTGGAGTCTAAGTTCTCCGAAAGCCTTAGGCAGACAAGTGACCTCTTGTGAGCCCCAGCCTTGGTCTTCTTGCCCCCGAAGAGGAGAATTTCTCTTCCATGTAAGCTCAGGGCCAGGATGTAGCAGCCACTGTCCGCAGAGGTGCTGGGCTCCCTGCCCTGTTGGTTTAGGGCATCCTGAACTAGTCAAAGGGAAGCTGGTTCTAGCTCCTCCTTTGAATCCTTGGCTCTTTCTCTGCCTCTTCTTTTCCAGCGGAATTTGTGGCAGGATTTGTCCAGTTCAGGGTGTTTAATAACGAGAGAGCAGCCAACGCCCTGTGTGCTGGGATGAGAGTCACTGGCTGCAACACTGAACATGTGAGTTTGGCAAGACCCATGATTTGTGCATTTGTGTGTGTGTGTTCACCTGCAGGGGGTGTGTTGATGTGTTTCTCCGTGGCTTGCCTTTTTACTCTTTTTTTTTTTTTTTTTGTCACTTGTTTTTTGCCTTTTCTAGGGCCACACCTGCGGCATATGGAGGTTCCCAGGCTAGGGGTCTAATTGGAGCTGTAGCTGCCGGCCTTTGGCAGAGCCACAGCTACACCAGATCCGAGTCACGTCTGTGACCTACAGCACAGCTCACCGCAACACCGGATCCTTAACCTACTGAGCAAGGCCAGAGATCGAACCCGAAACTTCATGGTTCCTAGTCGGACTCGTTAGCCACTGAGCCACGATGGGAACTACGTCTTTTGACTCTTTCGATGGTACTTTGTAGACATAATTTTTCAATTGTTATCATTCTTTTAAAAACTGAGATATGATTGACATGTATCAGTGTATGAGTTCCGGGGTGTAACATAATGATTCTATGTATTTATAAATCGTGACATGATCAGCATAGTAGAGCCAGTCACCATCCACCACCACACATTGCCACAAATAACATAATGATTCTATGTATTTATAAATCGTGACATGATCAGCATAGTAGAGCCAGTCACCATCCACCACCACACATTGCCACAAATAATGTTTTCTTGTGATAAGAACTTTGAAGATCTACTCTCTTAGTAACTTTTATCACATACAATACAGTATTCTTAACTATAGTCGCCATTTCATCCCCAGGACTTATTTTATTTATTTTTATTTTTATTTTTATTTTATTTTGTTTGCTTTTTAGGGTGGCACCTGTGGCCTATGGAGGTTCCCAGGCTGGGAGTCGAATCGGAGCTATAGCTGCTGGCATATGCCACAGCCACAGCCACAGCAATGCGGGATTCGGGCCATTTCTGCAACCTACACCACAGCTCACAGCTAGGCAGGATCCTTAACCCACTGAGCGAGGCCAGGGATCAAACCCACCACCTCATGGTTCCTAGTCAGATTTGTTTCTGCTGTGCCACAACGGGAACTCCCCCAGGACTCATTTTGTTTTGTTTTGTTTTGTTTTGTTTTGCATGACAGAAGGGTTTTTTTTAAATTCTCATGTCTTTATTTATTTATTTATTTTTTCTGCTGTACAGCATGGGGACCAATTTACACATACATGTATGCATACTTTTTCCTCCCATTGTTGTGTTGTTATGTAAGTATCTAGACATAGTTCTCAGTGCTACACAGCAGGGGATCTCACTGTAAATCCATTCCAAGAGCAATAGTTTGCATCCATTAACCCCAAGCTCCTGAAGCCTCCCACTCCCTCCCTGTCTCCCCACCGGGCAGCCACAAGTCTATTCTCCAAGTCTATTATTTTCTTTTCTGTGGAAACGTTCATTTGTGCTGTATATTAGATTCCAGTTATAAGTGATATCATATGGTATTTGTCTTTCTCTTTCTGACTTATTTCACTCAGTATGAGAGTCTCTAGTTCCATCCATGGTGCTGCAAATGGTGTTGTGTCGTTCTTTTTAAATGGCTGAGTAGTATTCCATTGTGTCTATATATACCACATCTTCCTAATCCAATCGTCTGTTGATGGACATTTGGGTTGTTTCCATGTTTTGGCTATTGTGAATAGTTCTGCAATGAACATGCGGGTACATGTGTCTTTTTTAAGGAAAGTTTTGTCCTAATATATGCCCAAGAGTGGGATTGCTGGGTCATATGGTAGTTCTATGTATAGATTTCTAAGGTAGCTCCATACTGTTCTCCATAGTGGCTGTACCAGCTTACATTCCCACCAACGGTGCAGGAGGATTCCCTTTTCTCTACAGCCCCTCAAGCACTTGTTATTTGTGGGCTTATTAAAGATGGCCATTCTGACTGGTGTGAGGTGGTACCTCATGGTAGTTTTGATTTGCATTTCTCTTATAATCAGCGATGTAGAGCATTTTTTCACGTGTTTGCTGGCCATCTGTGTATCTTCCTTGGAGAACAGTCTGTTCAGGTCTTTTGCCCATTTTTCCATTGGGCGGTTGGCTTTTTTGCTGTTGAGTTGTATAAGTTGCTTGTATATCCTAGAGATTAAGCCCTCGTCCATTGCATCATTTGAAACTATTTTCTCCCATTCTGTAAGTTGTCTTTTTGTTTTCTTTTTGGTTTCCTTTGCTGTGCAAAAGCTTGTAGGTTTGATTGGGTGCCATTGGTTTATTTTTGCTCTTATTTCTGTTGCCTTGGGAGACTGACCTGAGGAAATATTCATGAGGTTAATGTCAGAGAATGTTTTTCCTGTGTTCTCTTCCAGGAGTTTGATGGGGTCTTGTCTTATATTTCAGTCTTTCGGCCATTTTGAGATTATTTTTGTGCATGGCGTGAGGGTGTGTTCTAGTTTCATTGTTTTGCATGCAGCTGTCCAGCAATGCTTGCTGAATAGACTTTCTTCTTCCCATTTTATTCTCCTGCCTCCTTTGCAAAGATTAATTGACCATAGGTGTCAGGGTTTATTTCTGGGTTCACAATTCTGTTCCACTTGTCTGTCTCTGTCTGTCTGTCTTGATACCAGTACCATACTGTTAGGAGTTATTTTATAACTGAAAGTTTTTATCTTGTGAGCACTGGACATGATTATTGCCAGTGAAGTCCAATATCTATATCCTCACATATGATTAGTACTTGAATGCTCGGTTTACAAAATATTTCTACATGTTGAGGTCATGAACGTGTTCTCCAACATCCTTTTTCTTCTTCTTGTTTTGTTTTAAGGTTTCACCCATGGAGGTTCTCAGGCTAGGGGCTGAATCAGAGCTGTAGCTGCTGGCCTACACCACAGCCACAGCAATGCTGGAGCCAAGCCACATCTGTGACCTATACCACAGCTCGGATACCTAACCTATCTAGTGAGGCCAGGGATCATACCTGCGTCCTCATGGATTCCAGCCAGACTTGTTTCTGCTGAGCCATGATGGGAACTCCGAGCCAGCATCTTCTTGATAACGTTGGATTAGCAAGGGTGGATACACAGGCAATGGAGTCTACAGTTCTTGAGGCGCTAACGAATATGGGGCATGGAAAGTGAGGGAGACTGAAGAGACTTCAGGTTTTCGTTTTGGGTGACTTAGTTCTATCCATGATGGTGGAAGGCAGCTATGCTCACCACTATACCCCCAACGCTGTGGTATCCATTAGGATGGGTGACAAGAAGAGGACTAAGTTCAGGGGCAGCAAGAGAGAGAATTCATTGGGTTTTGCTCAGTGGCGTTTTAGATCTAGAGCCATCTAGGTGGAGATCTCCAGGTGGCGTTGGATATGGGTTTTCAAGCAGAGACTGAGGAGGAGACTGACGCCATATGATCATGCTGGTATGTCATGGGAGGTGAGGAGCCATAATCGGGAGAGTGAGGTGTGGACAGAGCCGTGAAGAAGAGCAGCTGGGGGACTGATTGAGCCAAAGAGGGGCTGAGGGGACGGAGAAGAACTATAAAGAAGGTAGAAAGGATTTCAGGAAAGAGCATGACCTCAGCGTCCACTGGAGGGAGAAGTTTTACCTGGGGTTGGGGCAAAGCCAATTAGGACCACAACCACAGATACCTGCAATTGTCCCGTTAAGTCTCAGTGGTGTCCCCAGCACACCCCTCTCTATGTCTCTTCTCTCTGCTCCCAGCACTGCATTGGTGGAGGAGGATTCTTCCCAGAGGGCAATCCTGTGCAGTGTGGGGATTTCTCCGCCTTTGACTGGAACGGATATGGAAGACACGTTGCTTACAGCTCCAGCCAGGAGATAACTGAGGCTGCTGTGCTCCTGTTCTACCGCTGAGAGCTGGGTGGTGGGAGACGTGGAGCCCAGTCCTAACCCCAGGTTCTCAGAGATGGAAACACAGAATGCTAACAAGGAGGAGAGGAGAATAAACCTCGTTTTTTTCCCATTCTGTGTTTTTGAGTTCTTTGTACAAAGTGACTGAGACCCGGAAGGATCTTTTCAAAATAATGCCTCTTGTTCTGTGGATTTCCTCTTTAGACCCCCTGGGTTTGGAGCGTCAAGTCTCAGGTCCCAGCATACATGTTTTCCCCTTCTTTCTAGGGAACTCCTGAGTGAGACTGAAGACCAGAGGAAAATCTTGTGAATTTTCCTACCATGCAGTTCTTGGTTAATCCAATAAACATCATGAAGAAGAAAAGATGGTGATGCCTGAGATTCAGCAGGAAAAAAAGAAATGGCAGGGTCACAACTGCCCATGCCCTTTATTCCCCTGCCTTTGATACTCAGAACCATGTTCCCAAAATGATTCGAGTGGCGGTTCCAATGTGCGTGGTTGGGGATGGTTCTCAGAGCACCAAGAAATTCATAGACCACCTGCTGCGTGTCCTGCAACTCAGCTAAACTTTGACCCACAGATGCCAGGAGACAGTTTCAGGTCCCAATGTGAAAGCCTGTGTCCTACAAGACTGTCCCTCGAGTCTCCCAGTTCAGGTGCCACTTACGGAGTCCAGATTGTCACCTGCACTTCTGACTGAGTGGCCATAGATTGGGGATGCCAAAGATTCCTCATTGGGTTCAGTTAATTTGCCAGAGTGGCTCATAGAATGCAAAGAAATGTTTTACTTTGCAGATGATAAGCTCATTATAAAAGAGCATAATTCAGGAAGAGCCAGCTTGGAGGGAGGGAGGGAGGCCAGGGGCACAGTAGGGGGAAAGGGCACAGAGCTTCCTTGGCCTTTCTGAGCCCTGCACTGTCCCCTGGGCTCCCCGTAGTCACCAGCCCAGAAGCTCTCCAAACCCTGTCCTTTTCCGGGTTTTTACAGAGGCTTCATGACACAGGCATGATTGATGAAATCATTGATTAGTGTAATTGATTCAACTTCCCACCTCTGTTTTCCCAGGAGGGTCTGGGTAGGTGGGATTGGAATTTTCATCCCTCACATCACAGGGCTGGTTCTCACTTCATTAACATAAGCAAAGACCCCCCCCCCCATCTTTTTTCTTGATCACTTCTGAAATTCCAAAGGTTTCAGGACCTCTAGGCCAGAATCAGGATGGAGGTCAAATTAATATTTCATATTGTAAATCACAACATGACACTCCTCAAGGATGCTTGTGGCCGGCAAGGTCTGGGCTCCCAGCTTCAGGTGCTTATTCCAAACGGGAACCAAAGGTTCCAGTGAGGTCTCCGTGTATCACCTGTGGGAAAACAGGACGCTGATGGCAGCAGTTCTGGCTTGTGTGCAGATGAGACATTTTATGTTATTTTTATTATTTATTATTTAAAATTTTTTTTTGTCTTTTGTAGGGCTGCTCCCGCAGCATATGGAGGTTCCCAGGCAAGGGGTCCAGTCGGAGCTGTAGCCACCCGCCTCCGCCAGAGCCACAGCAACTCGGGATCCGAGCTGCATCTGCGACCCACACCACAGCTCACAGCAACTCTGGATCCTTAACCCAGGGATCAAACCTGCAACCTCAGGGTTCCCACTCAGATTCGTTAACCACTGTTCCACCACGGGAACTCCAGATGAGACGTTTTATACTCTTGCTTAGAATGCAAATCTGATTATAACATCCCCTACCACTCGTTACTGTAGTCTTTCTGCAGCGCTCTCTGTAGCTTAGGGCAGGAAATCTCAAATAGGGTGGAAGGGGCATGACGGCTCTTCTCAGGTAGGGCTGCCAGATTTAGTAAGTAAAAATACGGGAGACCCACTTACATTTATTTTTCATTTTTATTTATTTATTTATTTATTTATTTATTTATTTATTTATTTATTGTCTTTTTTGTCTTTTTAGGGCTGCACCCACGGCATATGGAGCTTCCCAGGTTAGGAGTCTAACGGGAGCTGTACCCGCCAGCCCACGCCACAGCCACAGCCATGCCAGATCTGAGCCTTGTCTTCGACCTACACCACAGCTCACAGCAACGCTGGATCCTTAACCCACTGAGCAAGGCCAGGGATCGAACCCGCAACCTCATGGTTGCTAGTCGTATCCGTTTCTGCTGCGCCACGACAGGAACTCCTAAAATTTTTTCATTAAATAAACTTTCTGAAGAATAAGTCTCATATACCCATATACATCCCCAGGTTGTAAGCTCACAGCTTAATAATCTTTCAGAGTGAACATGCTTGTGTACCCACCAACCATACGAAGGAAAAGAACCTTGGGGAGTGCCCTGATGGCTCAGCAGGTTAAGGTTCCAGTGTTGTCACTGGTTACTGCTGTGGCTTGGGTTTGATCCCTGGCCCAGCAATGGATGCTGGCTCTCCCACCCCCAAAAAGGAAAAGGACCCGGGCGGTCCCTCAAAGGTACCATTTGCCTCTTGCCAGTCATTAAGGCATCGACTTTAAAATCTAGAAGACCAATTGGTGATTCCTAGAAACAGGGCCATTTTGCCATATCAGAATACATCTTACACTGTGGTGGCCTCCCCAGAGCCTGTTGTCATATGGGCCCTCTCCTTTCCTCCCAAGCCCACAAGCCATTAGACACAAAGGCACGTGGAGGAGGGCCTTTTGAGTCTTCTGCTTTGAGGCCATGCTCTCTGGGAAGAGGCACTAGGAAGCAGAGAGTAAGCCCAACAATGATAAGGAAGTCAGTGTTGGAGTTCCCGTTGTGTCTCAGTGGTTAGTGAACCCGACTGGCATCCACGAGGACTCGGGTTTGATCCCTGGCCTCGCTCAGTGGGTTAAGGATCTGGGGTTGCTGAGAGCTGTGGTGTAGGTCGCAGATGCGGCTCAGATCCTGTGTTGCTGTGGCTGTGGCGTAGGCTGGCAGCTGCAGTTCTGATTGGACCCCTCGCCTGGGACCCTCCATATGCTTTGGGTGCAACCCTAAAAAGACAAGAAGACAATAAAAAAATTACCATGGGAGTTCCCGTCGTGGCGCAGTGGTTAACGAATCCGACTAGGAACCATGAGGTTGCGGGTTCGGTCCCTGCCCTTGCTCAGTGGGTTAACGATCCTGCGTTGCCGTGAGCTGTGGTGTAGGTTGCAGACGCGGCTTGGATCCTGCGTTGCTGTGCCTCTGGCGTAGGCCGGTGGCTACAGCTCCGATTCAACCCCTAGCCTGGGAACCTCCATATGCCGCGGGAGCGGCCCAAGAAATAGCAACAACAACAACAACAACAACAAAAGACAAAAAGACAAAAGACAAAAAAAAAAAATTACCATGGTTATTAAATTATTTTCTAGGTTTAGTACAGCTGGGATGAAAATTCCAAGAAGGTATCATTGTTAAACTTCAATAATAATCAAAGAAATGTAGATAATCAAATGAATGCACATAATTTAATTTTTAAATTTTTTTGCTTTTTAGGGCCACACCTGTGGCATATGGAAGTTCCTAGGCTAGGGGTCGAATCGGAGCTATATCTGCTGGCCCACAGCCATAGCAACATGGGATGGAAGCTGCGTCTGTGACCTACACCAACTCATGGCAACACCAGGTCCTTTAACCCACTGAGCGAGGCCAGGAATGGAACCTGCATCCTCATGGATACTAGTCGGATTTGTTTCCATGGCACCACAAGGGGAATTCTAAGTTTGCCTTTAAAAAAAATTTCAAGTTGACCAAAACATGAGAAATCATAGTTTCTAGTAGTGGATTTGGTTTCTGTTTCAATCCCATCCCCTCTCCCACCCCACCCCTTGTTTCTTTTAATATCACTAGCAAAATATTCAAATTCTCAGCCTCCTTTGTATCTAGTGACGGCCATGTAAAAAGTGCTGGTGAGCAGAAGTCTAATTGCTCTTTGTTCCTTCTTTTTTCTTCTTTCTCCTTAGGATACAGATATGAAGATTGGAGAGACGGTAGCCATTCTGTGATCATGAGGCTGAAAAACCACTACATACAGAGGGTGGTGAGGCAGGAGCATCAGAGAAGTCAAGTACCCTCTTGACATAATTGAGACTCACATCAGTCCTGTGTTGTCTACCCTGGAATATTTTTTTCCTTTTTTTTTAGGGCTGCACCTGCGGCATATGGAGGTTCCCAGGCTAGGGGCTGAATCAGAGCTGTAGCTGCTGGTCTTCACCACAGCCACAGCAATGTCAGATCCGAGCCAAGTCTGCAACCTACACCACAGCTCACGGCAATGCCAGATCCTTAACCCACTGAGCAAGGCCAGGCATCAAACCTGCGTCCCAATGGATGCTAGTCAGATTTGTTAACTGCTGAGCCATGACAGGAACTCTTACCCTTGGAATTTTTGTTTTGTGGCAGATAACCCACTGGACCTATTTAGGCTGCTATAACGATTTTTTTTCTATTGTTTGTGGCCAAATATAATCCTTGGGTAGGGGTTCAAGAGATGGACTTCCTTAGGACTTCTTTTGGTTGCCAGAGGGGTGGGGGTTTGGGGGAAGGAAAAGGGGGAGGGGGTTAAGAAGTGCAGATGTCCAGTTATAAGAAAGGTAAATCATGAGGCTATAATGTACAGCATGGGGGATAGAGTCAATCATATTGTATTAACTTTGTAAGGTAGCAGATGATAACTAGACTTATCGTGTGGTAACCACCTGCAGTGTGTAAAAATGTTGAATCACTATTTGTGCACCTAAAACTAATACAATATTGTATGTCAACTATAGTACAATAAAAAAAGAAGAAAGAAGTAGACCTTTTATTTTTTTTTTTTTTGCACCTACGACATGTGGAGGTTTCGCAGGCTAGAGGTCTAACGCTTGATCCTTAACCCATTGAGCAAGACCAGAGATTGAACATGCAACCTCATGGTTCCCAGGTGAATTTGTTTCCGCCGCACCACGATGGGAACTTTAAGAAGTGGACCTTTTGATTCGCCACTGATAGAAATAAAAATTGGCACAAAGTTATCTGGCAGGCTATAGAAATAACTTCAAAAATGTTTATAGATGTGTTTATTCCAAATCTTGGCCTCCTGAATTTACATGGCCCTTGGAAAGTTATTCATATATCAGAGCCTCAGTTTCTTTTTCTTTCTTTTTTTTTGTCTTTTTGCCATTTCTTGGGCCGCTCCCGCGGCATGTGGAGGTTCCCAGGCTAGGGGTCCAATCGGAGCTGTAGCCATCGGCCTACGCCACAGCCACAGCAACACAGGACCCAAGCTGCATCTGGGACCTACACCACAGCTCATGGCAACACCGGATCGTTAACCCACTGAGCAAGGGCAGGGACCGAACCCGCAACCTCATGGTTCCTAGTCGGATTCGTTAACCACTGCGCCACGACGGGAACTCCAGAGTCTCAGTTTCTTTAACTGAATATAGATAGTACAGATAATGATAGTAAAGTTCTCACATGTTGTTCTTATAAACATTAAATGGAAGAACACTGCAGCCCTTAAAAGACTACCTGGCTTATGGTAACTGCTTGATTCATGCTAGCTATTATTACATTGTATTCTTTTTTTTTTTGCTTTTTAGGTATGTGCTGGCAGCATATGGAGGTTCCCAGGCTAGCGGTCAATTGGAGCTGTAGCCGCCAGCCTACACCACAGTCACAGCAACATCAGATCAGAGGCGGGTCTGCAACCTACACCACAGTTCACGGCAATGCTGGATCCTTCACCCACTGGGTGAGGCCAGGGATCAAACCTGCAACCTCATGGTTCCTAGTTGGATTCATTTCTGCTTTGTCGCAATGGGAACTCCATTGTATTCTTGAGAGTTTTGAAAAGCTTACTTAAATTCCATTTCACTCACTCATTAGGAAGACATTTTGGGGCACTTTTGCTGAAGAATCATTGTGCCATGTATTGTGGAAAACCGTGAAACAGATGTAAAGAAAACAAAGACAAGTTCATTGAATTACAGAGTGGAGTGGGAGAGAGGATGGAGTCAGGGAAATGGCAGGGAGAGACGTACATGTGAGCAAATTACTCAAACCCTACGAGTGCACTTTTTTCTACATAATTCAAGAGACTAATGGGTTAAAAATATTAGTAGTGTGTTTTTGGACACTCAATGTATAAAGATGTAATTTTACGACATCTGCTACAGAAAGGGCTAGGGCAGAGATATATAGGAAGCGAGATTTTGTATGATATTGAAGTTCAGCTGCTGTAAATTAAAATACAGTGTTATAACTTCAATGTGTTACATCATCTCCTTGTAAAGACAAATAAAATAACCATAGAACATACATAAAAGGAAACGAGGAAATAGTTTAAATGTTTCACAGCAAAAAAACTGTCAACTAAGCACGAAAGCAGGCAGTGATGTATGAGTTGAAAAATGAAAATCTACAAGACATATAGAAAAGAAAGCAAAATGATAGAAGTCCCTCCTTACCACTAATCATTTTATTTATTCATTCATTTATTTATTCATTTATTTACTTTTTGGTGCACCCACGGCATGTGGAAGTTCCCAGGCCAGGGATCAAACCTGTGTCACAGCAGTGACCTGAGCCAGATCCTTAACCCACAAGGGAACTCATCAGAATTACTTTAAATGAAAGTGGGTTAAATTCTGTAACCAAAAGACAGAGATGGCAGAATCGATTAAAAAAAATGGTGATCCTGGAGTTCCCGTCATGGTGCAACACAAACAAATCTGACTAGGAACCATGAGGTTGCAGGTTGGATCCCTGGCCTTGTTCAGTGGGTTAAGGATCCGGCGTTGTCGTGAGCTGTGGTGTAGGTTGCAGACGCAGCTCAGATCTGATGTTGCTGTGGCTGTGGTGTAGGCCAGCAGCTGTAGCTCCTATTGGACCCCTAACCTGGGAACCTCCATATGCCTCAGGCATGGCCCCAAAAAGCAAAAAAAAAAAAAAAAAAAAAAAAGGTGGTTCAAATCTATGCTGTCTCTAGGAAACTCACCTTAGATTTGAAGATGCAAATAGGTTGAAAGGGAATAAAAGTGAAAGGAGGAAAAAAGATATTCCATGCAAATATTAACTAAAAGAGAGCAGGGGAGGTACACTTGTATTAGACAAAACAGACTTTCAATTAAAAAAAAAACTGCAAGAGACAAAGGACATGATGCATTAATAAAGCCTCGCTATAGCAAGAAGATACAGCAATTATAAACATGTATGTAACTAAAACCAGACCATTGAAATTTTTTTTGGAAGGGGGGCCATACCCATGGCATAAGGAGGTGCCCAGGTTAAAGGTCCAATTGGAGCTGTAGCTGATGGCCTACACCAGAGCTCACAGCAACGCCAGATCCTTAACACACTGAGCAAGGCCAGGGATCGAACCCACAACCTCATGGTTCCTAGTTGGATTCGTTTCTGCTGCGCCACAACAGGAACTCCCAGACTGTTAAAATTTATAAGGCAGAGACGGACATAATTGAAAGGAGACATACTTCCACAGTAGGCACGAAACTCCTAAGGGAAAGGGGTGGGAGACTTAATCACCAAACCTGAACTGCCCTGAATTCTCCTTCCAACGTGTGGAGGAGCTTTCCCCTATGTCTCTCTCCTTCCATGAGCTTCTTGGAATGAAGCATTCCTTGCTAAGTCAGGATCCTTTGCTTGTTTTGAAAACTTTCTGGGGGCTGCAGCTGAGTCCTTTAGGAGGAAGGCCCAATGATGCCTCTGCCCATCGGTCAATGGAGAGAAAAACTGGTTTTTTGTTTCTGTTTTGGCCGTGCCTGTGGCATGCAGAAGTTCCCAGTCCAGGGATCAAGCCTGTTGCACAGCAGCAACCCAAGACACTGCAGTGACAATGCCGGATCCTTAACTCAAGCTCCACAAGAGGACTTTGGTTTTCTTAGGGCTAGATGAGGCTCAGCACAGAATCCTAGACTTAGAACTTACCATGGGAGTTTCCACTGTGGCTCAGTGGTTAACGAATCCGACTGGGAACCATGGGGTGTCAGGTTCGACCCCTGGCCTTGCTCAGTGGGTTAAAGATCTGGTGTTGCCATGAGCTGTGGTGTACAGTTGTGGCTCGGATCCTGCGTTGCTGTGGCTCTGGTGTAGGCCAGTGGTTACAGATCCGATTCGACCCCTTGCCTGGGAACCTCCATATGCCGCAAGTGTGGCCCTAAAAAGCCAAAAAAATAAAAAAAGAACTTACCATGAATTTCGTTTACTTCCATGGGAAGTTATATAAGGTTATAATATTTAAGAAATTGCCAATTGAGTATTAAAAAGGTAAAATCCTGAGCATCTGTTATCAATATCATTTTACATAAAAGCATTTTAACGACAAGCTCACAGTCACAGAGTAAATATAGTTCTTTAGCTTGGATATAACTAGTTCTATGGGAGGATAAAAAATATATCTCTATATTTATATGTGTATATATATATACACACAATTTTATATATTTGTATTTTGCCACAGCTTTCAGCAGCTTGATGTGAAGATCTCAATTCCCAGACTGGGACCTGAACCCGGGGTTGCAACAGTGAATGTGCCGAGTCCTAACCATTAGACCACCAAGGAACTCCCTGCTATTTCATTTTATTTTTTTTGTCTCTTTAGGGCTGACTCCACGGTATATGGAAGTTGCCAGGCTGGAACTCTCTGTTCTTTTTTTTTTTTTGTCTTTTGTTTTTTGAGGGCTGAACCCGCGGCCTATGGAGGTTCCCAGGCTAGGGATCGAATTGGAGCTACAGCTGCCAGCCCATGCCATAGCCACAGCAATGCCAGATCTGATCCGCTTCTGCGACCTGCACCACAGCTCTCAGCAACGCCAGATCCTTAACCCACTGAGCGAGGCCAGGGATCGAACCCACAACCTCATGGTTACTAGTCAGGTTCATTAACCAATGATCCACAACGGGAATTCTCCTGTTCTTTTTTTTTTTTTTTTTTTTGTCTTTTTGCCATTTTCTTGGGCCGCTGCCACGGCACATGGAGGTTCCTGGGCTAGGCACCTAATTGGAGCTGTTGCCGCTGGCCTTTGCCAGAGCCACAGCAACGCAGGATCTGAGCCACATCTGTGACCTACACCACAGCTCAGGGCAACACTGGATCCTTAAACCACTGAGCGAGGCCAAGGATCAAACCTGCAACCTCATGGTTCCTGGTTGGATTCGTTAACCACGGAGCCACGACGGGAACTACTCCCCTGTTCTTACTTTATGTAGTATGCCAACCACTGGAAATTGTCATGGGCTGCTATGATTTTCAGATTGGAAATCTGTGGCTCTTGGATTCAGTATAAACCCCTCTCATGATGAAAAGCTTTGACATTATTCATACCTGGAGTCAATGAGTTCTTTGAGAAAAAATACTTACCTCCCTTTTCCAGTCACAGAACCAACTACTTCCGCCTATATGTTTTCACAATTTTGAGGAAAGCTTTTGTCATTGCTTTTCAAATATACTTTTGTCTTGTAAAGCAATTCTTAGGAAAACGTTTGTAGCCTCCCATGTTTGCTAAGCTAACATTTTCTACTTTGAGAAGGTCAAGGAAATTAATTACTTAGTAGGCCTGGGGAAACTGGTCTAAGAAAAGACTTCTCAGATGTCTAAGAGTAAGAATTAGAAAAAAAAAAAAAAATTGCAGGAATAGACCATGCCCAGGCCTAAAAACTGAGTCTGCCATCAGGAGGTTGCAATTACAAAACAAGCTTTCAGTACTCCAGTACCCAGTGAGAGTCTGTAATTCTGACATGCTAGGGCACTTATTGGGGTAAAACCAGGATGAGCTTTTAAGCAAGAAATGGATATGCTGACATTCTTATTTTAAAGGAGTGTCGTTTTGTTCAATTTGAAATTGTAATGGAAAGTGATCCTTCATGTGTATATTAAGATATTCAAATTCAGTGTCATATGTTTGAAGGACACTAAAATGTGTCATTATACCCCAAGTACTGAGATCTTGGCACTTGAGAGCCCTGAGTTTCAGAATGTCAGCACAGGCCAAACCTACAGTGCGGTCCCATCCCCTCCCCACTATGCCCATGTTTTGGGGCTGCTCGATTGATTATAGACTCTATAATATAATCATCATTATGCAGCAGTGACTATAGAGGTCACTGAATATACATTTTGGCCACTCATTCGCAACAGCCTCCTGTAAGAAAGAGTATATTCAGCAGGGGATCGAGCCATGTGTTGATGCTCAAAGAATGAAATCTGGAAGATTACTCAATCCAGATGGCACTAAAAATGTATGGTTTTATTCCCCCCAACTTTAGAAGTCTGATATACAGTGTAGAAACAGTATTTCTCCGCTCCCTCCCTTGCTAGGTTGGGTCTGTGTCACTGGTTACTATCCTGCATATGAGACACCAAATAGCTTGCTCTTGCCTGAGGTGGATGGAGTGAAAGATTTGGGAAATGGTGTGTGCGCGCTTGTGTGTGTGTGGTGTGTGTGTGTGTGTGTGTGTGGTGTGTGTGTGTGTGTGTTGATCGAGCATGATTCCTCTGCCCCCATTTTAGGGCCATACTTGCAGTATAATGCAGTTTCCAGGCTAGGGGTCAAATCATAGCTACACCCTGGCCTGCAACACAGCTCACAGCAATGTTGGATCTTTAGCCTGCTGAGCGAGGCCAGGGATGGAACTTGCATCCTCATGGATACTAGTCAGGTTCCTTATTGCTGAGCCACAACAGGAACTCCAAATACTATTTATGAAAGAATATTTTCCATGCCATTTGGCTGCTGAAGACCCAGAATCAGTCATTCCTTTCATTCCTTCTTGCAGAACAGATCACCCTTTCCTCCCTGAGGTCCTGTCCTTTGTAACATAGAACCAAGGCAGCTGACACATGGGGCTGATGCTGTTTCCCTGATGTTTTCCCTTTAAGCTGCAGTGAGGTAGGCAGAGCACATACTTCCTGAGACACCATTTAATATTCTTCCCACAACAGAAAACAGAACACTGTCCTTCTAACCTCCAAGGTTGGTTTCTTTATCAGCTATAACGTACCACCAAGCCAGTGCCTCCTATTTTAGCTATTTCCCTTTTTCCTTTTTTTGTCTTTTTAGGGACACACCCATGGCACATGGAGGTTCCCAGGCTAGGGGTCCAACTGGAGCTGCAGCTACCAGCCTATGCCATGGCCACCTCAATGCCAAATCGGAGCCGCATCTGTGACCTACATCGAAGCTCAAGGCAACGCTGGATCCTTAGCCCACTGAGCCAGGCCAGGGATCAAACCCACCTCCTCATGGATACCAGTCAGGTTTGTTAACCTCTGAGCCACAACGGGAACTCCATAGTTTAGTTATTTCCTGAAGGTGGAAAAGGGACAATGTTGACTGGTGTGCTGCTTGGTAAAGGCTCCAAAGCACCCTTTCTGCTTCCGTTTCTTGTCTAGAACACGTCACAAGGCCCTGTTTACCATCCCAGAGGAGAGGCAGCATCGTCCACGTGCCTCCAAAAGCAGGAGACTCAATCACCATGACCAGCACTAATGATTACCTGAGATATATCCTGATGAAGTGCTATTAGTGGTCCTTGGCTCATGGTTGTACCACACAGCAGAGATGCACGGCAGACAGCTCAGTCCTCTCTCTGCCCTTCCCTCCCTCTCCCACCTTCCAACATAATTCAGACAGTGGTGAAGTGCAGGAGCACAGGTGTAAGTGTCCGTTATCAATACCATTAACATTCTTGGGTTGTGTAGTGGTTTATAAGTGTGGGACTCACCTTCTTTCTCCAGCACTGAACACGGTGAGTGGCTCCTGCACCTTGGACAACAAACAGATGTGTGGCTGGAGGCTCAGAAGTGAGAGGAAGCAGTGGCCTGAACATCAGCCTCTGGTTCCCGAGAGCGGACCCAGCAGCAGAGGTGAGTGATGGGCGTGAGGAATCGTAGGTTCAGTGGTCAGCCAGAGCCTGGGCAGTGGACAGCGCTGAAAGGCGTGGGGCTGAGGGTGTGTGTGTGGGATGGAGAAATTTTGTTTGTTAGCATATGTAGACCCTCTCCTGGGGATTATGGGCTTCAATGGGGATAGGCATTCTCCTCTAATGGGAGGGGATGAAGGCCAGACAAAGTTCAGCTAAAACTGTAGAACTCCTGGGCTGGTGAACCCTGGAAAAGTACCAGTTGCATTAAAACAAGTTCATGGAGTTCCCATTATGGCTCAGTGGTTAACGAATCTGACCAAGAACCACGAGGTTGCGGGTTTGATCCCTGGCCTCGCTCAGTGGGTTAAGGATCTGGTGTTGCCGTGAGCTGTGGTGTACGTTGCAGACGGGGCTTAGATCCCACATTGCTGTGGTGTGGTGTAGGCCAGCGGCTACAGCTCCGATTAGACCCTTAGCCTGGGAACCTCCGCATGCCTCGGATGCGGCCCTAGAAAAGACAGAGAGACAAAAAAAAGAAAATAAAAAAGTTCATGATGTGAAGTTGGTAAGTGTACTGTGGTTACATATGAGAATATCACTACTGGGAAAATACACAGTCATCTAGAGGAAAGGGCCTTCATATTTATGACCTTATATTTTTCAGAAAAAAAATTTGTATGTGTTTGTGTACGCATATAGAGAAATGGCATACATGATACACGGGGTAAAATACTATCAGTAGGTGAGTCTTGGTCAAAGCTATATAATATATTTATTTTTGCAATGTTGGGTAAGTGTTCTATTATTATTTTTTCTTCCCATTTATGGCTGCATCTGTGGCATATGGAAGTTCCTGGGTTAGGGGTCAAATTGGAGCTGCAGCTGGGGCCTATGCCACAGTCACAGCCACACCAGATTTGAGCTGCATCTGCGACCTATGCCACAGCTTGTGGTAGTGCCCTATCCTTCACCCACTGGGTGAAGCCAGGGATGGAACCCACATCCCTACAGAGACAATGCAGGGTTCTTAACCCCCTGAGTCAAAAGAGGAATTCCCTATTCAATCATTTCTTTCTTCCTTTTTTTTTTTTTTTGGTTTTAAGTAGAATTGCAATGATATTTATTTATTTATTTACTTACTTATTTTGCTTTTTAGGGCTGCACCTGCGGCATATGGAGGTTCTCAGGCTAGGGGTCCAATCAGAGCTACAGCTGCCGGCCTACGCCACAGCCACAGGAGCGCGGGATGTGAGTCGGGTCTTCGACTCCACCACAGCTCACAGCCACACCAGATCCTTAACCCACCGATCGAGGCCAGGGATTGAGCCTGCAACTTCACGGTTCCTAGTGGGATTGGTGCTATGCTGTGTGTGCCCTGAGCAGGGTTCCCCCCTCCTCAGATGGTGGCTGTCACTTGTGTGACCAAGAGCACTGCTCCCTGGTTCTCCAGCCAGTCACACATTTCTTCTTGTTGCCAGAGGCTGATGACCTGGGACTTTCAAGGGCAGGAGGCCCAAGGGCAGGGCCTGCAGCCTGCAGTGGGCAGGGCTGGGCAGGGCCTGCATGCTTGCTCTCCCCATAAAAGCTCAACACTTGCCCCCCATCAGGACTCTACTGCAGACAGTAGCTCTGAGCCTCCACCTGGCAGAGAGTTCTCAGCTCCTGGCATCTGTGAGGAAGGAAAGGAGGGAGCTCTCTGTGCTGTGAGGAAGGTGTTTCTGAGTCTGAGAGATGGTCTGCGTGTGGGGAGGCAAGATGCCAGCTCAGGTCTGGTCTTGGTCTCAGGGATGGGGAGGGATTTAAGGAGAAAGGAGCCCATGGCCAGTGAAGTATTTGTAGGGCTGGATAGGGGTGGGGGCTATTCGAGGAGGTTCCCCAACGGCTAGAAGCCCATACCTTTCCATTTGAGGTTTTCTTAGTGTAAGGTGAGTGCGGAGAAAAAGAGTGTGTTCAGGCAAAGAGAAGAAAATTTATTAGAGGGAAAAGGAGAGGGTGACTGACCCTTGAGAAGAGCCAGCGCCCCGCCCCCCACCCTTCTCTCGGGGCCTTCTTAATCTCCCAGGATGGGAAATTGGATTCCCTGAAGCGTGGGGAGTTTAGTTTATCTTTCGCCTGCAGCTGGACTCTGGTGGTCACACAGTCATGGGAAGTCAGAGGTGTCTCACGGTAGGGTGGTCTCATAATCCTTTTTTTTTTTTCCTTTTTTGGTCTTTTTTGCTATTTCTTGGGTTGCTCCCTCGGCATATGGAGGTTCCCAGGCTAGGGATCAAATCGGAGCTGTAGCCTCCGGCCTATGCCAGAGCCACAGCAACGTGGGATCCGAGCTGCGTCTGCAACCTATACCACAGCTTCCGGCAACACCAGATCGTCAACCCACTGAGCAAGGGCAGGGACCGAACCCGCAACCTCATGGTTCCTAGTCGGATTTGTTAACCACTGCGCCACGACGGGAACTCCTGGTCTCATAATCTTGAGAAAGCTGGAGGTGTGTGGTGTCCCACAGTGAAAGGGGGGAAAGAGTCTCGTAGTCTTGGAAGAGGAGGCACCAGTGGCGAAAACAGGATGTCCCCTGAGCAAGGTGGTCAGTCTCATGGGTCAGCATAAAGAGCCATTTTAACAATGAGCCCCCATGTAGCCCCTAACACTTACTCAGAAAGTTCAGGGAGAAAGGATGGGAGGAAAAGAAAGGATGGTCCAGCCAGTAACCTTAGGCATCTCTTTTTCCCCTTAGAGGAGTTTTGGGGCCCGATTCTGCCTCCTGCTGTTCCTCTCTGTGGCCACCAGAGGGCAGAGTGCAGGTAAGTCTCTGAGGAGCAGCAATTTCTTCAGCTGCCCTGAGGTGTGCAGTGGAGCAGAGGGACTAGAGCTGGGCTGCAGGCTGAAGTCCTAACACAGAGGGGAAGTCATGGAGATGCACAGAGGCCAACCTTGCAGCCAACCTGATGTGTCCTGGGTGCTGATTGCTGGCTTCTCCGTGGGTCTGGTCTGAAGAAGGTAGGGTGTTAGTTAAGCCACACCCTGGGGCTCCACTCTGTGCGTTAGGTTGGCTGGCAGGCTCAGGGGAGCCATGGTAAAGTCTGTTCCGTTGTTGCTACTCCTTCTCCTATGGCCTTGGCCTGGGGATTCCCTGAAGGAGCTGGTGGTCAGGGCTGTATGACAGAGGAGGCTCAGGGGCGGCATGGTAAAGACTGCCCCCTTCTGGGTGAGCTAGGGGAGGAGAGAGAGAAATTAGGAGTTTGGAATTAATATGCACATGCTACTGTATATAAAATAGTCAAACAACAGGGACCTTCTGTGTAGCACAGGGAACTATACTCAAAATCGTGTAAAAACTTATAATTGAAAAGAATCTGAAAAAGAATATCTATATGTATATCTCCAAATTACTTGGCTATACTCTAGAGACTAACACAATATTATTAATTAACTATATTTTATTTTTTTCTAAAAAAGACTGTTCCCGGAGTTCCCGTCATGGCGCAGTGGTTAAGGAATCCGACTAGGGACCATGAGGTTGCGGGTTCGATCCCTGGCCTCGCTCAGTGGGTTAAGGATCTGGTGTTGCCGTGAGCTGTGGTGTAGGTTGCCGACGTGCCTCGGATCCCGCGTTGCTGTGGCTCTGGTGTAGGCCGGTGGCTACAGCTCCGATTTGATCCCTAGCCTGGGAACCTCCATATGTCACGGGAGCAGCCCTAGAAAAGGCAAAAAGACAAAATAAATAAACAAATAAATAAATATTAAAAAAATAAAAAAGGCAGTTCCCTTCTAGATACTCCTACTCCTATGGCTCTGGCCTAGAGATCCTAGAGGGGGCTGGGTGGTGAGGGCTGTGTCCAGGGAACAACCTTGACTGATCCCCATTCTCACAATTCCACCCCTCAGAATAGGCACAGTGACTTTTTTTTGGCCTCATCCTCCTCATGTGGAGGTTCCTGGGCCAGGGGTTGAACATATGCAACGGTAGTGACATTGCTGGATCCTTAACCCGCTGTGCAACAAGGGAAGTCCATAGTTTTCATTTCTAAATTTTACTTATTTTTATTTTTAAACTTCTCTCCTAGCCCCTCAGAATTTGTTACAATTTTCTGTGTTCTCTTATTTATTTATTTTGCTTTTTAGGGCCACACCTGCGGCATATGGAGGTTCCCAGGCTAGGGGTCTAATCGGAGCTGTAGCCACTGGCCTACACCACAGCCACAGCAACGAGGGTTCCGAGCCGTGTCTGCAACCTACACCACAGCTCACGGCAACACCAGAACCTTAACCCACTGAGCGAGGCCAGGGATCGAACCTGCAACCTCATGGTTGCTAGTCAGATTCATTTCCACTGTGCCACTACGGGAACTCCCCAGTTTTCGTTTTAGTTGAGCAGAAGAATTTGAGTGTTGCGTCTGTACTAGATGTGTGCCAGCTGGTCTTAGCAGAGAGGACCCTGACCTCTGGGGCCTCACAGCACAGTGATGAGCAAATGAAGTGGGCAGAGGCTGGGAGCCCATGACCAGGAAGGGTGGTTCGGTGGCATCAGACTCTTAATGAGAATTATCTTCACATCCTCTAGCAGCGACCCAGTCTGTGGAATGGTTCCCGGAGAACGAATCGTGTGCCCCTTTTCTGTCTTTCCTGCCTCGGAGCTGCAAGGAAATCAAAGAAAGTTGCCATAGAGCAGGTGGTGAGTAATAAACTAGTCCAGCACATCCCCTTTTGATCTTTTTATTTTTTTAATTTTTTTTAATCTAGAGGAGATTCCAGTCATGGAGATCAAGAGGAATGTGCCCGAACTGCGTGTCTTCTCTGAGTCCAGCTTCCAGCCAAGGAGCTGTCCAGTGGGAATACTGAGGCTTTTGGGGCCCCCCTGCCTCTGGCACAGCAGACATGATTTTCTGAACACAGGGAGAATGCAGTGATCCTGGTGACTCTTAGGCTGGTGGGCAGAGCTGTGATGAGTCTAAGCTATTTCCCTCTTTTTCAGCTAAAGTGTTAGCCTGCCACAGTTTCATAGATGCTGGCAGAAAAGACGAGCCTCCTGAGGTGGAGACAGAGAATGTGTTATTCACAGCCACAGCAGTAGTCAGAGTATCAGCTTTTCCCTGTGCTGTCTCCCCGATCCCAGTCCCAACAGGGTGATGTGAGTAGGGCCAGGAGACATCTGAAGATGCAGTGGGTTTGCCAAGCAGGCTGACAGATGGGGCTGGAAAAGATTGGGCAAGCCTTTTTATTTTCGTTTTCATTTTATTTATTTTTTTCGTTTTTGGCCGGCCCACTGCACATGGGTCCAGGAGAGGATCTCTGGGCTTAGGGAACCTGAATGTTATCTAACAGGCAGTGACCATGCCTGCCGTTTACTCTGACTTGTAGAGGCCACATCCTGATGTGGTTGGGTGCTGATTTCTGGCCTCTCCTGGCCAGAGAAGGAGGCGCTGTTCAGAGGGAGTTACCATCTCTGTCTTCTAGGATGTTTGCTCTATAAAGGCTTTGAAAAGATAGCAGGGAGCAAAGGCAGGCATGTCCCTGCTCATAGATGATGTGAAGCGAATTGTCTTCCAGCAAATGGATTGTGTGGAGCCTTCTGAATCCATTCTTTTCTTTCTTGCTTGCTTTCTTTTTCTTTTCTTTTCTTTTTAGCTTTATAGGGCCTTTCTTTCTTTTCTTTTTTTTTCTATTTTTGGCTTTTTCGGGCCACACCTGTGGCATAAGGAGGTTCCCAGGCTAGGGGTTGGATTGGAGCTGTAGCTGCCAGCCTACACCACAGCCACAGCAACGCCAGTTCCGAGTTGTAGTTGTAATTGTAGTCTGTGACCTATACCACAGCTCATGGCAATGTCGGATCCTTAACCCACTGAGTGAGGCCATGGATGGAACCCGCAACCTCATGGTTCCTAGTCAGATTCATTTCTGCTGTGCCACGATGGGAACTCCTGAATGCATTCTTCATCCCGAGGGTCTTTCTGGGTGGGGTCTTGAGAAGAACCCTGTGGTCTCAGACAGGGGCCTGTGGGCTGGTTCCCTCTGCAGATGGCCTGTATTTCCTCCGCACTGAGAATGGTGTCGTCTACCAGACCTTCTGTGACATGACGTCTGGGGGTGGTGGCTGGACCCTGGTGGCCAGTGTGCACGAGAATCTCATGGCTGGGAAATGCACGTTGGGTGACCGCTGGTCTAGTCAGCAGGGCAGCAGGGCCGACTACCCCGAGGGAGATGGCAACTGGGCCAATTACAACACCTTTGGGTCTGCAGAGGCGGCCACCAGCGATGACTACAAGGTTGGTGGCCCTGACCACCCAGCTAGGAAAGGGTAGTTGCTGAGTGTGGCTGGCTCCAGGGTGTGGAAGGGAGGGTGGAGGGTGGGGGTGTGGCGGTAGGGCTGGGGAGGGAGAAAGAGAGGATTCCATGTCTTTTTTTTTTTTTTTGTCTTTTGTCTTTTGTCTTTTGTCTTTTCTAGGGCCGCACCCGCATAGAGAGGTTCTCAGGTTAGGGGTCTAATCAGAGCTGTAGCCACCAGCCTATGCCACAGCCACAGCAGTGCGGGATCTGAGCCACATCTGCAACCTACAGCACAGCTCGAGGCAATGCCAGATCCTTAACCCACTGAGCGAGGCCAGGGATCGAACCTGCAACCTCAGATTCATTAACCACCAAGCCACAATGGGAACTCCAGGAGTCCATGTCTTGAATCACAACCTCCTCCCAAGCAGTCTGCTGGGTGGTGGCGCACTGCCACCTACTGGAAGGGGGTTGTCTGAGTGCTGCTGGCCACCTGTGCGCCTGGAGCCCAGACCTCTCAACTCAGCAGAGGGCTGAGTGTGGGGTCTGCTGCTGGTTGGGCTTCATGGGCTGGTCAGGCTCATTGCATGTCACTCTCTAGAACCCTGGCTACTATGACATCCAAGCCCGGGACCTGGGCATCTGGCATGTGCCCAACCGGTCTCCCCTGCAGCAGTGGAGGAACAGCTCCTTGCTGAGGTACCGCACCAATACTGGATTCTTCCAGAGCCTGGGACATAATCTGTTTGGACTCTACCAGGTATATGGGGCCACTGGCTGTGGGTGGGGGGTTCTTCCTTTGGTGAATGGAGAGCCAGGTCTTGGGGTAAGGAGTCCGTCTGCTCTGGGTCCCTTTTCACTAGCAGGTGCCTGTGTTTGGCTTTCTCCTACCTGTGGGTCACTGTGATACCTGGGCTGCCTCTTTCAGAGGGATAATGGGCCAGGCAGGGGGAGAGCCCTGTGGGAGAAGGAATGGGGGCAGCGAGGGAGGAGGACAAGGGGCTGGAGGCTGGTGAGGGACCTGGCTGTGGAGAGAAGGGAATCCCTGTTATCCAGGCGGATTTCTACATAACAAGAGAACTGAGGGCGCTAAACCCCCGACTTCCCCATGTGGCAGCCTCTCTACTGGCCTCACACAGCCTCTGTTTTGGGTCCTTGCAGAAATACCCAGTGAAATACGGAATAGGGAAATGTTGGACTGACAATGGCCCAGCCATTCCTGTTGTCTATGACTATGGCGATGCTCAGAAAACTGCGTCTTATTACTCTCCCATTGGACAAAGTGAGTGTCTGCTTCCCAAGCCCAGCCATCAGTCCTTTCCCGCACTCTTGGAGCAAGTGTAAATACCAACAATTAATACTTGCTAGCACTTATCGAGCATGTTCAAGGTGCCAAATTCTTACAGAGGAACTTTTTCTTTTTCTTTTTTTCTCTTTAGGGCCGTACCTGCAGCATATGGAGGTTCCAGGCTACGGGTCAAACTGGAGCTGTAGCTGCCAGCCTACACCATAACCACAGCAATGCAGGATCTGAGCCGAGTCTGAGACCTATACCACAGCTCAGGGCAACGCCGGATCGTTAACCCACTGAGTGAGGCCAGGGATAGAACCTGCAACCTCATGGTTCCTAGTCAGATTTGTTTCCGCTCTGCCATGACGGGAACTCCTATAGAGGAACTTGCCATGGTTCAGTGACATTTAATTATCATGAGAAAACTATGATGTTAGAATTCCTACCTTCTCCATTTTACAGGCTCTAAACTCAGGCTTCTTAACCAATACCCTGTAAGACCTCTTGTAATAGTTAAGGCAAATTTAGGCTAATGTTGACAGGTGAGAACATTCGAAAGTGGTGAGGAAAATTCACTTTAGTTATGAAGGATACCTATTATTATTCGTATTTTTTTTCGGGGGGTGCCGCTTCTGCCACATATGGAGATTCCAGGGGTGGGGGTCTAATCGGAGCTACAGTTGCTGGCCTGCACCACAGCCACAGCAGCGCAGGATCCAAGCCGCATCTGTGACCTATGCAACAGCTCCCGGCAACACCGGATAGTTAACCCACTGAGCAAGGCCAGGGATTGAACCCACAACCTCATGGTTCCTAGTTGGATTCATTTCTGCTGTACTACTCGGGAACTCCCGGATACCTATGATTTTTAAAAAGGCGTATTTTTCAGCAAAATAAAGCCACAGAACTTAAGTCTTTAGCGGGAGGATAAGAAAGCAAGGAATGGTAGGTGGGAACATAAAAGCTCATGGTAACTGGATGCAAAGTGTGCCAGCAGGAGCGGATGGCCCATCCCATCATTGTTTATTCCTGCTGGACCTCGGGCACTGTGCTTGCTGATCTTTCAGTGGAGTCTAAGTTCTCCGAAAGCCTTAGGCAGACAAGTGACCTCTTGTGAGCCCCAGCCTTGGTCTTCTTGCCCCCAAAGAGGAGAATTTCTCTTCCATGTAAGCTCAGGGCCAGGATGTAGCAGCCACTGTCCGCAGAGGTGCTGGGCTCCCTGCCCTGTTGGTTTAGGGCATCCTGAACTAGTCAAAGGGAAGCTGGTTCTAGCTCCTCCTTTGAATCCTTGGCTCTTTCTCTGCCTCTTCTTTTCCAGCGGAATTTGTGGCAGGATTTGTCCAGTTCAGGGTGTTTAATAACGAGAGAGCAGCCAACGCCCTGTGTGCTGGGATGAGAGTCACTGGCTGCAACACTGAACATGTGAGTTTGGGAAGACCCATGATTTGTGCATTTGTGTGTGTGTGTTCACCTGCAGGGGGTGTGTTGATGTGTTTCTCCGTGGCTTGCCTTTTTACTCTTTTTTTTTTTTTTTGTCACTTGTTTTTTGCCTTTTCTAGGGCCACACCTGCGGCATATGGAGGTTCCCAGGCTAGGGGTCTAATTGGAGCTGTAGCTGCCAGCCTTTGCCAGAGCCACAGCTACACCAGATCCGAGTCACGTCTGTGACCTACAGCACAGCTCACCGCAACACCGGATCCTTAACCTACTGAGCAAGGCCAGAGATCGAACCCGAAACTTCATGGTTCCTAGTCGGACTCGTTAGCCACTGAGCCACGATGGGAACTACGTCTTTTGACTCTTTCGATGGTACTTTGTAGACCCAATTTTTCAATTGTTATCATTCTTTTAAAAACTGAGATATGATTGACATGTATCAGTGTATGAGTTCCGGGGTGTAACATAATGATTCTATGTATTTATAAATCGTGACATGATCAGCATAGTAGAGCCAGTCACCATCCACCACCACACATTGCCACAAATAATGTTTTCTTGTGACAAGAATTTTGAAGATCTACTCTCTTAGTAACTTTTATCACATACAATACAGTATTCTTTTTTTTTTTTTTGTCTTTTTTGTTGTTGTTGTTGTTGTTGCTATTTCTTGGGCCGCTCCCGCGGCATATGGAGGTTCCCAGGCTAGGGGTTGAATCGGAGCTGTAGCCACCGGCCTACGCCAGAGCCACAGCAACGCGGGATTCGGGCCATTTCTGCAACCTACACCACAGCTCACGGCAACGCCAGATCGTTAACCCACTGAGCAAGGGCAGGGACCGAACCCGCGACCTCATGGTTCCTAGTCGGATTCGTTAACCACTGCTCCACAACGGGAACTCCAATACAGTATTCTTAATTATAGTCACCGTTTCATCCCCAGGCCTTGTTTTATTTATTTTTATTTTATTTTATTTTATTTTATTTGCTTTTTAGGGTGGCACCTGTGGCCTATGGAGGTTCCCAGGCTGGGAGTCGAATCGGAGCTATAGCTGCTGGCATATGCCACAGCCACAGCCACAGCAATGCGGGATTCGGGCCATTTCTGCAACCTACACCACAGCTCACAGCTAGGCAGGATCCTTAACCCACTGAGCGAGGCCAGGGATCAAACCCACCACCTCATGGTTCCTAGTCAGATTTGTTTCTGCTGTGCCACAACGGGAACTCCCCCAGGACTCATTTTGTTTTGTTTTGTTTTGTTTTGTTTTGTTTTATTTTATTTTGTATGAGAGAAGGGTTTTTTTTTTCCCCTCAGGTCTATATTTATTTATTTTTTCTGCTGTACAGCATGGGGACCACTTTACACATACACGTATTCATACTTTTTCCTCCCATTGTTGTGTTGTGACGTAAGTATCTAGACATAGTTCTCAGTGCTACACAGCAGGGGATCTCACTGTAAATCCATTCCAAGAGCAATAGTTTGCATCCATTAACCCCAAGCTCCTGAAGCCTCCCACTCCCTCCCTGTCTCCCCACCGGGCAGCCACAAGTCTATTCTCCAAGTCTATTATTTTCTTTTCTGTGGAAACGTTCATTTGTGCTGTATATTAGATTCCAGTTATAAGTGATATCATATGGTATTTGTCTTTCTCTTTCTGACTTATTTCACTCAGTATGAGAGTCTCTAGTTCCATCCATGGTGCTGCAAATGGTGTTGTGTCGTTCTTTTTTAATGGCTGAGTAGTATTCCATTGTGTCTATATATACCACATCTTCCTAATCCAATCGTCTGTCGATGGACATTTGGGTTGTTTCCATGTTTTGGCTATTGTGAATAGTTCTGCAATGAACATGCGGGTACATGTGTCTTTTTTAAGGAAAGTTTTGTCCTAATATATGCCCAAGAGTGGGATTGCTGGGTCATATGGTAGTTCTATGTATAGATTTCTAAGGTAGCTCCATACTGTTCTCCATAGTGGCTGTACCAGCTTACATTCCCACCAACGGTGCAGGAGGGTTCCCTTTTCTCCACAGCCCCTCAAGCACTTGCCATTTGTGGATTTATTAATGATGGCCATTCTGACTGGTGTGAGGTGGTATCTCATGGTAGTTTTGATTTGCATTTCTCTTATAATCAGCGATGTTGAGCATTTTTTCACGTGTTTGCTGGCCATCTGTGTATCTTCCTTGGAGAACAGTCTGTTCAGGTCTTTTGCCCATTTTTCCATTGGGCGGTTGGCTTTTTTGCTGTTGAGTTGTATAAGTTGCTTGTATATCCTAGAGATTAAGCCCTTGTCCATTGCATCATTTGAAACTATTTTCTCCCATTCTGTAAGTTGTCTTTTTGTTTTCTTTTTGGTTTCCTTTGCTGTGCAAAAGCTTGTCGGTTTGATTGGGTGCCATTGGTTTATTTTTGCTCTTATTTCTGTTGCCTTGGGAGACTGACCTGAGGAAATATTCATGAGGTTAATGTCAGAGAATGTTTTTCCTGTGTTCTCTTCCAGGAGTTTGATGGTGTCTTGTCTTATATTTCAGTCTTTCGGCCATTTTGAGATTATTTTTGTGCATGGCGTGAGGGTGTGTTCTAGTTTCATTGTTTTGCATGCAGCTGTCCAGCAATGCTTGCTGAATAGACTTTCTTCTTCCCATTTTATTCTCCTGCCTCCTTTGCAAAGATTAATTGACCATAGGTGTCAGGGTTTATTTCTGGGTTCACAATTCTGTTCCACTTGTCTGTCTCTGTCTGTCTGTCTTGATACCAGTACCATACTGTTAGGAGTTATTTTATAACTGAAAGTTTTTATCTTGTGAGCACTGGACATGATTATTGCCAGTGAAGTCCAATATCTATATCCTCACATATGATTAGTACTCGAATGCTTGGTTTACAAAATATTTCTACATGTTGAGGTCATGAACGTATTCTCCAACATCCTTCTTCTTCTTCTTCTTTTGTTTTAGGGTTGCACCCTTGGAGGTTCTCAGGCTAGGGGCTGAATCAGAGCTGTAGCTGCTGGCCTACACCACAGCCACAGCAATGCTGGAGCCAAGCCACATCTGTGACCTATACCACAGCTCGGATACCCAACCCACCGAGTGAGGCCAGGGATCGTACCTGCGTCCTCATGGATGCCAGCCAGACTTGTTTCCGCTGAGCCATGATGGGAACTCCAAGCCAGCATCTTCTTGATAAGGTTGGATGAGCAAGGGTGGATACACAGGCAATGGAGTCTACAGTTCTTGAGGCGCTAACGAATATGGGGCATGGAAAGTGAGGGAGACTGAAGAGACTTCAGGTTTTCGTTTTGGGTGACTTAGTTCTATCCATGATGGTGGAAGGCAGCTATGCTCACCACTATACCCCCAACGCTGTGGTATCCATTAGGATGGGTGACAAGAAGAGGACTAAGTTCAGGGGCAGCAAGAGAGAGAATTCATTGGGTTTTGCTCAATGGCGTTTTAGATCTAGAGCCATCTAGGTGGAGATCTCCAGGTGGCTTTGGATATGGGTTTTCAAGCAGAGACTGAAGAGGAGACTGACGCCATATGATCATGCTGGTATGTCATGGGAGGTGAGGAGCCATAATCGGGAGAGTGAGGTGTGGACAGAGCCGTGAAGAAGAGCAGCTGGGGGACTGATTGAGCCAAAGAGGGGCTGAGGGGACGGAGAAGAACTATAAAGAAGGTAGAAAGGATTTCAGGAAAGAGCATGACCTCAGCGTCCACTGGAGGGAGAAGTTTTACCTGGGGTTGGGGCAAAGCCAATTAGGACCACAACCACAGATACCTGCAATTGTCCCATTAAGTCTCAGTGGTGTCCCCAGCACACCCCTCTCTATGTCTCTTCTCTCTGCTCCCAGCACTGCATTGGTGGAGGAGGATTCTTCCCAGAGGGCAATCCTGCGCAGTGTGGGGATTTCTCCGCCTTTGACTGGAACGGATATGGAACACACACTGCTTCCAGCTCCAGCCGGGAGATAACTGAGGCTGCTGTGCTCCTGTTCTACCGCTGAGAGCTGGGTGGTGGGAGACGTGGAGCCCAGTCCTAACCCCAGGTTCTCAGAGATGGAAACACAGAATGCTAACAAGGAGGAGAGGAGAATAAATCTTGATGCTTTCCCATTCTGTGTTTTTGAGTTCTTTGTACAAAGTGACTGAGACCCGGAAGGATCTTTTCAAAATAATGTCTCTTGTTCTGTGGATTTCCTCTTTAGACCCCCTGGGTTTGGAGCGTCAAGTCTCAGGTCCCAGCATACATGTTTTCCCCTTCTTTCTAGGGAACTCCTGAGTGAGACTGAAGACCAGAGGAAAATCTTGTGAATTTTCCTACCATGCAGTTCTTGGTTAATCCAATAAACATCATGAAGAAGAAAAGATGATGATGATTGAGATTCAGCAGGAAAAAAAGAAATGGCAGGGTCACAACTGCCCGCTCCCTTTTTTCCCCTGCCTTTGATACTCAGAACCATGTTCCTAAAATGATTCGAGTGGCGGTTCCAATGTGCGTGGTTGGGGATGGTTCTCAGAGCACCAAGAAATTCATAGACCACCAGCTGCGTGTCCTGCAACTCAGCTAAACTTTGACCCACAGATGCCAGGAAACAGTTTCAGGTCCCAGTGTGAAAGCCTGTGTCCTACAAGACTGTCCCTCGAGTCTCCCACTTCAGGTGCCAGTTACGGAGTCCAGATTGTCACCTGCACTTCTGACTGAGTGGCCATAGATTGGGGATGCCAAAGATTCCTCATTGGGTTCAGTTAATTTGCAGGAGTGGCTCATAGAATGCAAAGAAATGTTTTACTTTGCAGATGATAAGCTCATTATAAAAGAGCATAATTCAGGAAGAGCCAGCTTGGAGGGAGGGAGGGAGGCCAGGGGCACAGTAGGGGGAAAGGGCACAGAGCTTCCTTGGCCTTTCTGAGCCTGGCACTGTCCCCCGGGCTCCCCGTAGTCACCAACCCGGAAGCTCTCCAAACCCTGTCCTTTTCCGGGTTTTTACAGAGGCTTCATGACACAGGCATGATTGATGAAATCATTGATTAGTGTAATTGATTCAACTTCCCACCTCTGTTTTCCCAGGAGGGTCTGGGTAGGTGGGATTGGAATTTTCCTCCCTCACATCACAGGGTTGGTTCTCACTTCATTAACATAAGCAAAGACCCCCCCCCCATCTTTTTTCTTGATCACTTATGAAATTCCAAAGGTTTCAGGACCTCTAGGCCAGAATCAGGATGGAGGTCAAATTAATATTTCATAGTGTAAATCACAACACGACACTCCTCAGGGATGCTTGTGGCCGGCAAGGTCTGGGCTCCCAGCTTCAGGTGCTTATTCCAAACGGGAACCAAAGGTTCCAGTGAGGTCTCCGTGTATCATCTGTGGGAAAACAGGACGCTGAATGACAGCAGTTCTGGCTTGTGTGCAGATGAGACATTTTATTTTATTTTTATTATTTATTATTTTTTATTTTTTTTGTCTTTTCTAGGGCTGCTCCCGTGGCATACGGAGGTTCCCAGGCTGGGGATCCCATCAGAGCTGTAGCTACTGTCCTATGCCAGAGCCACAGCAACTCAGGAACTGAGCCGCATCTGGGACCCACGCCACAGCTCACAGCAACGCCGGGTCCTTAACCCACTGAGCAAGGACAGGTATCAAACCTGCAACCTCAGGGTTCCCAGTCAGATTCATTATCTACTGTGCCACCACGGGAACTCCAGATGAGATGTTTTATACTCTTGCTTAGAATGCAAATCTGATTATAACATCCCCTCGTTATAGTCGACTACCACTCGTTACTGTAGTCTTTCTGCAGCGCTCTCTGTAGTTTAGGGCAGGATATCTCAAATAGGATGAGGGGCATGACATCTCTTCTCAGGTAGGGCTGCCAGATTTAGTAAGTAAAAATATGGGAGACCCACTTACATTTATTTTTCTTATTTATTTAATTATTTATTTATTGTCTTTTTTGTCTTTTTAGGGCCGTACCCACAGCATATGGAGCTTCCCAGGTTAGGAGTCTAACGGGAGCTGTAGCCGCCAGCCCATGCCACAGCCACAGCAACTCCAGATCCAAGCCTCGTCTTCGACCTACACCACAGCTCACAGCAACAATGGATCCTTAACCCACTGAGCAAGGCTAGGGATTGAACCTGCAACCTCATGGTTCCTAGTGGGATTCGTTTCTGCTGCGCCATGACGGGAACTCCTATTTTTCATTTTTAAAAGTGTTACTGAAGTATAGTTAATTGTCAATGTTGTGATAATTTCTGTTATACAAGCAAGTGATTTAGTCACTCATGTATACACATCCATTCTTTTTCAGATTATTTCCCACCATAGATTATTGCAGAATATTGGGTAGAATTCTCTGAACCATACAGCAAGTCCCCATTGGCCAATCATTCCATATAGCACAGTGTACATACGCCAATCCCAAACCCCCAATCCATCCCTCCTCCCTCACCTGTCCCCTTTGGTAACCAGAGTGTGTTTTCAAAGTCTGCGAGTCTTTATCTGATCTGAAAATAAGTTCATTTGTATCTTTTTTAAAGACTCCACATATAGGAGTTCCCATTGTGGCTCAGTGGTAATGAACCCAGCTAGTTTGCATGAGTGTGTGGATTTGATTCCTGGCTTGGTTCAGTGGATTGAGGACCCAGTATTGCCATGAGCTGTGGTGTATGTAGGTTTCAGACTTGACTCAGATCTGGCATTGCCATGGCTGTGGCATAGGCCAGCAGCTGCCGTTCTGATTCAACCCCTCGCCTGGAAACTTCCATATGCCGCAGGTGCAGCCCTAAAAAAGACAAAAAAAAAAAATAGATTCCACATATAAGTGACATCATATTCCAATGTTCATTTCAGCGCTAGTCACAGTAGCCAAGACCTGGAAGCAACCTAAATGTCCATCAACAGAGGAATGGATAAAGAAGATGTGGTACATGTATACAATGGAATATTACTCAGCCATGAAAAGAATGAAAGAATCCATTCGCAGGAACATGGTTGGACCTAGAGGTTATCACACTAACTAAAGTTAGACAGTGAAAGATCCACTTACATTTTAATTTCAGAGAAGCGATACATAATGTTTTTAGTTTAAATGTGTCTCCTGCAATATTTATCTGGCAACCTTACCCCAAGGTACATGTGAGAATGTCTGGGGACTTTTTCATGTGGAAGATGATCTAAAGGTGGCAGGCTTACTGCTGGATAGAGGCGAGGGGTACAGTGTAACACCTTCCATTGCCCAGGATCCCACCCCTAAAGGGAGAATGATTAGGTTTGAAATGTCTGTAGTGCTGTGGTTGAACTACCTTGGATAGAAGATTTTGTCAAAATTCCTCTATTGCATAGAAGTCCTGAGGTTCTGGCATTAGGCAGCTGAAGACAATGAAAAAAAAATTATGCCCAGTAGCTTTTCTTCCTTCCCTTCCCTTCCTTTTCCTTTTTCTTTCCTGCCCACAATTTTCACAAAGGTTCCTTTCATTATTGGTGGATAGTACGTCTGAGAGTTAAACAGATTTAAAGAATGCAAGGTGACTGCATGACTGCAGCACTGGTAACTAGGCCAATAACCAATTCAACTAGAAGTCAGCTCATATGAGACTGTCTACACATTTAAAATACAGTTCTTGCTCTTGGGCTTAGTACTATCTTCCGAGACACCTCAGCACTATGAGAACAAAGTGGAGGAAGAAGTGAATGTGCAGGCTGAAGGACAAAAGAAGAAAGATAAGGCAGAAGTCCAAGGCAACTTTATGTCCATGGAAGCCACAGGAGCAGAAACAAGGGAAGCCTGGAGGCCAAGGATGCTGGTACAATTTGTTGGACTGTATGCCTTCTATCCAGGACTTGACTCAATGGATCTAGAACACATTTCACCATTCTGATCTCCTCGAGCACTTTGAGACCCACCTTGCTTGTGTCAAAAGGTCCCTTTCAGGAGTTCCCGTTGTGGTGCAGGGGAAACAAATCCGACTAGGAACCATGAGGTTGTGGGTTCGATCCCTGGCCTCGCTCAGTGGGTTAAGGATCTGGTGTTGCCGTGAGCTGATGTATAGGCTGCAGACATGGCTCGGATCTGGTGTTGCTGTGGCTCTGGTGTAGGCTGGTGGCTACAGCTCCAATTAGACCCCTAGCCTGCGAACCTCCATATGCTAAAGGAGGAGGCCCTAGAAAAGGCAAAAAAAAAAAAAAAAAAAAAAAAGGGTCCCTTTTGGTTCTTTGCCCTGGACTTTTGACATTCTGGACTAGTTCTATTCTCAGTGGTGGCTGAATGTAACACATATACTATAAATCATCTGCTGTCTTAGCTGAAGGAAAAAAAAATCCAGTTCTTGTTTAGATCATCCTTTGCTTTTATCACCGGGGGTCAGGGGAATGGGAGGGAAGCCTACTTGTCACAGAGGAGTTGCATTAAAGCCAGGTCTTCTGATATCCCTTCCCAGAGCTTTCTCTATTTGGATTAATCTCCAACCCCAGTGAAAGCCCAAGTTCTGGCCTCTAGCAGTAATGCTCTTCCTGTTTAATAGAACACTGTCAGCTTCATACCAGACACACGGATGAGTGTAGCCTACTCCGACTGAACTAGACTTGGCTTTTGCAGAAACAGGAGCAACGGAATCCAATGATATTAGCTGCAATGCCCCAAAGAGTGCAGTTGGGACCCAATGTCCAAGAAAGATTCATTCAAGTATCAACAGCTTCACATTCCTTCTGATAAATTAATCCTCCAAATTCTGTCCCCAGAATAATAACATGGGTATGGAGATAGAAGTCCCTAGCCCTATAAAGCACCGCAAAGTTATCCCTTGTCAGCTTTGATTTGGCACTGTCCCAGGTCATGGGCAGGTATCTATTGAGCTGGGCCTCATGGTCAAAAACAGTCAAGCCATGGATGTCAGGTCCAGCAAAATCTGAGTCAACATCATAACAACTCCCTTTGTAAGAAGACTGTTTCTTACTATGCTCATGTAATAAAATGCTATCAAATGTCAGATTTGAACCTTGACAAATCCAGTCTTCATTTGTAATCCACTTCTGCTCCCAGAGTGTTATCAGTGTTCCATTTTCCTATGATAGATCATACAGTATATGCATTTGGTTTCCAAGGTCCCAGGACCTTGACCTGTGTCTGTATTAGATGACCCAGACATTGAGAATTCCGTGTTAGTGCATTTTGTTTTCACATCCAGTCAACCCCAAACCAAATCCTTCATTGAAAATATCTCTGGCAGGGAGTTCCCTCATGGCTCAGCGGAAACAAATCCGACTAGTATCCATGAGGATGTGGGATTTGATCTGTGGCCTCGCTCAGTGGGTTAAGGATCTGGAATTGCCATGAGCTGTGGTGTAAGTTGCAGACGCAGCTTGGGTCCCAGGTTGCTGTGGCTGTGGTGTAGGCTGGCACTTTCAGCTCCTATTCGACCCCTAGCCTGGGAACTTCCCTATGCCTCAGGTGCAGCCCTAAAAAGCGAACACAAAAAAGAAATATCTCTGGCAGATTTTCCAAGGTCATCAGCCCATGACAGAGGTATATATGTTGTGCACACACAGCTGTGTGTAGGTTTCCATTGCAAGACTATAAGAAGAGGTGGTCTGGTGTCTCTGAGGGGAGTGATGCAGCTGCAGCTGAGGCCACTGGGCTTGCTCTGGGTTGGGCTGCAGCTGTCCTGGCTGGAGGGGGAGTGAAAGCACTATGCTTGTTCTTGGCTAAACCTGATTTGTATGGTACTTGGTCAGCTGTGTTAATGTACAGCTGACCTTTGAAACAACATGTAGGTTATGGGCACATGTTGGGCTTCTAGACAGAGAGAGAGAGCTCCCAGGGTCCCCCCAGCTGTCAATTCTCAGCTCCTGGCCCCAGCGGGGAGAGCAGGAGGGGGCTGGCTCTCTGTGCAGGAAGAAAGTGCTGCTGAGACTCAGGCAAGGTGTGTGAGTGCAGGTCTAGCTCAGAGATGTGTGGACAACAAGGCATCGTTAGCCTTTGAGGCTTTGTGGGACTGCACAGGGATGGGGGCAGGAATGAAGAGAAAAACGATCATCAAGAAGGTAAGCTTCTGGGCTTATCAAACACAACTTAGAATAGATTTACAAAGAGATCCTGCTGAGTAGCATTGAGAACTATGTCTAGATACTCATATTGCAACAGAACAAAGGGTGGGGGAAAAATGTATACATGTAAGGATAACTTGATCCCCCTGCTGTACAGTGGGAAGAAAAAAAAAAAAAGAAAAAAAAAAAAGGTAACTTCTTTTTCCTTAGTTACAAGGATCTTGCCCGGTTCCCTGATGTTTTTCATGATGGCCACCAGAGGGTGCAGTGCAGGTGAATCTCTCCCAGAGCAGCAGCACTTCCTCTAAGTGGTCAGAACAGAACTGGGTTGAGCAGCTGGCAGGGTCCTGGTGTCTTTGGAATCAGAGGGGCATGTCACTGAGCTGCTCAGAGGCCACTTCCTGGTCCAGACTTGTGTTGTAGGCTGAGTGGTGATTTCTGGCTTCTGGTGGGATCTGGCCTGAACACTTTGGTGTTGGTTGAAGCATTTCCTGGGTCCAAGTTCCGTGCCTCTGTATGGCCCTCAGGGGCTTCTGGTACGAACTGTGTCCCCTCCCAGTTGCTCCCCACTCCAGTGGCCTCAGTCTTGGGACTTCTCGAGGGAGTTGAATGGTGCAATTTGTGCCCAGGGCTGCTCCCTTCCGTCTTCCTCTCTACAACAAGAACAGCAATGGCATTTTAAAATTTCTCTTTTCGTTGTCATTTATGCCTTTTTTTAAAAGTACAAAACAGGCTCCTAAATACCATCTCACTTGCTCTTCACCAAATTACTGTTTACTAGCTTCATTCTGGGTATGACGAAATAAGCTCAGATATGCAGAGTATAACTGCAAGGACTCTCAACTTTACATGTTGAGCTACTTATAACTGAATACCTCTGCCTTCAAAGCTCAGGACTCTTTTTTGTTGCCGTTGTCCTCCTGGACTTTTAGAATTGTCTGCAAGCTCTTTAAGGTTTAGACTAGCATACAGGGTTCTTCATTCTAGGCCTCTGTTAGCCTCTTGGCCAGCGTCTCACCACTTCCTACCTCACACCTCATGTTTCAGTCACATTAAACCACTTGCATTTCCTAACAGGCTGGACTATGCTACATTATTTTTTCCGTGCCTAAGGGTATGCTGTTCTTCCTGCTTTCCTATCTCTTTTCTTCCTACTGAAAAGTCATATCTATGCTGTCAGAATAAGCTAAGGAGTCACCAGGACTAGGAGGCATTCTCTGAATAACCACTGCCATCCTTTCCCCAGACCACCGCCTGCCCCCTACTGGTCACTCCTGTCTCCAGTCTCACCTCCAATCTCTCTTTGGTTCCCTTAGTCTTGTCTCCTGTTATTTCTTCTTCTCAACCTAATTTTCTTTTTTTGTCTTTTGTCATTTTAGGGCTGCACCTGCAGCATATGGAGGTTCCCAGGCTAGAGGTCTAACTGGAGCTGTTGCCACCTGCTTATGCCATAGCCACAGCAATGCCAGATCTGAGCCGTGTCTGTGACTTATACCACAGTTCATGGTAACATCGGATTCTTAGCCCACAGAGCAAAGCCAAGGATTGAACCTGCAACCTCATGGTTCCTAGTCAGATTTGTTTCCAGTGTGCCATGACAGGACCTCCTCAACCTAATTTTCTGTTGAGGTAAACTCTTGGGGGAATGTTTGCTTTCTTTGAAAGCCAGAGCCTGGGGAGGGCCCAGCACCAGCATGAGATCTTGGGGAGGGAGTGTTGCCATAAGCCTCTGCTGGATACTGGGTCAGATGGGCTGAGTGGAGAGGACGCTGGACACCCCAGGCCCTGACATCCCAGGCAGGGAGTCTCTGCTCTGCCAGTGGAATGGGCCTGGGACTAATAGCAAGGAGATACCGGTTTTGTGCCAGACTTTGCATATTCTCTAGCTGTGGACTATCTTCAGCTCAAGAAATGAGAAGAGGAGTTCCTGTTGTGGCTCAGGGGTTAACGAATCCAACTAAGAACCCTGAGGTTGCGGGTTTGATCTCTGGCCTTGCTCAGTGGGTTAAGGATCCAGTGTTGCCATGAGCTGTGGTGTAGGTCGAAGATGCGGCTCAGATCTGGCATTGCTGTGGCTGTGGCGTAGACCGGCAGCAATAGCTCCGATTAGACCCCTAGCCTGGGAACCTCCATGTGCTGCGGATGCGGCCCTAGAAAAAGACAAAAAAAAAAAAAAAAAAAAAAAAAAAAAAAGAAAAAAAAGAAGAAATGAAAAGAGAAACGGACCTTTTTTTCTTGGTCTCCATGTCTACCCAGGAGCTCCAGCAAATACAAAAGAGGTGCTGTGGTGCCCGTGGTGGGTGATGAAGCATTTACACTGAGCAGAGCCACACAGTTGGGTTTCTGTTCACTGGGAGATCTGTTAAAAATTGTGATAAAATAGAGATAACATAAAATCTGCCAATTTAATCGCTTTTAAGTGTACAGTTCAGTGATATGATTTGTCTTCACAGTGTTTTGCAACTCTCACCACTATTTCTCAAACTTTTTCATCACCTCACACAGAAGCTCTGTACTCGTCAAGTAATAACTTCATATTCTTCCCAGCCACAGGACCCTGTTAAATTCTGTTTTACTTCCTGTGTCTATGAATTTCTCTATTCTAGGTACCCCATACAAGTGGTGACTAATGCAATGTCTGCCTTTTTGTGTCTCATTTGGGTGGTGGCATGTGTCAGAACTTCATTCCTTTTTTTTTTTTTGAAGCAAGGAAAATGATTTAATGGGGGAGAGGGGGTCCAGGTGTGCTTCTCGATGACTCAGTGATTTTCAGTCCCTGAGCATACAACTAAGAATGACCTGGACACCGGCTGGCGTGCTCAAACTCTGGACCCCATCATGCTTGTGCTCGCGTTTGATGTTGCTCTGCTGATACGCATTCCCTGTGCCTTGTCCCAGGTCTGCTTCATGGAGGGGGGTCCCTATGCATCCGGGAGCCCCAGCCAGGCCCCGGGCTGAAGCCACCTGCCACCTGTTAGCGCTGCTGACCTACTGATGGGGTCCAACAGGTGACCCCAGGATCTAGCCAGGAAAGCCAGCTCCAGGAGTTCCCATCATGGCACAGTAGAAGCAAATCTGACTAGGAACCATGAGGTTGAGGGTTCAATCCCTAGCCTCCCTCAGTGGGTGAGGGATCTGGTATTGCTGTGAGCTATGATGTCGGTCGCAAATGTGGTTTGGATCCTGCATTGCTGTGGCCGAGGTGAAGGCCAGCAGGTGCAGCTCTGATTGGACCCGTAGCCTGGGAATCTCCTTGTCCTGCAGGCACAGCCCTAAAAAGCAAAACAAACAAACAAACAAAGCCATGTCCAGCCGCTAGCACGCCATCTGGTTGCAGCTGAAAATTTGATTCCCTTTTATACATGGTAGCGTATGTCCCTCATTTTGTTTATCCTTCCCTCTGGTGAGGGATGCTTGGGGTTGTTCCTTCCTTTTGGCTCTTGTGAATCATGCTGCGATGAACACTGGTGTGTGAGCCTCAGAGACTCTGTCTCCATTTCCTTTGCGTGTGTGCTTAGGAGAGGGATTGCTGAGTCTCAGTGTTTAAATTGTTGAGAGGAGTCATGGGAGGTTTGGTGATTCTATGCTCTGTCTCAGTCATGGGTCATGATCTTCTGAACTCAGGGAGATCCCAGTGCCAGTAGGGACACTCAGTGATAAGGCTCAGGGAGGTGACTTTAGGCCGCGTCTCTAGTTCCAGGACCATTTTAGTTGTGGGTCTTGAGAAGGACCGTGTGGTCTCAGACGGGGGGGCATGGGCTGGTTCCCTCTGCAGATGGCCTGTATTTCCTCTGCACTTAGAATGGCATCAACTACTAGACATTCTGTGACATGATGTCTGGGGGTGAGGGCCGGACCCTGGTGGCCAATGTGTATGAGAACCACATTGCCGGGAAATGCCTGTGGTTAGACATTTGGGTGACCACTGCTCCAGTCAGCAGGGTAACAGGGCTGTCTACCCTGAGGGGGCCGGCACCTGAGCCAATTATTGCACCTTTGGGTCTGCAGAGGCGGCCACCAGCGATGACTACAAGGTTGGTGGCCCTGACCACCCAGCTAGGAAAGGGTAGTTGCTGAGTGTGGCTGGACCCCAGGGTGTGGAAGGGAGGGTGGAGGGCGGGGATGTGGAGGTAGGGCTGGGGAGAGAGAAAGAGAGGATTCCATTTGAATCACAACCTTCTCCCAAGCAGTCTGCTGGGTGGTGGGGCACTGCCACCTGCTGGAAGGGGGTGTCTGAGTGCTGCTGGTCACCTGACCGCCTGGACCCCAGACCTCTCAGCCCAGGACCTGGGCCTCTGGCATGTGTTCCACTGGTGCCCCTGGAGCAGTGGAGGAAGAGCTCCCTGCTGGGGTACCCCATCAATACTGGATTCTTCCAAAATCTGGGACATAATCTGGTTACCAGGTGCCCAGGGCTGCTGGCTGTGTTGGTTTCATGAGTGTAGAGACAATAATTGTGTGCCTGAAGATGGTCATGTGGTTTTATTGTCTTTGTTCCCCTAACCTTGATTCTGTGATGGCTCCTGTCCTGCTTCTTTGAGGATTTCTGGGCCTGGCATTTAGGAGACCCATCGGAGAGGGGAATTCAGTGCAGTTTGGGAGAGGGAGGAAGAGAGAGAGAGAGCATGTGCACATGAGAGAGACAGCAAGACTGAGTCAGGGCATGCATCCTGGGGTGGCCTGGGCTGTTGGATATGTACAGCTTCTGACTGATTTATCATCATATCATCAGCAAAGAGGAAATGGAAGATTCTTATTTTGACTTTTTCTTTTGGCTGCGCCTGCAGTATGTGAAAGTTCCCGGGCCAGGAATCAAACCTGCATCACAGCAATGACAATGGCCCATCCTTAATCACTGGGCTATAGGGAACTCCTTGACTTAGTCTTGAAATAGTCTCAATACTGAGAAAGAATTTTTTCCTCTCTGCCCTTTAGGAATGCAGCATCCTGAAAGAGCCAAAGCTACTGTTCCCACTCAGTGACTTTCTTGTACCTTGTGGAAATTCCCAGGGAAATGTGGAGAAGACGAGTGTTAGATTGACAATGGCCTGGCAATGGTCTATCATTGCGGTGATGCCCAGAAAACGACTGACATCCTTTTACTCACTCCTTGGCCAGAGTAAGTTTTCAACACTCCTCTAAATTCATAATAGGAAAGGCCATAGATGCAATGATATTAGGTAACAGTTATTTTCTCTTACTCTTCTATGTTATGTATTGTCTCATTTCATCTGCGTGACTATTGTTGCCATCTGAACTATTATTAGATACATTTTACAGATTAGGAATCTGATGCACTTCAAGGTTCGGATCTTGCCAGAGATCCCAGGGCATACAGAAGATTGTTAGCATTTGAAATGAGGAAACGTGCCTCCTGACTCTATTCCTGGCCCCTTAGTAACTTGTTAGGACCAGGCTGGGTTCATGAGCACGGGGTAGAATAACCAACCCAACGGTGAGCCCATTGGATTTCTATTGTGATGGGTAACCATTGGTTTATTTTAGCAATCTGAAAGCTGGCAGCATAATATCCTTCACAGAGTGGAAGCCTATGCTGCAAAATTTAAAGGAGTCGTTATTTATGTTTGGGATTTGAGACTTTAAAGGAGGATAAGAAAGTATGAACAGGGTTGGAGTGAGAAGATCTATAAATGTGGCCACTGAGCCCTTGAAGGTGTTTGGTGTAATCGTCCTGTGTAGGTGAGTTTCTCCTTACAGACCTCTGGCAGACCAGGGGCCCTCTCTGAGGACTGCCTCTGGTCCACGGGGTAGGGAAAATGTCCCTCTTGACCAAGTTTGACCAAGATTGTCCACAGAGGGGCTGGACTCCCCCAGTCAGGCTAGAGTGTTGAGTACAGAGAATCTCTGCGGTGACCTAAACAGGCTATTTCTAGCATGTGCCTTAATACGGTTTTCTGCCTCTTGTTTTCAGGGGAATTTACTATGGATGTGTCCAGTTCAGGTGTTTCATAATGAGAGAGCAGTCAGAGCCTCGTGTGCTGGATAGAGAGTCACCAGGTATAACAAGGAGTGCGAATCCTTGTGCAGCTCAAGGGGGATGAGTCTAAGGTGGTTGTTGTTGTTGTGTGTGTGTGAGACCTGGTATACGTGTGGGTGTGGTATGACCATAGTGTCAGTGCGTCTGCGTATGTGGGAATGGGACCTCGCTTTTCTCTTGCCGTCTCCGGGGCCAGGGCTATAGGATCCTCTGTCCAGGTATAGGCATCATAGACCTTTGAGGATTGAACTGAGGACAGAACTGCAAGGGTTGGTCTCCAAAAACACCATCGCTAGATGTTTAGCCTTTGGGATAAACTGCTCAGTTGCCTGAGTCAGGTGAGGCTTGTGTGTAGAAGCATTCAGTGGAAGACATTTGGAGCTGAGATGGCTTGAGAAACACAAAGTATTGTCATTCTCAACCAGAAGTTTAGCTCTGCAGAGCAAAACTCAACTTCCTGGCTCCTGGCCAGGATTTGCAGAGACTCCCTCTGTGTAGGGGGTTCCTGGGAGAATCCTGGGCATCCCTTGGCCTCATCCAGGCAACCCCTCCCACCACGGGCACTCTCTCTGGCCAGCGGTCACCACGAGTGCTAACGTCCAGGGCAGGTGGATTCTTCTCTCGTCTGCAGCAGCCTTGATGTCCCCTCTGGGCCAGACATCATTCCACTCCTATTTTTTCCAGTATCTGCAGGATGTCTCACAGCAGAGGTAGGTGAGGAGGAAGCCCTTGGGCTGCTCAGAGTCAGAGCTGTCAAGACTGAGCCTGTTTACACCACTCCTTTCCAAATTAACAGTCTGAGACAAAGGTCCTTGCTGCTCACAGGTGACCCTGAGATGTTATCCTTGCTTCCTCCTCAGTCTTCAGCTTGTCCCTTTCCCAGTCAGGATGAGACCACTTCCATTTCAGGGAGTACCAGGGATCTGATGGGAGGGGGTGATGAGTGTGGAAATATTAAAGGGAAGGTCTCTCTCTCTTTTTTTTTTTTTTTGTCTTTTTGCTATTTCTTTGGGCCGCTCCTGCGGCATATGGAGGTTCCCAGGCTAGGGGTCGAATCGGAGCTGTAGCCACTGGCCTACGCCAGAGCCACAACAACTCGGGATCCGAGCCACGTCTGTGACCTACACCACAGCTCACGGCAACGCCGGATCGTTAACCCACTGAGCAAGGGCAGGGACCGAACCCGCAACCTCATGGTTCCTAGTCGGATTCGTTAACCACTGCGCCACCACGGGAACTCCCTTTTTTTCTTTTTTTTAGGGCTGTACCCACTGCATATGGATCTGAGCCATGTCTGAGACCTACACCACAGCTCACAGCAACGCTAGATCCTTAACCCACTGAACGAGGCCAGGGATCGAGCCCTTGTCCTCATGGATACTAGTTGGGTTCCTTAACTGCTGAGCCATGACGGGAACTCCTTTTTTTTTTTTTAATTTTTTTTCAGGGGGCAGGTATCTGTGCATTTCTTCCCCATCATGGCTCCTTCCAGCCGTGGTGCAAAGCATGTGTGTTGCATGCGTGCCTGTAGGCCCCTTAACAGAGCATGCAGGGAGCACCTGTTTCGTGTTGCTGTGGGAGAAACAAAGATGGCCTGTGCCTTGCTCCGTGTCTGGCAGGACAGGCATCCACACAAACACATAATTATAATCAGAAGCAACTGAGGTATAACACAAGTATTACTGAGGGGCTCTGTGAGCACCTAACTCTGCTGGGGATCAGGGGGGTGACTGCAGGAAAGGTAACTTCTGGTCTGTCCTGAGAGATTTGTAGGTGTTTATAGGGCAAAACGTCATATTGAATTTGGCAATGATTTCTTGGGTATGACACCAAATGCACAGGCAAAAAAAAGGAGGTAGGCAAATTGTATTTCATGACAATTTTTTTCATCATAAGACACTATTAACAGAGTAAAAAGACTGAATGGGAAAAATTAGTTGCAAATTATACGTCTAAAGTGGGGTTAAGGTCTAGAATATACAGAGAATTTTTTTTTGGTCTTTTTAGGGATGCACCTGTGGCATGTGGAGGTTCCCAGGCTACAGGTCAAATTGGAGCTGTAGCTGCTGGCCTACACCGCAGCCACAGCAATGCCAGATCTGTCTGAGCCATGTCTGTGACTTACACCACAGCTCAGGGCAACTCCGGATCCTTAATCCACTGAGGCACAATGGGAACTCCTACAGAGAACTCTTAAAATTCAACAACAACAACAAAACCCCCCTCAAAAATGGGGAGGGGGAGTTACCGCTGTGGCATGGTGGGTTAGGAATAAGATTGCAGCAGCCTGGGTAGGTTCGATCCCCAGCCCTGTGCAGTGGGTTGAAGGATATGGCTTTGCCGGATTCAGTCTCCGGCCTGGGAACTTCTATATGCCTCAGGTGTGACCATAAAAAAAAAAAAAAAAAAAAAAAAAAAAAAAAAAAAAAATGGGCTTGGGACTTGAATAGAGATTTCTCTAAAGAAGATATACAAATAGCCAACAAGCACATAAAAAGGTGTTCTATACCATTAATCACTAGCAAAATGCTCATCAAAACTACAGTGAGATACCCACTCCTGGGCATCTATCCAGAAGAAACCATGACTCCCAAAGACACATGTACTCCAATGTTCATTGCAGCACTATTTACAATAGCCAAGACATGGAAACAACCTAAATGTCCATCGACAGAGGAGTGGATCAAGAAGATGTGGTACATATACACAATGGAATATTACTCAGACATTAAAAAGAACAAAATACCGGCATTCTTAGCAACATGGATTGACCTAGAAACTATCATGCTAAGTGAAGTCAGCCGTTCAATGAGACACCAACATCAAATGCCTTCACTGATATGTGGATTCTGAAAAAAGGACAGACTGAACTTCTTTGCAGAACAGATGCTGACTCACAGACATTGAAAAACTTATGGTCTCCAGAGCAGACAGTTTGGGGGGTGGGGGGATGTGCTTGGGTTGTGGGATGGAAATCCTGTGAAATTAGATTATTATGATCATTATGCAACTACAGATGTGATCAATTCATTTGAGAAATAAAAAAAAAAGTAAAACAAAACAAAACTACAATGAGATACTGCCTCACACCCTTAGGATAATCATTATCAAAAAACAAGTTATGGAAAGGATTTGGAGAAATTGGTACACTTATGCACTCTTGGCGGGGGCGGGGGGAGTTAAGTGGTATTGGTCACAATATGGCAGTTCCTCAAGAAATTAAAAATAAAATTACTGTATAATTCAGCAAAGCATACTAACACATGTTATATGGTCTCCACATTTAAAATATCCAAGTCTTCTGAAGCTGTTTCTTTTGGTAACCCACTCAAGGGCACATAACAATGAAAATGCCAGAGTTCCCATGGTAGTGCAGAGGAAACGAATCCGACTAGGAACCATGAGGGGGTGGGTTCAATCCCTGGCCTTGCTCAGTGGGTTAAGGATCCGGCATTGCCGTGAACTGTGATGTAGGTTGCAGACGTGGCTCAGATCCTGCATTGTTGTAGCTGTGGCATAGGCTGGAGGCTACAGCTCCAATTAGACCCCTAGCCTGGGAACCTCCATATGCCACAGGTGTGGCCCTAAAAGGCAAAAACAAAACAAAACAAAAAAACAAACAGAAAAAACAATGAAAATGCCCTGTGGGATATTTAGGCATTCAATATACATTCTGTATTTGCAGATACACCCTTTTATTAATTATATGTGTTACAAATTCTTTTCCCATTCTGTGGCTTGCCTTTTCACTCTCTTTATGTTTTTGATGAACAGAGTTTCTTCTTCTTCTTCTTTTTTTTTTTTTTTTTTTTGTCTTTTTAGGGCTGCACCTGCAGCACATGGAGGTCTTCAGGCTAGGGGTTTAATTGGAGCTGTTGCTGCCGGCCTATACCACAGCTACAGCAACGCCAGATCCGAGCCGCGTATATGACCTACACCACAGTTCACGGCAACGCCGGATCCTTATCCCACTGAACGAGGCCAGGGATTGAACCCGAAACGTCATGGTTCCTAGTCGGATTCGTTTCTGCTGCACCACGATGGGAACTCCATGAACAGAGTTTCTTAATTGTAATTTGTTGCAGTTTATTGTTCCTGTTCTTTTTGTATCTTATTTAATACATTTTCCTTATTCTCAGGTCATGAAGATATTCACCTGTGTAATATTCTAGAAGCACTGTTGTTTTACATTTCACACAAAAATCTACAATCCAGCTGTCACTGATTTTTATATTTATTGTAAGGTAAGAGTTGCTTACTTTTCTTTCTTCCTTCCTCTCTTTTTCCTTTTCTTTCTTTTCTTTTCTTTCTTTCTTTCTTTCTTTCTTTCTTTCTTTCTTTCTTTCTTTCTTTCTTTCTTTCTTTCTTTCTTTCTTCCTCTTTCTTTCTTTCTTCTCTCCTTTCTTTCCTTTCCTTTCCTTTCCTTTTCTTTCCTTCCTTCCTTTCTCCCTTCCTCTCTCTCTCTTTCTTTCTGCATCCATGGCATGCCGTATGGACATTCCTGGGCCAGGGATCGAACCTGCACCACAGCAGTGACCCAAGTCACTGTAGTGACAGTGTCGGATCCTTGACCTGTTGTGCCGCAAAAGAACTCCTACTTCATTTTCTTTTCCATATTGATTTCAAATTGTCCCAGCACCCCATGATTGATGTACTGTTATTTTCCCCACTTCTCTGCACTTTCCTGGTGGCTGGTTTCGGGCCTACCTGCTTTTTCCACTTATTTTCTCTCTATTTCTTTATTTCCTTAGAATGTCCTATCTGGGGAAAGCTACGCTGGGAATATGGGAGTATCACAAAACCGGGTTGTCCTCTGAAGTAGAAGGAAACCTATTTAAAGGGGTAACAAAAAGAGGCTCCAGAAAGGCCCAGAAGTCGTCTCCCCAGGTTTGGAGGCTGCAGTGGACTGGAGGTCTCTCTGTACCTCAGTCATCTACTCTAACCCTGGGGAGACTTTGCTGCTAAGAACATCTTAGCACAGCTCTGTTACCTCCACTTTACTGAACCACTAACTTGAAGAAATTACTGTCCCGAAGAAAGTGACTCATGGGCACTGACCCCCCACCCCCCATCAACGAAAAAGAGATTCTGGTCATTGTCATTGAAAAGATAAAACCAAGGTGCAGAAAGTGTCTTAATGTTCACTTTTATTTTCCTTTCTCTTTCAAGGCACACAATCCCAAAGGGAAAAGAATGGGCGACTCAATGATCAACTGAGAACAGCCTCTGAATTCTCCTTCCAAGGGGAAGTGCAGGCTTTCTCTTACTCTATTCATCTACAAGCTGTTTGGAATGGATAGTTTCCTGCTAAGTTGGGATCCTGTGCTTGTTTTGTAAACTCCCTGTAGTTTACTGCTGAGTCCTTCAGGAGGAAAGCCCAGTGGCGCCTCTGCCCACATGTTTTGCTCATTGGAGATGAGACTTTGGTTTTCTCAGAGCTAGACTAGGCTCAGCCCAGAATCTTAGACCTAGAACTCATCATGAAGTTCGTTTACTTCCAAGGGAAAAATGATAATGTTGCAAAATTTAAAAATCTACCCGTTAGAGATTTAAAGGCCAAAATATAACGTCTATTATCAATATAGTTTTGCATGAAAGATATTTTACCAAGAACAAAATAAAAAGGATATACTCACAGAGTAAATATAGTTCTTTAGCTTGAATATATCCAGTTTTATGGAAAAGCCACTTTTTTGTTCTTATATTTTTTATGTTGTATGCCAAACACTGGAAATTGCCATGACCCGCCACCATCTTTAGAGGGCAATTTGTGAATCAGATTCAGTACAAACTCCTCTCACGATCAAGACATTTGACAACAGTCACACCCCTGGTTCAGTGAGTTTGAAAAATTTATTTATTTCTCTTTCCGGTAGCAGAATCAACCACTTCCTCCTATGTATTTTCATAATTTTTAGTCAAGCTTTTATTACGTAACCAATAATATTGCATTCAAATATTTGACTCTTCTAAAAACTCTTAGGAAAGAGTTGGTGATTTCCTATGTTTGCTAAGCTAATGTTTTCTATTTTGAGAATGTCAAGAATGTCAAGGAAATGAATTACTCAATAGGTCCAGATGAGTTAATGCAAGAAATGAGTTCTCAGATATTTAGGAGTACACATTTTTTATTTTTATTTATTTTTATTTTTTTTGTCATTTTAGGGCCTCACCTGCGGCATATGGAGGTTCCCAGGTTAGGGGTCAGATCAGAGCTGTAGCTGCTGGCCTATGCCATAGCCACAGCAATGCAGAATCTGAGCCACATCTTTGACCTACACCACAGCTCACACAATGCTGGATCCTTAACCCACTGAACAAGACCAAGAATCAAACCTGAGTCCTCATGGAGACTAGTTGGGTTTGTTAACCACTGAGCCATGATGGAAACTCAAGGAGTACAAATTTTTTTTTTTTTTTGGTCTTTTTGCCATTTCTTGGGCCGCTCCTGCCACATATGGAGGTTCCCAGGCTAGGGGTCAAATCGGAGCTGTAGCCACTGGCCTACACCAGAGCCACAGCAACGTGGGATCCGAGCCGCGTCTGCGACCTACACCACAGCTTACGGCAACGCCGGATCATCAACCCACTGAGCAAGGGCAGGGATCGAACCCGCAACCTCATGGTTCCTAGTCGGATTCGTTAACCACTGCGCCACGACGGTAACTCCAAGGAGTACAAATTTTTTAAATGACGACAAATTGCAGGAATAGACTATAGCCAGACATAAAAATTGAGTCTGCCACCAGGATGTTGGGACTATAGAACAAATTTTTAGTACTCCAATACACTCTGATATTCTGTATAACTGATATGCTAATGTACTTATTGAGGTAAAACTAGGATGGGCTTTGAAGTGAGGAATGGATATGGTGACATATTTGTAAAAGGAGTGTAGTTTTATTCAATTTGAAATTTTAATGCATATTGTTCCTTCATGTATATATTAATATATTCAAATTCAGATTTCATATGTTTGAAGGACACTGAAATGTGTCATTATACCCCAAATATTGGGATTTTGGCACTAGAGAGTCCTGTGTTTCAGAATGTCAGCACAAGCCAAACCTACGGTGTGGTCACAACCCCTCCCGACTATGCCCATGTTTTAGGGCTGATCGATTGATTATAGACCCTATAATATAATCATAATTATCCAGCAGTGATTATAGAGGTCACTGAATATACATTTTGGCCATTTATTCTCAATAGCCTCCTGTAAGAAAGAGTGTTTAGCAGGGGATCAAGCCATGTGTCGATGTTCAAAGAATGAAATCTGGAAGATTACTCAATCCAGATGGCATTAAAAATGTATGGTTTTATTCCCCCAAATTTTACTAGTCAAATTTTAGAAGTCTGATATACCGTGTAGGAACTATATTTCTCAGCTTCTTGCCTTGCTGGTTTGGGTCTGTGTCACTAGTTACTATACTGCACATGAGATACCAAATAGCTTGCTCTTGCCTGAGGTGCATGCAGTGAAAGATTTTGGGAGTGGTATTTGTGTGCATGTGTCTGTGTGTGTGTGTGTCTCTATTGAACATGATTTATTAAGGAAATTTTTCCATGTCATTTGGCTGTTGAAACCCAGAATCAGTTATTCCTTTCATTCCTTCTTGTAGACAGACCACCCTTTCCTCCTCGAGGTCGTGTCCTTTGTAACAGAACAAGGCAGCTGACACATGGGGCTGATGTTGTTTCCCTGATGTTTTCCCTTTAAGCTGCAGTATGATAGGCAGAGCACATACTTCCTGAGCCACCACTGGCGATGCATTTAACATTCTCCCCACAACAGAACATGGAACACCATCTTTCTAACCCCCAAGACCGGTTTCTTCATCAGCTATAATGTACCACCAAGCCAGTGCCTTATAATTCAGCTGTTTCCTGAAGGTATAAAAAGGGCCAGGTTGACTTGTGGGCTGCCTGGTAAAGGCTTCAGCCAGAATGTGACCCTCCTTTCTGCTTATATTTCTTGGCTAGAACAAGTCACATGGCTCTGTTTAACTTCACGGAGAAGAAACGCAGTGTTTCATATGCCTCCAAAAAGAAGTGAATCAAATCACAATGAGCAACCCAATGATTACCTGAAATGTTTCCTGATGAAGTGATATTGGTGATCATTTGCTTATGATTGTACCACACAGCAGAGATGCATGGGAGGCATGTCAGTCCTCTTTCCATATCTTCTTCCTTCTATCTCCTTCTCTCCTCCTTCCTCCCATCCCTCCCATCCCCTTTCTTTTTTCTGTAATGACTTGGACACTTATAAACCACTATTGCAATTTAAGAACTGGAATGTTATTAGGAAGCCAAATTACCCATGTGCTCCTCTACACTGGCATTGTCTGAATTTGTGTTTATCATTCTATTTTTTAGACTTACTTGGGCCAAGTTTGTGGCCAGTCTCAACTTCCTCTCACAGGCACACCAACATTGCAATAGAGAAACTATTGATGAGAAAAACAGGAATTTAGAAAAGATCTGCAACTAAAAATGTAAAGAAGGAATCTCAAGGAGATGGGTGGGAGGGGTAGAGTCTTAATATAGTCAAGACTCATCCCTGGGTAGATGATGCACAAATGGGACCATAATTACAAACGCAGAGGTTCTTCCAAAGGAGTGAATGGTCTGAGCCTCACAGCAGGCTCTCCAGCCTGGGGCCTGCACTGGAAAGAAGAGCCCCTAGAACATTTGACTTTGGAGGTCAGTAGGGCTTACTTTTGGGAGAGTCATAGAGCTGTGGGAAATAGAGACTTCACTCTTAAAAGGGGGCACTCAGCATCTCACGCACTCTGGGACACGGGGCAGAAGTAGTCATTTGAAAGGATCCTGGGTCATACCCACTTCCTGATCTTGGAGAGGCTCCTGGAGAGATAGGAGGTAACTAGAGCTGACCCGGGGGACACAGACACTGTCAGCAGATATTTTGGGGAACTTTCTCTACCATGTGGACACTGGTGCTGGCAAGCATGATTTTGAAATCCTCTTTTTGGCCTATTAACCCAGGAATCTGCCCCACCCACCAATACTGTGATGCCTCCTCAGACCAAGACACTTGGTGAGTGGGGACACAGTCCCATCCACCAGCAGACAGGCTTTTTTAAACCCCCACCCTGAGACATTGTCAGTCCACCTGGAGGCCTGAGCCAACCCCCACCCTGAGACATTGTCAGTCCACCTGGAGGCCAAGAACTTTACCCCACACACCAGTGCTCAGGCACCAACCCCATGTCCCCTAGGGCTCTGCAGCCAGAAGTCCCAGGTTCTGACCACCTGCTGGTGGGCTGGTACTAGCTCCAGGATTGGCTTCATACTCTGATGGGCAAGCACCAGACCCAGGATACCTTGGGCCCTGACCCTGCTTACCAGCAGGCACGATCAGCCCTAGGATCACTGCAGCCCTGCACCTGTCATGGCAGGACCCAGCCCATCCACCATCAGGTCTACACCAGCTCTGAGACACATTGGTCCCCTCAGCCAGTCACCTCAGGATCCAGGCCCACTAACCCATAGGCCAGCACCAGCTTTGGGACACCATAAAATATACAGCCAGCCATATCAGGAATTGGTCCCACCAACCACCTGCTGGCAGCCTCCACACAAGGCAGAGCCTGGCAACTAAATGGACTGTGAGCCAGTCACATACCAAGAGTACTCAGCCTACCACAACAAAAAAAATCCGTATAGCCCACAGAGGGCGTATCCCTAGAGCTTATTGCTCTGGTGACCAGAGGGGAGTGGGCTGCTGGGACACATGGGATATCTCCTACAAAAGGATACTTCTCTAAGATTGAGAACCATACACAATCTACTAGATATATAGAAGTAAAAACAGCAAACTAGGCAAAATAAGGCAGCAGTGGAACATGTTACAAATAAAGGAACAAGATAAAACCCCAGAAGAAGAACCAAATGAAGTAGAGATAAGCAATCTACCCAATAAAACTTTTAAGATAATGATCATAAATATGGCCACAGAACTTGGCAGAGGAATGGATGAACAGAATGAGAAGTTAGAACTTTTCTTATTGTTTGTTGTTTTCTTTTGTTTTGGTTGTACCTGCAGCATATGAAAGTTCCTGGGCCATGGATTGAATCTGAGCCACAGCTCTGACCTACGTCACAGCCACCATGACACTGGATCCTTAACTAACTGTGCCACAGCAGAAACTCTGAGAAGTTAGAGGTTTTAAATAAAGAGTTAGAAAATGTTAAGACCCAAACAGAGATGAAGAATATAATTACTGACGTGAAAAATATACTAGAAGGAATCAGCAGTAGATTAGATGATACAGAGGATTAGATCAGCAAGCTGGAAGACAGAGAAGAGGAAATCACTGAAATTGAACAGAAAAAAAAAAACAAGAATGAGTAGAAATGAGCACAGTGTAAGAGACCTCTGGGACAACATCAAAATACAAACTTTTGCATTTTAGGGGTTCCAGAAGGAGAAGAGAGAAAGGGACAGAGAACATATTTGAAGACACAATAGATGAAAACTTCCCTAAAGGAAATAGTCATCCAGTTTCTGGAAGCACTGAGAGTCTCAAACAGGATCAACCCAAAGAGGAACACATCAAGACACAATGTATGTAAAATGACAAATATTAAAGATAAGAGAGACTATTAAAAGCAGCAAGGGAAAAGTAGGAATTTTTGTGCAAGAGAATTACCATAAGTCTACCACCTGTCTTTCAGTAGAAACTCTGCAGGCCAAAGGAGATGGCAGATATATTTAAAATGATGAAAGGGAAAAACCTACAGCCAAACAATAATCTACCTGGCAGAGCTTCCATTCAGATTTGATGGAGAGATCAAAATTTTTGTAGTCAAGCGAAAGAGTTTAGCATTACCAAACCATCTTTATAAGAGATGTTAAAGGGGCTCCTCTAAGTGAAAAAAGAAAAGGCCACAACTAGAAACATGAAAATTACAACAGGGAAAAAAAAATCTCACTGGTAAAGGCAAATATACAGTAATGTTAGTAAATCAACCATTTACTACAAAGCTCTCAGGAAGGTTAAAATACAAAAGTAGTATTATATTTGCAATAAGTCGTTAAAAGATATAAAATATGACATTAAAAATAATAATGATGCTGAATTCCCACTGTGGCTGAGTGGGTTAAGGATCTGATGTCTATGTGAAGATGCTGGTTTGATCCTGGCCTGGCTCAGTGGGTTAAGGATCTGGCATCACTGTAAGCTGTGGCATGGGTCACAGATATGTCTCAGATCCAGTGTTGCTGTGGCTGTGGCATAGGCTGCAGCTGCAGCTCCAATTTGACAGCTGGCCCAGATAATTCCACATGCTGAAGGTGTGGCCATAAAAAGAAAAAAAAAGTAATGATGAAAGAGGGGAGTAAAAATGCTGGGTTGTTAAAAAAAAATTTTTTTTTTTTAATGTTTTCGGCCACCCCACAGCATATGAAGTTCCTGGGCCAGGGATCTGATCTGAGTCACAGTTGTGACCTGTGCCTAAAATTCCTTTTGAAGGCAGTTCCCGTCGTGGCGGCTAGAAATGATGAGGTTGCGGGTTCGATCCCTGGCCTTGCTCAGTGGGTTAAGGATCCGGCGTTGCCCGTGAGCTGTGGTGTAGGTCTCAGACGTGGCTCGGATCCTGCGTTGCTGTGGCTGTGGCTGTGGCTGTGACTGAGGCGTAGGCCGGTGGCTACAGCTCCAATTCGACCCCTAACCTGGGAACCAAGAAATGGCAAAAAGACAAAAAAAAAAAAAAAAAAATTCCTTTTGAAGTTAACAGATCAGAAACCTAATGGTTGAAATTATAGAAAAACAGAAATTCCACTGTCTTTCATTAAACATTACATATGGATCATGTTATTTCACTGACAATGTCCAAAGATTCAAGTTGGTGGAATTCCAACTTGTTCTTCTTCCCACAAGTAGGGCGGATGTTTTAAGTAATTAAAACCAGTGCTCAGGAAACTGCTTTGGAAAGATAAATGTATATCGTGTCACTACACACACTCACACACACACACAGACACACGAGATACATGACAAGCACTACCACGCTAAAAAAGAAAAATGCATGTGCTGAATTGACAATAGCATTGTGGCTAGGAAAAAAAGATGATTTTAAAAGATCTGATAAAACTAAGAACAGAAAGGAGAACAGGGAAGGAGATACCAATGCATTTAGAAAAGAAAAAGGGGCTAGATGTGAAAGATAAAATGGTAATTTTCAGACTTGAGACAGTGAATAGGAGTAAAATGTCTAGAGTCCAGGATCCAAATGTTTTCCTTTGATATAGGCTGGAAAAAAGTACTAGAATTAAAATCCAAAGCAACCTGTGAAAAAGGTAAAAATTTAGGAGTTCCCGTCATGGTGCAGTGACCAGGAACTATGAGATTGTGGGTTCGATCCCTGGTCTTGCTCAGTGGGTTAAGGATCCAGCGTTGCCGTGAGCTGTGGTCTAGGTTGCAGATGCGGCTCAGATCCTGCATAAGCTGGCAGCTACAGGCCGCTAGAGCTCCCACATGCTGTGGGAGTGGCCCTAGAAAAGGCAAAAAGACAAATAAATAAATAAAAAAAACCTTAAAAAAGTCTCTGCTAAAGACATATAAATCTGAAATGGTGCTTTAAAAACATCAGGTGGGGAATTCCAGTTATGGCTTAGTGGGTTAAGAACCTGACTTGTATCCATGAAGATGCTGGTTTGATCCCTGGCCTCGCTCAGCATGTTAAGGATCTGGCGTTGCCTCAAGCTGTGGTGTAGGTCACAGATGTGGCTCAGAGACCATGTTGCTGTGGCTGTGGGGTAGGCCAGCAGCTGCACCTCTGATTCAACCCCTAGCCCTGGAACTTCCCCATGCCACAGGTGTGGCCTTAAAAGGAAAACAACAAACAAAGAAACAAAAAACATCCATTGAAATGAGGCTGATGAACTTTTAGACATTTAAGGGTGTGTCTAACTGCCTGTGCTTGTGTTGGATTTCCCGGGCTGGGATGGACGACGGCAAAGAAATATCAGGAAAGTTCCCTGGTTGTCTAGTGGTTAGGGTTCAGTGCTTCCACCTCAGTGGCCCTATTCCATCCTTGAGACCTGAGATCTCACCTCAAGCCACTGCACGCTGCAGCCAGAAAAAAAAAAAAGAAGCAGCATCAGGTGAGAGAGTGGAGTGAGGGGAGGCAAAGCACGTGATTCCTAAGCCCCTATCCTTACAAGGAGAAAGCACACAGATGTGCAAGCGCACACCAGCGGCAGCAGGACCAGGGCCCGCAGAAAGACTGGGAGAGTGGCACATGAAAGTTATGTGGGACAGGGAGGTGGGATGGAGGAAAGAAAGGGGAACTCAGGAAATCCGATCTAGGCTCTTCGTTTTGTGGTTTTGTGAGTGGGTATGTGTGTTATGTGCAACCCGAGTGCGAACTGTAACTGCCAGGAACTGGTCAGCCCTGATACGCCTTATGCGTGACAGACAAATGACAACGTGAAGGAAAGAAAGTCCTCCAGAACAGAGTTTGCTATGGCGAATTCATTTAGGGTCAGCTGTGAATGTTCCTATCATTAAAATGATAACTTGGTTGTAAGTTTCTAATTGGAACATGAAACTTTGATCACATGCACTTATTTCCAGAAGTGCCAATGTAGCCCAATGTAAAAAAATTCAAGGGAATACTGTCTTGCACAATTTACTTCATCATTAAAACCTCAGTTTGGACTTTCTAAATTTATAATTCACAAAGTAGGTATAATTCTCAAACTAAGTGGCAGGGCACCTAGAGTCATTACGTTTTCAATTTTTGCAAATCACTCTGATATAGTAATATGTCAAATGTAACAATGTAAGGATATAATTTGATGCTCAGTTTTATTTATTTATTTATTTATTTATTGTCTTTCTGCCATTTTTTTGGGCTGCTCCCGCGGCATATGGAGCCCAATCGGAGCTGTAGCCGCCAGCCTATGCCAGAGCCACAGCAATGCCAGATCCAAGCTGCATCTGCAGCCCACACCACAGCTCACAGCAACGCCGGATCCTTAACCCACTGAGCAAGGCTAGGGATTGAACCTGCAACCTCCTGGTTCCTAGTCGGATTCATTAACCACTAATCCACGACGGGAACTCCTTGATTCTCAGTTAGACTCTGATTTAGTGGTTGAGTCTTGAACAAAGTGGGAGTTAGGGGTGCTGATCTGCCCCCTCCTTCATCACCCACCGAAGCTGAAAATCTGAGTATAACTTTATAGTTGGCCCTTTATATAGGCAGTTCTGCATCCACAGATTCAACCAGCTGCAGATCATGCAGTACTGCAGAACCAATTTAGTGAAAAAAAAAAAAAAAAACCTGTGTATAAGTGGACCACAAGCTATATGAGTCAACTGTATATTAAAAGACTCTAATGTATAAGACAAATTTGTATTTATTTATTTATTTATTTATTTATTTATTTTAGGGCCGCACCCGCGGCATATGGAGTTTCCCAGGCTAGGGGTCAGATTGAAGCTGTAGCAGCCAGCCTTCTCTAGAGCCACAGCAGCTCAGGATCCAAGCCGCACCTGCGACGTACACCACAGTTCATAGGAATGCCAGATCTTTAATCCACTAGGCGAAGGCTGGGCTCGAACCTGTGTCCTCATGGATGCTAGTTGGGTTTGTCAACTGCTGAGCCGTTACGGGAACTCCCAAATTTGTATTTACTTATCTTCAGATTGTATAAGGCAAGTTATGGATGCATTTCTCCTGCACTTTGGGAAAACTACTCCATTCACTTCTCATGTAGAAATATCTTATTTCAGCTAAGGAAGCAAAGATTGATTCCAATTTCTTACACCACACTGCTAATGTCTGGGAAACAGCCTCCAATTTTCTGCATTGTTAGAGCTGTTTCTCTATGCAGAAGCTGGAGTAATGAGTTCCTTGTTAGGCTCAAATTCTGAGCTGATCCCTCATGTGCGTTGCTCTCTTTGGCTCCTGGGTCCTTGACTCACATGAGGGTCTGCCAGGTGATGTGGTGTCCCGTGTAATCCCATCTTCTTTATGGGAATATCCCATTCTTCCCATTTAACCTGAAACTGAGAGTCATCACAGTCAATAAATAAACAACGATGGGCTGATTCTCTCTTATCAGAAATCAGTGGAAGTTCGGAGTTCCCATAGTGGCACAGCGGAAACAAATCCGACTAGGAACCATGAAGTTTTGGGTTCGATCCCTGGCTTTGCTCAATGGGTTAATGATCTGGTGTTGCCATGAGTTGTGGTATAGGTTGCAACGTATAGGTTGCAACAGCTCCTTTTGGATCCCAGCCTGGGAACCTCCAGATGCCGTGGGTGTGGCCCCGAAAAGGCAAAAGACCAAAAAAGAAAAGAAAAGAAAGAAGTGCAAGTTCAAGGGAGATAAATATACTTAGAAGGGGAAGAAACTTTCTAGTCTTTCTAAGAAAGACAGAAAATAGTCGTAGCTTTCTGGTAACACAAACAGCATTCAGCTGGTTGGGAAAGAGGCACTGAGTTCTCTTTTAGTGTCTACTGCTTTCTTTTTCTCATACAATTTCAAGTGTGAATCTTTTCTCCTCCCCCACCCCACACCGACCCCAAATTATCAGAGTGGAATTTCCCTCTCATTGGCTGCTCGTTGGTGGTTCTTGAACACATTTTTCAATTCCTCCTTTATAGGCAGTCTCCTTGAAGCCTCTGTATTCAGGGAAGGATGTTTACAGGTGTTTCAGGCATTTGCTGGTCAAAGATGTACATGTTTTTCATCCTTCTTTAATTATGGAGCTTCGGGAGTTGATTCGCAGTCTAGCCACCTCCTAGACCTGAAGCTCCTAAGTGTCGACTGGGAGTTTTACTGCTTTGTTTCCTTAATGCCTATAGGACAGTTTCATTTTGCGTCTATTCTAACATACAGAGCCGGGTCATCAGGAGACCATCCTGGAACTTCACTCGGCTTTGCCACCATCGCTGGGTCTGGGATGCACACTTCTATTTCATCAACAAGCCTCAAGGAGTTTTCTATAGTTCTGGTGGAGATGCTCAGCAAGGCTGAGAGAGGTGCCTTCCAGCAGTGGGAATCATTACTTGATTATCAACACCACAGGTCCATTGCATTTAGGAAGCCCTTCCAGAAGCCTGCAAGATAGTGGGCCCCTTCAGGCCTCCTGCTCTTACGTTTCCCTTTCTTTCCCCTGCCCTCCTCAGCAGGAATGTATAAGTGTTCTTATTTTCAAACAGTTCCTTTTTTTTTTTTTTTTTTGTCTTTTTGCCATTTCTTGGGCCACTCCCATGGCATATGGAGTTTCCCAGGCTAGGGGTCTAATCTGAGCTGTAGCTACCGGCCTAGGCCAGAGCCACAGCAACGTGGGATCCAAGCCACGTCTGCAACCTACACCACAGCTCACAGCAACGCTGGATCCTTAACCCACTGAGCAAGGGCAGGGACTGAACCCGCAACCTCCTTGTTTCTAGTCGGATTCGTTAATCACTGCGCCACGATGGGAACTCCTCAAGCAGTTCCTTTGATGCGATCAAATAGCCACTTCACTATTTGATTTCTTTACAACATGAAATGAATACTTAACTGCCCAAATTTTAAGAAAATGTAGAAGAACTACAGATGTCTACAATTAGCATTTAGCTGTTCCCAAATATTTTAGGAAATCCTATTTTAGACATTGTTTCCTCTCTATAAAACTGGAGTGGGGGGAAACAAGAATAAGTCCTTTTGGCGAATACAGCAAGGCAATGTTTAAAAATATGGAACGCTTCATGAATTTGCATGTCATCCTTGCTCAGGGGCCATGCTAATCTTCTCTGTATCGTTCCAATTTTAGTATGTGTGCTGCCGAAGCGAGCCCTGTGTAGGTCTATATTTAAACAACCAAACAAAACCTTATCTTTGTCTAGAGTTTTCACATGCATACTCTCAGGTGTAAATTCTTTTTCTTTTTTTGTGGTGCCTGTGACACACAGAAGCTCCCAGGCCAGGAATCAAACCTGTGCCACAGCAGTGACAATGCCGATCTTTAACCCGCTGAGCCACCATGGAACTTCTCTCAGATACAGTTTTTATTTTATTTTATTTTATTTTGTTTTTGTCTTTTTAGGGCCACGCCCATGGCATAGGGAGGTTCCCAGGCTAGGGGGTGAATCAGAGCTGTAGCTGCTAGCCTACGCCACAGTCATAGCAATGCCAGATCCGATCTGACCTACATCACAGCTCACAGCAAAGCTGGATCCTTAACCCACTGCGACCTACATCACAGCTCACAGCAAAGCTGGATCCTTAACCCACTGATCGAGGCCAGGAATGGAACCTGCATCCTCATAGATACTAGTCAGATTTGTTTTCCACTGAGCCACAGTGGGGAACGCCTACACTTTTTAATTTGATTCTGAAAACTGCCTTGCAAGGGATGGGAACCAGTAGGTTTAGGAAGTGGTCAGGATCACGTAGGTTGTGAGTGGCTGAACTGGAACTTGAGTCTGCACCTTTGACTCCAAATCCAATGCCTGATCCAGAATATCATTGCTGCATTAATTGGCAGCCAAGGCTTTCAGTCTGCCCCTCCTCAGCCCAGCTTCAGACAGGGTGACTGGAAATGGATCAAAAGATGGAAAAGGAGGCGTTCCCGTTGTGGCGCAGTGGTTAACAAATCTGACTAGGAACCAGGAGGTTTCAGGTTTGATCCCTGGCCTTGCTCAGTAGGTTAAGGATCCAGTATTGCCGTGAGCTGTGGTGTAGGTTGCAGACGTGGCTTGGATCCCACGTTGCTGTGGCTCTGGTGTAGGCCGGCAGCTACAGCTCCCATTTGACCCCTAGCCTGGAAACCTCCTAGCGGGAGCAGCTCAAGAAATGGCAAAAAGACAAAAAAAAAAAAAAAAAAAAAAAAAAAAAGGATGGAAAAGGAGAAGGAGTCACCAGAAGGGAACTGAAAGTATTTTCTGCTAAAGGGAAAGCAGAAGAAAGGTATGGAACTCTGGGGTGGGGCCTCAAAGCCATTGCATCCTGGGAAAGGTGGGACAGCTCCACCCTTCCTTAGGGGCAGGGAGAGGACCCTGCCTGGCCTTTCTGGAGGGTAGAATCGAAGTGTGTGTTGGGGGCATCAAAAATCTTCTACATCCCGGGGTTAATGGATGCAAACTATTGTCCTTTGTCTGCATTAGCAATGAGATCCTGCTGTGCAGCACTGGGAAATATATCTAGTCACTTGTGATGGAGCATGATTCTGTGAGAAAAAAGAATGTATACATGTATGGGTAACTGGGTCACAGTAGCAAAAAAAAATTGTATTGGGGAAATAATAATTAAAAAACAAAACAAAACAAAACAAAAAACTTCCACATCCTGTTTAGGTGAGAGAAGGACAAACTATTATGGGAAAGTAGAAAAAGAGAAAGGGAGGAATTTAGAAGTACAGGTAGGAAACTAAGACAAAGGAAAATTCTCATGAAAAAAATTTAATTTGCATGTGCTTAAACTTTGGCATCAATTTGCAGAGAATTCCAGGCCTGTTAGATTTTTCTAGTGCCCCACTCCCTCACTCCTCTTCTTCTTCATTTCACCCGCTTATCTAGGGTTCCACTTCCCAGCCTACATCCTTCCCAAACTCTCTCCCCTCCACCTTCACAATGTCTGTTGGGATGGGACAGGCTCAGATAACGGCTGTTTGGTTAGGTTTCTCTACATTGCCAGCAGGATGCAGACGATTGGAAAATTTCTTGGGCATCTGCCTTTCGAACAAGGTAGCCAGGCTGGGTTAGAGCTCAGGACATGATTTTGAAGCTGGTTTCGTGAGTCACTGTGAACTCTGAACACCCGCCCACTTGAGGAGGACTTTGCAAGTTTAGCTTGTGAGAACTATCAGACCAGGTCCGGGGACTGGAGCTTCCTCAACGGCCTTGTTAGCATTCTGCTGATGAGAACAGCCTCAAGTTGAGGAAATTGTGGCTGGAGCCTGAGAGCGAGGCAGTTCTGCTCCCCGTCACCCTCCTGCTGATGGGTGGCTGCTGAGCCTGTGCAAGGCAGAGCGTCTGGTGGGAGACGAGCCGAGGGACCCCTCTGTCCTGTGGGGATGTTGGGGCAAGCACTGGCCCTCATACTCCTCCTGGTCGTCAAGGGCCATCAGGGCCAAGGTAAGCAGGCCCAGCCTGGCTGGGGTGGGGCTGGCATGGATTAGGGGCCATGACCCTCAGGCAGATCAGAATCCAGAGCCTCTGGATCATGCTGCTTACATGATCCCCTGGAACTGCGACTCTGTGCAGCTCCCAGCAGCTCTGGACAGGCTGGGTCAGACAGCAAAGGCTGGCAGTGGTTTGGGAGGTCCTTGAGCGGTGCTTCTGGCCAAGCCATCAGTCATCCAGGCCCCCTCAGGCAAGGTGAATCCGGTCCACAGGCTTCAGTTTTCCCTTCCGTGTGGTGGAGAGAAAATGTCCTTTGTGCTGGCTGTTAGAAGGACAGAGGGAATGTCCTCTAAATTGGTGCTATGACGGCAGAGAGGAGAAGCAGCCCTTGAATTTGAGTCTCTCCAAGGAAGTTGGGTGGTTCTGGAGCTGGGAGACTGACAAGATTGTTTCCTGAGGGAGGAAATCTGAGTCCTGGCAAGGCAGGAGGGGGCGGGTGGGAGAGTTTTGCGGAGAGGAGGTTGGGGGGGACAGTGCTGAGAAGTGTGAGGCCAAAGCCAAAGCAGAGCCTTTACCTCCAGCAGCCCAGAGGCCTTGGGAGCTTGAGGATTATTTGGAAAATGTTGGCTGGGGGAGGGAACAGGGAAGGGAAGAGAATATTAGGCAAACTGGAAACTGTCAGCTGGGCCTCGAACCGGCTAATGTTCACTGGGAGGCAGAAGTCTCAGCTGAGGGCTGCACCCCCTTTTCCTCCAATCCTGAGTCTAGGAGGCTCTGAGACATGGAGCCTGAGTTTTATTTTTATTTATTTATTTATTTTTATTTCACTCAAGGTGTTGATTTTATTTCATTTTTTAAAAATTATTTATTTTTAGCCTGAGTTTTAGATCAGCACATCCTCAAGAGGCATCATGAGTGAGGGTGGGGAGAGAGGAGGGCACATTTGGGAGCAAAGAGAGGAAACCGAGGCACAAGGTCACGTTTGCCCAGGGCATGTTAGAATCCATCCCCGGGGACTCGGTTCAGTCATGGAGCCCCCAAGCACTTGTGTCCTTCAAGAAGACACATTCTAGGTTCTGGCGCTTGTCACGAGTACAGGTGGAGTAGGTCAGGGTATGATGAGGAGTAGAAAGCAGAGAGAGAAGTCTGAAGCCTGGGGCTCATGGGTGTGGACTGGGGGGACCCGGGGAACCAGAGACCCAGAATCCTAGGCATGAGAACTATAGGTTGGAACCTGGGCTAAGTGGTTGGACCCGTGGGATTCGATGCCTGGTTCTGGGGGTGGGAGTGATGGAAGGTTGAGGCTAACTCTGAGATCATGAGCCTGTGTGGCAGGAGAATAATGCTCCTTCCATCCTCGATCCCAGGGTGGTGGTCCTGTCTCTGGGTGTGGCTATGCCAGAACCACTGCAGGGGGCGCTGGGCCAGTCCTTCTTTGTGCACAGGGATGATAGACTTCGGTCTTAGGGACCTTCTCTTTCTTCTTGCTGTGCCCTGTGTCTGTGGGGCTGGCCAAGTGTAAGCTGACCAAAACTCCTCTCTTTATTTCTTTCCATTTTTGAACTTTTTAGTTTTAAAAAATTTAGAAGTTCCAGGGAAGTTGCAAGAATAGAACGAAGAATTCTTGTATTTCCTTCACCTGGATTCACCAATTGGTAACATTTTATCACAGTTGCTTTATTTCTCTTTCTTTTCAAATATATATAGGTGCATATAAACATATAATTTCTTTTTGTGAAATAAAAATTTTGAGAGTAAGTTATAGACATTAGGCTCCTTTACTCTTAATTATTTTAGCACACATCTTCCAAGAACAAGGATATTCCCATATTATATCATATCAGCACAATGACCAAATTTTAATAAATTGAACATCGATACAATCAAATATACAGCCCATATTTAAATATTACCAACTGTCTCCCAAATGAGCTACATGATATCTTTTTTCCCATCCAAAATCCAATCAGGATCATGTGTTACATTCTGTCGTTATGTCTTTTTTTTTTTTTTTTTTTGTCGTCTTTTTGCCTTTTCTAGGGCTGCTCCCTCGGCATGTGGATATTCCCAGGCTATGGGTCTAATCGCAGCTGTAGCCACCGGCCTACGCTACAGCCACAGCAATTCAGGATCCAAGCTGTGTCTGCATCCTACACCGTGCTGTGTCACGGCAATACCAGATCCTTAACCCACTGAGCAAGGCCAGGGATCGAACCCGAAACCTCATGGTTCCTAGTCGGATTCGTTAACCACTGAGCCACGACGGGAACTCCCAGTCGTTGTCTTTAATCTACAATTATCCCTCAACCTTTCTTCATCTTTCATGACACTGACATTTTTGGAGTACAAATCAGTTGTTTTCTAGAGGGCTTCTCCACCTGGGTTTGTCTGATGTTTCTGTTGTACGGCTCAGGTCATGCACTTTTGGCAGGAATACCACAGAAGTGATGCCCTGTCTTTTTCAGTGCCACCAGGGGACACGATGACAGTGAAACATTTTTTCTGACTTGGTCCATTGAAGAATTTAATATGCATCATATATGCATAAGAAGTTCATGTCACTCTTAAGCTTTGCAAAATCTTCCAAAGGCTTCTCACGTCATGTAGAGTAAAAGTCATACCGTTTTTTTGGGGTCTTTTGAAAATTATGTATTTATTTTTAGGGCTACATCTGTGGCATATGGAAATTCCCATGTTAGGTGTTGAAATCGGAGCTGTAGCCGCTGGCCTACACCACAGCCACTGGCCTACACCACAGCCACAGCAACATCAGATCTGAGCCGCATCTGTGACCTACAGCACGGCTCACAGCAACACCAGATCCTTTAAGCCACTGAACGAGGCCAGGGATTGAACCTGCAGCTTGAAGGATGCTAGTTGGGTTTGTCACCACTGAGCTACAGTGGGAACACCCAAAAGCTGTACATTTTACAATGGCCCACATGAGCCGGCCACCCTGACCACCACCCTGCCCCTCTGCTCTTCTCACTGCATTTCTGCTGTGTTGGCCTGCTGGTTCGCACACACGCTCCGCTCGAGGGCTTGGCACTGTTTTCTCCACCTGGAATGCTGGCTGCTTCTTCCTTCTTTGCCATGCGACTTGTTTCCTTATTTTGCTGGACTACCACTTCTGCAGGGATGTCTTTCCGAATAAAAAGGTCAACCCCTCCATCCTGCGACTCCTTAGCTCCCTCTTCACTTATTTTTCTCTGCAGTGCTCATCTCTATTTTACATAGTCTATGTTTGCTTGTCTTATTTTCTATCTCCCAGGCTCCTCTTTATCTCATTAGAACACAAGATCCCTGAGGCCAGGGCTTTAGTTTGTGTTGCTCACTGCTGTATCTTTAGCATCTTTTTTTTTTCGCCTTTTTAGGGCCACACCCGTGGCATATGGAGTCCCAGGCTAGAGGTCTAACCAGAGCTGTAGCCGCCAGCCTACGCCAGAGGCACAGCAACGCCAGATCCGAACAGCGTTTGCGACACACACCACAGCTCACAGCAATGCCGGATCTGTAACCCACTGAGTGGGTTACAGAGCAACCTCATGGTTCCTAGTCAGGTTCATTTCTGCTGCGCCATGATGGGAACTCCTGTATCTTTAGCATCTTGAACAGTATCTGGCACAAGTAAACCATCAATACATATGCATGGCATGAAGGAATGATTGAATACTTTAAATAATCCATGGAATAAAGTGAGTTTATCTGTCTACTGGAAAGTTTCATTGGGAAAAAGATGTTTTAAATTTTAAAGCATGTACTAACTACCTCTGTCACCTTGAGAAAGTAAACTAAGCTTTTGTTTCACAATTTTTCATCCATAAAATGAAGTTAACTGTGGAGCCTGCCTCATAGGGGATGTGTGAGGATTAGATGAGATATATTAGGTGCTTAGGGAAATGTTGAGTTAAACAAGTCCTCCAAAACAAAAATTCATGTTATTCAGCTCCTTGGAGCCAGCACAAATACTTCACTTAGTTTCGTAGTCAGAGGGAAAAGGGGAAACTCTTCAGTAATCTTTTGTTGACTTAATTGAATAAAAAATGGGTTAGAGAATCTTGAGATAAGATGATAAAATTTTAATGTGTGACCCTTTTCTGAGGGTTTGTCATAACCAGAATCTTAAGGAGACTTCAATAGTTTTAGCTTAAAGGAACATGTATTCAAGACATTTAATCACAGGATTACCTCGTATTGCAAAATGGTCTGTTTTCACAATAGCATCCACCTCTCTATTTCCATCCCTTCCTTGGATATGTTTTGAGCAGCTCTGTACCAGACACTGGACTAAGTACTGAGGATTATGTAGTGAATAATTGCACAGCCTCTTTGTTCATGGAGCCTACACCAATTACATGAATTGATGTACAATTACAGCCATGATTAATGCATAACAAAGTGCCCAACACAGTACGTGCTCAAAACATGCTAACTGAGTGAGTAAATGGATTATTTTCAGGCATCTTAGGGGAAGATTGGAGTGATTTAGGGATCAGGTATGTCAGAGACCAGGGACCTTGAAATCGTTGCCCATAAGTGTGGGCCTCGGTTGAAGTTACCATTGTGGTGAAGTGGAAACCAATCCAATCAGTAACCATCGGGTTGCAGGTTCGATCCCTGGCCTTGCTCAGTGGGTTGAGGATTCCAAATTTCTGTGAGCTGTGGTGTAGTTCTTAGATGCTGCTCGGATCTGGCATTGCTGTGGCTGTGGTGTAGGCTGTCAGCTGTAGCTCCTATTTGAGCCCTATCCTGGGAACCTCCATATGCTTCAGGTGCAACCCTAAAAAGCAAAAAAAAAAAAAAAAAAAAAAGAGTGGGTCTGAGTCCTAGAGTTCATTTTGGCCCCTCAATTCAGGTTTTTGTTATGCATTCTGAGGAAACTCCAAACGTTCCAAAGGAGACTGTGAATCCCCAGGGGATGCAAGGTCTGGAGGGAGATGTACTGGGGGAAAAAAAAAGGGATGGGGCAGTACCTCACAGATGAACTCTGAAGGCTGCCTGCTATTCATATAGGTTGTATTGAAAACTTTCACTTCTCAGAAAGGGGTCTCTGATCGCAACCAGTCTGGCTGGAATCCAGGCAAGTTCTAAGGAGGCAGAACTCATTTTTACCCATATTTTACTCGTTGTACTTCTTCTCAAACAAAGTGTGAATAGTGAAGTAGCTGGCCACAGGAAAGAGATCAGGACTCAGAGAACTGGGGTCACGACACCCCTGGGGGGAACAAGTTCCATGGGAATCCCTCCAGAGATAGCCAGACCATTGTCTCCGTGAACAAACCTTTTTCCTTAAGGTGTGACATGTGTATACAAGAGTGCAGAAAATCACAAACGTGGGAGTTCCCGTTGTGGCTCAGCAGAAAGGAATCTGACTAGTGTCCATGAGGACACAGGTTTGATCCCTGGCCTCTTTCAGTCGGTTAAGGATCAGGTGTTGCTGTGACCTGTGGTGTAGGTAGCAGATGAGGCTCAGATCTGGCACTGCTGGGGCCGTGGTATAGGCCAGCAGCTACAGCTCCAGTTGGACCCCTAGTCTGGGAAACTCCATATGCCGCGAGTTTGGCCCTAAAAAGACAAAAGAAAGAAAAAAAAAAAGAAAAGAAAAAGAAAAGAAAATCATATACTTACATTTCAGTGAATTATTAACTGAATACACCCTGTATCTATCCTTTTGTTACCTTTCGTTACCTCCTCTCTCCTCCATAAATGTAATCACCCTTCTAATTTCTAACATCATAGGTTAATTTTGCCTGTATATAAATGAAATAATAGGACATGTACCCTTGGAGTTTCTGTCATTGCTCAGTGGTTAGCAAACCTGACTAGCATCCAGTCCTGATTAGCAAAGACTTGGATTCAATCCCTGGCCTTGCTCAGTGGGTTAAGGATCTGGCATTGCCGTGAGCTGTGGTGTAGGTAGCAGACGCGGCTTGGATCCCGCATGTACCCTTGTATTTGGCTTCTCTGCTCAACATCTGATGAGATTTATCTCTCATCTCTGGTAGCTGGTCATTTTCATGGCAGTATACGACTTCATTGTATGACAATGGAGTAGTTTATTCATCTATTCTACTATTGATGAAAATTTGGGTTGTTTCCAAGGTTTTTTTCCTATTACAGCAACGCTGCTAAGAGCCTTTTTGTTCACGCATGTCTGTTGGGTGTTTATCTCTGGAGTAGACTAACTGGGTATGTATTATACCCCTAGCAGATGTTGCCAAACTATTTTCCCATGTGGTTGAACCAAGTAGTGCGTGAGAGTTCCAAGTGGCTTCAGGGCCACTGGCTTTGTGTTCTGAGGGCCTGCAATAGGAAATGAAAGCATAGGGGTGTTGAGCATGTAAGGTGAAAGTCAAAACCAAGGGAACCACATCTCTGTGGCTTCCTTTGTATTCTGCATGAAATCCCTACATGAGAGTCATTTCTGGGTGCTGAATTCAATTAATGAATTGGTCAGCTGGACACTTTGTTAAAACTTGACTATGTTCTAGGCACTATGCAAGGTTTTGTGGAGGAAACAAAGATGACACAGACATTGACTCCATCCTTAAGAATCTTTCAGGAGTTCCTGTCGTGGCACAGTGGTTAACGATCTGACTAGGAACCGTGAGGTTGCGGGTTCGATCCCTGCCCTTGCTCAGTGGGTTGATGATCCGGCGTTGCCGTGAGCTGTGGTGTAGGTCGCAGACGCGGCTCGGATCCCATGTTGCTGTGGCTCTGGTGTAGGCCAGTGGCTACAGCTCCGATTTGACCCCTAGCCTGGGAACCTCCATATGTGGTGGGAGCGGCCCAAGAAATGGCAAAAAGACAAAAAAAAAAAAAAAAAGAATCTTTCAGACAGTTAGAGGAAAATAGGTCTGTACAAGATCCTCAAGGAGGACAGAAAATGCAAAGTGACAGGCACAAAGGGTGATAAGAAGATGGAGATTCCTTCTAAGTAGGAGTACTGGGGAAGTGGCCTTGAATAATAAATGACAGTTCAGGAGAGAGGGATAAGGTAGAAGGGCAAGCTAAGCAGAGGGAACAGCCTAAACAGAAGTAGGGAAAACATAGGTTTGGACGGGGAAACATGAAAAGCAAAGGCACTTGTTATCTTGGAGGAAGACAGTGTTATAAACGGGATGATTCAGTTACCTGATACAAAGAGTGGGATGTAGGCTAGTTAAGTTTGACAGAGGTAAGGAAGTTGTATTGTCTGAGAAGAGGAGTCAGTAAGGTCGGTAGGAAGCCTCCAAGTGTCGGGATAGTCAAGAAGAAGAGAGGTGATGAAGTGGGACGTGGATCCTAGAGGGTATTTTATTTACTTTGTGATTTTGCCTTGACTAGGTCTGCCTCTGCCCCAGCACTTTTGGGATCTCCCTGAGTTTTATCCTCTCAGTACCCCACTGTTGCCTTCATCCAAAGTTTGGTGGCATAACCCTGAGTTGAGAAAACAACTCCTTTTGTTGGCTAGAGGAAGTTACATTTTTTTGAAAGTTATACTTACTTTCCTCTCCTCTGCCCCCTCTCCTTGGTGCTCTGGCTTCATCCTTCCTCCCACCTCACCCTTCCTCTGACCAGCAGTGTGTGCTCTCAGTCAAAGGGAGCTGAACAGACTCTGGACACTGCATGACTTTGGAGGCTGCAGCTCTGGCACTCAGGCTCTGGGCTGAGCAGGACTCACGGCTGGGTCTGACGGTCTCCTTGGACGTCCTCTGTGTTGGCGCTTCTTCCTGAGATCACTTGACCTCTAACCTCCCTCTGCAGAGTTACTGTTTCACCCCATCCTTTCTTAACCACAGGAAAGGGGCCCCAAAGCTGCCGAGCAGTAGCAACAGCAGTGGCAGCAGCCCTGCGGCCTCCTCTGGCCACCGGAATCTGCTGCGGCCTCTCACCCTCTGAATAACTCACCACTTGCTGGGGGCCTCCTCTGCCTCTCACTAATATGTGAGAACTTGTGTTGAAATCATCTTTTCACGCTGGGATTTCCTGTCTCTCCATTTGGCATATGTGCTCTCTGGGACAGGGACGGAAGTCTTTCTGGATCAGCCACTGCACACAGTACATATTACCTGGCCCAGTCATCTTTCTGTGGTAGCCCCACCCCTACCCCCCACCTCCAGCCTCACCCCCACCCCCGTCTCTGCCTTACTCTGAATATCTTCCTTTTCCCCACACTGGGCTGTGGAGGGCTGCTGAAGAAAACTCTATAACAAAGAGAAACTACAGATCGAGAGTCTTCAGTTTCAGCTGGGAAGCAGTGTCCTGGGAATCCTTGTGTCTGATCCACAACTTCTTCCATTCTCCCAAGGGGGTGATTCCAAACCTTTACCATCTCTTCAAGATTCTGTTCCATCATTACAGCTTCTATCAGCCTATACTTTCCTCCTCCAAAGACACAGAGACCCCCATTAGGGATTCTCCTAAGTGTACCAACAATTTCTTGATGCCAGCTAGCCTCATCTGCTCCCATAAAGGACCACATTCACCCCTGCTCCATGTTAAGGAGCTCTTCTGCCTTTCCTTGGTCATCCTTCTGTGTATGCTCTCGACATCCCTGCTTCATCTGGGAGATCATCCTGGACCTGCCTGTTCCACGACGATATCTCTGATCTTTCTTCATCTGCTCCTTTTCTGCTGGCTTTCCACTGAGTTTATTATCCTCCCATTTAAAAAACTGTATTGGTGTACTGCCCAGTTTCCCCACCCCCCACCCCCGTGTCTTTCCTCCTGTATGTCTTTTACTTCCCACACAAAACACTACATTTTTGACATCTTTGGTCACCAAATGTGGTTTTTTTTTTTTTTTTTTTTTTTTTGGTTTTTCTTCCCCTCACACCAAGCAATTTTCTGTGACACCAGCTGGGTGTCTTATGATTTGACTCAATTCTGACACCACCTGCTTGGAGATAGAGTTAGATTCCACAGGTTAAGGGTCCATTCCCACAAGATTGCCTGCCCTGCCACTTCAGACGCTGGTCTCAAGACTAGGTTGAAGGTCAGAGATTCCAGTGACCCTCTCCTCTCTTTCAATTAATTTGCTAGAGCGGCTCACAGAACTCAGGGAACACTTAGATTTACCAGTTTATTAAAGGATATGGTAAAGGATACAGACGAACAGCCAAATGAAGAGAGACATGGGGTGAGGTCTGGAAGGGAGCGTCTGTTCCCTTGGAGCTGGGGTTCATCTACCCAGAAGCTCCCCTAACTGGTGCTGTTGGAATTTTATGGGGGCTTCTTCACATAGGTGTGATCAGTTATTAACTATTAACTCCATTTCCAGCCTCTCTCCGTTTTCTGAATGATGGGAGGTGGGGCTGGAAATTCCAAGCTTTTAATCATGGCTTGGTCTTTTGTGTGACCAGCCCCTGACACAGGAGTCCACCTAGAGTCAAATTTTTTTTTTTTTTGGTCTTTTTATGGCTGCACCCGTGGCATATGGAGGTTCCCAGGCTAGGGGTTGAATCGGAGCTACAGCTGCCGGGCTTACGCAATGGCAACGTGGGATCCGAGCCATGTCTGTGAACTACACCATAGCTCACGGCAACATTGGATCCTTAACCCACTGAGCGAGGCTAGGGATCAAACCTGCATCCTCACAGATGCTAGTCAGATTTGTTTCCGCTGAGTCACGATGGGAACTCCACCTGAAGTCATCTTCATAGACTAAAAGATACTCCTGGTGCTCTTATTACTTAGGAGTTTACAAGGGTTTTAGAAGCTCTGTGCCAGGAATGAGGGTCAAAGACTAAATACTGAAATAAGAGATGGATGCTTTTATCACTGGGAAATTTAGGGTTTTAGAACTCTGTTACAGGAACTGGAGGGAGAAGCTAATACATAAATATATAAATACAAATATATATATATATTCTATTATCTCACAAAAACAAAACCAACAAACCAAAATAACACTTAGTGTTCTTCCTTTGGTAGCTTCTTTCCTAGCTCCTTTCACTTGGAAACAAACCTTCTTAAGTGTATAAACTAATAGAATCTACAAGAAAATAAAATAAAATATAATAGTATAATTTAAAAAATGACCACAAAGGCAGTGTCGCATCAGGACTATAGATCACACTCTTGATTCCTTAAGTATTTAATAGTCTAGTCAATAACTTAATCATTTCCTATGTGCTCTGTACTCAATTTTGTCATGGTGGGGAACCAGAATGAAGGATCTATGTTTTGACCTGGTTATAGTTATACAGGAGTTTACTTTATAATTCTTCATGACACTCTACATTTATATTTTAGGCACCCTTTAATATTTGTTCCATCTCTCAATTTTATTAAAGATGAAAATTATACACACATATATATATATTTTTGTCTTTTTGTCTTTTTAGGGCCGTGCTTGTGGCATATGGAGGTTCCCAGGCTAGGGGTCTAATTGGAGCTACAGCCACCAGCCTACGACACAGCCACAGCAACACCAGATCCGAGCTGCATCTGCAACCTATACCAGCTCATGGCAACGCCAGATCCTTAACCCACTGAGCAAGGCCAGGGATCCAACCCACAAACTCATGGTTCCTAGTCGGATTCGTTTCTGCTGTGCTACGACGGGAACTCCCTCTTTCTTCTTCTTTTTTTGGCTGTCCCTCCAGTGTATAGAAGTTCCCCAGCTAGGGGTCCAATCCAAGCCACGGCTGCAACCTATGCCATAGCTGCAGCAATGCCAGATCCTTAAGCCTCTGTGCCACAGTTGGCTGTTTGGGGTTTATCTTTCTCAACCATATGCGCTGTATGAACAGTAAAACAGGGATTATAACTTTTCTTTTATGTCTTTGTCCAGTGCCCTTAATACTCCCATTCTTTAAAATATGAATGATATTACAAATATATACTTACAGATATGATGTGACCAATAACCATTTATAGCAGATGCCAACTCTGAGTAACCTGGAAAGCTTTATTGGTATTTTAGCTGAACTTTGTCCCTGCCTTTGAGCCAGTAAAATGCACCTGTGCATGTACCGGCATCCTCGGCCGTTCATAGCTCCCATATTATCCTTAAATGCTTCTGTTTTGGTCCTGTTCTCTTCTTATGATTTGGCTTTCATTCCTTATTTAAAATCCTGACCTTCCCGGAGTCCCCATCGTGGCTCGGCAGAAAAGAATCTGTCTGGTATCCACGAGGACGCAGTTTCGATCCCCGGCCTCGCTCAGTGGGTTAAATATCCAGCATTGCTGTGAGCTGTGGGGTAAGTTGCAGAAATGCTTGGATCTGACGTTGCTGTGTCTGTGGTGTAGGCTGGTGGGGCTATAGCTCCGATTCAAGCCCTAGCCTGGGAACCTCCTGTATGCTGCAGGTGTGGCCATAAAAAAAAAATAATCCTGATTCTGCTCTATAGATTTTGGTTTGGTTTTTGTAAGCACTTCTGGCACCCATCCTAAAGCCCTTAGACTTGGATTTTTCTTAATGCTCTTGGAGTTGCCTCCTGTGGAATAGTCTTTATCTGTCTTGGAAATGACGACTTTTGAGATGTATGTATTTCTTTCCAAATGCTGCCAACCATTAAGACCATCTCTCTTTGTTCTTCTTCTTTTTTTTGTCTTATTGTCTTTTGAAGGCCGTACCCGAGGCATGTGGAAGTTCCCAGGCTAGGGGTCGAATCAGAGCTGTATCTGCCAGCCTATGCCACAGCCACAGCAACGTCAGATCCGAGCCGCATCTGCAACCTACACCACAGGTCACGGCAACGCCGGATCCTTAACTCACTGAGCAAGGCCAGGGATCAAACCTGCAACCTCATGGTTCCTAGTTGGATTCGTTTCCACTGCGCCACAATGGGAACTCCTCTCTTAGTTCTTCTATCTATAATATTCTGCCTAAGGTCTGCGCCATCTGCTTGATTCCTGTCCCCAGAGGACCTTTGAAATTGCTGTTCCCTCTACCTGGAAAGTTTTTTTTTTTTTTTTTTTTTTTTGGTAGCTCTTTCCCCCGGCTGGATCTTTCATATCTTCCATTCGTGCAAATATCATCTCCTTAGAGAGGCCGTCCCTGGACATGAATTTACCACTCTGTTATGTTACCTTTTTTTTGGCCATGCCCAAGGCATTTGGAAGTTCCTGGGCCAGGGATCTAATCTGAGCCACTTCTGTGACCTATGCCACAGCTGAGGTAACGCAAGATCCAGATCCACTGTGCCACAGTGGGAACTCCCTATCAACCTTTTAAAACTTTTTTGGGAGTTCCCGTTGTGGCTCACTGGGTTATGAACCCAGCTAGTATCTGTGAGGTTGTGGGTTCAAACCCTGGCCTCTTTTAGTAGGTTAAGGATCCGGTGTTGCCATGAGCTGTGGTGTAGATCACAGATGAGGCTCAGATCCCTCATTGCTGTGGCTGTGGCATAGGCTGATATGACCCCTAGCCTGGGAACATCCAGATGTCATAGTTGGGGCCCCTAAAAGCAAAACAAACAAGCAAAATCCCCTTTTTTTTCATGGCACCTCTGCCTCTCTGAAAGAATCTTATTTTAGTTTTCACTTATTTGTGATGTGCTCCCCAACTGGAATGTAAGTGTCATAAAGGTAGAGACCATATGGGTGGCTAGGTCACTTTGCTGTATAGCCAAAATTGAGGGGAACATTGTAAATCAACTATACTTTAATTAAAAATTAAAAAAAATAAAGCAAAATAAAGGCAGGGACCTTACCAAGACCAGCTCAGCTCAGGAAAAAGTTAACATAAAACAAGACACAGAGACATTTATCTTAATTAAAGGTGGGAACTGGGGGACTCAAGGTCTCAGGGACCAAGAGCGCTGCCTCAAGAAACCACACTGCTTTTATTGTGCTCTTGAGGATTATGCCAAGTGAGGAGGGAGTTGTAGGTGCAGGATATAGGTTTTTTTTTAAGTTATTTTAAAAGTCACATAGCTGGTTGCTGATTAAGCTTTTATTCTGACCTTTAGGCATTTAACAATCATTAGCATTGAGGAAGCTTGGCATCAGCTATCTATGCATAGCATCTGGAGAATCACCATTGTGCTTCTGCAGGCAGCGTGCCTATTTGCAGCAACCCAGTGTGCCTAGGTTTGCACCTCGGTTCTCCTTGCTGATGCATATCCTGCTAACGACCCCTCATAAACCCTTTGGGGCCATGAGGTTCATCTTCCTCTTATTCTTTTTTTTTTTAATATTTTTTTTAATTTTCCCACTGTATAGCAAGGGGGTCAGGTTATCCTTACATGTATACATTACAATTACATTTTTTCCCCCACCCTTCCTTCTGTTGCAACATGAATATCTAGACATAGTTCTCAATGCTATTCAGCAGGATCTCCTTGTAAATCTATTCTAGGTTGTGTCTGATAAGCCCAAGCTCCCGATCCCTCCCACTCCCTCCCCCTCCCATCAGGCAGCCACAAGTCTCTTCTCCAAGTCCATGATTTTCTTTTCTGAGGAGATGTTCATTTGTGCTGGATCTTAGATTCCAGTTATAAGTGATATCATATGGTATTTGTCTTTGTCTTTCTGGCTCATTTCACTCAGTATGCGATTCTCTAGTTCCATCCATGTTGCTGCAAATGGCATTATGTCATTCTTTTTTATGGCTGAGTAGTATTCCATTGTGTATATATACCACTTCTTCCTAATCCAATCATCGGTCGATGGACATTTGGGTTGTTTCCATGTCCTGGCTATTGTGAATAGTACTGCAATGAACATGCGGGTGCCCGTGTCTCTTTTAAGTAGAGTTTTGTCCGGATAGATGCCCAAGAGTGGGATTGTGGGGTCATATGGAAGTTCTATGTATAGATTTCTAAGGTATCTCCAAACTGTTCTCCATAGTGGCTGTACCAGTTTACATTCCCACCAGCAGTGCAGGAGGGTTCCCTTTTCTCCACAGCCCCTCCAGCACTTGTTATTTGTGGATTTATTAATGATGGCCATTCTGACTGGTGTGAGGTGGTATCTCATGGTAGTTTTGATTTGCATTTCTCTTATAATCAGGGATGTTGAGCATTTTTTCCTCTTACTCTTTAGAGGACATATCGTGCCTGTGCAAACGGCGTGCCTATCTGCACAGGTCCGGTGTGTCTAGACCAATGTATTATGTCCTCATTCAGCTGACCCTATGAATAACTTATGCCTTTAGGTCTTTGTTCTTAAGCGTAAGTCATTTACCAGCACTGTGACTGTTTTTCAAGCAGGAAGATGGGGTAAAGTAAAGCAGGAAAAGATGGAGTTTTCAGCATAGAAAATAGAAGCAAAGAGGCTAAGACAAGATTGTAAAAACATGTCTCGTGACAGGACCTTATCTTTTTTTCTCACCCCCCCTCTATTCCAATACCTAAAGCAGTGATTCTCAACTAGGGGCAATTTTGCCGCCCCCGCCCCCCACAGTGGACATTTGGAAATGTCTAAAAACATTTTTGTTTGTCATGACCGGGGCAGGGATGCTGATGTTACCAAGTCCAAGCTTATACTTCTCAACATTGACGGGCCAATAAATTTTGAGATGTAGGGGCGAAGAATAAAAATTTTATTCAGAAAGCCAGCAGACCAAGAAGATGGTGGTCCCGAAGAACTAGCTTACCCGAGTTAGAATTCAGGCTTTTTTTATACTAAAAGGAGTGACTGTGTGGTTTGTTGTTGCAAATTTCCTGGTGTTGAAATTCTTTGTTCTTTCAGCTGTCCCCATAGGTCAGGTCACAATGTTCCTTGAGCCTCCAACAAGACAAATGCTATTCTTTGTTCTGCAACTTTTTATCTCTATGTGAATTAAAAAGTGTTACGCCTTTAAAGGTCAGAGCCTTGAGAATAGGCTATCCTGTGTATTTCAGGCTATAGGCATTTTTTTTTTTCTTATTATGGCTGCAACTGGGGCATATGGAACGAGTTTTGGATTTCTCACTGTGGCACAGTCGACATGAATCTGACAAGGAACCATGAGGTGGTGGGTTCGATCCCTGGCATTGTTCAGTGGGTTAAGGATCTGGCATTGCTATGGGCTGTGGTGTAGTTTGCAGACGCGGCTCAGATCCTGCGTTGCTGTGGCTGTGGCATAGGCTGGCAGCTGTAGCTCCAATTATACTCCCAGCCTGGAAAACTCTGTATGCCTTGGGTGCAGCCCTAAAAAACAAACAAACAAAAAAAGAATTTTATACAAATTGAAGGTTGTGGCAACCTTATGTCTAGCAAACCTATGAACACCTTATTATTATTTTTTCCAATAGCACTTGCTTACTTTTTGTCTCTTTGTCACATTTTGGTAATTCTCTTAACATTTCAAAACTTTCCATTATTATTATATTTGTTATGATAATCTGTGATCAGTGATCTTTAGTTTGCATGATTTTTATTTTTTTTCCATTATAGCTAGTTTACAGTGTTCTGTCAATTTTCTACTGTACAGCATGATGGCCCAGTACACATAACATGTATACATTCTTTTTTCTCACATTCTCATGCTCCATCATAAGTGACTAGACATAGTTCCCAGTGCTACACAGCAGGATCTCACTGCTAGTTCATTCCAAAGGCAAGAGTCTGCAAGATTAGTGATCTTTGATGTCACTATTGTAACTGTTTTGGAACACCATAAAGTGTGCCCATATAAGATGATGAACTTAATAAATTGTTAAAATGACAATAAAGCTTTCAGAATATTATATAAACTTAGTTGTTAAAGCAGCAGCAGGGTTTGAGAGGGTTGACTCCAATTTTTGAAGGAGTTCTACATTGGTTAAACTGTCATTAAACAGCATTGCCTGCTACAGGGAAATTGTTTGCTAAAGGAAAAGTCAATCAAGGTGGCAAACTTCATTTTTGTCTTATTTTAAGAAATTGCCACAGCCACCGAAGCCTTCAGCAACTACCACCTTGACCAGTCAGCATCCACCAAAATAGAGGCAAGACCCTCTACCAGCAAAATGGCTGAAGGCACAGATGATGGTTACCTTGTTTTAGGAATAAAGTATTTTTAAATAATGCAAATACATTATTTTTTAAGACATGATGCTATTGTACGTCCAATAGACTGCAGTATGGTGTAAACCTAATTTTTTTTTTTTTTTGTCTTTTTGCTATTTCTAAGGCCGCTCCCGCGGCACATGGAGGTTCCCAGGCTAGGGGTCGAATCGGAGCTGTAGCCTCCGGCCTACGCCAGAGCCACAGCAACTCGGGATCCGAGCCGCGTCTGCAACCTACACCACAGCTCACGGCAACGCTGGATTGTTAACCCACTGAACAAGGGCAGGGATTGAACCCACAACCTCATGGTTCCTAGTTGGATTCGCTAACCACTGTGCCACGACGGGAACTCCAAAACCTAATTTTTATATGCACTGAGAAACCAAAATATTTGTGTTTATTGCAGTATTTGCTTTATTGTGGTGGTCTGGAACCTGCAGTATCTCCTAGGCATGGCTGTGTTCTGGTTATGAGTCTTTTTTTTTTTTTTTTTTTTTTTTTTTGTCTTTTTGCCTTTTCTAGAGCTGCTTCCTGTGGCATATGGAGGTTCCCAGGCTAGGGGTCAAATCAGAGCTGTAGCCGCTGGCCTACGCCATAGCCACAGCAACAGAGGATCTGAGCCACGTCTTTGAGCTACACCACAGGTCACGGCAGCGCCGGATCCTTAACACACTGAGCAAGGCCAGGGATCGAACCCGCATCCTCTGGTTCCTAGTCGGATTCGTTAACCACTGCACCACGATGGGAACTCCCTGGATGTAAGTTCTTTATCAAATATACAAAATGCAGCATTCCTTAGATGATTATTTACATCAACTTTTAAATGTATGCTGTGGGGTGAAAGCATATTCTATTTCCAGATCCCAAGTTCTCTGGAGTCAGGAACCATGTCTTTTTTTTTTTTTTTTTTTATTTTCCCACTGTACAGCAAGGGGGTCAGGTTATCCTTAGATGTATACATTGCAGTTACAGTTTTTTCCCCCACCCTTTCTTCTGTTGTGACATGAAGGAACCATGTCTTATACATGAAGATGTCCTGCCTTTTCAGGACCCTGATTACAGTGGGAACTCTGTAAAGACTGAATAATTGATGGTGACAGTATATGTCCTTTTTGTAGGTTTAGTAATTATTTCTCTCTTCAGTCTTGCTCTTGAGATCTTTAGGTGATGCTTGTACAGTGGCCTGTTCTCATATACAGTGCTAAGATACAAGAGACAAAGTTACAAAAATGTACAGCACAGTCTCTGCTTTTGGTTTGGTCATGGGCAGAGCCAGTTCAGGCCATGGAAATAGGAGTAGGACTCGCATGTGTTTTACTCCTAGGAGTGTCAGATCAGAGAAACATATTGTATTAACAAGTAGTAATTACAAGTCCTTTAATTATTTACTTAATCCCTTGAGAAAATGCTGGAATGAAGGTATGGTTAGAAGTGAGAGCATTTGTAATGCATGAAGACATCTAAAAACCCCCTTTTCTCTATCACTTTCCTCTCAGTGTCTCCATTTTAATAGATCTGTTTGTATAACTATCTCCATTTTCTCTATTCATCCTCCAAATTCTTTAACCCTTTTTTTTTTTTGTCTTTTTTTGTATTTTTTTTTGCCATTGCTTGGGGCCGCTCCCTCGGCATTTGGAAGTTCCCAGGCTAGGGGTCCAATCAGAACCATAGCCGCCAGCCTACGCCAGAGCCACAGCAACGCAGGATCCGAGCCATGTCTGCAACCTACACCACAGCTCACGGCAACACCAGATCCTTAACCCACTGAGCAAGGCCAGGGACCAAACCTGCAGCCTCATGGTTCCTAGTCGGATTCGTTAACCACTGAGCCATGATGGGAGCTCCTCTAACCCTTTTCAACCCACCCAGACAAGACTTTTTTATTTCCTTTATCTACTGGGCCATGCCACTTAGCTTTCCTTCCAAAAAATGGCCACAGGAATTTCCACTTTCTCATGGGTGCCCTGGGGTGCTCTAGCGTAGGTAATGACAAGCAGCTTGATTTCACAACCCCATGGTCATTAATTTCCATCTTGGTCCTTAGAGAGGGATGTGCTGGGATATGCCTTGGTAGTATTATTTTATTTTTCTCTTTCTTCTTTTTTTAATTTTTAGGGCCACACCTGCGGCATATGGAAGTTCCAGGCTAGGGGTCAATACAGAGCTACAGCTGCCAGCCTATGCCATACCCACAGCAACTGGGGATCTGAGCCACGTTTGCAACCTACACCACAGCTCATAGCAGCACCAGATTCCCGACCCACTGAGTGAGGCCAGGAACTGAACCTGCATCTTCATGCATACTAGTTGGATTTGTTTCCCTTGAGCCACGATGGGAAATTCTATTTTTTTTTTTTTTTGTCTTTTTGCCTTTTCTGGGGCCGCACCTGCGGTATATGGAGGTTCCCAGGCTAGGCGTCAAATCGGAGCTGCTGCTGCTGGCCTACGCCAGAGCCACAGCAACGTGGGATCCAAGCCACGTGTGTGACCTACATCACAGCTCACGGCAACACCAGATCCTTAACCCACTGAGCAAGGCCAGGGATCGAACCCACAACCTCATGGTTCCTAGTCGGATTTGTTGACCACTGCGTCATGAAGGGAACTCCTGGGAACTTCTATTTTTCTCTTTCTAATTGTTTTCTAGGGAGCAATCCTTATGGATACTTTCTAGTAACTGAAAAATTGACAGATATTAATGTATAATGGCCACAGTCCTATGTGCAAAGGGCTACAAGAAAGGATTAGGAATCTAGTTCTATGAGATGTCAGAAGAGGGAGACATGAGTTCAGATTGGACCCAGTCTTACTGGGTCGGGTCATTAAGAATTTCCAGTACCTCAGCACTGCAGGGAGGAAGTGACATCATATACGATATTTATAACTTTGTGATTAAGAATTCATGCTTTAAGGCCAAATGGACTGGATTTTAAGCTCCTCTTTTTCACTGTGTAATTTAGCCCAATTCTTTTAAGTTCTTTCCAACTCAGTTTCCTTACCTGTAAAATGGGGATAAGACTCTTTTAAGGTCATTGTAAAGTGAAATAGTCAAAACATGTAAAGTGTTTAAAACTTGCCTGTTCCATAATAAGTACCTAAGAGATTTTAGCTGTTGTTACTGGTTTGTAGGCCATTCAGACTACGGGACACAGAGCTTGGGGCAAGGGGAGGCGGATAAGGGAGATACACTTTTAGGCTCTCGTAGACTCTGGGCTCCTCATAGGCATTTGTGTCCTCTTGGCTTAAGGGAAGTCCCATCCAGCTGCCCACAGGTCTCAGGCCTGATACCCTTCCTTCCACCTCTATCCTGGGTTCTCCTTCTGCTCATCCTTAGGTTTTGCTGAACATGTGGTTGGAATCTCAGGAGATTCTGTCTGGTTACGGCCCCCCAGCATACAGACAAAATTATACTCTGTTAAATGGAAGATGCAGCCACACTCAAGTTCAAGCTTTTTTCGGATACTGCTTTGGAAGAATGGTTCTGCTCCGAGTTACTTAGAGGAGTCTTCAAATTTGACTTTGAATCATCTCAAGGATAGGCTCACTTTTACAACTGAGGACTTAACTCTTCTCATCAAGGCAGCTCAGCCATGGGACAGCGGCCTCTACTGCTTGGAGATCACCAATGACTCTGGGAAGATTTGGAAATTTGAGTTCCAGGTTTCTGTATTTGGTAAGTCCCAAGGTCAGCTCACCCTGCCCTCTGACTCCAGTAGGGCTTGTGTTTCCAGCATCTTTCTGATCAGAACCTCTTCTTCTAGATCATGTTGAGAAGCCCCACCTGCAGGAGCAGTGGAAGACACTGGACAGAGGGGTATGCCAAGTGACTCTGTCCTGCTCTGTCTCCAGAGGTGATAATATAAGCTATGCTTGGTACAAAGGGGGTGAGCTGATACAGACACCCAGGAACCTTACCAAGCTGGAGGAGCAGATTGATGACAATGGCTTGCACATATATACCTGCAACGTCAGCAATCCTGTCAGCTGGGCAAACCACACCCTTCACCTCACCCAGGGCTGTCTGAAGGCCTATCAGAGTAAGTGGACCACTTTGGGCTATAACAGGGGCTGAAGATGTGGGACCCCCGCAATCAGGCTCATGTACAAGGAAGACCTGGATATGAGATTCCTTGGCTAACTCCTCCAGGGCTTTGCAGCTCTTCCCACAGGAGGTCCTGGCCTCTAGGCACACAGTTTCTATAAAGCTAGGGCTGTCTTGATCTGGGAAGAATTTTATTTCCATAAAGAAGCTCCTTCTGGCAGATGCGAGTTTCTCCTTCACAAGGGGAAGGCTTAGTTGTTTGGTAAGTCTCAGCCCTGCCATGGATGCTGGTCATTACCTTCTTCTTCTGAGAGACTGATGGAGACCTTCTTCCTCTTCCTGAGTGATAACTCTCCCAAGCCATAGAGTTCCCCAAAATGTGACCATGTTGTACTTAGTAACTGGGTCATGGAATCATCAGATAAGCTTGGGGGTACCTAGAAGAATTCTTGGGGATTTTTGCTTATGCTCATCCTGAGAGTTACCCTGAGTTTACACCACTTTTTATTAGATAAACAAAGACTTAATGTGCCATCAGCATGAGCATCACAGGAAAAAACAACTTGCAGTCTTCTTCCTCTAGGCACTTATAACCAAATGGGGCAACATACTCATGGGCAAAAAAGAAACAAATAAGCTTAAGCAATATGGAGTGACAAGGACAATGACTTTTTGTTCATGTCAGCCACAGCCTCATCATTCACTTGTTCTGTGATCTCAGGCTGATTCATTAACCTCTCTGAACCTCAATTTTTCTTTTGGGTAAAATGGGAATGGGAGTTCTCATTGTGGCTCAGTGGTAACAAGCTGGACAGGTATCCATGATGATGTAGGTTCAATCCCTGGCCTTAGTCAGTAGGTTAAGGATCCTATGTTGCCGTGAGCTGTGGTGTAGGTCACAGATGTGGCTAGGATCCTGCGTTGTTGTGGCTGTGGTGTAGGCCGACAGCTGCAGTTCTGATTCAGCTCCCAGCCTGGGAACTTCCATATGCTGCACCTGCCCCTAAAAAGCATAAAAAGAAAAGAAAAGAAATAAGATGGGAATGGTAATAATAAGTACCTCACAGGATTGCTATTAAGATTGAATGAGATAATGTTTGTAAAGAACCTAGTAAGCAAGCACTTAGAACTTAATTCATTTCCCTTCTCCCCATGTTGGCTGGGTTATATATTGGGTTACATGGTGACACAAAAGTTACATATAGAAGTTGAATGAAGAAGAGCAGTGAAGGCAAGAGGAACAGAAGATGAAGTGGAAAGACTTGCCTGGCACATAGTAGGTGTGCAACAAATGTTTGTTGAGTTAACAAAACAGTGAATAGATGTAACATTTGCTGTGCCAGATATTTTACTTATATTAGATCCTATAATTAACCCTCATGTATAGACAACATCATCTCTCCTCTTTTTTTTTCCATAAGCAAAGAAAAGCTTTATTCTTTTATCAGAGAACGGAGAGGTGCAAGCTTATGCTCTAGAGCATGCTCCCCCGCTGAGAGGCTGGGAGTGTGGCTGCTCTATAGGGTTCTAGTCAGCAGGGAAGCTACTGATCTCTTGCAGGTTGGTCACAGCTGTGTGGTGCCCAAGTGCTGGGCACAGTGTCTCTGCACACAGCCTGCAGCGCTGGGTGCAGCGTTCCTGCTCACAGCTCACCCATCATACTGTTTTGTACCAGAAACTCTGGTCTGAAGGGCTGGGGGCAAGACCTCTGCATGCAGCCCCCGATGAGCAAGTGAAACTAGACTAAGCACAAAGGGGGAAAAAAAAGGCTAGACTTTATTGCCCAGTTCTATTTTTACTTACCAGGATTTGTTAATGGGCTTTGCTGTGACAAAACCCTCCAATGCTTTTTGTCCCGCTCCTTATTCTTGAGGGGTGTCAATGGGTACTGTTCTGTCTTCTGTAACTACTTCCTGCTGGTTTGGAATGTCATCATAACCCGGGTAGAGGAGTGGAGCTACCTTTAGGTGTGTTTGATGGTCACCAGGTCTCAGCCCTAATTGTGCGTATCCCTGAGCAACCACCATTTATCTAACCTTTTGGAGACAAGGGACATCAGACAATTTAAGACAAAAAAATTACAAGAGCAAATTTTCTTAAAAACGCAGGTATCTCGGTCTTTCTCCAGTGGGCGAGTGTGCCCTGATGTTTAAGCTCACTACCGTGGCCTGAACATCCCTGGTCACATTTTTGTTGTTTTTTGAAAGAGAAGCTTCAGGTTAGAGAGAGCTTCACATGAGTGGTGAAGGAGGTCCGTGGCCCCAGGTTCGGGGCAACTCTTTGGAGTTCAAGGCTCAGAGTCCTCTTCATTCGAGTGTGATGTACCCACGATGTGATCCCTGCAACCTCAGGGCAGAATGAGGGGTTAGAATTATTGCAGGAGAGGAAAAAGTCACATTCTGGGACCCACAGGAGTCCTTGGCACAGACTCCCCAACCCCAAGTGGGAAGTGGGGTCCTTGGCTTTGTGCAGGAAAGAATTTAAGAGCAAGCCCAAGAAAAGCAAAAGAGAGTTTATTATTTCATTTTTATAAGTGAGAAAACAGGTTGAGGAAGTCGCCCAAAGGCACAGAGCTTGTAGAATTGGGATCAAGGAGTTCCTGTCGTGGCGCAGTGGTTAACGAATCCGACTAGGAACCATGGGGTTTCGGGTCCGATCCCTGGCCTTGCTCAGTGGGTTAGGGATGCGGTGTTGCCCTGAGCTGTGGTGTAGGTCGCAGACGCGGCTTGGATCATGAGTTGCAGTGGCTGTGGTGTAGGCCGGTGGCTACAGCTCCGATTAGACCCCTAGCCTGGGAACCTCCATGTGCCGCGGGAGCAGCCCTAGAAATGGCACAAAGACAAAAAAAAAAAAAAAAAAGAATTGGGATTAAGCCAGGCCTGTGAGATACTAATCCCCATGCTCTGAGTGTCACGCAGGGGAGGTCCCTCCAACTGAGCAGAGAGATGACCTTGAAGGTGAATTCACAGGGTGCAAGGAGACCAGCCACTTGAGGGAGGAGTGTGGGTTTTGAGACAGTCCCTGAAGCAGACAGGGAGGAAGGGAGAACAGAGATGGCTTTGCACTCAGGCCTCGTGCCTTCTATATCCCTCAGATCTCATCTTTCTGTCCATTTTGGTGAGCACCGTGACTCTCCTAATGGCGTTGTTCCTGGGCACCCTCACCTGCTTCTGTGCGAGGAGGAGAAAGAGGAAGCAGTCACGTAAGTGCAGGGTCCCTCAGAGGTGGTGTTGCTGGATTTGACATCTCCAGTGGCACGTGGCTGGGAGCACAGCGCCTGCTTTTCTTCCGGGGCGTTGAGATACGCATGTGCATGGTCAGAGGAGGGGAAGCAGCGCTAACCGGCCTCCCTTCTAGAACCTTTCTCAAGGTCGTCGCCATCTAGGATGGAGGTGGGACTGCTAGAAGCAGAAGCCTGGACAGGACGCCCTCCAGAGGTCTCTGCAGCTCTTTTCTTTGCTTCCTTCTTCTCACAGAGACCAGCCCAGGGGAATTCCTGACAATCTATGAAGATGTCAACAACGGGCAAGCCAGGAGAATTCAAGTACGGCATCCTAGGGGGCTGCGGTTTCTCTCAACTAGTGTGGAAGATGCGCTTGCGAAGATGATCGTTATGGAGGGGGGCATAAAGAGAACCAGATAATCGTTCTCAATCTCTGACATTTATCTTCTCTCTCTCTCTTTTTTCTTTTTAGGGCCACACCTGTGGCACCTGGAAGTTCCTGGGCAAGGGGTCAAATCAGAGCTGCAGCTGCCAGCCTACACCACAGCCACAGCAATGTGGGATCCGAGCCGCATCTGCAACCTACACCACGGATCATGGCAATGCCAGATCCTTAACCCGCTGAGCGAGGCCAGGCATCAAACCCTCTTCCTCATGGACACTAGTCAGGTTCATTAACCACTGAGCCACAATGGGAACTCCAAGTCCAACCTTCTTATATTTTGTGTCTGACCACAAATTCTTGCGTCCCTGAAAGTCTGAGTTTACTTTTGCGGGTCCTTCGACTGTTGCCCAGGCTGGGGAGGGTGCCAGCCTGACCAGACAAAGCATAGCAGTTTTGTACTTGGCTCAGTGGTCTGTGCTCATGTTTTGGGAAGAAGAAGCCTGAGTCTGGCTGAAGTGTTAGAGGGAGCCGTAACCAGGTAAGCACAAAGGTCAGCTCTTCTGGGAACTTCTCTAGCCAGTTAGTCTCTGCAGGCAGTGGCCCACTCTGCCAGTCATCCAGGGGAGGGAACTGCAGGGGGCTGCAGCCCAGCCCACCCCACCCCCTCTGCTGTGTTGCTGAGCAGAGCAGGATGTGGTGACGGGCCTCCTCTCCGGGAACTGCCAGGTAGGAAGGCGGGTGTGCGAGGGGAGGAAAGGCCCTCTTCCCACCCCCGCCCAGTTTCTGGTGCTCCCCCTGAGGAGGCGAGACAGGAAGTCACAGCGGTGGGGTCACTGGTGTGCGGCCTTGTGAGGCCTCATAGAACCGAGGCAGCGTTCCTCAGGTCTGGGCTCAGTGGGAATTAGGAATCAGAGCATCTCCCTTGGCCCACCCATGGACTACTGGGGGGTGAAAAACAAAACGAGACTTTGTTTCTCTGGATGCTGGTACAAATTCTGAAGAGCAAACTTTATCTTCCCACAGCCACTGATGCCCAAATGCTGGGTAAATGCCCTTCCTCCCCCACAAAATGAAGATGACTTTAGATTAGATAAATGGAGGAGATGAGTTCCTGTCATTGCTCAGAGGAAACGAATCTGACTAGTATCCACGATGACACACAATCTCTGGCCTTGCTCAGTGGGTTAAGGATCCAGAGTTGCCGAGAGCTGCGGTGTAGGCTGCAGATGAGGCTTGGATCCCGTGTCACGTGGCCGTGGTGTAGGCCAGTGGTTACAGCTCCAATTAGACCCTTAGCCTGGGGACTTCCATATGCCGAAGGTAAAGCCCTAAAAAGACAAAAAAAAAAAAAAAAAAAAAAAAGAATACAAGGGAAATGAACTACTTAGAGTAAAAGAAACCTCTTGGGGATTCAGCCTTGATACTTTCCATCTGTCTGACTCAGGGCTTCCTCCCTCCATGGCCTCATCTCTCCCTGGCCTGTCCCTACTGTCCCCAAATTCCTCTTGAAGGCCTATATCCCAAGCACTCACTCTGGGATCTCACTTTGGGGCCCAGCTTCGCCCTTTCTGGAAGACACTTCTCCCAGGTTGGGTGGAAGAGAAAAGCACAAACTCTTGTTTCTGGCCAGATGCCCATGACTCCAGCCTCCAAGGATTTCTCTACTCTTAGCTTCCTCTTAACTTCTTCCTGCTTCTGGAGGGTTTAGCGTCTGCCTTGACAGATGGACCCGAATGATCTCCTCTGGCTCTCCTCCAAGAGCCCAACCTGGTGGTCTGTGCTCAGGGGTGAGCAGCATGAAATGCCTCCAGCTCCAGTCTCCTGGGGGCAAGACTGAAGAGGAAAGAAGGAAGGTCATGTGCTTCCTGCCTTTGGCCTTGGGCCCAGGGCTCTACCCAGCACCACAGCTTCCCAGGGGGCTGGCTTGAGGCCAAGGGCAAGCTGGCCACTGAAGCTGGATCTAGAGAGTGGGCTTTAAAACATTTTAGAAACTCTGAATTTTAGTGTCTTTAGGTAAGACTCAAATCAGAGCCCTACACAAAGTTCAGTCCGTTATCAGCAGTTATGCAGCATATTTAGTCAGAAAGTCAGCAAAGTAGGTTTCTAAGTTGCCAAAGTAAAGCGTGTGACGGGAGATGTGTGGGTATGATCACCCCTTGCCATTCTTTCCCACCTGGGCCATTCCTCGCTCCTGACACTAACTGCTTCATGCTGAGTTGCTCCTTCTAACATCTCTTCCCTCTTCTTATGCGGTCTCTCCCTCCTCGATCTAAATCCAAACAGACACAGCCAGCTGCTCAGATTACCACATGTGCCTTTACTGTCTTTTGTGCAGGAGCAGAACTCTCCTGAAGAAGGGACCACCATCTACTCCATGATCCAGTTGCAGGTACCACTTTGGTTTCACAAATCCATCCCATACCTGCCCATGGGGCTTCCTACTGCCCCCTAGAAAGTCGCACCCTTGAATGGTGGAGTAGGACTGCTCCTGGAGTCCAGGAGGCAGCTTGGCCTCAGCTGCATTGAGTTGTTTGTAAGGATCGGCATGGTTCTGGAGTGTCCTGATGGCTGAACAGAGCTGGAAGGGCTGGTGCAGATATTCTCTTTTCTTCCATGCCTGGTGGCAGCTGTGGTCCAGATAAAGTCGGGGGGAGGAGGAGACTTGTCAGGGACTCAACTTCAGTTTTCTTTCTCTGCTGTTTCCCAGAAGTGGGGCTTTTTGTACTTTTTATCCCCACCCTTGATTATACCTGTTTTCAGGAAAGAATGCATCTGGGTTGTTCTCTTTTATCTTATTATGACTTAACAATAACATTTATTAAGCACTTAATATCTCTACTTTCTTTTTTTTTTTTTTTTTGCTTTTTAGGGCTGTACTCGTGGCATATAGAGGTTCCCAGGCTAGGGGTTGAATTGGAGTTACAGCTGCCAGCCTACATCACAGCCACAGCAGTGCGGGAATCCAAGCCGCATCTGCAACCTGCACCACAGCTCCTGGATGAATCCTTAACCCACTAAGTGAGGCCAGGGATCAAACCTGCAACCTCATGGTTCCTAGTCAGATTTGTTTCGGCTGTGCCACGATGGGAACTCCTATGTCTATTTTCTTAATGAATCTCAAAATAACCTCATGAAGTAAGTCTAATATAAACCCCATTTCACAGAAGAGGAAACAGAGGTTAATTAACCTGCCCAAGGCCACAGAGTTGGGTAGTGGCAAAATCGAGCCAAATGCTTTCTAAGTTTTCATTCCACCTCTACCCACTCCATTTCTAACATTTTGGAACTGTAGGAATTCACCCATAAACTGGAGAAGCAGCCTCTAACCTTGACTTCTACAATGACATTGAGAAGCCTGGGCATGTCTCTCAAGGGAAACGCTTCCCCCTGGTGGCCAGTGGTAAAATGACCCCCCCTTTTTTTTTGGATAATTGAAAGTTGAAGCAGCAACCTCTTCAGCTTGGTGGCTAAGCTGCAGGGGGAAAAAACAAAAACAAAAACAAATAAACAAACAAAAAGTCTTGGGGAATCTAATAGACTTCACAGAAAAGATCAAGAAAAGATGAAAGAGAATAAAGGGAAGAGGAAGCAGGAAAGGGAAGGCAATAAGAAGTGAGGAGAGGAGAGAGGAAGAGAGGCGAGAAACTGAAGAGAGAGGGAAGGAGGAAAGGAGGTACCCAACCTCTCAGAGACACTCTGGAATTCCCAGACTTGGTGTTGCCTCCTCGGGTTCCCCTTAAGATCACGTGATTTACTGATTGTGGTTCAAAGTCAAAGAGCATCAAAGAGAGATGGAAGAGCCATTGATATCTGCTAGTTTCCTGGCCATGTTGAATTCCAACAAGAGAAATTTAATTATTGTTTTTTTAAATAGTTATTTCCCCAATACAATTTTTATTTCTACTGTAGATCATGGTGACCCAGTTACACATACATGTACACATTCTATTTTCTCACATTATCATGCTCCATCATAAGTGACTAGACATACATAGTTCCCAGTGCTACACCAGCAGGATCTCATTGCTAATCCATTCCAAAGGCAATAGTTTGTATCTATTAACCCCAAGCTCCCCAACCACCTCACTCCTTCCCCCTCCCCCTTGGCAACCACAAGTCTATTCTCCAAGTCCATGATTTTCTTTTCTGCTGAAAGGTTCATTTTGTGCTGTATATTAGATTCCAGATATAAGTGATATCATATGGTATTTGTCTTTCTCTTTCTGACTTACTTCACTCAGTATGAGAGTCTCTAGTTCCATCCATGGTGCTGCAAATGGCATTATTTCATTCTTTTTTTTATGGCTGAGTAGTATTCCATTGTGTCTATATATACCACATCTTCCTAATCCAGTCATCTGTCGATGGACATTTGGGTTAACAAGAGAAATTTAAATAAATGCAAGAAAGAACACCCCTCAGACTGAGATGTTGGTGAGAATGAGATTCTTCCTCTGAAGCATCTTAAAAAGAGGGTAGTACCTAACTTTGAGGACACCTGGTTCAGATGCAGAGATGGAAGGCATGATGCCAAAAAGAGGTGTGGAGGAAAGAACCTTGGAGAGTCTAGGGTTTAAATGCTGCTTCTACTGTGAGCACGCTCTCTGACTTGGGCTGGTTATCCTTTGGGTTCTCTTTTGTGGAATGGGGCAAATTATCATCATTCTTATTTTGTAGGAATGTTATAAGGGTTAGGGGAGAATGCATATGCAGAGTGAGCACTCAGCAAGCAGCTGTTGTTTATTTTTCTTTTTCTTTTTCTTCTTCTTTTTTTTTTTTTTTTTGCTTTTTATGGCCACACCTGTGGCATATGGAAGTTCCCAGGCTAAGGGGTTGAATTGGAGCTGCAGCTTCCAGCCTATACCATGGCCACAGCAACGCCAGATCCGAGCTACATCTGTGACCTACATCACAGCTCACTGCAATGCCAGATCCCCAACCCACTGACCAAGGCCAGGGACTGAAGCCTCATCCTCATGGATGCTAGTCGGATTCATTTCTGCTGCACCACAGTGGGAACTCCAAGTAACAGTTATTTTTAATGACTGAGTGAGACTAGCATTCAGGTTATCTGACCTCCTGTCTAACCCAGGATTCTTTTCACTAATACTTAAAACTTCTATCTGGGCAAGGTGGAGGGGGAAGGGATGGAAGAGATGCCTGCCTCCTCAGGGTGGTGCTGGATCTGAAATGGTTTTATTTCTCTTCTCTTTAGTCTTCTGTTCCCACATCCAGAGAACCTGCAAATACATTGTATTCATTTGTACAGTCTTCCGGGAAGGTAAGCCTCCTCCATGGGTGCTGTTTATGCAGATAAGTATTCTGCCTGTGCATATGCAAGCATGTGTTTGCAGAGGGCGTGTGTGTGTGTGTGTGTGTGTGTGTGTGTGTGTGTGTGTGTACTTCTGAGTGACTTGTCTTCCACTTTGTGTATTTGAGTAGCTTGTGTTAAATGACTGGGTTTAAATGTTAATGAGTCAACTAGAAATGCCTTTCTGGTTCTGTTTGGTGGAAAAGAACAGCCCTGAGACAAGGAGAAGAGTGGATTCTCTAGGAATTTCTGTGGGAGGCAGAGGACACTTAGACAGAAAGGAGGTGCTTTGTGCAGAAAGCCCACGGAGTCCTCAGTGGACCAGCTGAGGCTGTGGTGAGAGATATTGGAGAAGTTTCCACAGCAGGGGCATATAGCCTGGAGCTGAAGGAGTAGACTGGACCTAGAGAGACACGGTGTTGACTTTCAGGGAATCAGACAAAGGTTCTGTCCAGTCACCTGCTGGTAGAGGCTTCTGGATGGAGGCAACCCCTCATGGCCCCCTTTTATCCTGCTCTAAGCAGAGCTCACAGCTGTTATGTGTGCCTGGGACCACAAAGTGGGGTATCCAAGTGCCCATGGCCATATTTCCATCTTGGGGGAAGAGGTAGAGAAAATGGTACCTCCAAGACTGGAGTCACAGTACGAAGCCAAAACCTCACCATGGTGGGTATGGGAAGTTGGGAACTGGCCGAACTGTGGAAGGGCTGAGTACATGCAGGTCAGGGGTTATGTGTTTGTCTCAAATGGGGGAGAGATTTGGGAAGATTTTCAGACTTTCCATTCATCCTCCCTCCAATAAGTCATTCAGTCAACTTGGATTCCCCCATGAGACATGTTTATATTTAAATTACACGCTATAGTTCATGGATATATAGATGATCAGCAGCACCATGGTCACATGCTTTGGTAGTATGTTATCAAGAAGTGCTTCTCTGAGTTCCGTGTCTCCAGTGTTCACCGGGTTCAGGGTCTATGCTGGAGTTGGTAGTTTTGTGTGTGCCAGAAATGTTTACACTAGGTGTGTATATGTATGCGACGTGTTGAAAAGATAAATGCTTTGAGGCAGTATTTGTATTAGGTTTGTCTGAAGGATATATGAGTGTGTGTGTGTGTGTGTGTGTGTGTGTGTGTGTCCACATATGTGTGTGTGCCCGGAATGTGTGTATGTGTGGGTTTTGGAGGTATGTGGGGGTGGGACACTAAATTCTGACTTTGGCTCAGAAATGTCGTATCATAGATAAGTATGTATTGTGCCTTCTTTGGAAACCATAAACACTATTGTTTACTCCTGGGAATAGGAAATTCTATTTCCTCCTGGCTGGGGATACTTTCAGGGACTTTCTGGGCCCTGAGTCTCTTTGGGGACCTCTCACATCAGTTAGAAGTGGGAAATTTCTTAACCTGAAGATAAGCACTCTTTACCCTCTGAATTTCCAGGCTGGATCCACGAAGAAGAATCATAACCCTTCCTTCAGTAAAACTATTTATCAAGAGGTAAGATCACGGAACTCCTTCTGGATGAGGTTAGTGCCCAAAGTATAGCTCTGAAGTCATGCACTTGTGAAAAATCATCTGTAGGGCTTCAGGGTTGTAGGGTTTTTAAGGGTCTTCTAATCCAAACGTGCATTTTAGAGACAAAGAAACTGAGGTTCAAGGAGGGTGATCGTCTAACCCAAGATCATATATTTGGGGTTTGACTTCTGCTGGGGAGATTGAAATTTACATTAGGGCTGACCCCAGGCTTGTTTCCCAGCTGTGTGTGTCACGTGATGGACACTTCTCCTTTCCCCAGGCATACCTGTAGGAGGATAGGGGACAGAGAAGGAACGATAATTGAATCCAACTGATTTCCCCAAGTTAGCAAGCAATTGGGAATGATTCCAGGACGTAGTGATCTTCAGCTGCTGCTGGGATGGACACTGGGCAAAGGTGACCATTAAGACTTGGGGCAGAGTTGATTCTATCAGGCCATTGAGGGAATGGAAAGTAGGGATTCAACATTATTTGGGGTTTATTATATATATGGTAGTGGCTTCATTTGAACTATTTCATTTAATCCTCATAGAATGCTGTGAGGTAGGTATAATTATACTTCCCATTTCTATCCAGAGTATTTAAGGAATGGCAAGCACCCCACCCATCAGTCTCATGTAACACCTGGGCTTCCACCTGTGGCCTGATAATAATGTTGCCACTGGTCACAAGAGAGAGGGTGGATGGGTACCTGCTGGGATTTCTGGCACTTCAGCTGTAGCCCCACATTAAAATAAGCTGGACAGTCCAGGGTTGGAGAGGACACTGTATGGGCCAAGGCAATCTAGGTGGGTCTTGAAGGAGCATCATGTTGTTTAAAAGCACTAGAAATGGAGCCAGAAGAATTGGATTCAAGCACCTCCCATACTTCACACTCATTGTTGACCTTGAGTTATTTCCTTCACCCTTCCAAGCTTCCTTTTCTTATGAATAATACATGGGGATAATAATTCATAACCCACAGGGTTAGTATGAGAATTTCTTAGTGGGAAGGTCTGAAGTCCTCCTTCTCTTCTACAGGTTGGACAGAGAGCATCCAAATCTGAAAACCCTGTTCGATTGAGCCGCAGGGAGCTGGAGAACTTCTGCATATACTCTTAATTGCTGCAGCTGTTCCCACCTCTTCTGTAGCCTAGCTTCTACTTTAGATATCAGCACAATGGATGTACCACCTGACTCTCTGCAGAACGGGTCCTAGTCTGGAGAGGCTATGAGAGTTTGTTCATGGTCTGTATTTTGTTTTTGAAAATGCCATCTAACAGCCATTAGAAGAGCAAGGCTGTTAGAGAATATCCTGACTTACAGACCGGACAAGAATGGGGAGAGATGGTGAATAGTTTCCAAAAGATCATATGGCAAATTCAGATACAGGTAATCTTTCAAGTGCTATGTATTATTAGCACTGAGATTCCCTTCCCCTGATTTCCTAATCTGTTACTCATCTTCCCTCCTCCGTAATCAAGGATGTTCACATTTCTAGATCCTTCCCTTGCCTCAGCCCATCTTCTAAAGAGGAAGGAAAGATAATGGGGACTCAAAGGAAGAGAAATAGCCCCCTCTGTGAGGGTGATCTCCTGATAATCTGGTAGTGGGACCAGCTTTGCCTACAGTGTGATACTTGATTCACAAAAGCACGTTATAAAAAATCTATTGGCTTCTTCGCAAATTCTTGGCCATTAGAAACAATATTGAATTTAAATTCTGAGTCCTGATGTTCCTCATGGCACATGCTGGAGGGAGGGCTCAGGCAGCTGAGTCATAGGGAACTAGGCACAGTGCTGGGATCCTCTGAGTCTTCAGGCCAAACCCTTCCACAAGGCTGTGGGGAGCAGGCTGAGACTCTGGCTGAGCCTAGGAAACTGGAAGAGGTCCTACATAGGGACCCTAGCAGGTGATATTGCATGGAACCTGGTTCTTCAGTTGCCCTACTCTATATTTAAGGTATGAATTTAATATAAACCCATTTTGTTGTTTGGAGGCAGTCTAAATTTCTTTTCTGTATTAAATATATATGTCTCCTCTCTGTACTATACTTGTGGGCCACCAATAAAGACATGTGTATTTAACTCCCATTGGCCTCCTGGTGAGCTGTGTCTCCCAGCCTTGTTCATGCTGGAACAGCAGATTCTAGGGTCCCCAGGTCTTGCTCAGGCGGCTTGCTCAGGCCCTACCCGATCCTTCTCCCCTGTGGCTGTGTGGCTGACCAGGCTAACTTCATTCTGAAGACAAGTGCAGACAGATCACATCCCAGAGAAAGTGTCAAGGGTTAAAACTGGAAAATATATGCAAAAGGATGGGGTGAAGAGCTGAGGAACTTACTGGAAGCTGAGCTGCAGAGTCAAGGAATTTGGTGAGACGAGGGAGTGGGAAATGACAGCGGTCACTGCAGTTCAGATGAACACCAGAGATGCTGACCACAGCCTGCTGTTGGTCTTTCACGTGTCCTGAGTTGCATAGATTTTGAACTGGCTGGATTTATTTAAGGAACAGATGAGATCCCATGGGCCCAAGGCCTTTTGGGACACTCTATTCTGTAGCATAATAATGTACATCATTCCCATCTTATGTGTTTTTGTTGAGCTTCTGTGATAATGCCTTACAAAGGTAGTTATTCGGTCAATGACCAGCCAATGAACAAAGCAGTAATTAAACTCCTGCTGCATATGAAGCACTGCCCTGCTCCCCAAAAGTACCTACTGAAGTCCACAGAAGACCTACTGACTCTACAGACCTTCCACAGGGGAGCATGATGACAGAAGCATTGTCCATAAATGGACTGCGAAGTGCACTCAAGTGCAGCATGAATGTGAATCTAGGGCAGTGTAACTTATAGGCAGGGGGACAGGGCTAAGGGAGAGGAGAGATACCATTGCTGTTTTGTATCCAGACCCACATCCAGACCCGACAATAAGAAAGGGAGTTCTTTGGGGTAAATATGGGGCGCTTATACAGAAGAGGCATTTTAAACACTTAAAAATATATCAAAAGAGTGATATACACATATGGTTAAAAAGAAATACTCCACCAGTACAAAAAAAGTATGCAGTAAACACCGCCCACCCCGCCCCGAGGCCAACTCTGTTTCCTCCTGAGAGGCAGCCACTGACAAGTTTTTTGCATTTCCCTTTAGAACTTTTCTTTATATAAACATAGATTATCTGTTTCTTTTTTATGAGATATACACTGTCCTGGACTTTGTGCTTTCCATTCGACAATGTGTCATAAGCCCATTATTGATTAGCACATATCAGTCTTTCCTTTCTTTATACAAGTGGCAGGTTTTGCCAGTGCATGGGTATATACTTTCATGCATTTAACCAGATTCCTACTAGATGGACATTTAGAGTTTTCCCAGTCTTTTGTTAAAAAATATACTACCTACAGTGATTTCACCTATATCTTTGTGTCCATAAGTGGGACTCTCTGTTGAATTTATCCTAGCAGCTCTTTGGAGAACAGTGTGAAAGTCCAGGTCCTCCTCAACAACATTTGACTGGCTTTGGCAGAGTTTTGAAATTTGCGTCAGAGCTGTGAGGCCAAAACAGTATGAGCGTGCAAGGAAATGAAGGGAGCTTGGAGGTTATCTGGTGTGGGAAGTCACAGGGCAGAAGAGGAAGGGCGAGATGCAAATCCAGGCTTCGCTGAGGCACTGGAGGAAATTCTGATGTGCTTCTGCCTACAGGAGTCCCAGCCCTACGAGGTCCAGCAGTCTTTCCAGCCTCGTGGAGAGAGGAGGCAGCTGCTTTTCTTTTCAGGTGACATTTTCATAGGTAGGAACTTCAGAAGACTCAAGATCATTCTGTGGCGATGGTGGCACCATCTGTGAGTCAAAAGACACACAAGACTATGGTTAATAAAGCCTGGAAGGCACCAGTGTTCTCAACCCTGTGCTGGTGAGAGAGAGGAAGATGAGACTGGGCTATGATGGGGCCATCCTATAGAAGTGGGGTCATATGGACTGGCCTAGGGATGGAGCAGTCAACCATGCTGAAGCATTATAGATAATCTCCTAATGGTGAGGACCATGGGCTAGGCTCTCTGGAAGGGAGACAAAAGACAGTTTTGTGAAGCAAATTGAGGATATTAAAAAATGACAAAAGGCTTTACTGTCAAGAAGCTACAGTCTAATAATCCCAATCTCTACTCTAGCTAGAGAAGCAATACAAACATTTATATAAAAATAGGAGTTCCCGTCGTGGCGCAGAGGTTAACGAATCCAACTAGGAACCATGAGGTTGCGGGTTCGATCCCTGCCCTTGCTCAGTGGGTTGACGATCCAGCGTTGCCGTGAGCTGTGGTGTAGGTTGCAGACGCGGCTCGGATCCCGCGTTGCTGTGGCTCTGGCGTAGGCCGGTGGCTACAGCTCCGATTCAACCCCTAGCCTGGGAACCTCCATATGCCGCAGGAGCGGCCCAAGAAATAGCAACAATAACAACAACAACAACAACAACAAAAAAGACAAAAGACAAAAAAAAATAAACGAACATTTATATAAAAATAATCCAGGAGTTCCCTTCATAGCTCAGTGATGAAAAAACCTAACTATGATCCATGAGGATGAGGGTTTGATCCCTGGCTTTCCTCAGTGGGTTAAGGATCCAGTGTTGCCGTGAGCTGTGGTGTAGATTGCAGACGTGGCTTGGATCTGGCATTGCTGTGGCTGTGGTGTAGGCCGGCAGCTACAGTTACAATTGGATCCCTAGCCTGGGCACCTCCATATGCCATGGGTGTGGCCCTAAAAAGCAAAACAAAAAACCAAAAAGCTGAAAAAACAAAATCCAGGCGGTGGAGGTTAAGTTCCAAACTAATAGTCCAAACCATTAGACCTTCATGTTTGGAGGGTTCTGAAGCTCTTTTGTCTGAGAGTGTTCAGGAAAAGCTCTAAAGAGGAGATGAACACAAGCGGAGGGAGAGGGGAGAGGAGGTTAGGTACAGAAATAGCTTGGGAATAGCATAAATCTTTGAGATAATCATTCAGAGGCAATCGTCAAAAAATAATAACTAATGTAGGTTTGAGAATTTCCTGATCAAGTGGGAAATAATGGCTTTGGGAGACCTAGAATCAGAATTTCTGGTCCTGAAAATTCTGAAGGCAAGGAACGAATTGTCAGGAACTTGACTGAGGAAATGCACTGACTTCCCCTTCTACTGTGGGTGAGGGTGGTTTTAGGAGTCTTAAGTTCCTGAAATGGTATAGAAAGCATGCAGGGCTGACCAGACAAGGAGTTGGGGCAGCAGGGTGTGTGTGTGGGTGTTACATAGGACCATTCTGAAACTCAGATCAGGCACTGAGGTCCATGACCGACCAGGATTGACCCAAACACAAAAGGTTGGATTCAAGCAGCTTTGGAAATGTAGAGAACAGTACAGATTTGGCCCCAGGTCAAAGATAGGGTTCTTAGCAGATTCAGCCTTAGGCCATGTTCTAAAAATGAGGACATGAGGCAGGAGATGGTTGAACCAAACAGCATATCTGTACAGGTGTTTACTGAGCAAATTCTATCCATCTTTTAAGGTCTAACACAAACTGTTTGTTTCCTGGCTACCTCGGTGCAGCGCTATCTACCATATCCAACATTTGAAAGATCCTGAGGAACTGCACACATAATAAGTAGTCACGTAGAGTGTTTTTTCTCCTCTTCCAGGTGACCAAATCACTCAAACTCTCCTCCACCAAAGATAGATAAGGCAACAAAGTCAAGGATGGTGCCTTAACTCTATCAGAATCCCTGTGGCACTCAACCCAGTTCTGGGCAAACAAAAGGTATTCAGGAAATATCTACTGATTGGTTCATCAATCACATAATTGAAATTGAGAAGTAGCATAATTGAAAAACATTTGAGCATTTAAAAAATTGTCCGATGGAGCTCCCGTTGTGGCTCAGTGGTTAACGAACCCGACTAGTATACATGAGGACATGGGTTCGATCCCTGGCCTTGATCAGTGGGTTAAGGATCTGGCGCTGCTGTGAGCTGGGGTGAGGTTGCAGGCATGGCTTGGATCCCAAGTTGCTATGGCTGTGGTATAGGCTGGCAGCTACAGCTCCGACTTGACCCCTAGCCTGGGAATCTCCATGTGCCGTGGGTGCATCCCTAAAAAGACCAAAGCAAAAAAAAAAAAAAAAAAAATATTGTCTGAATGATTACAAGGAAGGAATTCTGGGGGAGATTTGAAAGCAAAAGTACAAATGGACCCAACGTTTTCAGTCAAGTGAAAGTGGAGTGGAAAACCAGCAGATGAAGGTTAATTGTTTAATGTTTTTCAGAAACTCCAACTACTATCTGTGTGACCTTAACTGAAATTAATTTCATGAAGCTCAGCTTTTTTGGCTATAAAAAATTTGGAAGACAGCACACTTGTAGAGGTGTTATAAGGATCAGATGAGAGTATGTTTGTCAACGTTAAACTTTATATAAAAGTAGTTATTATTAATGGGAAATCCTATGCTTAAGGCATCTTTTAACACTATAATGGGACAAATGTGTTGTAGTTAATAACTAATTTTCCAAAAGCTTTTGATATTAAGCTGTTGAATATTTCAGGAAATTGCCATTTTGATGGATTAGGGGAGATTTAGAAATATACATTGACCATACAGTATTTGCATTTACAGACTCTCATTCTGGTCAGTGTTATGATTAATTAGTATAAGATTATTAAGTTAATTAGAAATGTTCAGCCTTTGGCCACAGAGATGTAAATGAGGAATATTTGTTTCAGGGTCTCTCTCTGGAGTGTGTCAGGGGATTGCATGGTGGGTGTTTAACTTAAGCTCCTCTGCTATTGGAATCTAGGACTTTCAGTTAAAATGGTCTGGGTAATATTTCCTCCCTTAATGGGCCTTAGGATATGGAGAAAATTGTTCTCACCTTCTGGGGTTTCTGTATAGAGCAGTAGATTGTGGTTGAACTCTCTTTCTTCTGAGGAACTGGAGTCTTTCCCTGTAACAGACAAACACACTAGGCTATCCATAATCACCAAATGAGAGCTTTCCGAAGTTTTTCCCTTTAACCCTTGAAGAGAAGGGACACCCCACCAGGTTCTGGTTTCACGTAGAGGCTCAGAACTGCCTTAGTGCAGTGGAGATAGCATCTCTGGTTTCCCAGAACCTCCCTTATTTACGGTCTAAGAAGGGGAGCTGAGTGTTAAGTTCCTTCATTTCAAGGGGCCCCCAGGTTGGTAAACATGGATAGAATCACGGTTCTTTGCCCATGCACCTCTGGTCCTGTCATTCCCCCCTCCCTCCCCAAGTTTGGAGGTATTAGTCATCCAGGAATTTGGATGATTCTAGAAGGGGGAGGGAGAGGGAAGTTGTATTGATCATAAGAGCCCACCTGCAAGTCAAGGAACACTTGTGTATATACCGTTTCCCCTTCAACCACAAATGAGGGTGCCGTGCCACCCGGAGTGACGAGTTCATACTCTGCTTGGTCCTCAGAGTCCAAGTCGCACATCTGGTCTCTTCCATCTTCGGGCTGGTACATCTCTGTCCTGTCCTCATCCTCCTCAGTTGTTCCATTGCTGTCGGAGCTGCTATCGGAGCTGTGCCTAGGCTGTTGTCTGACAGCCTTAGGGAAAGTGTCCAGCTTTTCATACCCTTGGGAGAGCATGGTGTATAGTGCGTGGTGAGCAGTGGGCTCTGGAACACATTGGGCACGGTTTGTAAAAAGTGTGCGAGCCCCCGCTTCTCTCTCTTGCTTTGGATCCAAGCTGCTCTGACTCCTACCCCAGATGAGGCCTAGAGAACTGGAGGAGAGAGGGTTTCCCCATCTTCCCTCAGGGAGCTCCTTTCCACTCCCCTTTCTTCCTTTCTTGCAAACATTCACTCATTCATTCATTTGTTAACATTCATTGAGTGTAACATGGGATGGACTTAGTGACGCTCAGCAAGCAGATCTCACCCCATTGAATAAACCATCCTAAATGCCATGACAGGTACTTTGGGGAAATACAAAGGTGAATTAGACTTGGTAAAGAAGGAGTACTGTCTAGCTGGTGGTGGGGGGGCACGTCAAATTCAGGCATAAATCAACTAATGTAAGGCCATCTCTGACTAATGTCAGAGGAAAAGTATGAAGAAAGTGCAGAAATGAGAGAAGATAGATGGTTTCTGGTTGGAAAGTGGAGAAGAACTCATGAAGGTGTCAGCATGAAGGTGGGCCTTGACTTCCTGGGGTAGGATTTTGATGAGTGACAGGATATTCTTGGTGGAGGCATAGAACAATCAGAATGAGTGCCTGCTATAAACAGCTGGGTGACATCTACTGCTTTTGGGGCATATCAAGCAACCCATTTGATCTAAGTGTAGAGTAATAATGGCTCATATTTACCGAGTGCCTATCACTGTTCTAAATGTTTTTCATGAATAAATTCATTTAATCTGCATAAAACCCCATGAAGCATAGATAAGAATTATCCTTATTTATGTTTTGCAGTTGAGGAAACTGGAGCATGTAAAAGTTAAACATTTGTCCAAATGAGTGGGAGGACCAGGATTTGAATGCAGGTAGTCTGGCCCCTAATGTTCTTAACTGCTACTCAGTACTGCCCCCTATGGGCTTTGTGTAGGAAAAAAGTAGACAAAAGTTGGCCTGGCCCAATACTGAGTGATAATAGCAGTTTTTACCTATTGAGTGCACACTGTGGATATTGCCCCATGCAGTTTCCACAGCAACTGACAGGTTGGTGCCCTCATTTTGCAAAGTAAGGAAACTAAAATGTAATTAAGACGGTGAAGTAGAAGGACTGGTGCTCACCTTCTCTCATAAAAGCAACAAAATTACAGCGAACTTCTGAACAACCGTCAACCGGATAGACTAAAAACTATCAAAAAAGATATCCTACACCAGAAGACAAAGAGGAGGCCACATAAAGATGGTAGGAGGAGTGATTATGCGATATAAGCAACCCTATACCCTATGTGGGTGGGTGGCCCACAGACTGGAAAGATTTGAAGAAGAAATCAAAAGATTTATAGGCAAGCAAAAACTAAGAGAATTCGGCACAACTAAATCAGCTTTACAACAAATAATAAGGGAACTTCTCTAGGTGGAAAAGAAAAGGCCACAACTAGAAACAAAAATATTTATACATATAGTAAAGGTAGGAAGTCTTCCACATACAAATGTGCTACCAAAATCAGAAATCATGAGAAGAGGAAGGTACAAATGCAGGACACTGGAGATACATTTGAAATTAAGAGACCAGAGTTTCTGTCATGGTGCAGCGGAAACAAATCCAACCAGGATCCATGAGGTTGTGGGTTCGATCCCTGGCCTCACTCAGTGGTTAAGGATCCGGCATTACCATGAGCTGTGGTGTAGGTGGCAGACTTGGCTCGGATCTGGCATTGCTGTGGCTGAGGCATAGGCTAGCAGCTACAGCTCCAATTAGACCCCTAGCCTGGGAACCTCCATATGCCACAGGAGAGGCCCTCAAAAAAAAAAAAAAAAAAAAAAAAAAGACCAACAACTTAGAACAATCTCGTAAATATATAGACTCCTTTATCAAAACTTCATGGTAACTGCAAACCAAAAATCTACAGTAGATACACACACAAATAAGAAAAAGCCATCCAAACACAAAAGATAGTCATTAAACCACAAGAGAAGAGAACAAGAGAAGAAGGGAAGAAAAAAGAGCAACAAAACAGTTAATAAAATGGCAAAAAGAACATACACGTCAATAACTACCTTAAATGTAAGTGGACTAAATGCCCCAACCAAAAGATGTAGACCGGCTGAATGGATACAAAAACAAAGACCAATATATATGCTGTCTTCAAGAGACCCACCTCAGTTCTAAGGACATGTGCAAATTGAAAGCAAGAGGATGGAAGAAAATATTCTGTGCAAACAGAAATCGGAAGAAAGCTAGAGTAGCAATATTCATATCAGAAAAAAACTGACCTTGAAATAAAGAATATTATAAGAGACGAAGAAGGACACTACATAATGATCAAAGGATCAATCAAGAAGAAGATATAGCAATTGTAAATATATAGGCTCCCAATATAGGATCACCTTAATATATAAGGCAACTGCTAACAACCTTAGAAGGAGAAATTGAAAATAACACAATAATAGCGGGGGACTTTAACACTTTGACTTATAGCAATGGACAGATCATCCATACAAAAAATCAACAAGGAACCACAGGCCTTAAATGATACATTAGATCAGATGGACTTAATAGATATTTATAGAACATTCCATCCAAAAGCAGCAGAATACACATTCTTCTCAAGTGCACACAAACTCTAAGATAGACCAATTCTGGGCCAAAAATCAAATCTTAGTAAGTTTAAGAAAATTGAAATCATATCAAGCATCTTTTCCTTTTGTTTTGTCTTTTTGTTGTTGTTGCTATTTCTTGGGCCGCTCCCGCGGCATATGGAGGTTCCCAGGCTAGGGGTTGAATCGGAGCTGTAGCCACCGGCCTACGCCAGAGCCACAGCAACGCCGGATCCGAGCCGCGTCTGCAACCTACACCACAGCTCACGGCAACGCCGGATCGTTAACCCACTGAGCAAAGGCAGGGACCGAACCCGCAACCTCATGGTTCCTAGTCGGATTCGTTAACCACTGCGCCACGACGGGAACTCCTCAAGCATCTTTTCTGACCAAAACACTAAGCGACTGGAAATCAATAAGAAACAAATCTGCAAAAAACACAAACACGTGGAGGCTAAACAATATGATCCTAAACAACCAATGGATCGCTGAAGAAATCAAAGAGGAAAATAAAAAATACCTAGAAGCAAATGACAACAAAGACACAACAATCCAAAACCTATGGGATGTAGCAGAAGCAGTTCTAAGAGGGGGAGTTTATAGTAATGCAAGCCTAACTAAAGAAACAAGAAAAAGCTCAAATAAAAAACCCAAATTTACACCTAAGACAACCAGAGACAGAAAAACAGACAAAACCCAAGCTTAGCTGAAGGAAAGAGATCAAAGATCAGAGCAGAAATAAATGAAATATAAATGAAGAAAACCATGGCAAAGATCAATGAAACTTAAACTGGTTCTTTGAAAAAATCAACAAAATTGAAAAACCCTTAGCCAGATCACCAAGAAAAAAAGAGAGAGGACTCAAATCAATAAAATTAGAAATGAAAAAGAAGTTACAGTGGACATCACAGAAATATAAAGGGTCATAAGGGACTACTACATGCAACTATATGCCAATAAAATGGAAAACCTAGAAGAAATGGACAAATTCTTAGAAAAGTACAATCTTCCAAGACTAAACCAAGAGGAAATAGAAAGATGAACAGACCAATCACAAGTACTGAAATTGAGAATATGTTTAAAAAACTTCCAACAAACAGAAGTCCAGGACCAGACTGGCAAATTCTATCAAACATTTAGAGAAGAGCTAACACTTGTTGTTTTGAAACTATTTAAAAAAATTGCAGAGGAAGGAACACTTCCAAATTCATTCTATGAGTCTGCCATCACCCTGACACCAAAACAAGAGGTGGTATTGGTCTGTAACTTTCTTTTTTTGTGGTATCTTTGTCTGGTTTTGGTATCATGCTTTTTTTTTTTTCATGTGTTTTTTGGCCATTTGTATGTCTTCTTTGGAGAACTGTCTGTCTAAATCTTCTATCCATTTTTTTGATGGGGTGGTTTGGAGAACAAAAGCTACAACCAGGATGGATTCCTGAAAGAGGATAACCAGCGCTAGGAGAAATAGTCTGTCTTCTGTGCTCTCTAGGATTCTCAGAGTGTCATCACTTGGATGTGGCCCATAGTGCAGATGGAGCTATTGTCTCCACTCCAAGAATGGAGACACAAAGACCAGATGGAATAGTAAATCCATGACATTTCTCCAAAGAAGATATACAGATGGCCAAAAACCACATGAAAAGATGTTCAACATCACTAATTATTAGAGAAATGCAAATCAAAACTATGAGGTACCACTTTATACCAGGCAGAAAGGTCATTATCAAAAAGTCTACAAACAATAAATGCTGGAGAGGGTGTGGAAAAAAGGGAACCTTCTTACACTGTTGGTGGGAATGTAAATTGGTGCAACCACTATGGAAACCAGTAAGTAGAATCCTTAAAAAACTAAAAATAGAATTACCATTTGATCCAGCAGTTCTACTCCTGGGCATCTGCCCAGAGAAAATCATGAATTGAAAAGATACATGTACTCCAGTGTTCATTGCAGCACTATATACAATAGCCAAGACATGGGAGCAACTTAAATGTCCATTGACGGAGGAATGGATAAAGAAGATGTGGTACATATACACAATGGAATATTACTCAGCCATCAAAAGGAAAGAAATAATGGCATTTGCAGCAACATGGTTGGACCTAGAAATTATCATGCTAAGTGAAGTTAGTCAGGCAGTGAGACACAAACATCATATATTATCACTTATATGTGGAATCTAAAAAAAGAATATATGATCTTCTTTGCAGAACAGATACTAACTCACAGACTTTGAAAAACTTACAGTTATCAAAAGACAGGTTGGGGGAAGAAGGGAAGGGCTAGGGGTTTGGGATGGCAATGCTGTAAAATTGGGTGGTGACAATCATTGTACAACTATAAATATAATAAAATTCATTGAGTTAAAAGCCAAAAAAAAAAAAAAAGGTAAGGAAATGAAGACGTAGAGACTGAATTACCCAAGATCACTAAAAAGGAGGAGTGCTAGGATTGGGATGCAAGATTGTCTGACTTCAGAACTCACACCTGACCACTAAGTTATCTAGCCTTTTGAGTAACAGACAAAGGCTACAAGGAGCTATCAATGATCTTAGAGCAGACAGAATTAAGGTTTGCAAAGGGGAAGCGGAAGAGATAGCAAGGAGAAACTCTGGAGAAGGACCAGTCAGTTAGGAAACTATTATAAAATTTAGGGAAGAAGTTGCAAGGAGTGGGAAAGTCTGCTAATAAGGACATTAAATAAATTAAGGTACATCTGTAGAATGAAATAAATGGGAGTCAGTCTTAGTCTACATGTAATAATGCTAGGACCTACTGTTAAGTTAAAAAAGCAGATTCACTGAAAAAGAATGGATATATATATTCACTTTGCTGTACACCTGAAACTAACACAACACTGTTAAGTCAACTATACTTGAATAAAATTTATTTTAAAAAAGCAGATTCAGAAAAGTTATAGATTGCTCTCATACGTGTAATCAAAGAAAGAATATATGGCTTGTAAATGCATTAAAATGTTTTGAAAGGATTTAGACATCATATATTGTAACAATGGAGGTCTCTCCAGGGAGAAACCTGGAGATTGGGATTTAGAAGGAGATTTATTTTTAATTTACATCATGTAAATATATGACTTTTCAATGGAAAAAAGAACCCATTCAATAAAACAAACAATTGGTGACAGCATGAACCCAGGCAGTGTCAGAGTGTCAGAGAGAGATAGTGGAGAAATGTAAGAAGCAGGCCTGGGGCACTGAGGAGAGGTGCTGGGGGAGGGCGGAGGGACAGGGATGGCAGTGGTGTCCCCAACACTTTTACTCCTTCTCCTCTTCTAGGAAGGAGGGTGCAAGCTTCAGCGGGCCTGTGTCTATCCTCCTGGCTCTGAGGAGGAAGCTGATGGGAATCTCCATATTCCAGCTTCATTCCCATTTCTTGCCCTCTTTTTTGTGGGTTATACCTTCCCATCAGAAAAGGCTTTACTGAGACCCTGGCTCCCCCCCCACCCCCCGGGCCCTCCTCCTATTCCATGTCTCCATGAGCAGTAACATAGGGTTTTTAAAACAGAGTTTGAGCAGCCAGAGTTTGGGGATTCCTTAGAACTCCAGAGCCTCAGAGTTCCAGGTGGTAATGTAGGCCACTGAGATTCGGGAGTGGGAGAGTAAGGTGCAGGGATCTCAGCTCTCCACCCCAGTGCTCATCAGAACAGCTCCACTTTAACATGTATTGGGCTATTGCAGTGTTGCTTAATATTTTGTTTGAAGAAAGCATCCTTTGGCTTTTTCAAAAATTGAAAGACCGCTGCCTCAGTTATACTCTTGGGTGGTAGGTGTCTACGTAGTCTCATGGGTTTTAATTTCAATCAAGTCTGAATGTTGCTTCTGGTCTTTGTATCTCCATTCTTGGAGTGGAGACAATAGCTCCATCTGCACTAAGGGCCACATCCAAGTGATGACACTCTGAGAATCCTAGAGACCACAGAAGACAGACTATTTCTCCTAGCGCTGGTTATCCTCTTTCAGGAATCCATCCTGGTGGTAGCTTTTGTTCTCCAAACCAGCCTTCTTTAGCACATTGCTTCTCAAACTTTAATAAGCATCTGATTCAACCTACCGATCTTGTTAACATGCAGATTTGTGTTCAGTATTCTAGGGTGGTGCCCAAAATCTGCATTTCTAACAAGCTCTTGGGGGATACCCATGTTGCTGGTCACAAAGGCAATCACACTTTGAGTGGCCCTGCCCTGGAGCTTCCATCTGGCCCGGGGATCCCATAGCCATTGGTGTCATTGGTGATATATTACCTGGTGTGTCAGCTGGGGCCTCCTCTTGACTGGAACTGGAGACTGGGGCTGAACCTGAGAAAACAAGTTAGAAAAGTTTATCAATGAGGCTGTGGGAGGAGAGAGTCTCTGATTCTGTGAGAGTCAAAGCAGAGGGGGAGAGATATCTGAAGACATAGACCCGAAAAAGACTTGAAAGAGAAGGGCGAACCCTGGTGTGAGTACAAGCCCGTGAGAAAGAAGGACCAGAGTCTAGGGTGATCTTCAGCTGAGGAAAAGCCCATCTCTCTGGAAGGGAGAGGTCTAATCCTTCTACGGTACCCACTCATCAGACTGTTTTCCTGGCTCACAGTGATTCTTCCAGGGGCCCTGTGTGTTCTAACCAATCTGTTCTTGCTGGACTTCCATGTCAATGCTGACATTCTAGAAGGTGCTGTCCATCACATAAGCTCATCCCCTTACCCATAGTGATTAGGCCAAGCAATGGTCACATGACCTAAAACCAGGCCAATCAGAGACATCTCTGCAATTCTTCAAATTGCAGTTGGAGGGAACATCTTTTTCCCTTTGCTGGTGTCGGAACTATTAGTGTGTGTGAAGCTGAAGCAACCAGTTGCTGTGGTTTTGTATACTCCACTCCCACCCCTGCCTTTCTGCTGGCTGTGGTAAGAGAGTTAAGCTGGTTTAAAAGGAAAAATGGGGATGATTGATGGAGAGGTCTGGTGACTTCTAGTGACATTTGTTCCTAGGCCAGCTCCTTCCCTTCCTTCCCCATAGATTGATTACGTTGAGTCTGCAAGTAATAATTACTCCTCTTGCACTTCTCTCCACCCTTTTTTTGTCTAAGCTGGTTTGAGTTGGGTTTCAATTATTTGTAACTGAAGAGTCCCAGGAGTTCCCATTGTGGCACAGCAGAAATGGACCCAATTAGTATTCATGAGGATGCGGGTTTGATCCCTGGCCCTGCTCAGTGGGTTAATGATCCAGCATTGCTGTGAGCTGCAGTGTAGGTCATAGACGTGGTTCAGATCCCGAGTTGCTGTGGCTGTGGTGTAGGCTGATAGCTGTAGCTCCGATTTGACCTCTAGCCTGGGAACTTCCATATGCAGTGGGTGTGGCCCTAAAAGATAAATAAATAAAAAAATAAAAGGGTCCCAGCTAACACCCTCTCTCCATTGCTCGGAGAAGAAATGAGGTCTTGGGAGAGAAGGGGTAGAAGGGGATTATGAGAGGTTGAGGAAGTCTCCAAAGGTCCCAGGGAAATGGCCTAGTACTGGCAGATGTCATTGATCTCAGAAACTCACATCGTTTTTTCTTCCATAAGCACCAGCCAGAGATCCCAAAGAACAGAAGGGTGAAAATTATCAGGGAGAGCCAAACCCAAAGCTTTGTGCTTCTTCTCTCAGGCCCTGTGAAGAGGAAAAGAGTGATATTAATATAAATAATAACAAGGGAGTTGGCACAAACAATGGACAAAACAGAGTGTCCATCCTACCTGCCTCTTAAAATCCCATGCTATTGCAGCATATTCCTTTTCATTCATTGATTCTACAGCTATTTATTTATTTATTTATCTTTCTAGGGCTGCAATCAAGGCATATGGAGGTTCCCAGGCTAGGGGTTCAATCAGAGCCGTAGCTGCCAGCCTACAACACAGCCACAGCAATGTGGGATCCAAGCCACATCCTCGACCTACATACACCATAGCTCACAGCAATGACAGATCCTTAACCCACTGTGCAAGGCCAGGGATTGAACCTTCATCCTCATGGGTGTTGACCAGATTCATTTCGGGTGAGCCACGATGGGAACTCCCTTCAGCTATTTATTGAACAGTCATATCCTAGGCAAGAAAGTATAGCAGTGAGGTAGACACTGGCCCTGGTTAGAGAGATTTACTGCATGCCCAATGTCACAGAGTTTTAAGTCCTTGAGTTGAGATTTGACTGCAGGCTGCCAGATTCTAAAACACTCTTATCCACCACACTACACTGCCCCTTCTATAAATGGCATAAGGGGAGTCCTAGGCTCAAGGCAGTGAGTGCAGATTCCTACTGATAAGGGCTCTAAACCCATTTGCCAGGCACAGCCTGACCCTGTATTATCACTTCTTGGGTAGATGTTCCTTTTTTTCTACTTCCCTCTAAAAAAAAGCAGAGCACAGAATTCAGAGTCCCAATCTTGCTTTTGCTGAGTGATCTTATTTGGTGGTTAGTGGTTAGTGTGACTAAGGCATAAATTGTCTATTTAATTTAATTTTAATTAATTAAAATCTAAATTAAGAAATGGTTACTCACTAAAAAACTGACAAGTATATTTGGAACAATTTCGATAGAAACATATTTTTTCAGATGTAAATTTTATGAAATCTAAACGCAGATCAAGAACTGCCCATGGAAATTTAGCATCTGAATTGATATGTGCTGTAAATATAAAATACACACTGGATTTCAAAAACTTAGTACACACTGAAATGTAAATTTATCTCATGAATAATTCTTTGTATTGAATACATGTTCAAATGATGATATTTTGGATATATTGGGTTAACTAAAATGTATAATTGGAGTTCCTGTTGTGGCTCAGTGGTTAATGAACCCCACTAGCATCCATGAGGATGAGGGTTTGGTCCCTGGCCTCGTTTAGTAGGTTAAGGATCCAGTGTTGCCGTGAACTGTGGTGTAGGTTGCAGATGAGGCTTGGATCCCAAGTTGCTGTGACTGTGACGTAGGCCGGTAGCTGCAGCTCTGATTTGACCCCTAGCCTGGGAACCTCCATGTGCTGTTGGTGTGGCCCTAAATAGGCAAAAGACAAAAAAAAAAAAAAAAAAAAAATCGTTAATTTTACCTGTTTCTTTTTGCTTTTTCTAATGTGAGTATTATAAACTTAAATTACATATGTGGCTTCCATTATCCTTCTATTGAAATGTGCTGCTCTAAAAGACTCTCGCTCACCCTCCCTCACAGCACAGCACTTTCATAAAGAACTCTCAGAATATAACTCCTGGTTCTGAGAACCGAGGGATCCAAGGTCTGGCTGAATAGAGATAGAGAGCAACCTGGACAAATGTTTCCAGAAAGAAATTGCCAGGAGTTGTTGCTGACAGGGTTGCTGGCTGTGCACGTGAAGTTGGGGTGTTTTTCTCCGCTTCTCCAGGAGACACTAAGGTGAGGTCCCCCTTGGGACCTGACAGCTCCTTTCTGCAGGGGTGTCCATCTGTATGTCACGTTGTGTCCACTGTCCTCCACTGAGCATGTCAGGTTGACCCTGCAGATGCCATCCTTGGTGTGCCTGAGGCTCCAGGTGACTTTTGGCTTCTTCAGCCTTCCTGTGTGAGGAGAGAGGCAGACCAGATGACCAGTCAGGCAGTCAATACGCCATCACACGTTCAAAATATATTCATGTAATCGTGTGTTGACACTGCCTTAGGGCTTGGAAGGTGCCTCCAGGAGCGTGCCCCACCTTTCCCTGGTAGCTGTGAAATAAATTTTACTTGTCTTTGATCCTTTGCTGCTCAGCTGTGAAATAAAGGAATTAATTTGAAAGATGAAAAAAGAGGAGTTCCTGTGGTGGCTCAGTGGTTAACAAATCCGACTAGGAAGCATGAGGTTGCAGGTTCAATCCCTGGCCTTGCTCAGTGGGTTAAGGATCTGGCGTTGCCGTGAGCTGTGGTGTAGGTCGCAGATGCGGCTCAGATCCTGTGTTGCTGTGGCTCTGGTGTAGGCTGGCAGCTATAGCTCTGATTCGACCCCTAGCCTGGGAACCTCCATATGCCGCAGGAGCAGCCCTAGAAAAGGCAAAAAAAAAAAAAAAGGAAGATACCACATCATTGTACACAGTATACTATGCACTGAAAAACAAGCAAACCAAGCAACTCAAATAAGCGCAGTGCTTTCACATGCCCTTCAAGGCTTGTGAAATTGAGGTCCCATTATCTACTTTGGTGACTTACTTGAGATAAGGAATATGGAGAGGTGAGCAAAGCACTGTCGCAGAGGAAGTAATCAATAAATGTTAACAATTTAAAAAGCAATGTAAGACTAGCACGGTTTATTTCCAATTCTTTTTTTTTTTTTTTTTTTTTTTTTTTTCTTTTTAGGGCTGTACCCACGGCGTATGGAGGTTCCCAGGCTAGGGGTCTAATCAGAGCTACAGCTGCCAGCCACAGCCACAACCACAGCAACGTCAGATCTGAGCCACATCTTAGGCCTACACCACAGCTGGATCCTTAACACTACTGAGTGAGATCAGGGATCGAACCTGCAATGTCATGGTTCATAGCTGGATTCATTTCTGCTATACCACCACAGGAACTCTTCCAATTTCTTATTATTTTCACTTGATCTTCTTCTTGGTTCTTTGACATTTGAGTCACAGTGGGCAATAGATGTGAACTAGCTGACTTGCATATTTTAGCAGAACTATGTTTAGTGATTCTTTTTACAAGCCCAGGCCGGGTAGAGGTTGACCATGTCTGAATGGTACATGTGAAGGAACTGACAAATGCAAATTAAGGAAACCATCCAGGAGTTCCCTTTGTGGCTCAGCAGTTAACAAACCCGACTAGGATCCATGAGGATGGGGGTTTGATCCCTGGCCTCACTCAGTGGGTTAAGAATCCGGCATTGCCATGAGCTGTGGTGTAGGCTGCAGACGTGGCTTGGATCCCGTGTTGCCGTGGCTGTGGTTAGGCCAGCAGCTGTAGCTCTGATTAGACCCCTGGCCTGGGAACCTCCATGTGCCACGTGTGTGGCACTAAAATAGCAACAACAACAACTACCCCCCCCCAAAAATAACCCTTAAAAAACCCACAAAAACTATCCAGCCAAGCTCCTGTGAAGCCCAGGGCTGAGGAAGAAGACTGTGATTTCTGTCCCTTACACTTGGGGAGGCTGAGTAGCCTTCCAAGTTGTCAGAGGTCACAGGACTTTTAAGGTTTTCCTCCTTCGTCTTCTATGGTTTTACCCGAGCCAGCTTTGCCCTTATGCAAATTGATAATGTTCTTTAAGAATACAGGCTGAAGAGCTTCTGGTCACACCTGACAACCAATGCAGGAGGACAGGGCAAGTACTGAAATCTTAACTGCAAGCCTGGAAGAAAGGGGACTGGGATAGAGTTTGCCCAGCTGCTGGTTGCATTGTCCTCCCGTGAACCGATTGGTTTGAATGGAGCAGCTGTCCTAGTCATCTGAGGTGTTTTGTAGGAGGAGGTAGGTGGGATAGGCAGCAAAGAAGAAAAACCTTTTCAGGAAAGGAATTGAGGTGTTCCCGTCGTGGTGCAGCGGAAACAAATCTCACTAGGAACCATGAGGTTGGGGGTTTGATCCCTGGCCTCGCTCAGTGGGTTAAGGATCTGGCTTTGCTGTGAGCTGCGGTATAGGTCGCAGATGCAGCTCGGATCCCGAGTTGCTGTGGCTCTGGTGTAGGCCGGTGGCAACAGCTCCGATTAGACCCCTAGCCTGGGAACCTCCATATGCCGCGGTGCAGCCCTCAAAAGACAAAAGACAAAAAAAAGAAAAGGAATTGAATGATGGGTGCTCTACTCAGACACTCACCGTAGACAAGCAAGTTGAAATGTTTTGTGATAGCCACTCTGGTGTTTGAGCACACATAGGCATGGTAGGGGCCGGCATCCTCCATCCTCAGCTGGCTGATCTTTAGGGAATAGTCTTGGTTGGAGACCCACAACGTGTTCTTATGGGGATCTTTGAACTCAGTGAGCTGATTGGCTGTTGCTGCTTCTCCCTGCTCTTTGCTGATGATAGACGTGTTAAACATCCAGACAACGTTCTCTATGTGCTGACTGTCTTGGAGTGCCAGGGACAGAGTGATGGACTCTCCCAGGATCCCCATCACTGTCTCCCCTGTTGGTTCTCCTCTGGAGGCTCCAGGACCTGCAATCAGAGATATGGCATTGCAGCTTCAGCCACTGGCCCTGCACCCTTGACCTCCAGCCAGCCTGCAGGGGACTATAACCCCATAGACCCTTCTGCCAAGGCCCCCTTTCCCTTTCTCTGATGAGAAATCCCTGCTATTTTCCCATGACCACTTGTTGTGCACAGGTGTGCACCTGGCGTTGCCTATCGCATACCCAGGCCTATGCTTCCCTCTCTGAGGGGGAAGACCTTCTGAGGAGACGCTAGGAGATGCCCCTATCCAAGCAAGGAGCAATGTGGATTTCTGCATCCGTACTTCTTTCCCTCCCTTGCTCTGTCCTTAGAGTTTCACAGTGCCCTGGGAAGCCCCAAGTCCTCTGCCAGTCTCTCAGCCTCCTGAGGGTGGGGAACAAGGGGTCTTCAGGCCTGGTCTCTTACATCCCCACCTCATTTGGGTGCTGCTAGAATCCTGGGGTTTAGACTCTATAGCTGCCTAAACTGTTTCTGGAATCCCCTGGAGGGTGTAAGTGGAGCCAGTTACCTGTACAGAACTGCCAGGCATAGACAGGGCGGGAGCTGCTCTGGCTGACGGGGTTCTTGGCTGTGCAGATGTAGGGCAGGTCTGGGTCACAGGGCAACCAGGAGATGGTGAGAGTAGAGCCATCCAAGGATTTGACAGCACGGGGATCCCTCAAAGTCCAGTGGTACTGAACGTCCTCCCCTGTCCCCTCCACGGAACAAAGCAGGGTGAAGTCACAGGAGGCGTTCTCAGACATGTTCACAGACTTCATGGTGACTTGGGGCTCCTGCAGCTGTTCTGCAGGGACAATGACAATGGAAAGACTATTCAGACCTCTTGTCCAGCAGGAAAGGGCCAAGAGAAAAAGGTGGTAAGGAGTTCCCGTTGTGGCTCAGCGTGAACGAACCTGACTAGTATCCATGAGGACTCAGGTTTGATCCCTGGCCCTGCTCCGTGGGATATGGGTCTGGCATCACCGTGAAATGTGGTGTAGCTCTCAGATTCAGCTAGGATCCGACATTGCTGGGGCTGTGGTGTAGGTCGGTAGCTGTAGCTCCAATTAGACCCCTAGCCTGGGAACTTCCCTATGCTGCAGGTGCAACCCTAAAAAACAAAAAACAAAAAAACAAAAATAGGTGGTGATGGCGGAGGAGCTGGGGGCAGAAGAAAGAGGATAGCATTTTCTGTTCCAGTGGGAAGTGTGTGTTTTTTCCTCTGCAGGTTCCCACTGCAAGTTAGGTTGAGTGCCTCTCCTCTGTGCTTCCATAGTATCCTCTATAGGTGTTATCAGCATGGCTCAACCTAACAATAGTCTGATTACTTCTCTCTCTCCTCCACCAGTCTGTTAACTGTTGACAATAGGGCCAATGCCTATGTCTGAACATCTAACACCTGACTGGCCCATGAAAGATACTCATGAATGTTTGGTAAATATGTGGATGAATGAGCCAGCCCCAAACACCGAAGAGTTGGAAGCTCTGCTCTAGAATTGGAATTGCCCTTGCCTTTCGGTCTAAATTTAGGACTCATTGTGCTTCCAGAATTTCTTCCTGGTCCTCTCCTTCCCTTTTATTCCATCTTCTCTGGTCACAGGGAGTGTGTGTGTGTGTGTGTGTGTGTATAAGTTCACTTTTTTTTTGAATAGGCAGTACATATATAAAATTGAAATCACAAAGATGCAAACACACACACACACACACACACACACCAAACAAGTTTTCTCATTCCCAGCCACCTATTTCCTCTCCCCAGGAGTTATTGTTCCTGGAGGCAACTAATATTTTAAGTTCCTTATTGCTATTTCCAGAGATATTCTAATTATAGACACATATTTGATAACATAGTATACAAATTGTCCTAAACCTTTTAAAAAACTTAATAATACATCTTAGAAATTTTTGGTGTTAGTACCTATTCATTCCATTTCTGTTAGTTGCATAGCACTCCATTTCCTTAATATGCATAGAGCACCCTCCAAATCAATCCAAAAGTCAAATGAGTGTTCCCGTTGTGGCTCAGTGGTAATGAACCAGACTAGTAACCATGAGGATGTGGGTTCAATCCTGGCCTCTCTCAGTGGGTTAAGTATCCAGTATTGCTGTGAGCTGTGGTGTAGTTTGCAGATGTGTTGCTGTGTTGCTGTGGCTGTGGTGTAGGTCAGCAGCTGCAGCTCCGATTCAACCCCTAGCCTGGGAACTTCCATATGCCACATGTGTGGCCCTAAAAGAAAAAAAAAGGTCAAATGATCTGATAGAAGGAGGATGTCATAGATGGAATTGTGTCCCCCCAAAGTTCATATGTTGAGATCCCAACCCCCAGTATTTCAGAGTGTGATTGTATTGGGATATAGAACTGTATTTAGAAGTAGAGGTGATTAAGTTAAAATAGAGTCATTAGGATGGCCCCTCATCCAACATGACTGGTGTCCTTATAAGAAGAGGAGATTAGGACACAGACAAAACAGAGAGATAACTGTCTGAAGACATGGAGAAAGAAGGTGACCATATACAGGCCAAAGAAAGAAGCCTCAGAAGAAACATAACCTGTTGACACATTGACCAACCTCCAAACTTGTAAGAAAATAAGTCTTTGTTAAGTTACTCAGTCTGTGCTATTTGGTTATGGCAGCTCTAGCATGCCAATATAGATTTGGGCACCAGAAGTGGGGTGCTGCTGTTAACAAATACCCAAAAATGTGGAAATAGTTTTGGAACTGGTAAATGGATAGAAGCTGGAAGAGTTTTAAGGTGCATGTTAGAAAAAGCCTAGCTTGTCTTCAAGAGACTATTCATAGAAATATGGATGTTAAGGGGGATTCTGTTAAGAGCTCAGAAATGAAAAAAGAGAGCTGTAGAGAAAGCTTCTATTATCTCAGAGGTAGACATATTTTATCATCAACATAATGTTGGTAGATAGAAACATTACAGGTGTTGCTGGCAATGTATCAGTTGAAAATGAAGAACATGTTATTGGAGGAAAGGTGATACCTATTATAAAGTGACAGAGAACTTAGATCTTGCTATAGTGTTTTGTAGAAAGTAGAACATTTAAGTGATGAACTGGGTGTTTAGCCAAGGATATTTCTAAGCAAAGCACTGAGGGCGCTGCCTGTTTTCTCTTTCTGACTGTAGAAAAATGTGAGAGAAGAGAGGGAAACTGGTAAGGAAGAAGAAACCATAATTAGAATGTTTGTAAAATTCTCAGACTGACTGTATTGCAAAAAATGAGAATTTATGTCTGGAGAGAACACTGAGGGTCTGGACAGACAAGGTTTGCTGAAAAGATTATGGTGTGATTCATGGATCCAATCAACCATTTCGGTAGAAATTTTGCCAGCTTAGACTGGAAGGACACAGATGGAACAAAATGAAGGAAGGTTATAATATTTGGGGGATTTTTCTTCTTTACGGCTGCACCTGCGGCATATGGAAGTTCCTAGGTTAGGGATTGAATTGGAACTGCAGCCATGACAACACCAGATCCTTAACCCATAGAGCAAGGCCAGGGTTCAAACCTGCACCTGCATGAAGGCTATGTTGGGTTCTTAACCTACTGAGCCACTGTGGGAACGCCTAGATTTGGAGGATTTTACGGGACCAGCCAATAGAGATAACCAGCCAAGACCATGCCTTATCCTTCAAGAAAAGGGAAGAATGACCCCAAAGGCAGTTCAGAGGTCAACAGGGCTGCCACTGGCACTGTGGGCCTCGAAGGTATAGGCCCAGGGGGTGTTAGTAGGGTGGTTTCCTCATTGGTTCCAGGGGCAGGGCTGCTGCTCAGTGCCAAGGAAATGGGCCCTGAGGATAGATCACACAGCCAAAGAGGATTATCCTCAAACCTTAGCATCTAATGGATTTTGCCCTGATAGGTTTTAGATTTGTTAGGGACCTGTGACCCCTCTCTTCTTTCTGATTTCTCCCTTTTGTTGTGAGTCACATGGGAAGTCCTCTGACTTCTCCTTTTTGGAATGCAGATGTTTATGTTATGGCTGTCCCATTGTGGAAGCAGGTCCCATCCTGTCTGTTTTCACATGTTCACAACTTAAAAGAAATTTTGCCTCAGGATGACTTACACCTCAAGTCTCACTTATACATGGTTTAGACACCATTTAAATAAGATTTCGGACTTAGTTATGGAAGAGATGAAGAGTTTTGGAGCTGTTCAGATGAAGCGAATGCATTTTGCATGCGAGAAGAACATGAGCTTTGGGGAGCCCAGAGGGCAGCATGTTACAGGCTGAATCAAAATTTCTGTTTTTTTGTTTGTTTGTTTGTTTTTGCTTTTTAGGGCCATGCCTGCAGCATATGGAGGTTCCCAGGCTAGGGGTCGGATTAGAGCTGCAGCTACCAACCTATGCCACAGCCACAGCAATGCAGGATCTGAGCTGCATCTGTGACCTGTACTATAGCTTGTGGCAACGCCAGATTCTTAACCCACTGAGTGAGGCCAGGGGTTGAACCCTCATCCTCATGGATACTAGCTGGGTTTGTTACCACTGAGTCACAAGAGGAACTCCCAATATTCATATGTTGAAGTCATAATCCGTAGTACCTCAGAATGTGACTGTCTTTGGAGATAGAGCCTTTAAAGAGATAATTAAGTTAAAATGGGGTTGTTAGTGTGGGCCTCAATTCAATATGACTAGTGTCCTTATAAAAAGGGGAGAGTACGGAGTTCTTGCTGTGGTGCAGCAGGATCTGCAGCATCTCTGAAGCACTAGGATGCAGGTTCAATTCCTGGCCCAGCACAGCGGGTTTAAGGATCTGGTGTTGCCACAGCTGCAGTGCAGGTCATAACTGCAGCTGGGATCTGATCCCTGGCCCAGTAACTCCATTTAATGTGGGGTGGCCAAAAAAAGGAAAAAAAAAAAAGAGAGTAAGATACAGACAACACAGAGGGACGGCCATGTGAGGACACGTCAAGAAGGTAGCGATCTGCAAGCCAAGGGATGAAGCCTCAGAAGAAATCAGACTTGTCGTCACCTTGATCTTGGACTTCTACCCCCTAAAATTGTGAGAAAATAAATTTCTGTTGTTTAAGCCACCCACCCCAGTCTGAGATAATTTCTTACGGTAGCCCTAGCAAGCTAGATGGGTAATAGATATTAACCAAGAGTTGCAGAAAAGAGAAACGAGTGACTCTTAAATGGGCTGTTTTTCACTCTTGACATCTATATTTATGGAATTGGGTGAAAATGACCAATGGGATGATTCTCTTTGTCCTAGAGAAAGAAATTCCTGGAGAGAGAGAGAGAGAAAAAAAGCCCGTCCTTTTAAAAATAAAAGGCCAAAATCCACCGATGCTCCCTGGAACTCACCATAGATGTGCAGGAAGAATTCCTCATTTATAGTGACTTCAGAATTCTTTTGGTTTATTTGGGCTTTATAGGATCCTGCATCTTTCCAAGTCAGCTTGTTGATAGATAAGGAGTTGTTCTGGGCGAAGATGTTTATTCGGCCCTGGTAGCTTCTGTCCATAATGATGATATCAGATCTTGGGGTTACTAAAGCAAGAGCATTTTGGGGATCATTCCAGGCGATGTGCTCAATTTCCATGTCGACTGAAATGTTCAGGGGGAGAATCACTGAACCTCCTAGAAGCCCTCTTACCACTGTTGGGGTGGAGTGAGAGGCTCCTAGCCCTGTAGAGACAGGAGAGGGACTTGGAGGAGCAGCTGGAGTTCTCAAGCCAGTCTTTATTCATTCATTCATTTGTTCATTCAATAAACACATACTGGTAATAATTTCTAGATGTTGAAAAATAAAATGAGATTTTGGCCCATCTCTCTGAAGGTCCATTGTCTAGCAATGTAACATTCATTCATTCATTCATTCACCAAACATTCTGTAAGAATGTAGCTACAATAATCAGGAAAATAGACTTTTTTGGGGGGTTCTGTTCCAACAGGGAAATTCACATTGTAATTTTGGATGAATTTCTGAATTTCTCTGAGAATCGAGTTACTCATCCATAAGACAGAAATATTCCCACTTGTACCATCTTTCTCCAGGGATATTGTAGAGATTAAATAAAAACAGGTTACTGTAAATGATAAAGAACTAATGAATTAAAAAAAAGGAGCCTCTAAAAAAATAAGAAGTATTGATGGATAGAAGCCCAGAAGTTGCTAGATCTTGGCTGGGCACATATGAATGTGTTTTATAACTGATAAACAAGGCTTCATAGACTTTTAGTGGGAGGATAAGGATGTGCTCCCCACAGGTCAGATCATACTGCAGCAAACACTGCTATGTAGCTCCCTGTGCAGTGACAGGAGTCCCAGATATCAGCCATCATATATATATATATATTTTTTTGCCTTTTTTATGACCATACCCGCAGCATATGCAGGTTCCCAGGCTAGGGGGTCTAATCAAAGCTCCAGCTGCTGGCCTACGCCACAGTTACAGCAATGCCAAATCTGAGCCGTGTGTGCAAACTCCACCACAGCTCATGGCAACACTGGATCCTTAAGCCACTGAGAGAGGCCAGGGATCAAACCCACAACCTCATGGTTCCTAGTCAGATTCATTTCTGCTGCACCACAACAGGAACTCCTCAGCCATCGTATTAGAACTACATCATTTGACAAATAATGATGGGGGGTTTTTCAAATATTGTGATAACTGAATTTCACTTGCCCATCCTTCAATACTTTCTGGACAATGTAATTAATAGCGATTATTATAATAACAATCATAGCTTCCACCAACTTTGTGCCACATGCTTTACACATATTATCTCTAATCTATAAAACAGATAATACCTCTTATAACTATATCCTCTTAAGAAATAGAGGCTCACACACCTAATATATGATGGAGCAAGGATTTTTTTTTTTTGTCTTTTTTTTTGTCTTTTTGTTGTTGTTGTTGTTATTCTTGCTATTTCTTGGGCCGCTCCCGCGGCATATGGAGGTTCCCAGGCCAGGGGTTGAATCGGAGCTGTAGCCACCGGCCTACGCCAGAGCCACAGCAACGCGGGATCCGAGCCGCGTCTGCAACCTACACCACAGCTCACGGCAACGCCGGATCATTAACCCACTGAGCAAGGGCAGGGACCAAACCCGCAACCTCATGGTTCCTAGTCGGATTCGTTAACCACTGCGCCACGACGGGAACTCCTGGAGCAAGGATTTAATTGTAAATGTTCCTGATATTAAAGCTGGGGGAGGGGTGTCAGAACTTTCACCCTCTTTCCTCCTAAGTTCCTGAAACAATTCCTTGGAAACACAAAAGCATCAAAGAAATTCACTTCTAGACCAAAAGAGTGAGGTTTGTGGTCACCCTAATTAGTGGAGCCAGATAGACAGAGATGCTCTTTGCCCTGAACTATTTTTTTTGTTTGTTTGTTTTTTCGTCTTTTTTAGGGCTGCACACTCAGCATATGGAGGTTCCCAGGCTAGGGGTCTAATTGGAGCTGTAGCCACTGGCCTGTGCCACAGTCACAGCAATGCCAGATCTGAGCTGCGTCTGTGACCTACACCATAACTCATGGCAACGCTGGATCCTTAACCCACTGAGTGAGGCCAAGAATTGGACCTGCAACCTCATGTTTCCCAGTCGGATTTGTTTCCGCTGCACCACGACGGGAACTGCTGCCCTGAACTATTTGCAATTCACTGCATTGACTGTCTGAGGCTTGGATGTCATGGGATGTGGCTAATTCCAGGCTTATCCACCCAACCAAGAAGCACCCCAAGAGCTGGGTGTGGATATAAATAGCCCTTCTGCTTTCTGTGGTTTTTTAAAAATTTATTTTTATTATTATTATGTTTTAGGTTTTTTTTCTGTTATAGCTGATTTACATTGTTCTATCTGTTTCTGCTGTACAGCAAAGTGACCCAGTCTCATACACACACACACACACACACACACACAAATTGTGAGGTATGCATATATATACATTATACATATATACACATTCTTTTTCTCACCTTATCCTCCATCATGTTCCATCACAAGTGACTAGATATAGTTCCCTGTGCTATACAGCAAGATCTCATTGCTTGTCCACTCCAAATGCAGTCGTTTTCATCTACTGACCCCAAACTCCAACTCCATCCCACTCCTTCCCCCTCCCCCTCGGAAATCACAGGTCTGTTCTCCAAATCCATGAGTTTGTTGCTTTTCTGTAGAAAGGTTCATTTGTGCCATATTAGATACCAGCTATAAGTGATATGCTTCCTGCTTTTTTTATGGTAAGCAAAGATGAGATGGAAAGTGACAAAGAGGGAGTTCCTGTCGTGGCACAGTGGTTAACGAATCCAACTAGGAACCATGAGGTTGTGGGTTCGGTCCCTGCCCTTTCTCAGTGGGTTAACGATTTGGCGTTGCCGTGAGCTGTGGTGTAGGTTGCAGACGTGGCTTGGATCCCACGTTGCTGTGGCTCTGGCGTAGGCTGGCGGCTACAGCTCCGATTAGACCCCTAGCCTGGGAACCTCCATATGCCGTGGCAGCGGCCCAAGAAATAGCAAAAAAAAAAAAAAAAAAAAAAAAAAAAAAAAAGAAAGAAAGTGACAAAGAGGTCAGACTGAAATTCAGCTCGGGGGGTCTAGGCTCCTTCTATCCCCATACATGCATCTAGGAGTTTTTCTAGAGTTCTCCTCACCACCCACCCCCAATGCTATAAGGTCCCTAGTTCTACCTGCACCATCCTCCCTGAAGCCCTGGCAGGGAAGCAGAGTGCCAGCGGTACAGTAGCGGCCAGCATCTCAGGTGGTTGAGATCCTCCCTAGGGTGCTGGCTCAGCTCTGCCCACTGGAGAGGGGTGGCCCAGGCCATGCCCCTGAGGAACGTTTCCCAGAAACTAGCAGGGCTTGGGTCTTGAGGGAGAGGTAGGATGTTGGGAAGAAAGAATATTCAGAGAGAAGCCACCTAGCCTAGACACAGACCATCTCCAGATCCCCTGTGAGGTCTTCGTCATCCAGGATATGTGATAAACAAGGCCGGACGTGGAACGAAGCTCCAGCAGTTCCAACCCTCCATAGGAAACTGATAGGTGGCTTCTTATCAGGAGAAGTTTCCTATATCTCCCTGTGAGTTTTACCCACGTTGTATAGGGAACGAACTCATCAGTCAGCATTTCTTAGCAGGAAAATGTGAGGGGGACGAGCAATACAGTTTGAGCCCGGAGTTCTTTGAGACGGGGGCTAGAATGACACCTGCTCATGGTATGTGACTATGTACACACATGCACACACACACCCACACACACAGATCAGAGTAAGGTGGAACCTGCAGAATAATTACCAAAGGAGAGGATTTTTCCTGCTTTTAACAACCAGAAGCCCCAGCGAAATGTGACCAGCCTCCGAGGAACACCAGTAGCAGGTGGCGATGGCCGTAGAGTGGACTTACCCATGAGCAGGAAGAGAAGCGGGATCCATAGAAAGAGAGAGAGTATGTGTGGCTGACTCTTCAGTGTCTTACTGGAGGAAGGTTGTAGAGCCCTGCCATATATTCGCCTCCTTGGGCTCGCCATGATGATCGATTTTCAGATCGCAGCTGAAGGAGGAAGCAGTTACCGCAGCTGAAGGAGGAAACAGTTACCACAGCTTCCGCAATTGTGTGTTTGCATGTGTGTGTGTGTGTGTGTGTGTGTGTGTGTCCCAGGGCGAGTTGTTTATACCCAGCACCACAGACTCCTCCCATAAACTCAGGCTGAGGAAGAGGCCTCAAGTCTATTAATAACCTTCACAGGATTTGCAAACTGATATCAGACATCCCTTGCTTCAGCCTCAGGAGACTTGGGTTCTAAACTTGGTTCTGAAGAAGTCCTTTTAAAGATCTCTGCCTCCTGGTATTGAGGCCTCGTGTGATCACCAATCACCTTTTCTTGAACATGGGATGAATTTAGTGACTTGCTTCTAGTGCGTAGAATGTTGTAGAAGGGATGGGATGTCACATATATATATATATATATATATATATATATATTTTTTTTTTTTTTTTTTTTTTTTTTTTTGCTTTTTAGGGCTGCACCCGAGGCACATGGAGGTTCCCAAGCTAGGGGTCTAATTGGAGTTACAGCTGCCGGCTTACATCACAGCCACAGCAATGCCAGATCCTCCTTTTCTGAATCCGAAGAATCAGAATTTTCAGATTGTAAAGGAGCCAAGGTAGTATAAATTAAATTACATAAAGACCAAACACTCAGACGTATCGACTCCCCACTATGACAAGCACGGCGCAAGCAATGCATGACCTCCTTCCATTCCTCTAAACGAAATGTGCCTTTCTCAGGATCTAACAAAGAACAAAGTTTATGTATGATATCAAATAATTCTCGAAAATTTTCATCTTTCACTTTTACTCCCAAACCTCGTAGTAAAGTTTTCAACAAAAGAATATAATCAGCATGTTTAGAAGAAGATTGACCCATTTTACCCTGATTTTCAAATCCACAGGGGTGTACCCACCTCTTGGTACTTTCCCAGTCCATTGCTTTTTCAGCCAGAATTCCCCGCGTCTGTCAGCACCTTTCCAATAGTCTCGCAGACTGTAAGCTGCTTCAGGTCCCTCCCTGTTCAGGTGCCACTTGATGAGACCTCCTTGTCAACCCAGGTCCCAAATTCAGCGGTGCCGCAGATTTAAGAAAGAAGAGACAAAGAAATAGAGAGGGGATCGGGGGCTACTGCCTTCGAGAGGCGATAGCAACCTTCTGAGCCAAGTCATGATTTTTATTTGTTATTTTCTACTTCCTTGTACGTACAGAATCATGTCATTTACAATGTTACTGATCAAGGCTACAGATACTCTCTTTGTGTTCGCAGATGCTATAAGTGATTAACCCTCCAGAGAAAGATTATATTGTTTTTGCTTAAGGCTATCACACCCTTTCCTCCACCTCCCTTAGGGTTCTGGTCATGAGAACAAGAATATCAATGGCTTTCCTTCGACCACATCTGGAGTATCTGGCAACTTGCTTTCTTTTTTGCCTTTTCTAGGGCCGCTCCCTCAGCATATGGAGGTTCCCAGGCTAGGGGTCTAATTGGAGCTGTAGCCACTGGCCTACGCCACAGTCACAGCAACACGGGATCCGAGCCATGTCTGCAACCTACACCACAGCTCATGGCAACGCTGGCTCCTTAACCCACTGAGTAAGGCCAGGGATCAAACCTGCAACCTCATGGTTCCTAGTTGGATTCGTTAACCACTGCACCACGATGGGAACTCCCATGGCAACTTGCTTTCAAGCAGCCACTCGTACGATGTACATTTCCTGTCTCACTCCCTTTCCCCCCTCACTCCCTTTCCCCCAGGGGTCTGGGAAAGTCTTATATATTTTGCAAACCTAGATTAGTATCATTCTTCAACCACCATCTAGTTTCTTTGATTCGCTATGGCCTGTATACATGCATATCTGGCAAGCCTCCAACACTTCACTTAGCATGATAGTTTCTAGTTCCATCCATGTTGCTGCAAATGGCATTATTTCATTGGTTTTTTTTATGGCTGAGTAGTATTCCTTTGTGTATAGGTACCACATCTTAATCCATTCATCTGTCAATGAACATTTAGGTTGTTTCCATGTGAGCCAAGTATTTTGTTATGAGCTGCAGGGCCAAATGATAAGGAAGGCCTCCAGCCAGCACCTAGCATGGAACTGATGTCTCTGGTCAACAGCCAGTGAGAGCCTGAGACCTGCCAAGAACCATAAGAATGAAATTGGAAGTGGATTCCCCCTCCAGGCAGGCCTTGAGATGACTGTAGCCCTGCCTGTCATGTAAACTATGCCTCTGATTCCTGATCCACAGAAACTGTGAGATAACAAATGCTTATTGTTTTAAGCTGCTAAGTTTTATAATTTGTTACACAGCAATGGCTAACTAATACAGTAGCCCAATAAATTCCCTGTTTTGCATAAGCCAGTTTATATTGCCCTCCCTGTCAATGCCATTGAAAGACTTAACTAATATGGAAAAAGCACCAGGGAAATGGCCCTGAGGATGTTTGTGGCAAGTGATAGTTGTAAACTGGCTAACTAGAGAAGGTAGGTTGGAGGATAGCATAATTCCCTTTATCTTGCCTTGGGAAGCTGACTTCTTATTTAAAAGTTTTTTCTAAAATTTAATTTAATTTTTATTTTTTTGCTTTTTAGGGCTGCACCCATGGCATATGGAAGTTCCCAGATTAGGGGTTGAAATCGGAGCTATAGCTGCCGGCTTACGCCACAGCCACAGCAATGCCAGATCTGAGCCTCATCTGCGACCTACACCACAGCTCACGGAAACACCTGATCCCCAACCTACTGAGCGAGGCCAGGGATCAAACCCGCATCCTCATGGATACTAGTCAGACTCATTTCTGCTGAACCACAACGGGAACACCTCTTCTTCTTTTTCTTTCTTTCTTTTTCATTTTTTTGGATACTGTAATATCTGGTTAAACTATAGCTTGTTGTTTCTTGAGAGTAACATTAGAGGACTTAGAAAACTTTAGGATGGTGGAGTGTGTGATTTTAGCTGACATGCAGTGAGTGACTCTCTGGTGCTAGGCCTTAAAAGCATTTGACACATATTAATTCACTAGTCCTCACAACAGCTTTATAAGATAGGCTTTTTTTTTTTTTTTTTTTTTTTTTTTTTAACAGCTAAACCTGTGGCATATGCAAGTCCCCAGGGTTGGGGTTGAAACTGAGCTGCAGTGGCAGCCTATGCCACAGCCACAGCAACACCAGATCTGAGTCGCATCTGCAAACTATGCTGCAGCTTGCAGCAATGCCAGATGCTTAACCCACTGAGTGAGGCCAGGGATGGAACCCACATCCTTCCAGAGATGTCGGGTCCTTAACCTGCTGAGCCACCATGGGAACTTTGAGATAGGCATTTTATTTATTTATTTTTTATATAATGATTTTTATGTTTTTCCATTATAGCTGGTTTACAGTGTTCTGTCAATTTCCCACTGTACAGCAATGGTGACCCAGTTACACATACAAGTATACATTCTTTTTTCTCACATTATCATGCTCCATCATAAGTGACTAGACATAGTTCCCAGTGCTACACAGCTGAATCTCACTGCTAATCCATTCCAAAGGCAAGAGTCTGTATCTATTAACCCCTTCCCGCTCCCTCCCCCTTCCCCTTGGCAACCACGAGTCTCTTCTCCAAATCCATGATTTTCTTTTCTGCGGAAAGGTTCATTTGTGCCACATATAAGATTCCAGATATAAGTAATACATGGTGTTTGTCTTTGAGACAGACATTTAAAAAAGATCATCCCCATTCTATAGATGAGAAGACTGTAGCACAAAGGGATTAAAGTAGTTTGCTCTGAGCTTCATAGTGAGAATTTGAGCCCAAGAAGTCTGGGAGGGAGGAGGACAATTAGGATAGTGGGCCTCTGCCCATGGAGAGACTGGTCATGAGCTGATGTGGCATAAACCTGAGAGGGAAAACCTCCTTAAATTTGTGCCCTTGGCTCCTCTCTTGCCTTACTCTTGTCCCAGCCCTGTGACTAGGGCATGGCTGTCCAGAGAGAACCACATGACTTGGGGCCAGGAAAGGTTGCCAGAGCCCAGATGAAGGGTCTTAAAACCCAGGAGCTACGAACAACATGTTGTACCTCCCCAGCATTCACATGTTGAAGTCCAATCCCAGATGTGATGACCTCAGGAGGTGGAACCTTTGGGAGATGATGAGGTCATGAGGGTGGCACCCTCATGAATGGGATTTGTGTCCTTCTACAAGACAGCTCAGAGAACTCCCTTTCCGCTCTGTGAGGATACAGCGAGAAGACGGCTGTCTGCAAACCAGAAAGCGGACTCTCACCAGACATCAAATCTGCAGGTGCCTTGATCCTTGACTTCCTAGCCTCCAGAAACATAAGAAGTAAATTTCTGTCATTTACAAGGCACCTGGTCTATGGTGTTTTTGTTATCATGGCCCAAGTGGACTAAGACATCAGACTAAAAGCAATGATGGTCTAGTAGGTGTTTTTAAGCAGAAGCGTGGCATGATTCAAGGACCCATGAAAGCTCACCCCAGCAGCAGAATGGAAGCTGTATGGAAGGAATGAGACTGAGATGAGAAAACAGGTAAAGGGTTAGGAGTCCAGATAAGAGCATGAGAGCAGGGACAGCTTAGGGGGGAGGAGAGAACAAAGGTGGAAGGGGGTTCAAAGATGTTAATAAAAAATAATCACTAGCAGGGGTTGAGTAATTTCTGTGAGAAAGGCTTTGGGCTTGGAGCTTTCCATGTGTGTTCTCTTTTAATCCTCAGATCAACCATATTTAGTTGGTACTCCTGTCGCCGTTTTATTTTTGTCTTTTTTTTTTTTTTGGTTGTGCTCACAGCATATGGAGATTCTCAGGCTAGGGGTTGAATCAGAGCTGTAGCTGCTGGCAGCCACAGCAACTCGAGATCCAAGCCACATCTGTGACCTACACCACAGCTCACGGCAACACCAGATCCTTAACTCACTGAGCAAGGCCAGGGATCAAACCTGCGTCCTCATGGATGCTAGCGAGATTTGTTTCTGCTGAGCCACAATGGGAACTCCTTGTCCCCATTTGAGATGAGGGAGCTGAGGGTTTAGTGAGGGAAATGTCACTGGAAGGACCTTCTTCGAAGTTGTGAACATAGGTAGACACAGTCCTGTGATGCACAAAATCCAAGCGAAGTATCATTTAAGGACAGTAATTGAGTACAGTAAAAATCTAAAATCGTGTGAATTTTGATATAATGCAGTTGGCAGATGGGGTCTTGTATTCATCCAGCTCATATTCTCACGCAGAGTGGGTTCGTATTCTCAGTGGGCCATGGACAGGATGCAAGTTGATCTCAGAATCTCCAGTTTCTCAGTGTCCTTGACCAGGTCAGCAAAGAGTGCAAATTACTGGAAAAATGTCTGGAGTCCCTGGATCCCTGGGAATCTGGCCCTGGGAATCTGGCCCTGGGAATCTGGCCCTGCTCATCTACTGGGCATTGCCCCCCAAATAGCATCAAACCCTAGACTTGGATATGGATCCTGCAGTCACAGTCCCAAATTTAATGGCATAGATTCATCATGAGGCCCTAACCAGCGCTTCATTAACTTTGCAATTAAGATGACCCTGCATTTTACACACCTGCATTTTTGTACTTTACTTTTGATATTATATGGGGTTTCAACATGCATGTACTCCTAAAGATCCAGAGGAATATGGAAAGAATATAGAATTTTGACAAGTTCAAAGCTCTTTACACCTACATGGAAAGAGAGTTAAATAAGAGCAAAAAGAAATGCAAAGGAAAATTCAAGGGCTTCAGGAAGGGGAAGAATTAGGTAATGTTACAGTGTGCAAGCTGAATCCAGGAGACATGGATTTGAATCTAAGAGGCCAGACTTTTAAAAGGCATCAGCAAAGCAAGTAAAGGGACTGTCTCAGTGCCATCTGGTCATTAAGCAACTGTCCTTTACTGAGAAGATGCCCCAGGGAATAGCTGGGTTGAGATGACATAATTGTTTCCTATGTAGTTATGAATCTTTTTTTCTTTCTTTCTTTCTTTTTTTTTTTTTTTGCCATTTCTTGGGCCACTCCCATGGCCTATGGATGTTCCTAGACTAGGGGTCTAATTGGAGCTGTAGCTGCCACCCTACGCCAGAGCCACAGCAACACGGGATCCGAGCCACGTCTGCGATCTACACCACAGCTCACGGCAACACTGGACTGTTAACCCACTGAGCAAGGGCAGGGATCGAACCCGAAACCTCATGGTTCCTAGTTGGATTCGTTAACCACTGCGCCACCACGGGAACTCCTGTAGTTATGAATCTTTTAATCCCGGAAAGATAAGGAATTCAGAATAGACATGCTCAAGACATCAGCGAAGGGAACTCCTGCCATGGCTCAGTAGATTAACGATCCAGCTTGTCTCTGTAGCATTGCTGGTTCACTGACGTGGGTTGGGGATCCTGTGTTGCTGCAGCTGTGGCATAGGTCACAGATGCAGCTTGGGTTTGATCCCTGGCCTGGGAACTTACATATGCCAAGGGTGCAGCCAAAAAAAAAAAAAAAAAAAAAAAAAAAAAGGAGAGATTGGTTAAGACTTTCTGTTTAAGTATGTGTACTGTTTGAGCAATTTGGCTTATTAAAATAATAGCTAACTTTGTGGTTCTGATTTGAATGTAATTGAATAATTCATTTATACTTAGTATTTCAGTTGGAAACTTTTATGGGGTATTGAATATTTTAATATAATATAAGAATTATCATACTTATAAGTTTAATGTATTAGGTTTATAAGCCTTCTTTAAATATTTGGGAAGGCTTATTTGTTGGTTAAAATACTTTAAAAGGGGAGTTCCCATCGTGGCGCAGTGGAAACAAATCCCACTAGGAACCATGAGGTTTTGGGTTAGATCCCTGGCCTTGCTCAGTGGGTTAAGGATCAGGCGTTGCTGAGAGCTGTGGTGTAGGTCACAGACACAGCTCAGATCTGGCATGGCTCTGATTAGACTCCTAGCCTGGGAACTTTCGTGTGTAGCGAGTGTGGCCCTAAAAAACAGTATATATAAAAAAAAAAACTTTAAAAGGAAATTCAATAAATATATTACATTCAATACTGAGGTTTGAAGTCCTTAAGGGCATTAATTTATACATTTGTAAAATGAGTCAAATATTATCAATATCTCCTAAAAGTTGATAAAAGTTTTCTGATTCATAAATAGAACAATATGATTTGTAAGCTGAATTGGTCTTAAGGCTGATTGAGGTTTTTAATTTTTTTTTTTTTAGTATTGAATATGAGTTCTGAAGAGCCATATAGCCTATGAAGTTATTTTTTTTATGCACTAACGCTACCCTCAGGGAAATACATGATAATGGAGGAGTCTTACTGGCTGGAAGGTAGTCTGCTAAATTCACAGGGCTAGCAAGCAGCAGAGGCAGGATTCAGATCAGAAAGCCTGATACCCACCCCACTGCACCCAATCCTGATAAAAAAACCATCCGCATCCCTTTGTTTCTCTATAGACATGATTTTCTTTCCCAGTGGCCTACGAGCAACATGCTTGCCAGGCTTCCTTTCATCTTTAAACCCCCCAGTCCCAGCTTGGTGCCCTTGAGGATCTCAGCAGGAGCCCGTGTGTGTGTGTGTGTGTGTGTGTGTGTGTGTGTGTGTGTGTTTAATAAATGAGTGAGGAGAACGCAGTGAGAGTAGCACCTTGGAGCTTCTCCAAGAGAGGGTTTCAAATGTCAACCTCCACCAAGTTCCAATGTCAAATTCCACCAAGTTGGAGCTCCCATCATGGCTCAACAGAAACGAATCTGACTAGCATCCATGAGGATACAGGTTTGATCCCTGGCCTCACTCTGTGGGTTAAGGATCCGGCATTGCTGTGAGCTGTGGTGTAGGTCGCAGATGTGGCTCTGATTCCGCATTGCTTGTGGCTGTGGTGTAGGCCAGCGGCTATGGCTCCAGTTTGAGCCTGGGAACCTCCATATGCCATGAGTGTGGCCCTAAAAAAAGACAGACAGGAAGGAAGGAAGGAAGGAGAGGAGAGGGGAGGAGAGGGGAGGAGAGGAGAGGAGAGGAGAGGAGAGGAGAGAAAGAAAGAAAGAAAGAAAGAAAGAAAGAAAGAAAGAAAGAAAGAAAGAAAGAAAAAAGAAAGGAAGAAAGACGTTAAAAGAAAAGATTCAACCAAGAGGTCATATAAGATAAGGACCAAAGGGCCTATAGGATGCGACCCATGGGAGGTTGTGGGTGTCCGTCTTAAAAGCAACATGGATTCTCTTCCAGCCTTGTTGTGGCACCTGTCCTCTATACACCGAGGGCTACGGAGATGCTCGTCAAAGTGTGAGGAGTAAAGGAGCAGATAGACAACACTAGCCACAATCATACCCTCATGGAGATGTTAGTGGAGACTCTACAGCCTTGCAAAGCCATCGGACACTTTGGAGTGGAGAGGTAGGGAGGGGAGCTCCCTCCTTGCCCAGCTCTCCCCTCTCCATCAACCCATGGATCAGGACTTTTTCCAAAACCCCCTCAACCACACAAAGTGAAAGGTAACAAAATAATATCCGATTTAGTCCTTCATGGTCGGAGGTAGGGGTGGTCCCAAAAGTCTTGTCCCTTGTTTCTTTTTCTTTTTCTTTTCTTTTTTTTTTTTTTTTTTAAGAACTGCAGTTAAGTCTTTTTTTAGGACTGCAGTTCCCAGGCCAGGGGTCAAATCGGAGCTGCAATTGCCAGCCTATATCATAGCCACAGCAACACAAGATCTGAGCCATGTCTGTGACCTACACCACAGCTCACAGAAATGCTGGACCCTTAACCCACTAAGCAAGGGCAGGGATCAAACCCGCACCCTTATGGATACTAGTTAGGTTCATTACCACTGAGCCATGACAGGAACTCCCAGCCTTGTTTCTGCCCTAAAGAATTACAGTCAGCTGGTCCTTTCCACATTTTCATCCGTGGGCCATGCTGAGCACTCTCTTCTCTGCCTGCTGACAGCATGTCTGTCCGTGCGCTTACCAAGCATGTAGGAACTAAGCCCTTACTAAGCCCTTACTATATGCAGATACCAAGCTGGTCACTTGGGATCGAAAGATGAAGAAAGTCGGTCCTACCCTCCAGGGACTGAGAGTCTACTGGGAAGAGGATGCAGGTAAGCAGATGTTTATGGTACAGCAGGACAGGTGTTAGAGCAGAGGTGAGCATGGGGACCTGAGAAGCCCAGAAGAGCACACCTGTTCCAGCCTGGGGTTTCAGGGAAGCCTTTCCTAAGAAGTGATGACTCTGGCAGGGGGGTATTAGGGGAAGGTAGGTGGGGCAGGAGGCAGGGGCTAGGGCAGTCCAGTAAGGAGCCAAATTCTAACAGTGAGAAATCATAAGGTGGCCAAGATGTGAGACTCGGTGACACAATATGAGTCCAAGAGGTTGACAGGAAGCCAGTCGATCCTGAAGGGTTTCATTCACCAGGACTCTGACCCTGGACTTACCTTGTGGGGGATGGGGGACCTTGGAAGCATTTAAAGCAAGGTTGCAACTTTGTCAGCTTTGGCTTTTAAATGGCTCACTCTGGTGCCTCTCACACTTCTTTCTTTCATGTCCCCTTTTTTCACATCCTGTGACTCAAAAACACATGTGATTGAAGCAGAGAACGCTAAAAACGAGAAATATTTGTGGGCTGACATTTACATACGCACCGTCCATCAGCTGTTGTGAGGCAGGCCGGTCTGCTGGTGCATACTATGGGCCATTCTCTGCTGTGGTTCTCACTCCTCCTTGGTCTTCTCACTGGTGAGTCTAGCCCTGCCACTACCTTCCGGGCACCTCCACCTGCCTGCTGGGTTTCTCCAGCAATGGGTAATTGTCACTGAAGAGGCTGCCTCCCTGGGAACCAGGGTGTGTGTGTGTGTGTGCGTGTGTGCGTGCTGTCGCCTCAGACCATGCAAATCCAAATTGTGCCTGCATCACCCTCACATTTCTTCTGCTTGTGAGTCACAAGGAGGCTGGATGTCCCCAGACAGACTCACAGAGGGGGTAATGAGATGGAGGGTGTGTCACACCCATCTGCATCTTGCCATGTCAAGCATGGTCCTCTATGTCTTTTTCCCCTTCCTCCCTGTCCCACCAGCCCCTTGAGAATTAGCTCTCATCGTGAATTGGGCTTTCCTACCCCATAAATGACATCAGTAGGGGATCTCAAACCTCGTGGCTCTTCCTGTCCCTCTGGGTTCTCAGTGCTCATTTCACCCCCAAGGACCTGAGTGGTGGCAGGAGACAGGCTTGGGAACTGGAGGCCAGGGCAACAAAGCTCTTAAGAAACCCACGGTGAGGAGCCAGGCTCTGCTCTTAGTCTCCAGAGTTTCAAGCTTTAACTTTCATTCTCCTTCGGGAAGAAACAGGCTTGCCCTGGTTATCAGGGTCACCTGCCCTCAAGGTGGTCCCCACTCTAGCCTTTAGGGGATCCCCTAAAGCCTGCTATAGAATCCCTTAGATGTGTTTAAAACTTGGCATTTTGTTTATTTATTTATTTAGTCTTTTCAGGACTGCACCAGCGGCATATGGAAGTTCCCAGGCTAGGGGTTGAATTGGAGCTGTAGCTGCCGGCCTACACCACAGCCACAGCAACACGGGATCCAAGTAGAATCTGTGACCTATACCACAGCTCATGGCAACGCTGGGTCCTTAGCCCACTGAGCAAGGCCAGGGATTGAACCTGCGTCCTCATGGATGATAGATTCATTTCTGCTGAGCTGTGACGGGAACTCCAAAACATGGCATTTTAGAAAGAACTTTTACTCAAATTAAAAAAAAAAAAAATCTGACCCCCATGACAATCTTTTGATATAGATAAGGCAGATAGGGTTACGCCCACTTTACAGTTGATGGACTGAGAGATTGATTAGGTGACACCTTCTGGCACATGGCAGGTGGTCTGTGAAAATGGAAGTCAGCACAGTGCAGCTGTGGGAATGCAACACAGCAAAGAGGAAACTTGGAGAACCACAGTGTCCCCAGCCAGAATCACAGTATTGAAACTCAGAGGCTGGATTCCTGGAAGGTTCCCCTTGTCCCCACTTTCCTTTCCCCCCACAGAGCAAGCACATCTGCGAGCTTTCCTTTCTCTATAATGTGCAGGCCCAGGCCTTGGAGGTCCCTGTCTCGGCTGTATCCCTTGGGCACATGGCAAAAAACAATGGGTGAGACAGTCTTGCCTTAAAAAATGTTCGTATTTGGGGAATTCCTGTCATGGCTCAGTGGTAGTGAACCCTACTAGTATCCACGAGGACTCGGGTTCTATCCCTGGCCTCACTCAGTGGGTTAAGGATCCGGCACTGGCATGAGCTGTGGTGTAGGTCGCAGACGCGGCTCAGATCTCACCTTGCTGTGACTGTGGTGTAGGCTGGCAGCTATAGTCTGATTCGACTCCTAGCCTGGGAACTTCCATATGCCATGGGTGCAGCCCTAAAAAGACAAAAATAAAGATTCATATTTGGAGTTCCTGCTGTGGTGCAGGGAGCTAAGGATCCAACATTGTCTCTGAGGTGGCATGGGATCAATCCCTGGGCCACTGAAGTGAGTTAAGGATCCAGCATTGCTGCATTGTGGCATGGAATTTGATCCCTGGTCTGGGAACTTCCATATGCTATGCATGCAGCCAAAAAAAAAAAAAAATTCATATTTCCTTGGTTCAATTCTCGAAACATCTATGGGGGCCTCAGGCCTCAGGTCCTACACTGTGTGTACAGTGGGGGTAGGGCACCCAGGGGGGAATTAAGTGTGGTGCAATCCTACTCCTGGTAGCACAATTCAACAGAGCATCAGCTTTGGGGTCAGGCAAACTTGGGTTTCATCTGGACTCTGCTGCTTCCTAGCTGCTGACTCTGGGCAAGTAAGTTTCTTTGAGCCTCAATGGTCTTCATCTGTGAAGTGAGACTAAGAATACGTACCTTAAAACAAAACAAAACAAACAAAAAGTGCATATCTTACTAGTTTGTAGGGAGGTTTAAATAAAATAATGCACTTAACGTTTTTGGCAAAGTGTCTGGAGCTGGGGATTCATGTCCTTAATCGGATTCCTTGTGTCTCTTTCCCTCACTTGAATCCAGAAATAGGATTCAGAAAAGGAAGCTCTGCATACATCCCATTGCAACTAACCTCACGGTTAAACCATCAGCCTTACTTTCCTTTATTGCTTAGATAGGAATTTCTTTCTACTTTCTCCTGTCCTTGGGGGAGTTCATGAACTATGGGGAAAGATAAACAACCCAGCTATTTGTATGTGGCAAAATGAAGTAAAATCTTTGAACAAGCCAACAAAAGCACAGGCAGAAGGTAACCAGGACAAAGGCATGGCTAGACTGGAGGGACAAAGGCCAGGCTAGAAATATGCCGTGCAGCCAAAGCTCCAGAAAGGAAGCAGCACTGAACTAGGCTTAATGAGTTACTGAACTCAAGTGGACAAGGTTACTTCTTGGTCAAGATGGAATTCCTCCAGGCTGAACTTCAGGTCCTGGGCCAGCTTGGGATGAGGAAGGTCCAACTGGTGCCAGTACCTCCAGCCTGCTTTCAGCCGACTTGCATGATCCTCTAGGTGGAGCCAGAATGGTACCATGGAAGAAATGAACACCAGGCTGTCAAGGGGATTCTGTGGTGGGTGGGCACACAGGGTGCCATACTTCCCCTCTGTGAAGTGCCCCCTCTAACAAGACAGCAACCATTTTCTCACACCTTGTCACCACAGCCACTATCACAGGACTTCTCACTTCAACTTTTGGCCAAAAAACCTCACCACCTGGCCTAGGAATCAGTGATGCAGCCAGCGCTTCAGGATTCCAGTTTGAATCAGAACTTGGATCCCTTCCTGGGCAGGCAGCTTTTTTTTTCTGTAAATAACTACGCAGCAGACCTGAATTAGTTTCAGACTTTCTGCTTCTAGGGGACTGTGTGTCTGCATTGCAAAAATAGAGATGGGTTGAACTATTTATGAATTTGTTTGTTTTTTTCCTCTACAAGAGCACGGACTACTTTTAGTGAATATGCAAAAAAGATGCAATCACCAACTTACTCCAATGACATTAAGTATATTTAATAATACCAATTGTGAGGCGTTTATTTGCGTTATCTCTTTTAACACTCAAAAAATCCTGGAAGATGATATTCCCAATTTCACAGGTGACAAAACTAGGATTCCAAGAGGTTGAGTAATCTGCCCAAGATCACACAGTTAGTACCTAACAGAGCAAGGGTTTAAATTTAGGCAGTTGTCCCTGGTGTTACTTTCTTCTCTCAAGTGAATTATAAGCTGATATTCAAATGACTGTCCCGCAGACCACACTTAACCTGGCTTGATCAGCCCCGCGTTAGCTCTCCTGCTCTAGAAAGATATGTTCCCACCCCTCCTACACTGTTGGTGGGAATGTAAATTGGTACAACCACTATGGAGAACAGTATGGAGGTTCCTCAGGAAACTAAATATAGAACTAAAGTATCATACAGCAATCCCACTCCTGGGCATATATTTCCAGAGAAAACCATAATTCAAAAAGATACATGCTTTCCAAAGTTCATTGCAGCACTGTTCACAATAGTTAAGACATGGAAACAACCTAAATGTACATTGACAGAAGAATGGATTAGGAAGATGTGTTACCTATACAATGGAATACTACTCAGCCATAAAAAAGAATGAAATAATGCCATTTGCAGCAACATAGATGCAACTAGAGATTCTCATACTAAGTGAAGTAAGTCAGAAAGAGAAAGACAAATACCATATTATATCACTTATATCTGGAATCTAAAACATGGTACAAATCAACCCATCTACAGAACAGAAACAGACTCACAGACATGGAGAACAGACTTGTGGTTGCCAAGGAGGGGGGATAGAATGGGATGGACTAGGAGTTTGGGGTTAGTAGATGCAAACTATTACATTTAGAAGGGATAAGCAATGATGTCCTACTGTATAGCATGGGGAATTGTATCCAATCTCTTTTGAGAGAACATGATGGAAATAATATGAGAAAAAGAATGTATATATCTATGTATGACTGGGTCACTGCTGCACAGCAAAAACTGGTACAACATAGTAAGTCAACTATACTATAATAAAACATTTTTTTTAAAATAACAAAAAATAAATAAAGTACCTATCCCAAAATATGGCACAAATGAACCTATCTACAAAACAGAAACAGACTCACACACATGGAGAACAGACATGTGGTTGCCAAGGGGGAAGGGGCAGAGAATGGGATGGACTAGGAGTTTGGGGTTAGTAGATGCAAACTATTACATTTAGAAGGGATAAGCAATGAGATCCTACAGTATAGCATAGGAAACTATATTCAGTCTCTTAGGATAGACCATGATAGAAGATAATATAAGAAAAGGAATACACACACACACACACACACACATACACATATAAATATAATGTATGTATGTATGACTGGGTCACTTTGCTGTGCAGCAGAAATTGGTACAATTGGCTGGGCCTCAGAGGAGCTGGCTTTCATTTCAAAAGTTGCCAAACCAGCAATTATGGTGATGCTGCAAGGCATTTTGTGCTGTGGATGGGGCTGAGCTAAGTGAGTTCTGTCCTATTCTCTGAATGTGTGTTCTAGTTCTGTCTCTAACTAACTATGTAATCTTGAGCAAGACACCTAAATTCTGTGGGTCTCTGTTTTCTCACTTATAAAGTAGAAATAATAATCATTGCCTTGACTCTCTCTCTCAGGCCTGTTGTGAGCCTCCAAAGTAACAGGTGACCTCTGAGGCCTCTGTTCTGTGTCTGTAGGACCAGGTGTTTCCAGAGTGGACTCGGCTCCTGTGGTGGTAACCGGGACCCTAGGGGGGTCTGTTACTCTACCCCTGATGCTTCCGGTTGGGCAGCACGTGGAGAGCATCTTCTGGATGTGTCGTTCGGTCCCTGGGACCATAGCCACGGTAACCTTGGAAGAAGCTGGAGGGCCAGACATATTTTACCAGGCGGAAACGAGGTACTGGGATCGTCTGAGTGTGGTGGGCCCAGGCCGCTCCCTGCAGATCAGCCACCTGAGCTGGGAAGATGCAGGGCCCTACCAAGCCCACATTAATCTGCGGAATTCTCACATCCCCCACACGTGGGAGTACAGTCTGAATGTCTATGGTGAGTTCCAGGGAAATGGCGACAGGTGGGTGTGTGTGGTGCCACGTTTCAGCCATTTTATAGCCTTTCCCGTTTCCCTTTTAGTAGCATTTAAAATTTTCTTTCTAATGACAAGACTAATATAAGCGCACTGCGAAAACCACAAAGAGTTGCCTAAGAGAATGTCCTGAAAAATGCCAAGGCCCAGGACATGTCCCAGACCAATTGCAGCAGAACCTTTGGGTCTGGATTTCAAGCCCTGAGAACTGGGTTCTGCCACAAGCTCGTTGTGTGGCCTTGAGCTTCCTCCTTGCTTCCACAGAACACTACTTTCTGTGAGAATAAAATTCATGCGAAAGAGCGTTGTAAAGCTCTGTACAGATATGTGAAGACGCTATTATCATATTCCTTAAACAATTGCTTTCATAGGGGAAATTTAAACAATTGCTTTCATAGGGGAAACTTCAACGTAGACAGGGAGGGATGTGTGCCAGGCACACGTAGGAGCAAGACTGGCCGGTGAAAACACAATAGGGCACTTTTAGACTCAGGCGGCTTATTATAGAGACAGTGAGAGGGAGCGTGGCCCCTGGGTCGTCATCTCACACCCCAGAAAGGATGACACTGAAACAAAAGGGGTCTGCTGACCGCAATGGGAGTTGCTGAGAAACCAATTTTAGATTAGAGAGAAGAGGATTTTATAGTTCTGCGGGGGTGGAGCAGGAAGCTCCACGCCTTGTGAGAAACCATCTCATGACGGCCTCCCAGGAGGACGAGTGGGAGGCCCGTGGGAGATGGCTTCAAGGTAACACCTCACAGGCCATCCTCTTCCCGTGTTCTGGGAAGATCACAAGGCACTTTGCAAGACTCAGATTAACTGTGGCTCCAGTCCTTGCCTGAGGAACAAGGATTCTATGGATGGCAAGGTTGCCAGGATGCCATGGCAGAGCTGTTCCCCTACAGTAGGTATCAGGAAAGGTACTGATGATGAGTGATGATGAGCACAGGGAAGCTAAGCAATGGAGGGAAGGTGGAGAACCTTCTCAGATATTTCCCTGAGTTATGTGACAAGAAATATTCCTATGAGATGAGGACTTTTTTTTTTTTTTAAGTGGGGGATGATGGAATTGCCCCAGTTAGGTTCACATGGTTGGGGGGAAACCTTTTTTTTTTTTTTTCTTTTTTGGCTGCCCCATGCAGATGGAAGTTCCCAGGCCAGGGATCAGATCCAAGCCACAGTCACGACCTATACCGCAGCTTTGGCCTCATTGGATCTTTAACCCTCTGTGCCAGGCAGGGGATTGGACCTATGTTCCAATGCTCCAGAGATGCTGTAATCCCCATTGCATCACAGCAGGAACTCCTGGTTGGGGGGGGGCAGTATTTCTGCCATAAATTGGCCTGGATGGTTATGCCCTGTACCTTAGACAGAGCAAGGGAACACTGGGTGGGGGCTGCTGGGACCTGGACCAGGATTGTTCACCCCAGAGGTGGTGGGAGAGCCCCATGATGATGGTTGTTCAGGCAGGACGAGCTCAGTGTGGATTCTGGGCAGGATACAATTCTGTGCTAACCAATCAGAGGTGGGGTCTTCCAGAGAGGCTCCTGGGGTAAGAGTAGTGATAGGGGCCATATTTTCATCCTTCACAGGGAGTTTCCTGAGTCACCGGATACTCATGGAGGCTTTGATAGCAAGCAGGAAAGGTCTTTTTTTTTTTTTTCTTTCCCCTTTTCTTTTTAGGGCCGCATCTTGGGCATACGGAAGTTCCCAGGCTGGGGGTCGAAGTGGAGCTGCAGCGGAAGCTAACGTCAATGCAAGATCTGAGCCACATCTGTGACCTACACCAGAGCTTACAGAAACACCAGATCCTAAACCCACCAAGCGAGGCCAGGGATCAAACCTGCATCCTTATGGACACTATGTTAGTTCTTAAGCTGCTGAATCACAATGGGAACTCCAGAGAAGGGATTTTTATTTATAGGCTAAGGAGACTGAGTGTCAGGGAGGAAAAATGACATACCCATGACAGAGAGATAGAAAGTGGCAGAGCTGGGAATAGAGCTGTACCCTGGGTTTCTCATGTGTTGCTGTATTCATCTGCCTGAGCTAGAGAGGACACTGAGGCAAAAAGGGCCTGCAGAAGGGGTCACAGGGGAAGGGCTGAGATCCCAGGGCCTGGGCTATGGAAGACATACTGGGGTGAGGCAGCAGAGTTACTCAGCAGTGGATATGTCCAGCTTGCCTTCTCCCAGGGGACATTTGGGGCTGTGTGGTCCTATTTTGCATAGTTGAGCTGCCCCTGGGCAGGTAAGCCCCAGGGCAGAGGCCCCCAAACAGGGCAGAGTCCCCCAAGCCCTGTAAATTTTCTGAGCCTGTCCTGATTGCCTGTTGTCTGCAACTGTTCTTCTTTCTTTTTTTTTTTTTTTGCTTTTTAGGGCTGCACCTGTGGCATATGGAGGTTCCCAGGCTAGTGGTCTAATTGGAGCTAGAGCTGCCGGCCTACACCACAACCACAGCAAAGCCAGATCCAAGCCATGTCTGTGACCTACACCACAGCTCATGGCAAAGCCGGATCCTTAACCCGCTGAGTGAGGCCAGGGATCGAACCTGCATCCTCATGGTTCCTAGTCAGATTCGTTTCTGCTGAGTCAGGATGGGAACTCCTGCAACTGCTCTTGATGCCGCCCCTAGATACCCCCGGTTCTGGCCTAAGGAGGCTGGTGGGCAAATAATGACAGTATGGATACCTTAAGGAGAATACCTGGGTGCCTGGTGCTGGGGGAAGTGGGGATGGACTGGAGGCTGAAGACAGCACAAGGGCATAGGAGAAACCTGGGAGACAGATTCCCTTGGGAATCTTCTTCAGCAACAGGAGGCTCAGCCTAGGCTGCAGAGCCCCCTACTGGGAAAAGATGTAATTACAACACAGTTCCTTGCATGCTATTACAGGCATCTATTTCGTACAGGGGTAGGAATTCGGTTTTGGGGTTGGATCCACTGGATTGGGGTCTTGAATTCATCACTTAATCAGTAAGATTCTGGGCAAATTACTTAAATAGACTAGATATAACTCCTTCTCTACCTACTTTATAAGGTTGTTCTGGAAATCCCATGAGATTTTACACGACATGCCCTATAAAGCCCAAAGCTCTAGAAGAAACGTGGGCAGGTTTTGCCTCTGCTGTTCCTTATGTGTATTCATTGGTGGCAATGCCTCCTGTTTTCTGCCCTGTGAAGGGAAGGCCAAGGGCAGTTTTCCAGACCTAATTTGTTCTTTTTTTTGGTGCACACAGAGCAGCTGGCCCGGCCCCGGGTCACAATGAGCTCCAGGATCAGTGGGAATGGACACTGCCTTGTCATCCTGACATGCGTGGCAGAAAGCAGAGGAGGCACTGTGACCTACAGCTGGACACCCCTGGGGCCCCGGACTGTTGTGTCCCATGGAGGGTCTGTTCTCAGTGTCTCCCTGAGGCCTGGGGACGGTGCTCTGAACTTTACCTGCATGGTCAAGAACCCAGTCAGTAACAGCAGCTCCCTCCCTGTCCTGGTGCCACCTTCATGTACAGGTACCAGGAAAATGAGCACACACCCTGCTCGGCAGCCCTGGCCTGGATGGAAGGCGGAGGAAGGATCCTCTCCCCTTCAGGCCTCAAGGAGATGGGTGAACACCCTGGAGAGAGTGGGTGGGCCAGGGGTGGGTCTGTGTGGTCAGGGGAGAAGGAGGAAACCCACTGGAGCTGATGGGGAGGCCAGAGGGTCTGGGAAGGAGGGGCTGGATGGGACCTGCAACTGCCCCCGGTGGGCAGGGAGACACTGGTGCTGAAACTATGGTTTTCTCTCTCTCTGTCTTCAGGGCCAGGAATCCTGGGAGAGGACACAATGGGGGAGATAGTGATTGGCACCCTTGGGAAGTCGGCCACTCTGCCCCTGGAGGTTCCGGTGGGGCAGGAGGTAGAAAAAGTGACCTGGAGCTCTCGAGGGCTTGTTGCTACTTTGCAACCAGGACGGGCAGGCAAACCAATCCTGGTTGATGGGACTCAGGGACCCTACAGCAGGCGACTGAGCGTCCCCCAGCATGGCTACTCTCTTCAGATCAGCCCCCTGAGGCTGCAGGACTCTGGCCCCTTCAGAGCCTGGATAACTCTGCACAACCCCCCCATCAACATCACCAAAGATTTCACCCTGCGTGTCTATGGTGAGGGGGTGGAGGGCCTCCCTTTGAACTCTGACCTTTCCTCTCCTCTGCTTGGCCGGACTAGAGCCTTCTCATAGCTTGCACCTTCCCTTCTTGGCACAGAGCACCTGCAGGAGCCCAGTATCACGGCCAGCTCTCAGATCATGGAGGATGGGACCTGTTTAGTCACCCTGGCCTGCTCGCTGGACCAGGCTGGAGAGGATGTCCAGTACAGCTGGGACCCCCGTGGCCGGAGGACAGTTGTGTCACATGGGGGGAGCACTCTTAACATCTCCTGGAGATCTGGGGTCAGTGATAGCTATCGCTGTACTGTGGAGAACCCCATCAGCCAAAGCTCTGGCTCCATCCCCATCAGGCCTCTCTGTTCAGGTAACTTCTTCCTCCTGTGATCCTCTCTCTCCCAGGCAGATTCGGTCCCAGATTCTCAGCATCCCTGCCTGCCTTCCTCGGGCTTCTAGGAGTGGCTGCAGAAAAGGTGGGCAGGATTAGATGGCAGCAGGGGGTGTCTCTGGCTGGCAGGAGATAAGGGCTCCGGAGCTACCATCCTGCTCTGCCCACCTTATGTCTATTGGCCCCGGGGCCCCTGGGCTGGGATTTGCTGCAGACCCAGCTGGGTATCCCGCTCATTGCTGGGACTCCCCCAGAAGAGGTGCTTGCCCCACCCCCACTCAGTCCTGCAAAGCCCACCGAGGTGGGAAGGAGGGGTCCCACACCTCCTTGTCTGGGTCCTCAGAGAAGCCTCAGCCTCTTCCCCTGCCCTGAGCTGCTCTGAGAGAGAAACCGGGGCTGTGCTCCTCTCATGGGCAAGGGTGGCCTCTCTGGGTTTCCATAGGCCACGGCAGGAAACCGCCTTATTCCAAACACAATCCTGTCCCTCCCCTCATCTCAGCTGACTTCTGAAACCATTGTCTCTGCTCCCCATCTCCAGTTCCTCACCAGCCACTCACACTTCGACCCCTCGTGGCTGCTTCGCCCCCCGAGGCATCCACTGCTGAGCTCAGGGGCTCCTCCTCAGTTCTGTGCTCCTGGACCTGCTGTCCTCGGCCACTTGTTTCGGGGTCACAGCCTTCTCAGGACTGATGCCACCCCCCCACCCGACTCCTCCCCACCCCCTTGTTTTCTTCCTGTTTCAAAGGCAGCAGGCTGGGCATCACTTAGAGCCCTCGTCTTCCCCATGCTCCCTGCTGTTGCCTCCCTTCCTCGTTGGTCTCCTAACTCCTCTCACCTCCCAGTCATCCTCCTGATTGTGCTGCTAGGGGGTTCATTCTAAATGAAAGAAATGTTTGTGTTTCTTTTCTGCTTAAAACCCTATGATGTCTGCCCACTCTCTCAGGTATAAATGTTTTAGCACCTCTTCCTTCATAAGCCACACATAGTTACAGAGAGTTTTTGTTGTTTTGTTTTTTGCGTTTTAGGGCCGCACCCGTGGCATATGGAGGTTCCCAGGCTGCTGCCGGCTTACACCACAGCCACAGCAATGCAGGATCCAAGCTCCCTCTGCGAGCTACACCACAGCTCATGGCAACACCGGATCCTTAACCCACTGAGCAAGGCCAGGGATCGAACCTGCATCCTCACGGTTGCTAGTCAGATTCTTTAACTACTGAGCCACGATGGGAACTCCTACAGAGCATTTTTAAGGTGCCCTGTGTTGTTCGAGTCACTGAAGATACATTGAAGAAGCAGCCAGGATAAATTCCCAGCCCTCGGGGATCTCACAGTTTCAATCATCACAATCAGCAGCTAAGCCTAGTCAATGACTGGGGAGAGCACTGAGCATGCTGGGTAATGGCCTTTGTGTATGTGTCTGTCTTTGCTGTTGAACCGTGATAAAGCCCAAGCTTACCCTTCTCAGCATCTCCAACACACAGTTGTAATCAGTGTTCAAAGTGTGAATCTGACAAATATTCAGGGAGCAGCCTGTGCTGGGTATAGTGGGACCCAAAGAAACACAATCATTGGCTCAACAGTGACATTCTCCTTCCTCCTCTGTGAGGACTGGAGGACATTTCAGCTCCATCCCTGGATCAGGCTTCCTCAAGTGACTTCCAGCCCACCTACACCTCTGACTTTTCTTCCTGGAAAACTCCCTCCCCTATTTCCCTGTCTTCCCATTTCTTTTCTTTTCGATGACCCAGTTCCTAACCTGTGGTTATTGTTCATCCAGCCTCCTACCTACCCCGCTCCTGGAGGAAAGAGTTTCTCCTCTTTTTGGTCCTGGTAGCTTTGCAGATTGAACATATTTGACCTTGACATGTGGAGAAACCCAGAAGAGGAAGGTGAGAATGGAGATAAGGTCGTCTGCACAGAGAGAAAGGAGCACGAGCTGATTCCAGCATCTCCTGGTATAAGAGACAGTGATACTGATGAAGGCATGAAAACGATTTTGTTTGCAAGCTGAGTTCAAAACAACCAAGAAACTGCTGCATATCTTCTGTTTAAAATAATATGTTTAGGAGTTCCTGCTGCAGCCTAGTGGGCTAATGATCCGGCTTTTCTCTCTGGGGGCCCCAGTTTGATCCCTGCCCTGGATATGATATTAAAAATAGTAAAAGTGGATGAGGGGATAAGATTCAGGGTTGTTTAAATGCATTTAAAAGATCACCAACTTAATCATAGATAGATAGCTGTGTATAGTATGGGGAATATAGTTAAGAATTATTTAATGTCTTTGAATGATGATATATCATAACCAGAATTATCAGGGTGAACATTGTGAAATGTGTAAAAATATCAAATCAGTATTTTGTGTAATAGGAACTAACATAGTGTTTTAGTTAATTATACTTCAAAAGCAGTTAATTATACTTCAAAAGCAAACAGACAAACTTATAGAAAAAGAGAAGCGATTTGTGGTCCCCAGAGGCATGAGGGTACAGTAAGGGAGAATCTGATGAAGGAGGACAAAAGGTCCAAACTGCCAGTTGTACGATAAACAAGTACTAGGGATGTAATGTCCACCATGGTAAATATAGTTAATGCTGCTGTATGTTATAGGTGAAAGTTAAAAGAGTAAATCCTAAGAGTTCTCATCACTAGGAGGAAATTTTTTTTCTATTTCTTTAATCTTGTATTAAAGAATTTTGTACATGAGATGATAGATACTCAGTAAACTTACTGCGATAATCATTTAATGATGTATGTAAGTCAAATTATTACGGTGTACACCTTAAATTACAGTGCTGTATGTCAATTACTTCTCAAAACTGGAAGGAAAAAAATAGAAAATGAAACCTTAAAAAACAGAAATAGGACTAGAATGCTAAATAAGAAAAACTGAAACATCACAAAATAAGAAGCAACTCCAGAAACTAAAAAAGATGATAACAGAAATAAACAAAACAAAAAAAAAGGAATTTTTTGAAAACTAAGTGAGTCCAAATGAGACATGTTGGGGGTTGGGGGGATACACTGAGGGTTTGGGATGGAAAGGCTATAAAATTTAGTTGTGATAGGTGCTTCGTCAGCGCAGTAGGTAGCTCATCAGTCTCATAAAATTCAGTTGTGGTGATTGTTGTACACCTATAAGTGTAATAAAATTCATTGAGTAATTAAAAAAAAAGAAAACTAAGTGAGGACCTCAGAAAGCAGAGCAAAAGACAGAGAGACAAGGAGTTCCTGTTGTGGCTCAATGGTAATGAACCCAGCTAGCACCCATGAAGATGCAGGTTTGATCCCTGGCCCTGGTCAGTGGGTTAAGGATCCGGCATTGCCATGAGCTGTGGTGTAGGTTGGCAGCTGTAGCTTTTTGACCCCTAGCCTGGGAACTTCCATATGCCTCGGGTACGGCTCTAAAAAAAGAAAAAAAAAAAGACAGAGATGAAAATAAAAGAGAAGGGTAAGAGAGCTAAAGAATCAGCTTGGCAACCTCAATACCTGAAAAACACAAGTTCCAGAAAGATGGAAGAGAGAAAACAGAGGGGAGAAATTTAAGAAAGAAATAATACATTTTTTTCCCTTTGAGCTAAAGAATATATTTCTGTAAATTGAAAGGTGTTTAAAAAAAGAAATTCAACCAAGTAAATTTGAAGATGGGATTGGTGTTATTCAAGGGTTCTCGAATAGGGCAGCATCCATTTCCGGTAAATAGAAAGGCAATCTGAGGCTTGTTCAAAATACTGGCTTTTTTTAAAAAAATTAATTTAATTTAATTTTTTTCTATACTTGTTTTATTTTTTTTTAATAACGACTATAACAATCTAATTTCACAGGATTTCCATCCCACAGCCCAAGCACATTCCCCCACCCCCCAAACTGTCTCCTCCGGAGACCAAAAGTTTTTCAATACCAGCATATATGAAAAGATTAATACTATAAGACTTGTGAACCATAATAAAATACAAGAGACTTTTAAGCCAGAATCTAGAGAATAAATCCTTTTGCAAAATATTGGCTTTTTATAGAAGAGTTGGGCAAAGAAATTATCAGCAAAAGAAAAGAGAAGTTGTTTCAGTCACCGGAAGGAAGGAAGATGAGGGTCTATCAAGCAAATGATCTCTTCTTCCTTTGCCAGGATGTGGGGTGGGTGGGTGGAGAGAACCCATGTGACCAATTACCTCATTAGTGCTGGCCAAAAAATTCTAGACTGGCTGATGACATTACATTCCTGGGGAAGGTCATTAACTGTAATTAGGTTAGCTGTTGATTTTAGATTTGGTGTCATGGGCTTTAGCCCATGTGACACCCTTTGGGGCTGTGGTTTCCCTTTCACAAAGGGCCCATTTGATTTCCAGAATAATGAATGAAAAAAAATCACCCCTACCCAGTCACAAGATAGTGAATAGAGAAAGAACAAGAATGGAAGAAAAATTCTCAAAACTTTCAGAGAGGAAACAGGTCACTGTGGAATAATAAACGTGCTTGACCTTTGTCCCTGGTTTCTGCCACAAAGTTCTTAAACCTCGGAGTTTCCTGAGTGATACAAGTATTTCTTGTCATTGGTAAGGAGCCCGTCTATGGCACCTAAGTTCATCCTAATGGGGTGACTCAGGATGGGGCTGGTCACCAGAAAGACCAAGTGATTAGCGTTAGAACTTTCAGCCCCATCCACCAACCTCTGGGAAGGGGAGAAGGAGGCTGCATATTAAGCTCTATAAGAAATTCTTGATTAACAAAATTTGATGGGCATCCAGGTGAGTGAACATTTCCACATGCGGGGAGAGTGAAGCACTTCAGTTCCACTGGCCCAGAAGCTCCTCTTCCAGACCTCACCCTGTGGGTACCTCATCCTCTGGCTGTTCACCTGTATCCTTTATATTATTCTTTATAATAAACTGGTAAATATAAATGAATGTTTTTCTGAGTTCTGTGAGCCACTCTAGCAAATTAACCAAAGCCGTGGAGGGGACTGAGGGAATCTCCAGTTTATAACCAGTTGGTCAGAAGTCCAGGTAACCTGGACTTGTGACTGGTGTGTGAAGTGGGGGCTGTCTTGTGGGACTGGGACCTTCACCTAGGGGATTGCATGCTATCTCCAGGTAGACAGTGTCAGAATTAAGTTAATTATTTGGTGGTATTGGAAGACACGCATCAGAGTCTCAAACAAAAAACTGGGTGTCCGAGTGGCATGAAACTTCAGTCGTTTCTAGGAGCAAGAGGACAATAGATAGATGCCTTCAAATTCTGAAGGAGAATGATTTTCAGTCTAGGATTCTGTTTAAATCAGACCAATGAGGACTTAGGTTAAAAGCTAGGTACTGTCATGCTGAGACCAGCTGAGCAGTTTAGGGCTGAAGAACAGATGCTGTGAAAAAGTTAACATAAAACAAGACACAGAGATATTTATCTTAATTAAAGTTGGGAACCAGGGGACTCAAGGTCTCAGGGACCAAGAACGCTGCCTCAAGAAACCACACTGCTTTTATTGTGCTCTTTGGGATTAAGTCAAGCGAGGAGGAGGCTATGGGTGCAGGATATAGGTTTTTTAAATTATTATTTTAAAAATTCTTTTATTATTTTAAAAGTCACATAGCTGGTAGATGGTTAAGATTTTACTCTGATCTTTAGGCATTTAACTATCATTAGCATTTGAGGAAGCTTGGCATTAGCTTCTAGAGAATCATCACTGTGCTTCTGCAAACGGCATGCCTATCTGCAGCAACCCATCGTGCCTAGGTTTGCACCTTGGTTCTCTTTGCTAATGCATATTCTGCTAATGACCCCTTAGAAACCACTTGGGGCCATGAGGTTCCTCTTTCTCTTATTCTTAAGAGGACATATCAGGCTGTGCAAATGGCGTGCCTAGACCAACACATTATGTCCTCATTCAGCTGACCCTATGAATATCTTATGCCTTTAGGTCTTTGTTCTTAAGCTTAAGTCATTTACCTGCATTGCAAATGTTTTTCAAGCAGGAAGATGGGGTAAAGTAAAGCAGGACAAGATGGAGTTTTCAGCAAAGAGGCTAAGAAAATATTGTAGAAACATGTCTCGTGACACTGTCAGGTATCCTAGAATCAAAAAGTTGCTAGCTGCTTCTTGACCCATTTGTTTTTCCCATTAGACAAAGAGTTCTTTGAGGTTAGAGGTCATGCCTTATTTATCTCTTTCTTGGTCATAGCATACTAGGCACTCACTAAATGTTTCTCGAATGAGTCGATCAATGAAAAACAACAACAACAACAAATGAATGAACTAAAATCTTTGCGGGGGAAGGAACACAACTATTTCTGTTTGTTTCCACCACAGTGAGTAGGGTCTAGTTGGGGAGTATTCACACTTTTGCTGATGTTTATTTAAAATTTTGAATAATAAAGTTCAGAAATGGACACAAAATCCCAGAGTATACATATCTTCTCTCTCATCATTCTTATCAGATTTCTTTGGTAAGTTTTTTTGTTTTCTATAGCAATTATATTTTGCCTTCTTTTCTCTGTGTTCTTTTACTGCTCCCTTTCTGATCATGTTACCTCAGTATTCTTCCCTCAGAAAGATTTAAGAAGTAGATGCAATTTGCAAGTTTTACTCCATGGAAATACTGCATTTTCCCCCCAGGGCTCATGAAGCTTAATGTACAGATATTTTCATAAGGCTTTGTATTTCATTGAAAAAGCAAACACAAAAATAACTGTCCCAAAGGGGACAGGTGTGGGGGGTGGAGGAATGGACTAGGGGCTTGTGATTGGCTTATGCATACTGAGGTATATGAAACAATTGGCCAATAGGGACTTGCTGTATAACACAGAGACCTCTACCCAGTACTCTGTGATAATCTATTTGGGAAAAGAATCTGAGAGAGAATGGGTATGTGTGTATGTATGACTGTGTCACTTTTTTGCACAGCAGAAATTATTACAGCCTTGTAAATTAACTACCATAAATTTTTTTTTTAAATTGGCCAACTTTGTGCATGGTTTGCCACCTGTTACCAGGAGGGAGCAGCAGCGAGCTGACCCAGGACTTGCTATGTGACTTCGAAAATCCTGAAGTCACTAGTTTGCATTGTGACTTTGATTTCACATCTTCTCTTGCTTTTTTTTTTTTAATTAAAAAAATCTTTTAAATTTTAAAAAGTATTTCTTTGGCAACATCCATGGCATGTGGAAGTTCCCAGGCCAGGAACTGAACCTGTGCCACAGCAGCAACCTGAGCTGCAGCAGGGACAATGCCAGATGCTTAACCCACTCAGCCACTAGGGAACTCCCTTCTTCCTCTCCCTCTCTTTCTCTTTTTTTGCAATGCATATACTAACATTGTTTACAGATGAAGAATCTGAATTAGGTACAGAGCAGTTAGAAAAGATGTTCAAAGCTTCAGGGCCAAGGAAAGGAGTCAAACCATCATGGAATCCCAGCTTCACGTCTCCTCCTGGGTTATGTCAGAAATAGCAGTAACTTCCTCAGAAATAGCATTCAACTTCCTGGTTGTATCCAGCTGACAACAGGTGCAGGTGACTGCTAACTCGGCCAACCACTTTTGCTTCTCTCTTTGTTTGAGCTTGAGGAGCTACCACTTCTCTGAGAGTGAATTTTTGGTAAATTTCCAAAACAACTGTAGTTTCTTATGTCTGTCCTTTGGCCTCTGTTGCTTGACAACAGTATTTCCCTGCATCTTCTATACTTATGATGTAGACGGTTCATTGCAACCTAGTACCTTCCTTTTGCACCACGACCCTCCATGTGGAAGTTATCTTCTCTCCTTGAGGACAGACGACTCTATACGCTCACGGGTGCCAGTTGCTGTGCATGTGAAGAATTTCAGTTCCCCCACATTCAGCTCGACTTTGCTAAATTAGATCGTCACTTGAAGAAGAGCTTTGTTCTTTGCCTTTGGGCTTAGTCCAGTTTCACTTGCTCACAGGGTGCCACATGCAGAGGCCTGGCACCCAGAACTTCAGACCAGGACTCCTTGTTTTCTCTCTGTTTCTGTCTTTCATGTGTGAAATGAAGAGGTTGCATCACATGATCCTTAGAATCTTTTCCAGCTCCAAAATTCTGTATGTAAGGTTTCTTGTGTGTGTGTGTGTGTGTGTGTGTGTGTGTGTGTGTGTGTGTGTGTGTGTAAGGTTTAAATGGGAGAAGTTTGGCACTGATCCAGGCTCTGGGGACAGACAGTGAAGCCATCAGACAAGAATTTCCCACCCTCATGAGGCTCACATTCTGGCGGGACCCTCCAGAGCCCTGTGGCTGCCGCAGTGACGTGGAAGGTGCAAGGAATGGAGATTGTGGGCTGGGTAGGATCTCAGGCCAGGGTCTGACCAGTAGGTACTTGACTAGAAAACAGGTGAAGCAGGTAGCTGCACAGGGTTTGCTGGAACCAAGTGAGGTGGGAGCAGGGAGCAGGCTATCCCTTGGGACCAGAAAATCAGAGATTAGCGTCCACCGACCGAGAGGAGGCACAGCAGAGTTGTACCCACAGGACAGCCGAGCCTGCAACACCTTTTCCAGAAACAGAAAGCCTCTTTATTGTCTCTCAGCAGGGCTGCTCCTGAGTGGATGAGGAGGTGTGTGCAGGTCCTAAGATGCATGCACAGCTACTGCGAGGGAAAGTGGAAGACACGTGCATGGCGAGGAGGAAGCGGAGACAGAGGGCTGGGGGGAGCAGTTTGGAGCCTCTTAAGTCTTCTCTAAGGGTTGTGTGAATGAATGAATGAAACGGAGGAGAGTGTTCCGTGCTTCACTTGGTCTGTGAGCACTGGTCAGCCACCACTTATCACATGTCTCAATATTTTAATTATCTGATTAAGAGCTATTCTCAGGACTTCAATTGCTCCTTATACTTAAATATCTAGAGGCCCAGCTCCAAATGGAATGTGTATGATTAGGCAGTGGCTTCCTTAATACTAGGTAATTTTGTTGAGTGATTTTTTTTTAATCTTTTTATTTTTTTTTTAGGGCTACACCTGTGGTACGTGGAAGTTCCCAGGCTAGGGGGCGAATCGGAGCTGCAGCTGCCATCCTACACCACAGCCACAGCAACGACAGATCCGAGCCGCGTCTGCGACCTACTCTGCAGCTCACAGCAACACCAGATCTTTAAACCCACTGAGTGAGGCCAAGAATCGAACCTACATCTTCATGGATCCTAGTCAGGTTCATTAATCGCTGAGCCATGGAGGGAACTCCTCCTGCTGATCTTTATATCTTCACTCAATCCTCACCGCTTTGGGGAAGCCTTCTCTGATCCTAGCAAAATCCCCCCTAACAGGTTATCATGATATCATGAAACTTCCTTTCACAGTAGTCATCACAGCTGCAAAATTATTTGAGGCATAATTCGATTGTTGACCTCTAAAAGGGAAAATCTCCTATTTCTCTCTATTACACCAATGAAAGGAAAACTCCTCTGTTTCCTTTCTCTCGACAACTAATACCCCTGACACTAAATATGTGGCGTTTTCCCCACACCAACCAATTCTCCAACACTAGCTGGGTGTCGCACAATTCAATTCAACTCTTGCGGGGTTTACCTGGAGTTAGTGTCACATCCCACAAAGCAAGGGTTCAGTCCGGCAAGACTGCCCCACTTCAGAGGCCAGTCTCAAGTCTGGGCCTCCTGTACGTCCGACCAGCTCTCTAGAAACTGAGCACAATCTCTCTTTCCTTCAATAATTTGCTAGAAAGGTCACAGAAGTCAGGAAAATGGTTTGCTTCCTAGATTAATGGCAGCAACAAAAAAATTAATCCACAGTCAATCTGAGAAAGAAATAGAAAATTTTATTCAATCTAAACTTGAGAGGTCATCTTTTCAGAAAGCTCTGAGAACGCTTCTGAAGAGATAAAGGGGGAGGCCAGAGTATTCGGTTTAAGAATGAGCAATCGAGCACACATCTCCTTGCTGCTAATCACAAGGAACAGACCTCTTAGTTAATGCTTTCCGTGCTTTTCTAAGAAGGGGAAGATGCAAGAATCCAGATGCATATGAAGTTTCTCCCGAAAATAACTATCCGAGGGCCAGTTCTGTCCGTTTTCCCAGAACACAAAAGGCGTCATCTTGATCTTCACCCTGAATTCTTTTCAGGGTGTATTTTAGGTCCATGACTACAAAGGCTAATGACTTGATTCTTGTAGAACTGAATGGTGGGCAGCATTCTTTATTTTACAATCCCTTCCTTTTGATCTTAATTTTGACCTAGGTTTGAGAGGCATTTTGTGACCGATTAGTCCCATGGCACTAAGAATGCTCATTCCCAGGTCAGGTGAGCATTTGTTGTTGATAGGCCACTCAACCTGCTATTATTAGACTAGACCCTGTTAGCAGTAGCAAGATGCCTCTGGACTACCTGTCTTACTAGTCTGTTATTGTCCAGGAAATGACTTCCTCTCGGTGTTTCTTCCCACATCTGGAGTCGTATCGTTACAATCCTTGATCTTGTAGGAGTGTATATTTGGTCAATTGTTTCAAGTTGTCTAATCATCATACATTTTATCTGAGGCTCAGATACACATTTGGCAATTCAAGAAACCATAATCTTGTAAAACAGGCAGAATACATGTAATATAGCTAGTAATATTAATAAAATCATAAGCACATATTTAGGTTAAGAACTTCCACTAGTTGTGGCCCAGTATCATCATCAGACCAGGTCATCCAACCAGTCTGTTCTGCATCAGTTGCTCCCTTTAAGTAAATTATATATTGGTATTGTACATAAGATGCATGCCTCTCCAAAAATGTTTGCATGTACAAGGTGAGTGGTGGGTCATCCTGACCCCTTATAGGATTTAGAAAGGAAGGTTATCTTCATTTTGTTTTTTTTTAGGGCCGCACCTGTGGCATATGGAAGTTCCCAGGCTAGGGATCCAATTGGAGCTGTAGCCACTGTCCTACACCACAGGGCAGAGCCACAGCAACTCAGGATCTGAGCCATGTCTGTGACCTATACCACAGCTCACAGCAATGATGGATCATTAACCCACTGAGCAAAGCCAGGGATCGAACCCGCAACCTCATGGTTACTAATCGGATTTGTTTTCGCTGAGCCACAACAGGAACTCCTGGGAGGTTATCTTCTAAGGAGTCACATGGCTGGGACCAGAAGGAGAACAACTGATCTTTATGGTTGAGTGGGTATTTCTTCCACTGATGGGCCTGTTGACGTATAATGTAGATGCACAAGCACCCAAGAGGGAAGGCCAAAGGGCAGAGAAAAATTTTTAGGTTTAATTTTTTCTTGTTTTGCCTTAAAATGTGAATTTTTATTTCATCACTGGTTTATTATAGAAGAAACATCTCAAGAACAGACAAATGGAAGAGATGGACAGGGCAGAGCATGCAGGAAGGAGTGTGAGGCTTCCATGGCTTCACTAGATACACAACCCTCCCAGCACCTCTGTGTTCACCAACCTGGAAACTCTCTCAACCCCCTTGGTTGAGAGTTGTTTTTTTTTTTGTTTTTGTTTTTGTTTTTTTTGTTTTTTTTTTTTTGTAGAGGCTTTATTTCATAGGCCCGATTGATGAAGTCATTGAACGTTGGTGACAGAACTCTATCTCCAGCCTCTCTCCATTCTTGGAGACTGGAGGTGGGTGGATAGGAGAGTTGGAGGGATGGGGCTGAAATTTCAACATTCTAATATCCTGGTTGGTTCCCTTGGCAACTAGCCCACATCCCCAGAGGAGTCGTGAGCCTCCAGCCACCAGACATCTCATTAGCACACACAAAAGACCTATCGTGAGGATTCCATTAGCACACAGAAGACCTATTGTGACGATTGCAAGAGTTTTGGGAGCTGCGTGCAAAGAAAGTGGGGGAAAACCAAAGTGTATTTCTTATTATATCACAATATCACAACCTCTCTCATTGGAACGTAAGCACCCTGAGACCTCTGTTTTGGCTCACTGCTATATTCTGTGGTCAGCTCAGTGACCGACCCTGACTGGTCCTTGTTAAGTCCTGCGGAGTGAGGCATGCCTGCATGAGTGAATACCTGCTTGAAATGGAACAGACACCTCTATATTTGAGGATCTGGGTTTTATAGCTCACAAGCTCCAAACCACACAGTGCTGGGGGGCTGCAAGTGTTGGACCTTGATATGAAAGGTGACTTTCCGTTCTAACTTGCTGGTGGTTTCCTTTGCTTGCGGGTGGAGCTCCCAAGGTAAAGTCTCCATTTGGCTTCGGGAAAGATCTTGTGTCCAGACTCCAGATCCTTTGGTAACCCTGGGCCCGGTTTCATCCCTGGTGAGGAAAAAAATGGACAGGAGGAAAATAGTTCTAATTGTTTTACCATCTGAACCAGTTCAGAGGAGGGAGGGGGTGGGGGAACGGATGCATTTGAGAGGCAGTTACTGTTCTACCCCTCCTAATCGTCATCTGCATCTGAAACTCCTCCAACCTCAAGCCACCCTCTCTGTAATCTTTACCTCTGATCATCATGAAGGGGCTTCCTCACCTCTCCCCACCCATACTCACCGGGAGGAGGCACTTTCCATCCTCCTCCACCGCTCCCCCAACGTGTGGGTCTCAGATTTTCCCTTCCCCCTCACAGTGGGCAACATTTCTTTCTCTGTGAATATTTGTTCAAAATTTCTTCCACTCCATTATGTAATACATGTTCTCTCATTATAGAACTTTCAGAAGATGAAGACAAGTAGAAGAAATCTGAGCCAACCAACACCAGCCCCTCAAAAGCGAGTGTTAATATTTTGATATTTTTTTCTTCTGATGAAATAAATTCATATTTTATGGCAAGACAAGCAAGACACATTTAACCACAAATTTTTTCCTTGCCCGTTTGGGCCTCCTCTCTTCCCCTTCGTGTGTATTGTGTGTCTGTAATGATCAGGCTTCCTTAGGAAAAAACATTCCTTCTTAATCTCACAAATGGTCATAATATCGTAGGCAATAACCTTTCTTCTTCATCTCCCTTCTTAATCTTGTAAAGGTGTCACATTGACCCATGACTCATTATTTGCTTTGTATGCATAGATCTGGATTGTGTAGATTATTAGTAATCCATCATTTGACTATAACCATTTTGTCTCAAAAACATAGAAAACTGCGCTTTGATCTCTAACGGGCAGAACAGTCCTCAGAGATTTCTGTTAAACTGTCTCTCGGGTTAGCATCCTCGGGCTGGCTGAAATAAAAATTTCCCTTTCTTTCTTACATTGACCATTGATTAATTTTTTCATAGACCCTTCTAAATCTTTCTGAATAGGTGTTTTTAGAACACAATTGTAATCATATACCATATTAAAATTGACATTCTACTTTTTTCACTTGTGACATCATAGGAGAGGAAAAACAATCTTCCACCTGCTACTTTTCCAGCTTCCGTGGCTGAGACCCTCCCTGTAAACAAAGATTAATAAGAGAAAAACAGATGTTTCATAACATGTTTACTTCATGGATACACCAGAGAAACCCAGGAAAACTGGGTAAAACTCCCCCAGATGGCTGAAGCTTACAATCTTAAATACCATCTTCATCTAAAGGCACAAGAAAGCTGTTTTGAGGTGGGGAGGCAGTTATGGGAGGTAATCAGAGGAAGCACAGAGAAGGGTAACTGATGATGTAGATTTAAGTCACTGCTAAGTTTCTTGTGATTTAGCTATCCTTCTCTTTCTGGTACAGAGAGGGGAGCACCCTTACGTCTGGAGCTTTCCTTTTTTTCTTTTTCTTTTTTTTTTCTTTTTGCGTTTTAGGCCTGCACCTGTAGCATATGGAAGTTCCCAGGTGAGACGTCGGGTCGGAGCTGCAGCTGCTGGCCTACATCACCGCCACAGCAACGCAATATCTGTGACCTACACCACAGCTCACCGCAACACCAGATCCTCGACCAACGGATCAAGGTTAGGGATGGAACACATATCCTCATGGATAGTAATTGGATTTATTTCCTCTGCACCACAACAGGAACTCCTGGAGATTTCCTTTATGAATATGCACGTCCCTTACAAAAGGGTGACTTCTGCTTGGTTGTCAGAGCTTCTCCTGTGCCTACTATTTCTTAAAAATAATCAGCTCAAAATAATCCTTATGCTCAAGAGGCATATTTTGGGCGTGGTGCAGTTGGCTACCTTTCAATGTCATAGCATTTTCTAGCTTTATAATCCATAATTCTTTGTTGAGAGTTTTTAAATTGCTGACTTAATTTTATTACTGGAAATTGTTCTGTTCATATTTCCTATTTCTTCCTGGTTCAGTTTGGGGAGAGTGCACCTTTCTAAGATTTTGTCCAGTTCTTCTAGATTATCCATTTTATTGTCTTACAGTTGTTCGTAGTAGTCTCTTTCGATCCTTCGTATTTCTAGGGGGTCAGTTGTAACTTTCACTTTTTCATTTCTGGTTTTATTGATTTGAGCCCTCTCCCATTTTTTTTTTTTTTCTGGGTGAGTTTGGCTAATGGTTTATCAAGTTAGTTTATCTTTTCAAAGACCCAGCGTTTAATTTCATTGATCTTTTCTACTGTTTTTTAGTCTCTATTTATTTCTGCTCTGATCTTTATGATTTCTTGCCTTCTACGAACTTTGGGTTTTGTTCATCCTCCTCTCTCTAGTTTATAATCCAGAATTCCTAATATTCTGGGGTGGTTGTGGGGTAAGAGCACTGAACTCTAACGACTGGACTTCAAGAGCCATCAGGCCTGTCGTAGGTTCCCAGTTCTTGTCCTTCTGGAGAAAAAAAATTGGCAAAGAGAGTGATAGTAGTAAGGCAAAATGTTTATTAAGAGAGAAGATACGTACAGAGAAAGCACAGGTGGTTGGGAACGGGGGCAGAGAGAGATAGATAGAAAGAGAGAAAGAGAAAGTGCCACATAGTTTGAAGGTAGTTTAAATCACTATATGGGGAGCAGTCTTTCTGGGCTTCCTCTGGCCAATCATCTCGCTTTGTTTGGCCTTGAGTCCATATTTGGTCTGGGCCAGGGCCCTCCCCTGTGTGCGTGAGCATCTTTTAGCCAGGGTGGATTCTAGCGCCCTGCTTTCTGGAAAGTTGACACGATGTACTATGGTCTGGGGCCCCCACCCTCCTCTGACGCCTGAGAAACCTTTCTACATAGTTTCGGAGGTCTCCTTGACTTCAAGAATGAGGATTATGTGGTCTCTTTATCTTTTATCCAAGCAGGACAAAGCTCCTCCTTGCTCTTGCCATCATCTTTCTCTTGAAGTATCTGTTCACAGGGGACAGATTCCAGTTGCTCAGCCTGGGAACCCTCTATCTCTTGCCTCACTAATGTCTGCATTCACATGACCTTTTCTTGTGGCCAGATTCTTAGGTAGTTTCTAGAACTTCACTATCACACATGGCAAAGTAACACATGTTTTTGTATGTACTTGTCATAGTTCCCTTTTCAGGTGAGGTAATTCTCATCCCATCTTGCTCAAGAAGCATTGTGTTCTTGTGTGTAAGTTCCTTTTTTAATGGCTGCTTCTGCAGCATGTGGAAGTTCCCAGGCTAGGGGTCAAATCGAAGCTGTAGCCACTGGCCTATACCACAGCCAGAACAACACGGAATCTGAGCCTCATTTGCTACTACACCATAGCTTACAGCAACACTGGATCCTTAACCCACTGGGAAAGGCCAGAAATCGAACACGAATGTTCGTTACTGCTGAGCCATGACCAGAACTCCTGTTTTTAAGTTCTTCTAACCCTTGGTAGGGAGAAACATGATCCTCCTCTGTTCCTGCCCCTCCATGCTGTAAGCCAGTGTTTGAGTCAAATTTCTAGGTCCAAGATGGAGCTGCTTCTGCGCAGGGTGTCATGTCAGCAAACTGAAACTCAGTTAACTTCTGTCTCTACAAATGCTCTGCTTGGTCAGAAATGCAGTAATCCAGTCATTCAATTCCTAAAGGCCAAGCCAATTCTGGTCCTTCTCACCCCAAACAAGTCTAACTATGTGGCTCCAGCCAATCAGATAGGTTCCGTTTTTATCTTGTTCTTTATTATATAAAAAGCTTCCTCTCTCCTGTCCACTTTGCAGTTCTCCAAATGGAGACTTTTTCACTTCATTAAATTTTGTTTTTATCACATAAACAATTTAATTATTTTTTCCACACTTTTTTTTTTTTTTTTTTTTTTTGGTCTTTTAAGTCCGTACCAGTGACATAGGGAGGTTCCCAGGCTAGGGGTCCAAAAGCAGCTGTAGCCACCGGCCTACACCAGAGCCACAGCAACGAGGAATCTGAGCCACTTCTGTGACCTATACCACAGCTCATGGCAACGCCAGATCCTTAACCCACTGAGTGAGCCAAGGATCGAACCCATGTCCTCATGGATGCTAGTCTGCTTTGTTAACCACTGAGCCACAACGGAAACTCCAACAGTTTAATTATTTTTTAACACCAGTGAAGGGGGCCAGGATATGCCACCCCAAAATGTACCACTTTGGCAGGTAGATTATTTTGAAGTGAAGGTACCCAAGACCTAGCTGACTCAGAAAAGGCTTTTTACCTCCCCCTAAACTGCCTAAAAGAATTTAGAAATGGGGCCTGTACCAGAAAGAGAGCTAATACCAGAGACAATTTTTTATCTGAAAGACTTACGGATATGGCAGGGTAAATATCTGTTCTTCTTGTCTTTCTGTGAGTTGTCTTCCATCCTTTGAAGTCCCAAACCCCCATTTCTCCCATTAGCTCAGGCTGGTCTATAAACCTCAATTGCCTGACTGCCTTTGAGTCTTGTACTTGTAGAGGTCTCTTTTGTGTATAAAATTTGTTTTTCTCCTGTTATTCTCTTCCATCAATCTAATTATAATTCCAGCCAAAGAACCTAGACACCTCTCTTTTGAGGGCTGTGTCTCCATTTTAATGCTTCTGCATCTTATCCTGAGTTGCCTTTGGGGACACTAATCATTTTTAATGTACTATCTTCTTCCCTAAGCATCACGTACTGTATGTGAATCTCCTATTAATAGGCTAAGCACTTATGCTTGTTTCATATAATCCTGATATTACAAGTCCTATAAGGGTTTTAGTGATAAGAAAATAGAGGCTGATGGGACTGAAGTCTTTGGTGAGGGTCACTCTGCCAGGTAGGGCTCTATACCCATAGCCCAAAGTTATGTCCTTTCTGCTATTTATCGTTGGGAAGAGGAGAATCCACCCCTCTCAAGCTTTGAGCCCATCTTCCTCATCCTCTGCAGGGCTAATGAGTGGTGGAATGGGCACTGCTTTTGTTCTAGCCTTGGATGCATACTGAAGTGTGGAGGATCTTCAGGCAAGTGTCCTTGTTCTTCTTGGCCTTGATTTCAACATCCATAAGCTGGGCCTATATACCCCAGACCAGCTTGCCACCTAGGACCCATATGAGGACCTATGGAAGAAAAGTTAACATGAAAACAACTGGACTCTAGCTCGGGGTTGGGGGAGTGGAGATGTATGGCAAGGAAAGGAAGACTCACCTGTGGTTGGGAAGTTTAGGCAGGTGCAAAATGCTACTGGCAGCTCAATGACACATTTTCTCCAGTGAAGTCAGGCAAACACCTGCGCCCCCACCCAGAGAGGCTGTGATCTCAGTTTAGGGGACATTGTAAATTAGTATTTTTTCCCAATTAGCATAGTGGGGGACTCACACTTTGTCTAAGGACCCACCTGGCTTTGGGCCACAGGAGACAGAACTGTGAGGCTCAGAAAACAAAGTATCAAAATTTTGACTCAAGACAGGATTGGTATTAACTAATTTTTCCTTTTCCCCCAGTATCCAATTTGACTTGGCAAGGCACCTCTTTATGTAAAATTTGGGTATTTTGTTCCTCACAGTCATAGGGCTGAAAGCAGTTCTCCGCAAGGTGTGCCACTCTGCAGATTATTTTGAGCTGAAGTGGAGACTGAGGGTAATCATTGGTTAGATCCATTAAACTTGGAACCTGCCTTCACCAATCAAACTTGTTTCAATTGTTTTTACAAAAACTTTCATGTCCTCCAAGCATCATGTATCCTCAACCCAAAAATGTTTGCTTCAGGAACTTGGAGTCAGCTGTGTTCCACTGAAGCTTGAGCCAGCTATGATTAGTTAGACCACTACCCTCCCACTGGTGTGGGTGTATCATTTTGGTCACCTTTTGACTTTGGAGGACCCCAAAATCCACCCTCAGAACATGTTAATTGCTGCCGCCATTTTTTGAATATATGTCCCACGAAGAAGCCTGTAGCTTGGTCTTATGCAGAATGATGATGATCTCATCTTTTTCTTGTTTCCAATCTTCAGATCACCCTGCTTTCTTATCCCATAAATATTCTGAGCCCCCTGGAAGTGAATTTGACATTTGTTTTCCCATCTCCTTCTTTGGCTGCCTCGTGGAAAAAAACCTTTTCCTCTGCTTCAAACCTCAGCATCTCAAGAACAACCTTTGAACTTTCCCCTTCGTGGCTGAAAGAATTGAAGATAGGAGGCCTACTCAGGAAGAAGCTATCACCATAGATAGCTATCTAAATTATTAATAGTGGTAGACAGGGAAGAACCTAGCAAAGCCCAACTGATCAAAGTCCTCTCTGTGCCCCGTTACCTTTGGATGGCCTGGCAAACATTTGTGTACCGAACATTAGCTCTGTCTTCCTGTGAGTTGCCTTACCTCCCCTTGCAGCCTCAGCCTCCCACCTCCTTAGTCTTGCCTCACCTTCTCTTGCTGTCTTCGGAATTCTTCAGATGTATGGGGATTCCTCCTGTGCATGTAATAAATTTGCTTTTCTCCTATTAATCTGCCTAATGTCATTTTATCTTCCTTCCTTCCTTCACTCTCTCTCTCTTTCTCTGTCTCTCTCTCTCTCTTTCTTTCTTGGGCCACACCTGTGGCATATGGAGGTTACCAGGCTAGGGGTTGGATCAGAGCTACAGCTGCTGGCCTACACCACAGCCACAGCAATGCAGGATCCGAGCCGTGTCTGCAACCTACACCACAGCTCAAGGCAACACCAGATCCTTAACCCACTGAGCGAGGCTAGGGATCAAACTTCCATCCTCATGGATCCTAGTCAGGTTCATTAACTGCTAAGCCATGAAGGGACCTCCTCTTTCTTTCTTTCTCTCTTTCTCTCTTTCTCTCTTTCTTTCTTTCTCTCTCTCTTTCTTTCTTTCTTTCTCCTTCCTTCCTTCCTACCTTCCTTCCTTCCTTTCTTTCTCTCTTCCTCTCTTTCTCTCTCCCTCTCCCCCCGCCCCCCGCCTCTTCCTCTCTCTCTCTCTCTCCCTTCTTCCCTTTTTACTTCCTTCCTTTGTCCACACCTGCAGCATAAGAAAGTTTCCAGGGCTAGGGGTCAAATCTGAGCTGCAGCTGCCAGCCTACACCACAGCCACAGCAATGCCATATCTGAGTCGCATCTGTGACCTATGCCATAGCTTGTGGCAACACAGGATTCTTAACCCACTGATGGAGGCCAGGGAGCAAACCCACATCCCCATGGATATTTGCTGAGTTCTTAACCTGCTGAGCCGCAGTGGGAACTCCTGCTTTATGTCATTTTAGTTGCTAGCCAAAAGAACAAAGAGGAGAAAGGGAGGAATTTCCCTTTTCCCACAATGGAGTTTTGCATTAATTTTGATTTTTCTACATATTGCATGAAAATATTATTTACCTTAATAACTGAGGTTTTTGGTGTCCACTTATATTTTGTGCTAAGGTGAGTGCCTCACTGGCTTCACTCTTGGCCCTGAAGATGTAGTGGAGTGTCACAGCTAAGGCGGCACCAGTGAGGGTCACACACATGCTCAGTTGATATGGGACAAGTTGAAAGCCCTAGCTCCCTCTTCCGGCTCCACATCGGATCGCTCTCCCCTTCAAGTGCTGCAATAGCCACACTCCACCCCACCCCCCACTTTTTGGGAAGAATTTGCGGAAAAAAAAAAAAAACAACTTTTCCTCAAGACATATTGATTTTATTTCAAAAGATGCTTTATTTTTTCACTTAGAAAATTATAGTAATAAATACTAGCATTTACAATATTTATCATACAAATGGCACTTCATCTGAAGTGATGCTTCAGAAGGGACACGCCTGTGAAAGGGAGCAGAATATGCCATCTCAAAAATGTCTCTTTGGCATAAGGATTATTTTGTGCTGATTATATTTTAAGAAACCGGAGACATAGGAAAAGCTCTGAAAAGCAGTAGAAGTTACCTTTCTGTGAGAAACATGAACAGGCGTAAGTGAAATCTCCCTCTCTGTACCAGGAAGAGGAGAGTGGCTAAATGTCCAAAAACTCTTAGCAATGGAGAAGGCGGTGATTTAAAACTGCGTAACGACCATGTGGTACAGTGCTTTGCCTGATAACCTCCCATAACTGCCCCCATCTTCTTCTTTTGTTTTTAGCTGGAGATGGTGACGGAAGGGGCCGTTTCATGGAGGTTTATTCCATTTTCCTGGGTATCACACATGTGTACAGGAGGTGTGTTTGTTTTTAAACTTCCATTTGTTTTTCTTTTGTTAATCTTTTTACTACAGGGGTTCTCAGCCAAGAACCTAGAAGGACAGAGAAAATTGTCTTTTTCACCCCTTCATCTGCACAGCTCCACAGGTGGGGCCGATGGGCCAGGGGGCCCCTCTTTCAGGTTCCTCAGAGCTAGAGGACTGCCTCCTACTTTCTACTTTCATTTCCCTTCAAATCAGCCTCAGAGTGTGCTCTTGGTCCCCTCAGCCTTAGTTTTTTCTTGAAGGCTTATTATCTCATACATTGGCCATCTTATATTTGAAGGTTTGTTGCTGTTTTTTTTTTCCCCCCAGATGATCCCTCCACCCCTCTCTTTGGTGGCTTGAAACAATAAGTTATCTTTTTTCTCATTCTTCTGCAGATTGCCGAGGTGGTTCTTCTGAGTCTTATGGGGTTGGCTGAGGTGCTGAGAATGCTGGAATGTACAAAACGTCCTTCCTCTCGTGGCTGAGTTGGTAGCTGGAAGTTCTTTATCTCCCTGGTGGGCCTTTCCAGACACAGCAGCTGTTTTCTCCTTTCACAAATCTTAACGCACATTTCTTCACCTTTTTTGGCCTCATAATTCATATATTTGGACCCACAAAATGACAGCTGCCCCAGTGGCCCAGCCCACATCACAAATCTAAACCCAAATCAGGAAACATCTGTCCAGGAACCTGACATACACCAATCACAATCCTCCCTCGCAGCTTTAGCCAGCTTACCTTACCCTAGAAACTACAGCCTGCTAGCTGGATAAGGAAGTTACCAGCCTCCTAGCTAACCATGTCCTCTTCCAAAGTTGCCTCTTCTAAAGCTCCATAGAACTCACTCTTGCCCCAAATGCCTCAGGAAGACAGTTTGTGAGGCCCCGTACTCCCTTAATCCATGATTTTTTGCCCTTGAATAAAGAAGACACTTCACACCCCCAGCCCTGGGACCTCAGATCCCTTCCAAACATTTCCATTCAAGATGTGTCCAGGAACACATCTTAAGCAATCCTCTCCATACACGTGTTTTTCATTCCTTTAAAAAGGTGGGCTCTAAGGGGTCAGGGATCATGTCTGTCTTATTTGCTAGACTGACCTAGCAGAGGTTCTCAATAAATATTGGTTGAATGAATTAAATAGCTTTAAAGGTTTGCAAGTGACCACCCCCTTGGGTCCAAGTCTCCTATAAATAGATTCACAATGGGTCTTCAGGTGCACTTCTTCCATTGAGATGGGTTCCTGCTCAGGCCAAAGGCCTGGGCTTCTCCTTTCCACCAAAAAAACTGTCCTTGCCTTTGGGCCAGGCCTACTTCTGAACTTCCAGCCAGCCAAACCGAGTCTTCTCTCTGGCCTCTCTGGCCTTGTGCACATAGACTCCCAAGTCCTGTGGATCCACACTTGACGCTCTGGGTATCTGGAATCTGTGGTCAGGCCCATGGAAAAAGTTCGAGGGAGTTCCCATCGTGGCGCAGTGGTTAACGAATCTGACTAGGAACCATGAGGTTGTGGGTTCGGTCCCTGCCCTTGCTCAGTGGGTTAATGATCCGGCGTTGTCGTGAGCTGTGGTGTAGGTTGCAGACACGGTTTGGATCCTGTGTTGCTGTGGCTCTGGCGTAGGCCGGTGGCTACAGCTCCGATTGGACCCCTAGCCTGGGAACCTCCATATGCCGTGGGAGCGGCCCAAGAAATGGCAAAAAGACAAAAAAAAAAAAAAAAAAAAGAAGAAGAAGTTTGCAGAGGGCCAATTTCAGATGTATAGAGAGCATGTCTGACCCAAATCAGGGTAAGCTCAGCACTATACAAGGCACATAGTTGATGAGTCAGTAAATAAATCCATTTATGACCACTGTCTTCTACTTCTACTGGGAACATTGGCCACTCTGAAGTTCTTGCCATCTTGGCCACCAAACCCTTGGCATATTCTTCATCTCCAAACTCTGGAATGGCAGCAGTCATTCTTATGTGTGAACCTTCATTTACATCTCAACAGAGATGTTTCTAAGCTCCTTGCTTAAAGTTGGCTGATAAATTCATAATCACATTTCTGTTCTGGAGCTGAGATTTCTCAGAAGAGGGTTGGATTAGGGACCCTTAACTCTGAAGGGGAATAGATTATAGTTTATTCTAGAAGGAAGTCATTGTTCTTCATTCTTCCTTGATGTTTCTGGTCAAATCAGTGAATTCTTTTGACCATTTTCTCTGGAGTGAGTCACCAGGAGCTCAGAGCTGTTTAGATGATATTTTCATAGGTAAATGGCCCTGGTGTGTCTGGCAACTCGGGCAGTGAGTGGGGTTTCTCCACCTGTTAGGGAGACAGTAGGATGCAGTGCTCTGGAGAGGGCAGGGCTCTGGATTCCTCCAGGAAACCCCACTATCCCAGATACTCTTCATTGCCAAGGGTACCCAACCCAAACCTCCCACTGTGCTTGCTCCCCTTGCTCAATCATTTCGACTTTAGAGAAACTATTCCTTAAGGCTAACCGCAATTACCTTGTTGAATGCTTAATGAACCTAACTTTTCCTTCTAATAATCTATCCAAACCAGTCTTTCTTATTATTAAGCAAACTATTTTATCCATCTCCTTTTTCTGATCTGGTTGGGAGAGGAAACAGGAAGACATCTCTGTTTCTGCCAAGAGTAATCCGTGAAGGAATAAGTTTTAGAATCTTACTATGAGAAGTTCCCTTCTTGGCAGAGATAGTTAAGGATCCCAGCATTGCCGCAGCTGCATGGGGGTGGGTTTGATCCCTGGCCTGGGAACTTCTGCATGCCGGTAGGCATGGCAAAAAAAATTGAAAAAATAAAAGCTTACTACATTAGTAGTTTGACTGAAGAAAGATGCAAACCAGATATTACATAGCTAGAGCATGGAAGAGAAGAGGAATGTTCTCCGGCCTCCAATTTACTGGTGGCTCAAAAGCTGGCGTTTCCTTCCCAGCCATCCTTCCCTTCCCAGACACAGCCTAAGTGATGGACCTTTCCCCATACCCTCAGTCAGGACCCCATGGAGTTTCCCTTACCTGGAACCTCTCTCCTACTCTATTTGTTTCCCATTACCTCCATTCAACTCCTAAAACACAATTCTCTTCTATTCTTCACATACTTGTGTAACCTTAAGCAAAGGGAATTGGATGTACTGGTCTACCTTTTAGTACCAGAGAATATGAGATCCCCGGGGTCAATGAAATTCTAAGTGGCACTTAAACCAGGAGAAAGAATGAGGCAACAAAGATGAAGCTCAGCCCTAAGGCTTCTTACCTTTGGAGGTATTTGCACGGTGGAATAAAGTGTGTTAAGCGAATTTTCCTCTGGAATGGTGTTCTATTAAAAAACAGAAAACAAACAAAATAAATCATCACTTACCCTCCTAGGTCACATAGACAAGGCCAAAGAGGCCTCCAGAATCCAGAGAAGGGAAAGCAGAGGTGGGAGGAAATGGTGAGAGGGAACAGAGGGTTCTGAAGCAGGAATGGGTTATAGGAAATGCTCTTATAATTATTAATAACTGCTATTATAATTATTAATAACTTTTTTCAAGAAGCAATTGCATACTTTTTAAACTGTGTTGGCTTTACATGACTTAGTACATATATAGGATATGTAAGTTCCATGAGTTATGAGGCTCCTAAGGTGATTAAAGGATAATTGGAAGTTAATATTGCTAATGTTAGAAATAAACTTTTCTGTCAGTCAAAGGGTTGGTGGATCAAATCAGAAAGAATGACTAAAGGGATAAAGCAATGACAGCAACACAAAAGCTCCGTCCAGGCTGGAGAAAAATGTCCTGGGTCAGTAAAGTTTATTCCTGAACATCCGGGACAATCCTGTGGTTTCCAGGGAGTGAGTCTTGAGCAGGAGGAAGGAGGATGGTGACAAAGTAATCAATTTTGCCAGAAGCTGGCCTGAGTGGAGCACAGAGAGGTCTCCCCTGTGTGGAAAGAAGGAGCTCTCAGGACACAAATAACTTTGAAGAAGAAACGTACTGTCTCTTCCTATAAAAGTTATAGATAAGTGTAAGAAGATGCATCCTGATCAAGATATATGGAAGTCTAGAGAAAAACTAAGATTTTTTTTAGACTCTAAAGTGCTTTTATTTCTTCATTAAATGGGCCAGTGTGAAAAATGGCACTATAAACTATTAATAATAATAATAATAATAAACCATATCATATATAAAAAAAGAGGGCAACTATGATTCCTAAGGAGCAAATCTAACCTGAGCTACAATTATTGTTCCCAAGTTGGGGGTGGAGAGGATACTTTTGAAGCTGTCTATCTAGTTCTTGTCTCTAAATTGTCTCTCTTTTTTTTTTTCTTTAAGTTTTGATTTTATTGTCATAAAAACACAACATATCTACCTTCTTAATTTTTTTTTGTAGACAATAGTGTCTTTAATTACAGAGACCATATGGTAGAGCAGATCTCAGATTCTTCTCATCTTGCATAATTGAGAACTTATACCCATTGATTACCAATTCCTCATTTCCTGCTCCTTCCACCTCCTGGAAACCAGCATTCTACTCTCTGATTCCATGAGCTTGACTAGTTTAGATACTTCATATGAGCACAAACATGCAGTATTTGTTATTTGAATTTCTTTAAACCTTAGTCTTAGGATTTTCAAAGAGTTTTCTTTGAGTTAATCTTGTGTTCATACACTTCAGCTCAGTGACCCACACTTGGGAAGCCTTGAGTGTGGGCCCAGAACCACTGCAGACCCTCTGAGCTCCTTCTTAAAGATTCCTTGAGTTGTCTCAGAGGAAATGGCATCCTAAGGTCAGTCTTCTGACATCATAAATCAAACATGTCAAAGTTCCACTTCTCTACCCTATGCAAAAGGAATCATGCCTGTTGAGTGGCCATGGTAAACTGTGGAGGGGAAGGATTGATTCCATAAGTCACAGGGTGAGCCTTATTGGCTGGATTAGAATGAGGTGCTCCGGAGACCACCAACCCTTGCCTAAGAGAGAATCCGTAATGACTTGGTGGAGACCCAGGTTCACTGGGTTCAGAGGGTTATACTTTCTTGTTTCCCATGTTGTCCAAATCCATGGAAAAATCTCAAGTAAAACAAAGAGGGCCTCAGAGAGGAGAATAAGGCCCCAGGAAAGATGGGAAAAGACTCACTTTAAGGTGAGGGATCGTGTCATACTCCAGGGTCTCTCCAGAAGGGGGGCTGCAGCTAAGAATTTCCGGATGAGTGCCCACTCCCCCTTTCTCTTCGATGGATGCTGAAACCAAGTTGGGAGAGAATCAGAACTGGCCTTACCTTCCAATCACCACCCCCACTGGCCCACCATTCCATCTGGATGACCCATTTAGTGGGGAGTAAAGAAAAGTCCCTGGAGTTGATCCAATGGAGAGAACTAGGGAGGTTTGGGGGCTCTGATGAGGATGAGTGCTAGTCTATGAGACCTTAGAGTTGGAAGCCATCACTTCCCAGTCACAGAAGCAGAGTCAGCAGTGTGGGCCCTATGTCAGTAGGTGGGCTACACCAGTAATTCTGTCTGGGGGAAGAAGGGGGGCAGGCACTGGAGAGGGAACTGGGACCTTGGTCATAGGAGAGAAGTTAAGGGCTCAAGTACTCTTTCCACTCCAGAGCTAAGAGTGTGCAGACGGATGGTGCTGTCCTTAAGACAGAGACTACGGCTTTTTCATTTCTGTATCCTTAGTGCCTAGCACCAAGCTCGGCACACAGTCCAACATATGCTGTCTGAATGAATGAGGGAGAAAATGCATGAATGAGGGTGAAGGCAAAAATAGTAAACACTCTACCTTTTCTTCTTTCTCGTCGTATGATCAAAATAATTAGCATCAGTGCAAGGAAACAGAGCAGTATGAACGACAACAGGATGCTGAAGATTCCAGAGGTAGCCAGGCCGCCAGTAGTACCTTTAAAGAGAGAATGGGTGGAGGCACAGGGCAGGGAGAAGAGTCAGTTAGGGAAAATGCTCCAACTTTTGGAGCAACTGCAACCTTCCTCCCACCCCGGTAACTCCTCAGGGCAGGGTGGTGGTGGGGTATCCCATTTTCACAAAGGGATTGTTCCCATGGGGAGCAGGAGCTGAAGAAGATATTAGTCCTGAGGCCAGGGTCTCCTGGAAAGAAAGGAGTGACAGTCACCTTTACAGAGCTTCCAGGCAAAGATGGGGTTTGAGGAGTTGCTGCTGATGGGGTTCCTGGCCAGGCAGATGAAGGTCATGTCCCTTTTCTCCCGCCTCAAGGATATGGGGAGGATGGAGCCACCATAGGACTCATTGTTTGCCTGCCCCAGGGACATCCAGCTGTAAGTTACATCCTCTTCTCCCTCCTCCATGGAGCACGTCAGATTGGTTACACAAGTGCCATTGTTATTGTTCTGCAGACCTACAGTGACTTTGGGCTTTGACAGGTACTCTGTAAAAGAGAAATAGACAAGCAAGGTTGGAAACTATGTCCATAGTCCTCCTTTTTCTTTTCTTTTCTTCATTTTTTTTCCTAGCCTCGCTCACAGAACGTGGGATTTCTGAGGCCAGGGATCAAAGCCATGCCACAGAAACAACCTGAGCCACAGAAGTGACAATGCCAGATCCTTAAGCCACTGAGCTGCCAGGGAACTCTAAGTCCTCTTTTTCTTAGTTATTCTTGTCAACCTTGGACCAGAATCTCCTTGGTATGCTGCAGAGTGGAGAGGAAGCAGCAATTCAGAGCAGAATTCTCGTTCTTACCTTGGACTCACTTTACACTCCGAGAGGGAACAGTATTGGAGCAACACTTCTGGTCCCTCTCTCTACCTTGTGCTCACTCCTCTCTCTCAGAGGATGAGCATTTGGTTCATTGTTGAGACAGTGAGAGTCTGGCATGCCTCATCTACACATCTATATTTCTCTATTTACATGTTTGAGCTGTTAAGATGCTGTTTAAATGTGGTTTGCCCTTTTCTCCCCTCCCCATGGCTAGTTTGCCTACATAATGCATCTCTTCCATTCTTTTCAGCTATGTCTATGAGGAGGACACACCTGCATGAAGGTACATGGCCCATCTCCTGGTGACCCTAGTATTGCAGCTTGGTGAATAAGGCAGCTATTCTTGTAGCTGGTTGAGTAATTGTTTCACAAAGTTCATTTTCCCTGAATAGGCTCCTCCAAAGTCTAGACTTGGGACAAGTATTTCTCTTATCTTGTTTTACTGGAAAAAAATCAAGCTGATATTTTTATATTCCTTCTGATCTTTGTGTATATTGGTTAGACTCTTCAGGGGAAGAGGTGTGATTGATATTTATACTTGATAATCTTTCTAAGATAGTATTACTTTCCTCCCCATTACAGATATTGAAACTAAGTTTCAAAGAGACGAAGCAACTTAGCCAAGACCATGCAACTAAAAGTAATAAGAAATAAGCCAACATTTGATGTGTGATGGCCGCTTCCTATGGCCCATCTACTGCACCACGCTCCTGACAATCTCTGGGTAAAAACGGACCTCAAGGGTCAGTTACATCTGCTTCATCTGTGCAGGCGTTCCCTCTTCCCCATTCCTGCCAAGGGTTTATCCAGCCTTTGTTTGAATTGCTCTGGTATTGGGGATATCACCACTTTATGAAGGCAGACATCCACTTCTGGAACTGATTCTGCTCACCATAGACACGCAGCTCATACTCCTGGCTGAGGGGATTCTGGAGGGTTGAGCTGTATATCTCTACACGGTAGGCACCAGAGTCATTCTTCTTCAGTTTGCTGAGCTTCAGGGAGTAGCTTTCATTTGGGAAGTCCACCCTTTCCTTGTTACGCTGTTGGGTCACTATGATAAGGGCTTTTTTGTCTGCCATTTTTGGCTGTATGGTGACAAAAGTGGTTGTGTTGAAGACCCAGATAATGCTGTCAATCATATTTGCTGAGAGATTCAGAGGGAAAGTCACAGACCCCCCAACAGCGCCAACTAGCTTTTTCAGGACTCCACAGGCAGCTGGCCCTGCAGAAACAGAAAATCATAAATAAACCCGAGTCCTTACCCTGACCACTAATTACTCACTTCTTCTGTGTTCTAGAAATGTCCCAAGAATCCCTCTCTGTCCAACCAGCCCTGGAAAACCCTTGACCTCATTCACACAAAGGTATTGAGGTCAGAACTCTCTGCCTGAAAGCAGGGGACTGTGGGTGAACCCACCCTGTTCCCAGAGCCCTCTGGCTTAAAAGACCAAGCTCTGAGGTAGACCATGAGGCCCACTCCATCTTTGACAAGTTCCTGTGGGGGGACAAGTGGGGAGGTTACTGTTCAAACTCCACTTAGGACTCCTACCTTGCTCTTGGGAGAGCTGATTTTGCTGCAGATGAAGGAGGTAGCCAGTCTGTCTGACCTGGGGCAGAGGTTCTAGCTCAAACCAGGACACTGGGAGGCAAACTATCAGTTCTTAAAGATAGAGGTAGCTTAGGAGTTTGAAACTGTCCTGTATAGCACAGGGAACTCTACTCAGTATTCTGTGGTAACCTATATGGGAAAAGAATCTAAAAAAGAATGGATATATGTATATGTATAATTGAATCACTTTGCTGTACAGCAGAAATTAATACAACACTAGAAACTATACTTCAATAAAACTCAAAAAAAACCATACTTCAACTATACTTCAATAAAACTTAAAAAAAAGAAGTTTGAGGATGGATTTATCTTCCAATTTTATGATATATTAGAGTGGATTCAAGATCATCCTCAAATGAGGTTCTCATTCACCCAAATTCCAATATCCTTCTTTGAGTGGAAAAGAAGAGAGTGAGAGATTGGGAGGTCTGGAACACACCCACGCTACTAACTCATGATACTTACCTTGAACTATTAGGAATTGCAGTAAGGCTTTACTGCCTCTTGCCACCACCCCACCCCCCCAGCAAAATTTTGTTCCACTTCAATTTTAATTCATCTCTAAAAAGTATGACTTGCAAACAACCATTACTGTGAAAAACAGTTTAGACCGGCTACTGAAAAAACTTCCAGAAATGGTCACCTGAGCATTTCCAGTGAACAGGTGTGGGGAATATCACCTTCTACCCATTAAGATCTGAGGGATGGACTCTAGGGTTAGCACAGACCTGTCAGGGAATTTAGATAGGGACTAGCAGTTTGAAAGCACCTACTCTGATCTCATGAAATCCTTAAATCAATGCTTAGAGGAAGAATATTTCTATATCCTTTTTTTATGGATCAGGAACCTGAGACACTCTGAGATTAAATGACTTAGTGAAACTATGTGGGAAGAGGCAAAGCCTACATCAGTATCCACAGGTTCAAGGCCTTATATGGTGTAATTTTACAAGTGAGGAAATTGAATAGAGACTGAAGAAGTTATTCAAGGCTCAGAAATAGTGGCAAAACTAGAACCAGAATGCAAGTCTTCTCCTTAAATATATTCTCCACAAAAGTAAAAACCCAAAGTTATTTTCCCTTCTACCTCTTAACAGAATACTTGAAGCTAAAATTTCAGGAACAAAGAAAATCTGGGGAAAAAAAAAAAACTAACAAAGAAGGCAAGCTATAGGCTCCTGACAGTCGTAATCAGAATGAAGTTACTGCAGGGCTGTTATGGCTTTTGTGGGCTGTATGTACTTTTGCCTTAGCTATTTGTTCCTCCATAGAAAAATTAAAATTTAGGAGTTCCCATTGTGGCTCAGCAGGTTAGGAACCCGACTAGTATCCATGAAGATGCAGGTTTGATCCTTGACCTCGCTCAGTGGGTTAAGGATCCAACGTTGCCTCAAGCTGTGGTGTAGGTCGCAAATGCGGCTCAGATCTGGCATTGCTGTGGTGGAGGCGAATGGCTCAGATTTGACTCCTAGCCTGGGGACTTCCATGTGCTGCAGGGGCGGCCCTATAAAGACCAAAAAAAAAAAAAAATTAAAATTTATATTTTGGGACTGTGTTGGTATAAATATGAATGTACTACAAGTTGGATTCATTATTACATATTTATTATTGTTGTTATATTTATTTTTCCTCTGATTAAAAAAAACTAAAATTAAAACTATCATGAGTCCCAGGCACTGAGCCTAACTGGGCTTGTGTGATTGATGAAGCATTCAGGCTCTATTTCATTTCACAACTTGATCTCTTATCGTGATATTTTCTGCCACCCCAGCACTGATGTAACTCATGCCTCTTCTAGCAAATGACAAATTACTGTAACTGGCCTGGCCAGATATCTAAAATCTTAATTCCTACTAAAACTCAACTACCCTGGAAAGAGTTTCCAAATAATTATACTTGATATTTTTAAGGGATTATTCTCTGTCAAACATTTCCTGTAAAGATTATTCTTGACCCTTAAAGCAATCCTGAAAATTGGGAACTTTGGTCCTTACTCAGGGATCTGCAAACTTTGGTCCTTACTCAGGGATCTGCAAACTTATAGCCCATGGGACAAACCTGGTCTGCTCCATTTTCATGTTATGCTGTTATGTTATTTTACTTACATGTACCACATCTACTTTATTCATTCGTTTGTGAGTAGACATTTAGGTTGTTTCCTTGTCCTATTTGCCTGCTTCATTTTTGAAAATAAAACTTTATTGCAGCAAGTCGTGTTCTTTACATATTTTCTATGGCTGCTTTTCCACTATAAAGCCTGAGTTGAGTAGTTGTGACAGAGCTCATACTGCCTGTAAAGCTTGAAATATTTACTATTTGGGTCTTTACAGCAAAAGTTTGTTAACTCCTGATTTGATGAAAAAAAAAAAAAACAGATTCAAAAAATCCCAAGTAACTTGTCCAATGGCACAAAGCTAGCAGGTGATAACATGAGGATTCCAACTCTGGAGCCTGGGGTAAATATCTTTTTGGAGCTGATTCCTATTTTCAGACATTTCTCCCCTATAATTTATCAGTCAGTGCATATACACTTTGGATCACTCAAGCCTTTATCCAATCAACCTGTTAAGTAAGCTGATTTTTCAAAAAGCTACCCTCCCTGCTTCTCTAATACTAAGGCAGGATGGTTTTTTGTTGCTCTCTTTGATCATCTCATGGGCTGTCAAAATAGTCCCTTTAAGTGTTACGGAAAAAATCAATTTTGTTTTGAATTATTGATTGATCAGTTAATACATTCCCTCTTTCACTTTAGCAAGGTGGAAAGGGTGAATATTTTGCAGTCAAATAAACTGGGTGTCACTTGCTCCTAAGTGCATGCAATTCTTGGATTTAGGGCAATGTTGAGTAATTCATTTTCACACGAGGTTAAGTTGTGGAGGTGATAAAATTGCAAGGATGTGGCTTTAGTGTTTTGTATGTGTGTGTGCACTTAAGCCATAAGTAAATATTTTTTTTCGCATTTTTACATATGTGGTGCAATGTTCTCAGGTAAATTTTAAGAAATGTGAATTGCATGGAGATATAAGAAAACGTCTCCAAATTCACCATTTCTTGTTAGAATGAAATTAGACAATACAGTGCAAATGGCCAACATGAACCTAAATGGAGAATATTGTTCTATCTTAAATGTATCCTCAAGGTAATGAGAAGGGTCATGAAAGAAGAAAGTACTCCAGGCCATTCCCTAAATGTGTGCTCAGAGGAGAGAGGGCTGGGTTAGTGAGTCCTAACCAGTCTTGTTTCCTCTTCCTAGTTGACGGTGAAAGGGGATCCAGAAACATCACACTTCTTTTCTTAGCTGCTAAGACTGAACTGAACTTCCCTTCTCTGGTGGCTTCTCCATTGGCAGTATGCAACCCTATAAAATTTTTATCATATCTAGGTAGGTCATGGTCTACTAATTCAGTTATTCCTTTCTTTAACAAGAATGTGTTTAGGTCCATGTTTGTCCCAGGCATTGTTTAGGAGCTGAAGCTATAGCTGGGGAGCAAGATAGTCATAATCCTTATACGCATGGAGTTGAGAGAGAGTCATTAAATAAGTAACAACACCTATTGTGAAAGGGGAAGTTACAGGTACTTAGGGAACATACTATGGGGGAGGTTATACAATCTGTGTGATCAGAAGACTCTAGAGAATGAGTGGTACTAAAACCTATCTACAAGGCCTGGGAGGATTGGGTCCCATGAGATTCCTCTACAAACCTACATTACCCCCCACCCCAACCCTCCCACCTGGATCAACCCTCCTTTGCATCCACTTCATATCTTTCTTATTTTGTAGCAGCCAAGTGGTTTAGGTACCACTAACAGGCACCCAGCTCAACTGGTAGCCTTCCTCTGGCATATTAATTAGTTCAGGGGTATCACACATCCTGGGTTGATCTACCTGAGAAAAGCCCCAGCTTTAGCTCTGTGGCCAGGATGACGACAGGATGCTGTGGGAAGATATGAAGGCTAGGACCACTCACTTGCTACCACAAGACTAGCAGCTGGGCCTCTTCCTTTAGCTGATCTCCAGTTTAGGTTCTGCCTCACAATTGTTGGTGCTTTATCCTTCTCTCTGTCCATCTAAAGTCTTATTTAAAGCCTAGTTCAAAGCCCTTCCCTGAGGAAGTCTTCAACACTTTCTCATACCTACCACTTGAAATTCCACCATGAATGACACTGCTTTTTCCACTTTAAATTCTCCAAGAGGAGGTATTCCTTTGGGTGGTGACTGGACATACCATTTTGCTGTGAGTTAGCAGATGACTGATCTATGGGCATTCAGTTCCAGATCACCTGGTGATGGGGTATGGGGTCTCACTCAGTGAAGGGTGGAGAGGGCCTCTCCTCCCAGTCAGCCTGGAATAGTGAAAAAGAGTTCAAGCTCTGGCCTAACTGGGGGTCGGGGGACCTGGGTTTCATCTGGTTCCTCTGTAAAAATAACTCCAGCGACAAACATTTGGTATCATTCTATACTTCACAAACTAGTTTAATGGGTGTTGCCTTTCTTGACCCTCCAAGCAACTCTATATGATAGAGGTTAAGCTGCACTTTATAGATGCTGAGTGACTTTCTAAGACCCCAAACTAGAAAAGGGCAAGAGGGACATTAGAAGCTAGTTAGTTTCTCTGTCTGCTCCAGAGACCTGTATTCTTGCCACAGCTGCATCCCACCACCACTTTGAGTTTTGGTGTTCTCACCCTCATAGGAGAAAAATAACAACCATTATCACCAAGATTTGGGGAAGAATGAAGCGTAAATACAGATCTGAAAGCATTTTGAAAAGTGCAGGGCAGAGTCTGAAGCATAGTAGGAGCCAGGAGGGAAGGACAGGCTGTAGTGTTAGAAGAGCCAGGCCTTGAGAAAGCTTCCCATTTTGGGGGGTCTCATTTCTGGAAGAATGGCTAAAAGCGAGATTTCTCAAAACCTTGGATGGCCTCTCAGCAAGGTAAGCTTCTTAGATGGTAGTCTGGACCCTAATGCCTATATTACTGGTCCCTGGTTAAATCCCAGCACAAAAGAATGTCCAATCTCCATGCAGGGGAATATCTCTTTCAGCAAGCATTCCCACAAATCTGCCTTTGGAGGTGAAGGGAGCTGGGGCAGGAGACCCTTTGCTTTCTGCCCTGGCCAAGTCGCAGATATTTTCTGCACCAGGAGAATCAGCCCTAAGATGCCCTTCATAACAAGAGGGGGCAACAGCTCCTCCCTTTTGCTACCTGTATTTCCTTTGGCTTGTCACCTCCTCCCTTAACCAGTTACCCCAAGGCTCAGGATGGGAGGAAGGGACATCATCAGTAAAGCCATGCCTGAGTGTTTCTCCCAGCACTCGGGGCCTCCATCAGAATGCACCAGCTGTCATGGAAACCAAGGACCAGAGCATCTCAAAGCTGGGAGGAATTTTAGGGACTACTTAGTCCAATCCCTTTTTATAGGTGAGCGGTCTGAGGCTCTGAGTGTTATAGTGATGTCCCCCAAGGCATAGAAAAGCCAGGATTAGGAACAAGGGCTCCTAAGGCAGGATTTCCCAAGCTGTGTCACCTGCTAACCTTGAGGTCTGTGGCAGTGCCTCGGTGTATTTCTTGGAATCTTAGAGGGAGGTGCATCGAGTGGGTGGAGGCTATGAAACTCTCCCCCCATCAGGGAGGCTTTGATTCTATGCTTTAGATTTGTTTACTTGTTTGTTTCTGGGTAAGATTTCTTTTTCTAAATGGAAACCACTGCTTTAAAAAGAAAAAATAATAATGATTTTGGAAACTATTGGTCTTTACCCAATTTCCCCTTAACTAATAATCTTGGAAAAAGCATTTAAAATCAGTGCCATGTAAGATGTACACAAAACAGAGGCTGGCAAACCTCCCAATTCACCAGCCACCTTTGCCAATACTCTAGCTTTAACCTGTGACATTCACATTCAAGTTCCCTACTGCCCTGCCCTTCACTCATCTCCCACTCCCTCCTTCTTGTCTGTTCTGGTCCTTTGCAACACCTTCCCAATATCTCCTCACCCACTTTTCCTGTTGCTTTTTATCTGTTGTCTCCTCAACACTACTGTATCATATAATCATTTTAAAATTATGCTCATTTTCCAGGTGAGAATGCTTGAGGCTGTAAGAGCTGCTCCTTGGCTCCTCTGATCTTGGCCTGGGTGGTTCTCAGTAGGTGTGTCCACATTTTAGAAGCAGAGTTACCTGTTTTTCCTTGGTATTTCCTTGGCCTCATGTACCTGGAGAGGGAAGGAATCCCTGGGGAAGATTCAGCTCAAATACACATTTATTGAGCAATTTTCCTGATGGTATGACATTAGGCAGTTTGCTTAGTGTGATGAAATGAGCACTAGCTTTGGAAACTGAGTCTCTGCTCTACCTCTTAATAGCCACATAAGAGTTCCCATCATGGCTCAGTGGAAACCATCTGACTAGCAACCATGAGGATGCAGGTTCCATCACAGGCCTTTCTCAAAGGGTTAAGGATCTGGTGTTGCCGTGAGCTGTGGTGTAGGTTGCAGACACGGCTCGGATCCCACATTGCTGTGGTTGTGGCATGGGCTGGCAGCTACAGCTCTGATTCGACCCTTAGCCTGGGAACCTCCATATTCCAAGGGAGCAGCCCTAAAAAGACACACACACACATACACAGCTATATAATCTCATGTAAGACACCTGACCTCTCAGAATCTATAATAATATCTTAGAGACTTCACCTTTGGTGTAATGAGAGCTTATATAAATGGTGATTGTTTTTATTATGTTATATATATATATTTTTTTTGGTCTTTTTGCCTTTTCTTGAGCCACTCCCGTGGCATATGGAGGTTCCCAGGCTAGGGGTCTAATCAGAGCCACAGCAACGTGGGATCTGAGCCGCGTCTGCAACCTACACCACAGCTCATGGCAATGCCAGATCCTTAACCCACTGAGCAAGGCCAGGGATCGAACCCCCAACCTCATGGTTCCTAGTTGGATTCGTTAACCACTGCGCCATGACGGGAACTCCTGTTGTTTTGTATTTTATATCTCATTTAAAACATCACAATAATTCTGCAAGTTCGGCTTCATTTTCTCTCATATACTTGTAAAGACTGAGGTTCAGAGGCTGAGAACCTTACCCACAATAATATAGCTACTAAGTTAAACCCAGGAGCCCTTGTCCAGGGTCACCACTGCTTCCGAGGTCTCGCCCACTGGAGGCTCTTGGACAATCTCAGACTCCTTTCAACCAAGGGAGGCCAACCGCATAGGCTGCCACAGCCTCCTAGAGCAGGGCACACATTTGCACCCTGCTGCCTGGATCAGGTTTCAGGCGGGCACGTGGATTTAAAAGTCCTGCCTTGTCCTCCCCCACCTCACGGTCCCCAAGTTCCACAACTGATCATCATTTCCGTTCAGGGATTAGTTTTTACGACAAAGGTCTATTCTAAGCCATCTGCTTAGAACCAGGTGTTTTCTAAAAATGCAAACTTCCAACGAACTCAGGGAGGGTGAGAGACAGTGCTGAACACTTTGTGAGGCCAGGTGTGGGGGAGGACAGCATTGGGTTGTGGACTTGGGCAGGTCTCCATAGGCAGCCCTGGGGAACACATGAATGAACCTCCACCAAGTGCTCAGAGGGAGACCTCAAGGTGGTCCCCCATGACTTTGATGACCAGAGAGATATTCCTAACTTAGGCGGTTCCTGGTCCTTTCTGAAAGCCCCGACCATAGTGAAATCTTCAAAGACTAGAATACCTGTGACAGGTGCAGAACGTCCTCAGTCCTTCATGGCATTAAACCCAAAGTGCCTATGAGTCGGTTTTCTAAGTAGAGACTGATCGGATTGCTTGGGTAAAGAGAGAAAATTCAAAGGTTTTCTGTCCTCAATTTGATTGTGATGCCTAATCACTCAAAAATATTTTTCTAAATATATTTATGTAACTACAAAACATATTTATCAGTTATAAATATAGTTAAATTCAAATATTTTAATACATAGTTCTAAATAAGTAAATATACACCTGTACCATCTCATTTTGCTTTTAAAATTACTCTAAAAATGAGGGAGGGCTGTGGTCCGAAGAAGATGACATTTTTCATCTAATTCATGGCAGAATCTGGATTAGAGCAGAGGCTTCCTGATACCCAACACCACTTCTTTCAGCCCTTGCTGCCCTGAGGACGGTCAGAAGGGCAGTCAGTCCCCAAAGTAATTCCTTCTCCTCTCCCTCCAGTCTTCTTGCCTTCTGTGATTCAGAGACCACAGGACATAAAATAAATGTTAGAAGAGGGAGCAGAGCCCAGAGTAGACACAGGAGCCTGGAGCTCTACCTTAGAATGGGATAGGCAATAAAGAAAACAGGAGGATTTGGCTGGACTCACCTGTGAGCTGGCAGAGAAGAAATAAGATGAAGCATGCTGGGGAAGCCAGCATATTGCTCTCTGGAGGTCAGGCACTAAAAGAAACTCACTTCCCTCACGCTATATCTCTTCCCCCGAGGGGGGAGAAGTCACGAGATCGAAAACCAACTGAGTCATCTCACTGATCTACATAATCTAGTACATAATATATATTCAATAAACAAGGAAAAAAATGAACTCTTAAAATTGTGAAACCCTCATTTCACAGATGAGAAATTACTGTGACGTCTCAGAGAGATTAAAAACTGGTCAAGGTCATATGGCCTGTTTTTTCTGCTATAGCATATGACCTGTCAGAGATACAGAACAGAGAACATGAAAGGAAAGAGAAGGTTGTATGGTGAACAAAAAGGTGGCGCTGGGAATAATAACAACATCATTGAAAATTGCTAAGTACCAGGAGTACCTGCATTCTTTCCTTTACTCCTCATAACAACCCTGTGAGTGAAATACTAGCATAATCCCTTACAGATGAGAAAATGAAGGCTTTAAGTATATTACAGCAAAATTAAGACGTTCTTTTAATCAAAAGAAATAGAATGGTCATGAAAGTAGAACGGGACCGGGGTGGGGGCAGAAGAAACAAGAAGAAAACATACAGTAAATAGTAGACTTATAAGTCTCGTAAAGCCATAATATATCAATAAATACATTATGTAAATCAATGGAACAGAATAGTTAACCCTTGGGTATACCCACAAAATATATCCACAGTCATCATGATTGATTGATTTTTGACAGAAGTATAAAAACAATTCAATATAGAAAGGACAATCTTTTCAACAAATTGTGCTGGAATAATTGGACAACCACATATTATGGATATAAGTCTCTTGCGGAATAAATGTATTACAAATATCTTCTCCCATTACTTCACTACATAGCTTGCCTTTTTACTATTCTGATAGTTTCTTTGTTCTTCCTTCCTTCTTTCCTTCCTTCCTTCCTTTCTGGCTGCACCAGTGGCATGTGGGAGCTCCCGGACCACACCACACCACAGCAATGACAACTCCAGATCCTTAGCCTCTAAACTATCAGGGAACTCCTCTGTTTTCCTTTCCTGGCCATTCTGTAGGCTACTTGAATATTTCTTATAATTCTATTTTGATGTATCTATGATGTATCTTGAGTATCTCTTTAAATAGATTTTAAAATGGCTGTTCAAGGCATTACATTATACATACAGAACTTGGTTTACTGATGATGGCATTTTACCAGTTCAACTAACATGTTAGAAATATTACCTGTATGGGATCCCTTTACCATTTCTCCTTAATAACTTATCTTAAATATATCCTCTCCACACATTGAGAACCATATCAGGTAATGTTAGAAACTTTGATTCAATTTTCAAACATAATTTAGAAAACTCAAGAGGAGAAGGATCATCCATTACATTTGCCCCATATTTTTACTCTGTTGTTCTTTCTTTGTTCCCCCAACCCTTTTTTTTTTTTTCCTTTTTAGAGCCTCACTCAAGGCATATGGAGGTTTCCAGGTTAGGGGTTGAATTATTTATTCCTTATGCTCTAAGTTTCCTTCTTTTTTTTTTTCTTTCTGTTTCAAAATATTCCTTTAGCCATTTTCTTAGGATAGGTCTGCCGGTGACAACTTCTTAGTTTTCTTTCACCTAAGGATGTCTTGATTTCACCTTCATTTCCTGAGTATAGAATTCTAGATTGATAGTTCTTTTCTTTCAGCACTTGAAAATATGCTGCTCTTTTTACCCTTGTTAGTTTCTGATGAGAAATTTGAATTGTTTTCTTCCGCAGTTAATGTGTTGTTTCTCTGTTATGAAGATTTTTTTCTTTGTTGTGAGTTTTTAGCTGGTTGATTATAATGTGTTTTGGTATGTATTTCTTTGAGTTTTTCCTGTTTGGGTTTCATTCAGTTTCTTGAATCTGTAGGTGTGTACATTTTGCTATTTGGAGAAATTTTAATACATCTTTGAATAGTTTTTCTTTTTTAACCCTACATTCTTATTTTTTCTCCTCTCATTCTGAGACTTTGATGACATGAACATTAGCTCTTCTATTATTGCCTCATAGAGCACCCTGAGTCTCTGTTAATTTTGTTTGTTTGTTTGTCTTTTTAGGGCTGTACCTGCAGCATATGGAGGCTCCCAGGTTAGGGGTCGAATCAGAGCTATAGCTGCCAGCCTACACCACAGCTCATGGCAACACCGGATCCTTAACCCACTGAGCGAGGCCAGAGATCGAACCCGCAACCTTACGGTTACTAGTAGGGTTCATTAACCACTGAGCTAATGGTGACTCCTGTTAATTTTTTCTCTCTGTTGTTCAGACTGGGCATTTTGTATTGTCTATCTTCAAGTACACTGATTCTTTCCTTTAAAATCTCCATTTTGTTTTCAAACGCATCCAATGAGTTTTAAATTTCAATTATTGCATTACTCAGTTCTAAAACTTACTTTTGTTTCTTCTTTATATCTTCTATTCATTTGCTAAGATTTTCTAGGTGGTTTTGCCTTTTTTGTTTCCAGGGTTTTATAATTACTTGTTGAAGCGTTTTTATGATGGCTGCTTTAAAATCCCCGTCATATAATTCCAGCTTCTGTCATCTTGGGTTTGATGACTTTTGATTGCCTTTTTTTCTTTTCAAGCTGATATCTTCATGGTTTTTGGTATGACGAATGATTTTTTTTTTTTTTGTCATTTTAGGGCCACGCCCACAGCATATGGAATTTCCCAGGCTAGGGGGTTGAACTGGAACTATAGCTGCCGGCTTACACCACAGCCACAATGTGGGACCTGAGCCAAGTCTGCAACCTATATCACTGTTCATGGCAATGCCAGATCCTTAACCCACTGAGAGAAGCCACAGATTGAAACTGCGTCCTCATGGTTACTAGTTGGGTTTGTTACCACTGAGCCATGATGGGAAATCCTGATGAATGATCTTTGATACTGTGGTGGTGGAGTGGGTGACCTTATTACCAGTGGTTTTTGAAATCCAAATTCTCACTTAACCTTCCTCAATAACCCCCCAAGCAAGAAGTGCCTCATTATTTCAGGGTGGGAGTGATATTCAGTCTTCCCACTCAGCATCTTCTGATGCCACCCTAGCTGGAAGGAAGAGAATTCCTCCTTACTGTCAAGGGAGATGAGGTCTAGGCCTTCCACTTGGTCTTGTTGATAGGGTGGGGCCCCACATTTTTCCAAAGACATTGGCTGGAATAGGGTGATTGTTGTCTAAAGGCTTCTGTCTTCCTAAAGGCTTTGGTTTCCTGGAAACTGAAAAGAAAACAAAAAGACAACTTACAGAATGGGAGAAAACAGTTTCAAGTGATGCAATTGACAAAGGCTTAAAAGAGTTTATTTTAACCTCAGTGTTGTTGTTCTGAGATTTACATGGCTCCCTTTGAGGCCTTGCTTTCTCAAATCATGCTAGATTTAATAAGAGAGGTTTTCTTGTCCTAGAAATTACTTCGCCAAGGTTTCTGAGAAAATATGAAGAAAAGGGAAGCTGCCTGGATTGGGACGAATGAGATCAGTAAAAAATCCTAGGTATACCCCATTAGGACACATCTGAAGAGAGGAACCAAAAAAGAAAGTCTATGTTAAGAAAATAACTGCCTTTGAAAAGTGAAACAGCAGCATCAGAAACATTATTTGCTAGTTAACCATCCCTTCAACTATTTCTGGGACATTTCTATCCATAGAACTCCATTCTCTCTTGGTTATCTCCTACCCAAGGCTTCTCTTTATCCTTTGCTCAATGTTGCAAATTTCTCCCATCCACAAATAGTGAAAAGTTTCTGGGTTCAGTCCATAGAGTTACTATTTCTTTATCTATCCCAAATTCTTCGTCCATCTCATTTAGTTTCTTGGTTTGAAATAGCCAATTTTATTTCCAACTCTGGCTTTTTCTGAATTCCATTCTTGTTCGACCATCTCCTTATCATCTCCATTTGAATTTCTAACAGGCATCTAAAACTTTATATGTGCCAAATCAAACTTGCTTCCCTGCCCGCTATGTCCTCCCCCTTCTGTCTTCATCTCAGGAAAGCATTGCTCAGTCATTAGGTGTTTCATGCCAGAAAATTATTATTATTTTTTTTGCCTTTTCTAGGGCCACTCCCGAGGCATATGGAGGTTCCCAGGCTAGGGGGTCTAATCAGACCTGTAGCCAGAGCCACAGCAATGCCAGATCCGAGCCGCCTCTGTGACCTACACCACAGCTCACAGCAATGCTGGAGCCTTAACCCACTGAGTGAGGCCAGAGATCGAATCAGCAACCTCATGGTTCCTAGGTGGATTTGTTAACCACTGAGCCACAACGGGAACTCCATGCCAGAAAATTATAATTATCCTTAACTCTATTTTCTCATATTCTGTATCCATTTATCAGGAAATTCTTTTGGCTCTACCTTGGAAAATGCCCAGAATCTGATCACTTTTTATCATCTTTACCAAATTTGGCATCACCAATACTTGCCTACACTATTTCTGCAGCTACCTAACTAATCTTCTTACTTTTACCTTGGCCCATTCTTCACAGGCCGCTAGAGTGATATTATAACATATAAATCAGACAATGTTATTCTTCTGCTTGCCATTCTTTCTTTACTTAGGATAAAATGCAGTCTTCTAGGGCCTCCAAGACCCTACATGATATAGCTCTTGGCTACGTTTCTGATGTCATCTCTAGCTCTTTCCCGCAGCTTATTCCACATTAGTCACACTAACCACCTCACTGTTTCTGAATACCCCAAGCACATTCCCACCGCAGGTCTTTGCTCCAGAGGAAAGCTCTTCCCTCCAATATTCACATGGCTATCGCTTCAGTGAGATTTACTCATCGTTACCTATTAAAGAGAGCTTTCTTGTGCCCTAGATGAAACAATGCTCCTTGATCTTTTACTTTCTACCCTTCAAACTGCTTTTTAAATAATTAGTATTTTTCTCCTCCTGCTTAAAAAAAAAAAAAGAAACCTCAATTAAATAAAATTAGCAAACCAGAAGGGGGCGCTCTCATACCCTGTGATGATAGCCAAACCGAAAAGGAAGAAAGCCTTCTCTCCTGGTAAGAATCAGCCAGGAAAAGCTATGAACTTGGAAGCTCTCCCATCTTCTCTCTCTCCTCTATGAAGGCATTCTCCCTCCCTTGCTGTCTGGGGACTTGCATGTGGCTTACCATGGCTACAGACCCCGCATTTCAATTTTCTGCAATTCTAAGTAAACCCATCTTTGCTAGAGAAATATCTGGCAGCATATTTATTTCAGGCCAACATTCCATAGGATCTACCACATAAATCGAAGGACTTTAAGAGTTTGTTCAGTACTCTATTCTCAGAACTAGAATAGTGCCTGGTGCAGGTCATGATACACTTCTTGAATTAATGAGTGAATGTCCTGGGGAGCAATAAGAGTTGAGTAATTATGAGTGATACTCAGCACTTCCTTCTTTCTCAAAGAAACTTTCGATCAGAAAAGGGATGGGAAAAGAAAAAAAAAAAAAAAAAAAGGAGTTCCCGTCGTGGCTCAGTAGTTAACAAATCCACCTAGGAACCATGAGGTTGCAGGTTTGATCTCTGGCCTCGCTCAGTGAGTTAAGGATCCAGCGTTGCTGTGAGCTGTGGTGGTGGCCGGCGGCTACAGCTCCAATTAGACCCCTAGCCTGGGAACCTCCATATACCACGGGAGCGGCCCTAGAAAAGGCAAAAAGACAAAAAAAAAAAAAAGAGAGAAAGAAAGAAAGAAAGAAAAGGGATGGGATTTCCCAGGACCTCAGGACTCAGTCTTCTGTGAGATTAGTACAGTGGCAAAGAAGAATGTCAAGGATGATTCAGAAACTCTAGGGAGATGAGGGAAATTTTATTGATTGATTGATTGATTTCATTTTTTTTTTTCTTTTTAGTGCTGCACCCACGGCATATGGAAGTTCCCAGGCTATGGGTCTAATTGGAGCTACAGCTGCCAGCCTACGCCAGAGCCACAGCAATGCAGGATCCGAACCATGTCTTCGACCTACACCACAGCTCACTGCAATGCTGGATCTCCAACCCACTGAGCAAGGCCAGGGATCAAACCCACGTCCTCATGGACTCCAGTTGGGTTCTTTAACCACTGAGCCACGAAGGGAATTCCCAGAAAAATTTAGAAGAATAGAACGGTTGTATATTTCCAAAAGGAAATCTGTGTACTCTCAAAGTGAGAAATGGTTATTACTTTAAACTAAGACAGTATTATTATAACTCACTTAATTTTAAAAATAGCTTTTCAGCAGTGTTTCATTTTCAAAACACCTATAATTGGAGTACGTTGTGCAAATGAGGCCATGGAGCAAGCATAGCAGTTGCATTTCTTATGGTGTGATTTTGCATTCAATTATTATTAAATGTTTTTCTTCATAAAATAACCAAGCATTATATTAAAATATGAAATAAACAGCTGCAAATTTCAAGTTAAAAAGCACAAGACTGAAGTTTCCTTCATGGCTCAGCAGAAATGAATCTGAGCAGCGTCTATGAAGATGCAGGTTTGATCCCTGGTCTCACTCAGTGGGTTAAAAATCCGGTGTTGCTGTGAGCTGTGGTGTAGGTCACAGAGGCGGCTCGGATCTGGCATTGCTGTGGCTGTAGTGTAGGCCAGCAGCTGTAGCTCCGATTTGACCCCTAGCCTGGAACCTCCATATGTCATGGGTGCGGCCTTAAAACGCAACCCCCCCCCCAAAAAAAAACCCCAAAACAAAAAACCCAACAACAACAAAAAAGACCATTTGGATACCTTCCTTGATAACATAGGTTAACGCAATTTGACCAAATTTATGGACATGTTTGATAGAATGCCTCATCTAACTCACTCTGAAATATTTATATTAGTGTTAAAGCATCCCTAGGAATGCACTTAACTTTAATAACTCGGTATGTCGAGACTTCATGGAAACCAGCTACAGCTGCAATAAGAATGTCACTTTCTCATTGGTCGGTGGCTTCCCTAAAACACCACCACAGAATCCACCTTTCCATAGGCAGAGCTACATATGGAAATCCTCAAGTCCAGGGCCTGAAGCGAGAAGCATGTCCTCTTCCTCTGGGGCCCATGTTCTCTTCCTGCCCACCCACAAGTTTGGACTCTGATGATTGACAGGCCCTCTTCAGATCATCTGACTATGAGTCTATGGCTGTGCTTTCCTGGAACTTTCCACAGTTTTTGCATTCACTTCTGAGTGAGAAAGGGTAAGAGGATCATTATTAGATCTCACATCTCTTGTGCATTCTAGTCTCCACTCTTCTTCACATACCTTCTCTCTCTGGGTCCCACTGATCACGTTGCATGTCCTTTGACGAAGGGAGCTCTGGGAAGGAAGGTTACACCTTTCTTGTGTCCAAGCCCATGGCTGGCATGACCAGATTCCTACATGTGAACCCTGAACACCTAATGATCTACCTCAAGTACTGTGGTGAAGGGCTCTGGACAAAAAACCTGAGGGCTCCTCATTTGTCATTACATGACTTGTATCACTCACTGTATTATGTGTTGAAAATACAGTTTAAAGACATTGGTCTGCTGTTAAGTAAACCATGCTCTGTTAGGGGATATCCACTTGTAAGGTGACAATTACAGTGAAGAAGGCAAGGTAAAGTCCGAGGAACTATTGGAGCACGGCGGAGTTTTACTAAGAACTGCCTTTTCTTACCAATCTCATGGGTTGTTGCTGGGGCAAAACTGTAGAAGGGATGTAAAAGCACTTAGTAACTCTATAAAGAGCCATACTGTGGTGACTGCAAAGCATATGGAGTGGCAGTGGATGGGGACGATCCTGCTACAACTGTCCTGTGCATGGCTCCCGGAAGTTTCATTGGATGTGAAAATATATCCAGATGTCTAGCACTTAGAGATGGTGCTAGTTCCGCTTCACAACTTCTGAAATAGGAAGAGCAGCACAGAGAAGAAAGGAGAGCAGAGGAGCCTTGGGTATCCTAGGTCTATGCCCACAGCAGCAGAACCTCCTTTAGTCCTGAAGGACTGGAAAGTAAAATCCTTTCAGGCAGGTCTGGTCCCAGCACCTCTCTCTGCTGGTCTTCCACTCCAGCATCTCAGAACATGGTTCTTCTCTGTGTCTAACCTCCATTTCTCCTGCTTTATCAGATGGTCATTTCCAGATTTAGTTGGAAGAGAAAATAATTACAAGCTTTCTCTGATATCTCTTCATTCAGCCGCTTTGAGAAGCTGGGACAGAAGAGGGGAGGTGATGTAAGAAATGTTCTATGTGCTTATTGTCCATCCATTTACCCGCAGATTATTCACATTCCTTGTTAGTCACAGCACAGCTCCCACCCCCCACCCCATTCGCTGTTCCCCTCGATGTAACTCCTGCCTCTCCCTTTCTCACTCTGGCAGTATTGCCCAATGAGTGGGTGAGTGCACAGATGCTCCAGCCATGCTGCCTAGACTTGAGTCCTAGTTCTGTCCCTTCTTCCCTGTTTGGCCTTGGGAAAGATGACTTGAATGCTCTATGCCTCAATTTACTCATCTGAGAAGTAGGGATAACCATGTTTCTTAGTCCACAAAATTAGAAATATTAAAAAAGGTAGTAGAGGAGTTCCTGTTTTGGCTCAGGGGTAATGAACCCAACTAGTATCCATGAGGATGCGGGTTTGATCCCTGGCCTCGCTCAGTGGGTTAAGGATCCGGGATTGTGGTGAGCTGTCTCAGATGCAGCTCAGATCCCGAGTTCCTGGGATTGTGGCATAGGCCAGCAATTCCAGTTTGACCCCTGGCCTGGGGACTTCCATGTGTCCCAAATATGGCCCTTAAAAAAAAAAAAAGTCATTCTTAGAAGAGACAAGGAGTAACATAAGCAAGATGGTAGAGGATTTTCTAGTGCCCATACCCGCCCAGAAACAGCCATTTGAACAGCCTCAGTGGCTCCTGGCAGATCCTGTGACAAGAGGCTTCTAGTGGACTCCAGTGAACCCAGGTTCCTAGACCACCCCAGAGCAGACCAGCTCTCCTAACTCCAGGTGAATCTTGTGCCCCCAGCTCCCAACCAGCCCCATGAATCTAAGCTCCAGGAAGGCTCCTATGAACTCAGGCTTTAGCTGGGTCCAGCAGCAGGCAGACTACCACATCCTAGGCCCCCACCCCACTCCAGTGCCAGGCTGGCCCTCTGCAGACCTAGATTTTAGATCACCTGCTACCTGGCCAGCTCCTGGCCTGCTCCAATGCCAGATGACTTCCCTTGGACCCAACCTTCAGATTAGCCCCTGTGGCCTTAGGCTCCAGGATCACCCTAGGTCTAGGCTAATCCCCGTGTCTCCAGAGTCCAGGCTAGCTCCCACAAAAACAGGTTTCTGGTCCAGTATCTGACTGGTCTTTTGAGACCCAGGTGATAGGCTCATCACACTGGTACCTGGAACCTGTTGGCCCCTATGGTCCCAGAGGACAGGTCTTCCTATGTGGACCCAGGTCCCAGGCCTACCACCACAAACTCATGCATCAGACTCACTCCAGTGAACCCAAAGTCCAAGCCAAATCCATGGATTTGATCCCTGGCCAGGGAACTTCTATATACTGTTAAGTGTGGCCAAAGGAAAAAAAAGAAAGAAAGACAAAAGAAATAACAACAGATATCCTCCCAAATCTGGAAAGATATTTTGACATCCAAGTTCATGAAGGCAATAAGTCACAGACCTGTCAGTCATTTGTATGTATTTTTGTGTCATCTTTGGAAAAAATGCATATACATGTCCTCTGCCAATTTAAAATTCATGTTTCTATTGAGTTGCATTAATTCCTCATATATTTTGGAGATTAACCTCTTGTCAGATGGTTTGTAAACTCTTCCTCCTATTTAGTAGGTCACCTTTTCAATAAGTTGTTTGTTGCTTTTGCTGTGCAGCTTTTTAGTTTCATGTACCCCACTTGCTTTTTTTTTTGGTCTTTTTTTTTAGTGATTTTTATCTTTTCAGTGATTTTTACTTTTTCCATTATAGTTGGTTTACAGTGTCTGTAAATTTCTACTGTACAGCAACTCACTTGTTTATTTTTGCTTTCATTTTGCTATTGGTGACATGTTAAAAAAAAATCGTTACCAACACCAGTGTCAAGGAGCTTTTTCTATATGTTTTCTTCTAGGAATTTCATGGTTTGGGCTCTTACACATAAATTTTTAATCCATTTCGATAGTTTCTGTGAATAATATAAGATAGGGTTCCAAATTCATTCTTTTGCATGTGAATAACCAGTTTTCCCAGTACCATTTATTAAAGACTATCCTTTCTCCACTGAGTATTCTTGGCTCCCATATCAAATATTAATTGACTGTATATACATAGGTTATTCCTGGACTCTTCATTCTATTCTACTGGTCTGTGTGTCTGTTTTATGTACACATTGTTTTAATTGCTATAGCTTTGTAATAAAGTTTGAAATCAGGACATGTGATGCTTCCAGCTTTGTACTATTCCTTTCTCAGGATTGCTATTGCTACTTTCATCTTTTGTGGTTCCATATAAATTTTTCTATTTCTGCAAAAAATTCCGTTTGCATTTAGATGGGGATTAGAATCTATAGATGGCTTTGGGTAGTATGGACCTTTTAGCAATATTAAATCTATTCCATGAACACAGGATATATTTTCATTTATTTGTGTCTTCTTCAATCCCTTTCATCAAAGCCTTGTAATTTTCAGTATACAGATTTTTCAACTCCTTGATTAAATTTATCCCTAAATAATTTATTTTGTGGTACTATTATAAGTAACATTATTTTCTTTATTTCTTTTTCAGCTAGTTCATTGTTAGTGTATGGAAATGTAATTGATTTTCACATGTTGATATGGTTGGCTGTGGTTTTGTCATATATGGCCTTTTTGATGTTGAGGTACATTCCTTCTATATGCCATTTGGTGAGAGTTTTTATTATGAAAAAATGCTGAATTTTTTCAAATGCTTTTTCTGCATCTATTAAGATAATCATACGATTTTAATCTTTCATTCTATTAATGTGATTTAACACATTTATTTATTTGCATGTGTTGAAATCCCAGGGATAAATTCTGCTTGATCGTGGTGTATAATCCTTTTAATGTGTTATTGAATTTGGTGTAGTAGTATTTTGTTGAGAATCTTTGCATCTTTATTCATCAAGGATATTGGCCGGTAGTTTTCTTTTAGTTCTTTATTTGGCTTTGGTATCAGTAATGCTAGCCTAATAAGGTGAATTTAGGAATATTCCCTTCTCTTCAATTTTTTTGAAAGTTTGAGAAGGATTGGTATTAATTCTTTTTAAAATTGATAGAATTCACCAGTGAAACCACTTGGTCCTGGCCTTTTCTTTGTTGAGGGTTTTTTTTTTTTTTTTTTGTCTTTTTGCTATTTCTTTGGGCCGCTCCCGCGGCATATGGAGGTTCCCAGGCTAGGGGTCGAATCGGAGCTGTAGCCACCGGCCTACGCCAGAGCCACAGCAACACGGGATCTGAGCCGTGTCTGCAACCTACACCACAGCTCACGGCAACGCCGGATCGTTAACCCACTGAGCAAGGGCAGGGACCGAACCCGCAACCTCATGGTTCCTAGTCGGATTCGTTAACCACTGCGCCACGACGGGAACTCCTGTTGAGGGTTTTTTGATTGCTGACACCATCTCCTTTCTTGTTATTGGTCAGTTCAAATTTTCTGTCTCTTCATGATTCAGTCTTGACAGGTTGTGCATTTCTGAGAATGTATCCATTTTTTCTGCATTATCCAGTGTGTTGGCCTATAACTGTTCACACTAGTCTCTTATGATATTTTGTGCTTCTGTCATGCCAGTTATGTCTTCTCCTTCATTTCTGCCTTTATTTATTTAAATATTCTTTCTTTCTTCTTTTAGTTTAGATGAAGGCTTGTCAATTTTACCTTATAGGTAGATGACATATTTACAGGGACATGTAAGGAATTTACGTCCTGAGAATGTAACAGCATGGTCAGAATTATAAACTGTTGTACTCAAATAATAGGAAAAGTGGAGGATGACTAGAGAATAGTGTGATAAATGAATGGAATTTAATAATGCCTTCCAGAACATTCACGGAAGAATAGAAAGCCACTGTTTTGGAGTTTTCATTGTGGCTCAGTGGATTAAAACCCAACACAGTGTCAGTGAGGATGCGGGTTCAATCCCTGGTCTCGCTCAGTGGGTTAAGGATCCAGCATCACTACAAGCTGCGGTGTAGGTCACAGGTAGGGCTCGGATCTGGCATTGTTGTGCCTGAGCTGTGGCACAGACCTGCAGCTGCAGCTCTGATTAGATACCTAGCCCAGGAACTTCCATATGCCACAGGTACAGTCGTAAAAACGAAAAAGATAACTGCTGTTTTAACCATTTTGTTATGAATCCTTATAGGCATATGCCTGCAATTCTGGAAGATCCAAAAGGGGAGAAGGTGTTAGTACTCCAATCTATGCTTTCTCAACCTCCAGAAAGTATTTGCAAGGATATAGGAACAGAGCTAGAGCTATAGAATAGGAACAGAGCTGGCTCAAGGGATTAGTGCACACAGCAGGTCTTTGGTTTGAAACCTGGCTCTGCCTCTTGGCCGCTGTGTGAGCTCCTTGATGTGCTGACTTCTCTGGATCTATCCCCCCTTTTGTTACGAAAAAATTCACTGAAATCTTCTATACTCATGACTGTGGTTTATTATACGGAAAAGATACAGATTATAATCAGCCAAGGGAAGAGATGCCCGTGGCAGAGTCTAGGAGGGTTTTAAACACAGATCTTTCAGTTGTTCTCTGCCTTTGGAGTCTTGGACAGCAGTGACCCTTCTGACAATTATGTATGATGATACACATGAAGTATTGTTAGTTAGGAAAGCTTACTCCAGCCTTGGTGCCCAGAGTCAGAATCGGGGTTTCATCATTTAGGCTCCAATAAGGCTGTTTTCAAATTTCACCCCCCCCCCGCAGGAAGTTGAGTTGATATGATGACTCAAAGCCCCCACTCTGAATCATATTTATGATGTGGCTATAAATCACACTGTTACAATTTGGCAGGTGCAAGCCCCTCCTGGCACACAAAGACACTCCTTTCAGGCTTGACATTCCAAGATTTTAGAAATTACCTCTCAGACTTGGAGGAAAACCGTCCTCGACTGGGCTTGTTTGTTAGGGAGATAAAGTGGTATAGACCACAGAAGAGTGAGGGTAGAGGGAGGGTTGCTTTGAGACTTTGAGACTCACTCTCTTATGAGGGAGCCACACATACAGAAGGTAATGGTGATGATTCTCACAGTCAGCTAGCAGGATTTGGGAGTACCGCCAGCATGAGTAGGCTTGAAAGTGCCACCTTCTACCTCGAAATATCCTAAGAGACTAGAATAACATCTATAGCATTGAGAAAAGTGCAGACTGTGACCCAAGAACTCCATAGCCATTTCAAGGTCATTATTTTGCACAAGGGAAAGGGAAGAACATTCTCAAATGCACCAAAATACCACCACCCTTGTGAGGATGTAACTGAATGATCCAGATTCAATGCAGGTTTAGACTGGTATGCTAATTGCCTATACTGAAATCAACTTTATCTTCCTGATATTAGATAAGTTCCCTCATGAATAACATGATTAAGGATAGAAGCAGCCACGGGGAAAAGTAAATCATTCAGGGACTGTATATGAAAAGAGAAAGGTGAAGGACACAATTTCAGGGAACTACCAATAATAACTATGAACATGGGAAATAGAATCAGAGAGGAAGAAATCACTGAATATGACATCAGAAGATCATAATTTCAGTGGCTTGGGGAAGGCAGAGTCCTGTCTGCTGTGGAATAAGAAGCTCAGTGGGGTAAGGGTGGGAAAACCCACTCTTGCTCCTTTGGGTTTCTCCATTACTCTCACACTACTGTCACACCCACAGCTCTTCTGACACCAGAAACATGGGTTTTTCCCCCATACTCTGTGACACCAGCTGGGTGTTCCCCAACTCGGTGCAAATTTGACCCTAGCCAGAGTTAGAACAGACTCTGCAGGCTAGAGTAAAGGCTCAGTTCCATGAGATTCTCTCTACTTCATATTCCAATTCCAAGTAGTAGGTCCCCAGATTACCCACAACCTCTGTCCAACTTGGCTACAAATGGGAGGTTCATGACCTCCTCCCCTTGGGTGATTATTTGCTAGAACAACTCACAGAACTCAGAAATACTTTCTTACATTTACCAGTTTACTATATAGTAAAGAATATAGGGAGTTCCCATTGTGACTCAGCAGTAACAAACCCAGTTAGTATCCATGAGGATGCGAGTTCAATCCCTGGCCTCACTCAGTGGGTTAAACATCCAGCGTGGCCATGAGCTGTGGTGTAGGTCTCAGATGCTGCTTGGATCCCACACTGCTGTGGCTGTGGCTGTGGTGTAGGCTGGTAGCTGCAGTTCCAGTTCGATCCTTAGCCTGGGAACTTCCGTATACCATGGGTTTGGCCCTAAAAAGCAAAAAAAAAAAAAAAAAAAAAAAATATATATATATATATATATATATATATATATATAGAGAGAGAGAGAGAGAGAGAGAGAGAATAGATATTTTTATATAGATATATGACATAGATGATATATAGATATAAATAAATATATATATCTGCCCCTGGTTCCTGACCCAGGGCTCCTAAAATCCTTATAAATAGGGCTGTAAGGGTGTTTTTTGTTCTAATATTTAGTCTTTGACCCTGGTTCCTGACACTGAGCTCCTAAATCCCTTGGCAGTTCCTGGGTGAAAGGAGTGTCTTTTGTCCTAATGGGGTGACTCTTGGTGGCTCCTGGATGGAGGCTGGTCATCAGAAACACCAAACCATGAATAGGAATTTGGAATTTTCAGCCCCATCCCCCATTCTTCAGAGAAAGGAAAGAGGTGGGAAATGGAGTTGATAAAACCCAGGGGATAAGGCCTCCATTAAAAATCCCAGTAGTATGGGGTTTGTGGAGCTTGCACAAGACATTCTCCTCTTGGGAGGGTGACACACCCCAACTCCATAAGGACAAAAGCTCCTGCTCTCAGAATCCCCACAGACCTTGCCTTATGTATCTTTTCATCTGGCTGTTCATCTGCATTCTTTATTATATTATTTTCCAATTCCTGGCCTTACTCAGTAGGTTACAGACCCAGCATTGCAGCAAGCTACGGTGTAGGTCACAGATGTGGCTCTGATCTGTGTCTGTGGTGTAGGCTTGCAGCTGCAGCTCAGATTCAACACCTAGCCCAGGAATTTCCATATGCCACAGGCATGGCTTCAAAAAGAAAAACAAAAAAAATTTTTTTTCTGGTGATGGGAAGCCTTAGGATTTACTTTTTTAACAATTTTCATATTTAATATGCAGCTGTGTTAATTATATTTATCAAGTTGTACATTCCTAGCATTTATTTACCTTATAACTGGAAGTTTTTACATTTTGACCACATTTATTCAATTCCCCTTACCCCCACCCCCAGTCTCTAGTAACCACAAATCTGATCTATTTTTCAACAAACTTGTTTGTTTTGCAGTAAGACTGTCTTATAATATTATGTTGGTTCCTGCTGCTCAGCATAGTGATTTGACATTGAAACCAAAACACCTCTGACTCAAACCCAGCCTAAATCCAGATTGGGACTCAAACCCACATAAGTTTTTTTTTATTAATGTGTAGTTGATTTACAATGTTCTGTCAATTTCTGCTGTACAGCAAAGTGACCCAGTCATACATATACATACATTTTTTTCTCATATTATCTTCTATCAAGTTCTATCAAAAGGGATTGTATATATTTCTGTGTGCGGTAAAGCAGGACCTCATTGCTTATCCATTCCAAATGTAATAGTTTGCATCTACTAACCCCAAACTCCCAGTCCACCCCACTTCCTTCCCCTCCCACTTGGTAACCACAAGTCTGTTCTCCATGTCTGTGAACCTGTTTTGATTCTGCAGATATGTTCATTTGTGCCGTGTTTTAGATTCCACATATAAGTGATATCATATGGTATTTGTCTTTTTCTGACTTACTTCACCTAGTATGAGAATCTCTAGTTGCATTCATGTTGCTCCAAATGGCATTATTTCATTCTTTTTTACGCCTGAGCGGTATTCCATCGGGTATATGTGTCACATCTTCTTAATTCATTTATTTGCTGAAAGATATGTACATTGTTTCCATGTCTTGTCTATTGTGAACAGTGCTTCTATGTACATAGGGGGTGTAGGTATATTTTTAAATTGTAGTTTTTTTTTTTTTTTTGTCTTTTTGTCTTTGTTGTTGTTGTTGTTGCTATTTCTTGGGCCGCTCCCGCGGCATATGGAGGTTCCCAGGCTAGGGGTCGAATCGGAGCGGTAGCCACCGGCCTACGCCAGAGCCACAGCAACGCAGGATCCGAGCCGCGTCTGCAACCTACACCACAGCTCACAGCAACGCCGGATCGTTAACCCACTGAGCAAGGGCAGGGATCGAACCCTCAACCTCATGGTTCCTAGTCGGATTCGTTAACCACTGCGCCACGACAGGAACTCCTAAATTGTAGTTTTGCCTGGATATATGCCCAGGAGTAGGACTGCTGGGTCATATGGTAGTTCTATATTTAGTTTTCTGAGAAACCTACATACTGTTCTCCATTGTGATTGTACCAATTTATATTCCCACCATTAATGTAGGAGAGTTCCCTTTCTCCACACCCTCTCCAGCATTTGTTACTTGTAGAATAACTAATGATATCCATTCTGACTGGCATGAGGTAGTGCCTCATTGTACTTTTGACTTGCACTTCTGTACTAATTAGAGATGCTGAATATTTTTTCATCTGCCTTTTGAACCTCCCCAGGTCTTCTTTGGAGAAATGTTTATTTAGGTCTTCTGCCCATTTTTTGATTGGGTCTTTTTTTTTTTTTTTTTGTTATTGCTTTTGTTGAGTTGTAGAAATTGTTTGTATATTTTAGAGATTAAGCCCTTGTCAGTTTCACCATTTGCAACTATTTTATCCCTTTCTGCAGGTTGTCTTTTTTGTTTCTTCAAGATTTCCTTTGCTGTGGAAAAGCTTGTCAGTTTGATTGGGTCCCAATTGTTTATTTTCACTTTTATTTCTGTTGCCTTGGGCGACTGATCTAAGAAAAAATTTGTAATGTTGATGTCAGAGAATGTTTTGCCTATGTTCTCTTCTAGGAGTTTTATGGTATCTTGTCTTATGTTTAAATCTTTAAACCATTTTGAGTTTATTTTTGTGCATGGTGTGATGATGTGCTCTAGTTTTATTGATTTACATGCAGGTGTCCAGTTTTCCCAGCACCACTTGCCAAAGAGACTGTCTCTTTCCCATTTTATATTCTTGCCCCCTTTGTCAAAGATTAATTGACAGTAGGTCAATTTCTGGGTTTATTTCTGGGTTCTCTATTCTGTTCCCTTGGTCCATATGTCTCTTTTGGTACCAATACCACACTCTTGATTACTATGGCTTTGTAATACTGCCCAATGTCTGGGAGAGTTATGCCTCCTGCTTGGTTTTGTTTCCTAAGGACTGCTTTGGCAATTCTGGTTGGGTTTTTTTTTATGGTTTTATATAAATTTTTGGATTATTTATCCTAGTTCTGTGAAAAAATGTCATGGGTAATTTGATAGGGATTGCATTGAATCTGTAGATTGCTTTGGGTGGTATGGCTATTTTTACTATGTTAATTCTTCCAAGCTGGGAGCATGGACTATCTTTCCATTTCTTTGGATCCTCCTTAATTTCCTTGATTAATGTTTTATAGTTCTCATCCTATGCCTTTCACCTCCTTGGTCAGGTTTATTCCCAGGTGTTTAGTTTTTTTGGGGGGAGGACATGATTTTAAAAGGTATTTTTAAAAACTCTTTTTCCTGATATTTCATTGTTAGTGTGCAGAAATGCAGCCAATTTCTGAGTGTTAATTTTGCATCCTGCTCCTTGGCGGAATTCATTTATCAGTTCAAGTGGTTTTTGTGTGGCGTCCTCAGGGTTTTCTGTATATAGTATCATGTCGTCTGCATACAGTGACAATTTTACCTCTTCCCCTTTGGATACATGTTATTTCTTTGGTTTGTGGGATCGCGGTGGCTAGGTCTTCCAATACTATATTGAATAAGAGTGGTGAGAGTGGGCATCCTTGTCTTGGTCCAGATTTTAGTGGGAAGGTTTTCGGCTTCTCTCTGTTGAGTATTATATTGGCTGTGGGTTTGTTGTAAGTGGCTTTATGTTAAGGTATGTCCCTCTATACCCACTTTGGTACGAGTTTTTATCATGAATGGATGTTGGACTTTATCAAATGCTTTTTCTTGCATCTATTGAGATGATCATGTGGGTTTTGACTTTTGTTAATGTGGTGTATTACATTGATTGATTTGCATATGCTGAACCATCCTTGTGAACTTGGGGTGAATCCCACTTGGTCAGGGCGTATGATCTTTTTTTATGTGCTTTTGGATTCTGTTGGCTAAAATGTTGTTGAGAATTTTTGCATCTATATTTATCAAAGATATTGGCCTATAATTTTCTTTTTTGGTAGTGTCTTTGTCTGGTTTTGGTATTAGGGTGATTGTGGCTTTATAGAATGTCTTTGGGAATGTTCCTACTTTAATCTTTGGGAAGAGTTTAAGAAGGATAGGTATAAATTCTTCTTTGTATGTTTGGTAGAATTCACCTGTGATGCCATCTGGTCCTGGACTTTTGTTTGCAGGGACTTTTGTTTTCATTTCTAGTGATTGATATGTTCAAATTATCTATTTCTTCTAGATTCAGTTTTGGTGGACTGTATGTCTCTAGAAAGTTGTCCATTTCTTCTAGGTTGTCAAATTTGTTGGCATAGAATTGTTCATAGTATTCTCCCTTTCTTTCTCTCTCTTTCTGTATTTCTGTAATTTCAGAGAAAATTCCTCCTTTTTCATTTCTTATTTTGTTTACTTGGGTTTTCTTTCTCTTCTTCTTGGTGAGTCTGGCCAGAGGTTTGTCAATTTTGTTTACCCTTTCAAAGAACCAGTTCTTGGTTTTATTGATTTCAATCTTCTTTTTAATCTCTATTTTATTTATTTTCTCTTTGATCTTTGTGATTTCTTTCCTTTTTACGTTGTGTTTGTTCTTTCTCTGATTCTTTTAGGTGATGGTTTACGTTGTTGACTTGAGATTTTTCTTCTTTTTTGAGGAAGGCCTCTATTATTTACTATTAACTCCCCTGTAAGCACTGTTTTGCGGCATCCCATAGATTTTTTTTAATGATTTTTATTTTTTCCATCATAGTTGCTTTACAGTGTTCTGTCAATTTTCTACTGTACAGCAAAATGACCCAGTCACACATACATGCATACATTGTTTTTCTCACATTACCCTAGTCATGACATCCTGTAGATTTTTTTTTTTTTTTTGTCTTTTTGCTATTTCTTGGGCCGCTCCCGCGGCATATGGAGGTTCCCAGGCTAGGGGTCGAATCAGAGCTGTAGCCACCGGCCTACGCCAGACCCACAGCAACGAGGGATCCGAGCCGCGTCTGAGACCTACACCACAGCTCACGGCAATGCCGGACCCTTAACCCACTGAGCAAGGGCAGGGACCAAACCCGCAACCTCATGGTTCCTAGTCGGATTCGTTAACCACTGCGCCACAACGCGATCTCCCCTGTAGATTTTTAATAGTCATATTTTCATTGTCATTTGCCTTGGTGTATTTTTAAATTTCCCTTTTGATTTCCTCATTGACTCATTGGATTTTTTAGTAGCGTGTTTTTTAGTCTCCATGTAGTCAGTTTTTTCACATTTATTTTCCTGTGGTTGATGTCTAGTTTATTATTATTTTTTGTCTTTTTGCCATTTCTTGGGCCGCTCCAGCAGCGTATGGAGGTTCCCAGGCTAGGGGTCGAATCGGAGCAGTAGCCGCTGGCCTAAGCCAGAGCCACAGCAACGCAAGATCCGAGCCGCATCTGCAACCTACATCACAGCTCGCGACAACACCGGATCGTTAACCTACTGAGCAAGGGCAGAGATCGAACCCTCAATCTCATGGTTCCTAGTTGGATTCGTTAACCACTGTGCCACGAGGGGAACTCTGGTTGATGTCTAGTTTAATGCTATTGTGGTCAGAGAAGATGCTTGAAATAATTTCTATACTCTTAAATTGGTTTTGGTTAGTTTTGTGCCCCAGTATGTGGTCAATCCTTGAGAATGTTCCATGTGCACTTGAAATGAATGTATATTCTGGGTTTTTTGGAAGTAGTGTCTTGAAAATATCAATTAAGTCTAATTGTCCTATTGTGTCATTTAGGATCTCTGTTACCTTATTGATTTTCTCTCTAGAGGATCTGTCCATTTATGTGAGTGTGGTGTTAATTTCTCCTACTATTATTGTATTCCCATCAATTTCTCCTTTTACGTCTGTCAGTATTTGTTCTGTGTATTTGGGTGCTCCTATATTAGGGGCATATATATTGATGAGCATAATATCCGATTCCTGAATTTACCCCTTTATCATTAAATAGTTTCCTTCCTTATCTTTCTTTATGGTCTTTGTTTTAAAGTCTATTTTTCTGATATGAGTATTGTGACTCCTGTTTTCCTGTCATTTCCATTCGTGTGAAATATCTTTTCCCATCCCCTCTGCCATATAAACTTTCAATATTTATGTGTCCTTTGCCTTAAGGTGAGTCTCTTATAGGCAGCATATTTTAGGCGCTTGTTTTTTAGACAGTCTGCCACTCTGTCTTTTGATTGGAGTCTTCAGTTTATTGACATTTAAGGGAATTATTTATAAAAATGTATTTGTTGTCATTTTAAACCTTGTTTTCCAGTTGGTTCAGTTTCTCCTTGATCCTTTCTTTTTTTGGTTGGATGATTTAATTTTATTTTATGCTATGTCCTCTTCTTTTTTTGCATGTGTGTCTGACTATATTTTTGGTTTCGATTCTTGGTTGTCTTGTTTCTCAAGTATGTTAACCCCTTCCTGGATATGCTCACATTCTTTAAAAAAAGTCTAGATTTTTTTATTCTCCTTCCTCACATTTTATGACTTTGATGTCCTTTTTCACATCTTCAGTTTTATCCTGTTGCTGTTCCTTGTGTTTATCATCATTTTCACAAATAGTTTTTTTTTTTCCCCTTTTAGATCTCTATACTGGCTTATTTAAGTGATTACTTTCCAATTGTAATTTCCCCCATCATGTGTCTTCTTACTTCTTTCCTATTTAGAGGAGACCTTTAAGTATTTCTTTTCGAATGTGTTAAGTATTGCTGTATTCTTTTAGATTTTGTTTATTGGGGAAATTCTTTATTTCTCCTTCTATTTTAAATTATATTCTTTCTGTGTAGGGTATTCTAAGCTGAAAATTTTTCCCTTTTAGAACTTTGAATATATCTTGCCACTCTCTTCTGGTCTGTAGTATTTCTGTAGAAAAATCAGCTGATAGCCTTATGGAGGTTCCCTTATAATTAACTCTTTGTTTTTCTCTTGCTGCCTTTAGATTCCTCTCCTTATCTTTAACTTCTGCCATTTTTATTATAAAGTGTCTTGGCGTAGATTTGTTTGGGGTCAACTTGTTTGGGGCGCTCTGTGCTTCCTATAACTTGATGTCTGTTTCCTTTCGATTTGGAAAGTTTTCAGCCATAATTTCTTCAAATATATTTTCAATTCACCTTTTCTTTTCTTTCTCCTTCTGGAATCCCATGTGTAGATTGACCTGCTTATATTACTCCATAGATCTCTTATATTGCTTTCATGTTTTTTTCACTTTTCCTTTCTGTCTACTGTCCTGACTGGTGATTTCCATTATTCTATCTTCCAAGTCACTTAGTCATTCCTCTGCATTATTCATTCTGCTTTTCAGTGACTTTAACTCAGCTTGTGTCTCTGCAGGTAAATTTTTCTAGTTTTTCTTGGTTCCTCCTATAGTTCCTAGTTCCTTTCTAAAGTATTCTGCATTACCATTTATATCTGCTCTTAATTCCTCCATTATTTTCATTACCTCATTTTGAACTTGGCATCTGTTAGGCTGAAAAATTGTGTTTCATTGATTGCTCCTTCAGGGGAATTCTCCTGTTCTTTTAACTGGGTGTGGTTCCCATGCCTCTTCATTTTGCTTATATTTTTCTTATTCTGTGAATTAGGGAAAACAATTATCTGCTGTAGCCTTGGAGGGCTATTTATATACAGGAGCACTCCTGAGTGGCTTGTGAGGGCTTACTATTTTTTGTGATATAAGGGCTGCTTTTCATTTGTATACTTGCTGTCTCTTTCCTCAGTTTGTACAGTCTGTTATCCTCTTGATAGGGGGTGTGCTGGTGTAATGCTTATATGTGCTTCCGGGGAGATGGGTTCAATGGGCAGGTCCTGCAGCAAGTGCCTCATTGCTTGGCACTTGGCAGTGGCAAGGACCCACAGGGAGGTGGGGACACAGTCTGCTCTTGGTTGCAGGACCCTGGGCAGTAGCATTGACCCTCAGGGAGGTGGAGGTGGTACCCAGAGCCTTTGGCAGGGGCAATGGTGGGTTGTATGCATTCCTAGGGGAGTGAGGGCAATGGGTGGCAATAGGTTGCAGTGCCCTCCTCTGTGATGACCCCTGAGGTGACTGGACCTGCAGGTGCTACCTGTTCATGGGATCCCTAGTGGTGGCAGGCCATGCCCATCTCTGGAGTCCAAGACGGCTGTGGCTGTTTGTACTTACCTCTGCCTCTGTAGCCTGCACAAGAGGAGCTCAGCTGCTCAAGAGCCCATATGTGTGCAGAGGAAGATGTTCCTATGGTGGTCTTGCCCGTCCTCCTCTCACTCTCCACAACAGTGGCACCTTGCTTCTCCTATGGGCCCAGGCCTCCTCCTGAACACTCTTGGCTGTGGTGTCATAGCCCATGGTGCACCACTCCCTAGATCCCTCAGGCTGTGTCCCCACAGCCAACCCCAGTCCTCTCTCCAGAACAGACCTCCAAAGCCCAAGTCTCAGTGCCCAGCTCCCATCCGAGTGTCTCAGGCTGTGTTGTCCCAGGCGGTGGTACTGATGGTCTGTGTGGCTCTTTCTCTGCTTTGCCCTCCTCAGTCCAGCTGCTGCCCTTTTCTCCAAGGCTTTGGGGATCCCCCTCCTCCATCCCAGCTGATCTCCCCTTCAGTTAGGTGGCCTCTTAGGGTGTGGATTCCTTTCCCCTTTCACAGTTCCCTCTCAGGAGTGCTGGTCCTGTCCTGGTTCCTTTGCTCCTCTCTTCTCTCTCTCGTTCTCTCTCCCCAAACTTTGTTCTACCCAGTTACTGGGGTTGGGAGGGTCTTGTTGCTAAAACTCTGCCTCTGTCCACTGCTGCCAAATAGAAACATGGAGACAGAGTTTGGGATGAAGGAGAAAAAATCATTTTATTGCTTTGCCAGGCAAAGAAGGCCAGTGCAGGCTAATGCCCTAAAAATTGTGCCCTCCCTTGGAAAAGATTAGGAAGTGGTTTTACAGTTTGAGAGTAGAAAACAGGGCCACAGATAAGGATCAGGGTAGATGCAAGCTTGTATTCTTCAAAGTTTGTGTTTAGTGGCCCCAGTACTGGTTCTGGTGGTCCTCCTCTCTGGCTTTCATATGTTAATGGTTTTAGTTCTGCAGAGGAACTCAAAGATATTGTTATGTATATTCCTTGAAGAGGAACCAGGACCCTGTCCCAAGTCTGCACTATTGTTTCTTGACCGTTCCTCCCTTGTTTCTGCATTTCCTCCCTTCCCTGATTACCAACTGTTTGAACTTGCCCTTTGGAACTCAGGGAAGGTCATGGAGGTTGAAGCTTATTCCCTAAAAATGAAAAATCAGGGACATAGAAAGACTTGTTCCCAGGAGTCCCACATAGTCCTGCTCAGTTTTAGTCTGAGGTCTTCTGCCAGCATTCAGTAGATGTTCTGTGTGGATCATTCTATATGTAGATTTTTTTAAAAATATGTTTGGAGGAGGTGAGTGCCACATCTTATTTCTCAGCCATCTTGATCCTGTCCCAGTTTTTTAAATTAGAATCACTCATCTGGTGTCTGGACTTACAGAAGCTCAGGTTCTTTGTGTCCCCGTGCAGAAGGAATTCAGCAAGAGACAAAATGTTAGCCACAAAATAGATTTATTAAGATAGGATGCTTATGGGGGATACAAACAGGCAGGTGAGAAGGCTCTGCCCCAAGGATTAGGTGGGCTACATTTTTATAATCCAAAGAAATTGGGGTGGGGGAAGAGCCCACCTTCTTCCTCATTCTTCAAGTAGATGTCAGGTTTACATCACTAGCTCCTTCTTTGTATTGGGTAAGAGAGTATCTGACCCTATGAGGTCACACTAGGGCTGCCATGGTGCTTATTCATATCAGTAGAAGGGTGATAACATATGCTAAAATATGTTGAATCATCTCAGGTTTCTGTATAATGAGGGTCTCCTACTTTGGAATGTCATCCTTCCCTTAAATTCCTGTCCTTGGTCCTAAGGATCATTACCTTGTTGAACTTGAATGCAGGCCCCATATTATCTTTTACTTAAGGACCTGAGACTTATCTCATGCTTTTATTTACAGTTTTATAGTCTAGCAAGCTTGCTTCATTCCTTGATGTTCTGATGGCTTTCTTGAGTGATTATTAACTTGCAGTGTTATCCCCAAATTCCCTAGGTTTCCTTCTTATCTATGGTCCCCTACTGGGACTTCTACAACTACCTGTGTAACTGTTCTGCTCTATCTGTATCATTTCTCTCTCCAGGTGTTTTACCCTTATGTTTAAAGGGGGTATTGGGTGATGGCCTTTCAGTAACTACTTCCTGCTGAGATAGGGAGTAGGCCTGCCTAGGGAAGGAGTAAAACACCTGGCTAACTCCCTTCTCTGTTGGGAGGGCCATAAGCCAATGTGGCTCTTGTTAACATTATTTTTTACAGCCATTTTAGAGGTTAAACAGCATAGGATTGATAGGGATGGAGGAAGTTAGTTTGCACAGGTGTTTGTGGGGGTCCCAGTGGGGGACCATTCTTGGAGAGGGGTCCTGAGGAGCTTGGGAGATCACTGTGGGTTGGTGATCTCTCAGCAATCATCAGAATGAGGCAGGCTTGCTTGAATATTGGAGGCATGAGATATGTCTCAGATCACTGGGTGGGGGGTGGAGTGAGGCCTGCATTCAGATTCAGACCAAGGGCAGGAATTTAAGGACCATCCTTCCACTAATTTGAATAAGCACTATGACAGTCCTAGGTTGACCTTAGAGGGTCAAATACTTACCACATACCAAGGAGGAGCTACACTCAAAGAAAGAGGAATAGGTGGTCTTTTCCTGTCTCCACTCCTCTTGGATGATAAAACTGTAGCCCACCTAATCCTAGGGCAGAGCCTCTTGCCTACCTGCTTGTATCTCTCACAAGTATCTTATCTTAATAAATCTATTTCTTGCCTAACACTTTGTCTCTTGCTGAATTCCTTCTGCACCGAGGCACAAAGAATCGAAACATCAGGAAATCCAGACACCAGGTGAATTATTCTAATTCAAAAACCACGGATTCAAGTTCCAATCTGGGTTTTGGCTGGATTCAAGTCCAAATGTGGGTTCTGACTAGGTTCAAGTCATTAATGCTGTCAGTTTCAGGATGAATCTATTAAAAACAATAAGCATCAAAAGAGTGATTGAGAGGCTGCAGCCATGACCTTTGGGACCCAAACCATTTTCCCCAAATTGTTCCTACATCTAGGAGAGGGTCGTTTAGGTCCTCTCTATTTGTGCATGTGACTCAGTAATTGAAAAAATCAGCAGATTCATCTGGAAAAAAAGCACAACATTATGTCTTAATGATGGCACAGGTTTCCCCTGTGAGGGCATAGTAATGTCCAAGGCCATCCTATTTTGTAGAACAGCTTTCCTCATTAGAATTACTTTATCACTGGGGAGAGATATGGCATGATTACTATCATTTAGGGCATTTTGCATAAATTTTGTCAAAGCTTTTATGGGAACCACAATATCCTCAAGACCTAACCCTGGTAAGAAAATGTTAAACAGGTGATCATACCAATGAAAAAGAGACCAAGTGCATCTAGCTTTAGAGAGGTTGACCAGGGGGTGGTTCAAAGAGGTAACACCTGACCTTTGGCCCATGAAAACCCTAGAGTACATTGGCCCTGCCATCCTGGTGGAAGCCACAGCCAGAGATTCACGCCACGTATCCACTGGGTGCCATTAGGAGCAATCCAGTATATTCCTAGTCTTCTTTTACAATCTTTTCCAAACCAGTCAGTGTCTCTAAGGATCACAACATGGTGACAAGAGTCCCTAGGTAAGCATCCCATGTCTCTAGTCTGGTTTCCCAGAGCATCCAGGAATGGTTTCTCTGTTCCCAGAATAAGGAAGCTCTGTCACTTAGTCTACAATATCCTGGAGTGAGCCAAATGAATCCATCCCAAATTTGAATCATATCGTATGTCCACAGTATTGTGTTTTTATCCTTGACATGAGATATGCCGGTCCAATGGGCTTGGGAGACTGTTTTATTACATGGAATTTCAAAGAATGCCTACAATTTTGTGCAGTAGTAGGCCAATTAATGGGGTCCCACATGACTTTAATAGAATGCTCCTATAAAGTCATGCTTGCATTCCTCTCTTCTATAATCAAATTCCTTAATGCCAGCCAATCAGACTCCTGGAAAGGGGAAACCCACCATAATAATCCAGAGGTGCTAGAGAGCGGAAGTTGACTACATACCCACCAATTAGAATTATTAGTAAAATCCACATAAGCTTTAGCCAAAGTCAGGGAAACATTAGCCCCTGCCAATGGAATATTGTATAAACTAACAATCATGTACCATAGTATAGTTTTTGTTTGTTTGTTTGTTTTGCCAATTCTTGGGCTGCTCCTGCAGCATATGGAGGTTCCCAGGCTAGGGGTCATAGCCTCTGGCCTACGCCACAGCAACACAGGATCCAAGTCTGCGACCTACACCACAGCTCGCAGCAATGCCGAATCCTTAACCCACTGAGCAAGGCCAGGGATCAAACCTGAAACCTCATGGTTCCTAGTTGAATTCGTTAACCACCGAGCCATGACGGGAACTCTCATAGTATAGTTTTGATATGGAAATTCTTGCTGAACACTTATCTGTTTTGAAGGTAGGTGATAATGTGGTCTCTTCTGATTCTTGTCCAGCAATTGAAATAGATCAGTATCCAGATGAGTAGGGGCATCAGAGCAAGGAGCAGAAGAATCTTCCTCATCTTTATGGGTGCCCCAGATGTAGTCTGCATATCTTATCTAAGGCTGTCTTTTGAACAAAATTTAAGATCTTCCACAGGTTCACAAGAATAGGTGGGTTCATTTTGTTTAATAGAGTTACCTGGGTTAATCCTTGAGATGTGGATCCAAGTGGAATGCCCCTCTGTTTTCATTGTAGTAGGAGTCTCCAATATCACTTTGTGAGGACCCTTCCATCTTGGTTCTAACTGATCATCTGGTGACCCCTCTTTCCATCTTTTGATTAAAACCTGATCTCTGTGGTTGATGCTAAGAGTATTTTGTTGAGTCTCTTTATTGTCTGGCAGTATACTATTCTCATAGTCTATTATAACCAGTGGTACTTGTGCATAATATCTGAGCACACATGTTTCTTCATCCAACACAAAGTCATTTGTTAAGAAGGGCCTTCCATACATTAATTCATAGGGACTGAGTCTTAGCTTTTCTTTGGGGACTACCCTTATTCTCATTAGAACAATTGGTAGTATTTGGACCAAGTTTTCCTGAGGTTTTTTTTTTGGCATTATTGGCTATAGCTCACTTCAAAGTATCATTCATTTTTTTCATTTCCTTGAGAATTGGGGTCTCCATGCCACAAGAAGGGAGTACTTTATCCCCAAGGTTTTAGCCAATTGGGTAATCTTAAAGGTAAATACAAGTCCATTACCACATTGTACAGATTGAGGTAATCTGAATCATGGGATTATCCCCTTAAGCAAGTTCTTCTTACCTCTGAGGCCTGTTCCTTCTGTGTGGGAAAAGCCTCTACCCATCCAGTAAATGTCTACTATTAGCAATAAATATTGCATCCTTTGGACTTGGGCATCTGAGTAAAATCAATTTGCTAATCCTCCCTTGGATAGCTTCCTCGATGCTGAATGGGTGTGACTAATGGTGGAGGGGGTGGTGCTTCATAAACATGTGTTTCATGGTTTGGTAACCTGAGCCACTACCATTTTCATTCCTTTACCACGAATAATCTTTGCAATCAACTCCAAAGGGCTTGGTGTCTCTAGAGTGTGGTTTCATGGAATGCCTTAGTTACCTTCCATTACTGAGCTTGTGGAATCATAGTCCTTTCATCTAACCTATACCATCCATCCCCTTCAATTTATTAACCCCCTACTTTTGGCCCAGTCTTCTTTTTTCTTGGTATATAGAAGGTCATAGCATTTCCTCTAACAAGCTTGGGATTTTAAAACTGCCTGTATTTTATCTATTGGTATGTGAGCTGCTTTCTTTGCTTCTTGGTCAGCTTGGTGATTTCCCTTTCCGATTTCAGACCTGGGAATCTGAGGATGATGTCCACTATAGTGAACTACAGCTATTTCTTGAGGATCTTATACCACTTCCAACAATTCAAGAATCTCTCTGCCATATGTAGTAGGGGAATTTTGTTTGTTTGTTTGTTTTTTTAGGGCTGCGTCCATGGCCTATGGAAGTTCCCAGGCTGGGGGTCCAATTGGAGCTGCAACTGTCGGCCTATGCTACAGCCACAGCAATGCAGGATCCTAACTGTGTCTGTGACCTACACCACAGCTCACAAAAACACTGGATCCTTAACCAGTTAAGCAGGACCAGGGATCTAACCTGTGTCCTCATGGATACTAGTTGGGTTCATTATCTGAGCCACGGCAGGAACTCCAATAGGGGAATTTTTTGAGGTCAGATGGTAGCATGAGTATAGAGGATCAAGAAAGCATACTTAGAGTCAGTATGAATTGTGGCTCAATTTCCTTTTGCTATTTCTTTTTCTTTTTTTTTCTTTCTTTTTTTTTTTTTTTGTCTTTTAGGGCCACACCCGAGGCATATGGAGGTTCCGAAGGTAGGAGTAGAAGAGCTACAGCTGCCAGCCTACACCATAGCCACAGCAACACCAGATCTGAGCCACGTATGTGACCTACACCATGCTCACGGCATGGCCAAATTTTTAACCCACTTAGCAAGGCCAGGGATCCAACCTGCACCCTCAGGGTTACTAGTCAGATTCATTTCCCCTGAGCCATGACAGGAACTCTTCCTTTTGCTACTTTAAGTGTCCTGGTCAATGCTCTAAGTTCAACTCTTTGAGTTTATGTCCCTCCTGGTAGAGGTCCTGAATTTATGGTGTCATAAGCATTTAGTAAGGAATACGTGCCTTTTTCCTTCTTCTATAAAACTACTTCCATCTATATACCATTCAACATCAAGGTTTTCAAGGGGGATTTCCTTCAAATCAGTCCTACTACAATATACTTGTTCGATAGTCTGTAGCAATCATAAAGCAAAGTTTCCTCTTCTTGATCTCCTCCTACATGCAGATTAGGCAGAAAGGTTGCAAGGTTTAAGGTTTGGCATGCTTCTTTTTTTTTAATTTTAATTTTTTTATTACTCAAATGAATTTATCACATCTGTAGTTGCATAATGATCATAACAATCTGATTTCACAGGATTTCCATCCCACAGCCCAGGCACATCCCCCCACTCCCCAAACTGTCTCCTCCGGAGACCATAAGTTTTTCAATGTCTGTGAGTCAGCATCTGCTCTGCAAAGAAGTTCAGTCTGTCCTTTTTTCAGAATCCACATATCAGTGAAAGCATTTGATGTTGGTGTCTCATTGTATGGCTGACTTCACTTAGCATGATAGTTTCTAGGTCCATCCATGTTGCTAAAAATGCTGGTATTTCGTTCTTTTAATGGCTGAGTAATATTCCATTGCATATATGTACCACATCTTCTGGATCCACTCCTCTGTTGATGGACATTTAGGTTGTTCCCATGTCTTGGCTATTGTAAATAGTGCTGCAATGAACATTGGAGTACATGTGTCTTTGCGAGTCATGGTTTTCTCTGGGTAGATGCCCAGGAGTGGGATTGCTGGATCAAATGGTTTCTATGTTTAGTTTTCTGAGGCATCTCCATACTGCTTTCCACAGTGGTTGCACAAATTTACAATCCCATCAACAGTGTACTAGGGTTCCTTTTTCTCCACCCCCTCTCCAGCACTTATTGTTTGTAGACTTTTGGATGATGGCCATTCTGGCTGGTGTAAGGTGGTACCTCAGAGAGGTTTTGATTTGCATCTCTCTAATAATGAGTGATGTTGAACATTCTTTCATGTGTTTCTCGGCCATCTGTATGTCTTCTTTGGAGAAATGTCTGTTTAGATCTTCTTCCCATTTTCTGATAGCCTTGTTTGTTTTTTTGGTATGGAGCTGCAGAAGTTGTTTATAAATTTTGGAGATTAATACCTTGTCAGTCGATTTACTTGAAAATATTTTCTCCCATTCCGTGGGTTGTCTTTTTGTGTTGTTTAGGGTTTCCTTTGCTGTGCAGAAACTTTGAAGTTTGATTAGGTCCCATTTGTTTATTTTTGGTTTTGTTGTCAATACTCTGAGAGATGGATCTAAGATGTTGCTGTCGTTTATATCAGAGAGTGGCCTATGCTTTCCTCTAAGAGTTTTATAGTGTCTGGTCTTATATCTAGGTCTTTAATCCATTTGGAGTTTATTTTTGTGTATGGTGTTAGGGAGTGTTCTAATTTCATTCTTTTCCATGTGGCTGTCCAGTTTTCCCAGCACCACTTACTGAACAAGCTGTCCTTTCTCCATTGTATATTCTTGCCTCCTTTGTCATAGATGAGTTGGCTGTAGGTGCATGGGTTAAGGTTTGGCATACTTTCTAATCTACTTCTGTGGTACCTAGACAAAGGGCCTGATGCTTAATGATGCATCCTCCAGTCAACCAGTTTCCTTTTGCTTGTACAACTGAAACCACCTGAGAAGGTACGAGTACTGTCTTTTGGCCAGCTTCAGCTTAGCAGTCTCTAAGACTAATAGGGCAGTTGCTGCCACTGCTCAAAGGCAAGGTGGCCATCCTGTTGCTGTCTTGTCCAGGCTCCTAGATAGACATGCAACAGGTTGATATGTAGGTCCTAAATGCTGAGTTAACACAGCAAGGGCCATACCTCCTCCTTCAGTCACAAAGAGAAAACAATGGTTTTTCTAAATTAGGCAACCCCAGAGCAGGGGGATCTAATAATTTTCTTTTAGAGTTTTAAAAGCTTATTCTTCTATATCTCTCCAGTTTACAGGTCCAGTTTCTGTGTTTTGTTTTAGGAGTTCATATAATGGTTTGGTGTCTAGCCCACAATCAGGAATCCAAATCCAGCAATATCTGCTTACTTCCAAGAAGGCCTTAAGCTGGGAGTCCCCATCATGGTGCAGCAGAAACAAATCCAACCAGGAACCATGAGATTGTGGGTTCGATCCCTGGCCTTGCTCAGGATCTGGCATTGCTATGAGCTGTGGTGTAGGTCGCAGATGTGGATTGGATCCCGTGTTGCTGTGGCTGTGGTGTAGGCCAGCAGCTGTAGCTCCGATTCAATCCCTAGCCTGGGAACCTCCATATGCCATGGCTGCAGCACTAAAAAGCAAAAAGCAAAAAAAAAAAAAAAAAGAAGAAGATCTTAAGTTGTTTTACTGGTTTGGTGACTTTAATCTTTGAATTAACAATGTTCTATCAGCAGATAAGGATCTTCTCCATAGAGTGAGCATTCATCCCAGATAATGAACCCTCTGTTTAGAAATTTACATCTTAGCTTTGGACACCCTATTACCCTTTCTCCATAAATGAGTTAGGGTCTTAAGACTTAATGCTGTCTTTGAAAAACGTGCTATTAAAAGATCATCTACCTATTGCAGAATAACTCCATCTGTTAACTTTAATTCTCTCAGGTCTTGTCCCAAGACATTCCTGAAGATATGTGGGCTATCCCTAAATCCTTGGGGGATTCAGGTCCCAGTAGGTTTCTTTTGTATCTGGTTCACTTGAAGGCAAAAAGAAATTGTTCAGCCTTTTTGGCCACATCCTTAAAATTGAAAACAGAATGAGCCAGTTGGAGCAAATCATTCATTGGAGTCTGAAGACCAGCAGTTCTTTCTGAATTTTGCATCTAATGTCTGGACTATGAAATGCATAGTTAAAAGGGCTTGCTCCTCATGTGAGGAGTGATCATCATTTGTAAATTCTTAAAAGCCTCCTTTGGAAGACTATAGGATTTTCATCCAGTCCCTGTTGGACCTCTTTCACCTTTTCATAATTAACAGGTTTTACTGTAAATTTCTTCATAACCTCTATTAAACAGTTAATCACATGATCCCATCTATCTCTATCGATAGAATTCACCAGGTAATTCCATTTTGGGTCTGCCTCAGGGATAGCTTCAGTCCCCACCTGGTGCACTGCATGGCCCTGTCAGGCTTGGGCTGCCAATTGTTCTGCATGGGCTCTAGTTTCCAGTATTATATGCTGCTTTTCCTCAGGGGTGAAGCAGTGAGACAGTAAGATCTGTAAATACTCCCAGGTGAGATTTAAAAAAATCTGAATAGTCAGGTAAACCCCTTTGCAAAGAGTTCAAGATCCTTAGAAAAACTTCCCAACTTTTCCTCTGCCATATTTAGATCAAACATTGAGAAAGGTACATGGACTCTAACTGTTCCCTGATTTCCATCAGGAACTTCTCTCAGGCAAAACCATTGGGGTGGTTTTTTGGTAACTTATACTGCTCTGAGTGCTAGCTGGGCTAAGGATGGGCCCCTTGGGTAACTCAGAGTCCAAAGAGGTTCCTGAATTTGGAGGAGGGGGGTCTTTTTATCTGTTTTCCCTGTGGCAGTAGTCTCGGCTAGAGGTAGTACTCCTGCCTGTGGGGTGGCCCTTGGCATTACAGGTTTCTGCTGGGGCACTAGCTCCACCCAGTGGTTGGGAGTAGCTCCAGCTGGAGTGGCAGCTTGTCCTTAAGGGGATTTGATCTTTGGTGGACCCATAGAGTAGGTCAGTTAAAATATCTTCTGTGTTCTCAATGGCATGAAACTAGAAATCAATCACAGGAAAAGAAATGTGAAAAAACTAACTACATGGAGAGTAAACAACATGCTACTAAAAAAACCGATACGTCAATGAAGAAATCAAAAAGGAAATTAAAAAATACCTTGAGAAAATGATAATGAAGACATAACCACTTAACATCTAGGGGATGCCACAAAAGCAGTGCTTAGAGGGAAAATCATAGCAATACAGGTCTTCCTCAAAAAAGAAGAAAAATCTCAAATCTACAGTTTAACCTGCCACCTAAAAGAATTAGAAAAAGAAGAACAAACAAAACCCAAAGGCAGCAGAAGAAAGGAAATCATAAAGATCAGAGAGGAAATCAATAAAATAGAGATTCAAAAAACAATTAAAAAGTCAATAAAACCAAGAAATGGTTCCTTGGGAGTTCCCGTCGTGGCGCAGTGGTTAACGAATCCGACTAGGAACCATGAGGTTGCGAGTTCGATCCCTGCCCTTGCTCAGTGGGTTAACGATCTGGCGTTGCCGTGAGCTGTGGTGTAGGTCACAGACGCGGCTCGGATCCCGTGTTGCTGTGGCTCTGGCGTAGGCTGGCAGCTACAGCTCCGATTCGACCCCTAGCCTGGGAGCCTCCATATGCCATGGGAGCGGCCCAAGAAACGGCAAAAAGACCAAAAAAAAAAAAAAAAAAAAAACCCAAAAACAAAAACCAAGAACTGCTTCTTTGAAAAGGTAAACAAAATTGGCAAACCTCTGGCCAGACTCACCAAGAAGAAGAGAAAGAAAACCCAAGTAAACAAAATAAGAAATGAAAAGGGAGAAATCGCAAAAGATACTGCAGAAATACAAAAAACCATAAGAGAATACTACGAACAATTAGATATGTCAACAAATTTGACAACCTAGAAGAAATGGACAACTTTCTAGAGACATACAGTCCACCAAAACTGAATCTAGAAGAAATAGATCAACTGAAAAGACCTATCACTAGAAATGAAATTGAATATGTAATAAAAACACTCCCTGCAAACAAAAGTCCAGGACCAGATGGCGTCACAGGTGAATTCTACCAAACATACAAAGAAGAATTTATACCTATCCTTCTTAAACTTTTCCCAAAGATTAAAGCAGGAACATTCCCAAAGACATTCTATAAAGCCACAATCACCCTAACACCAAAACCAGACAAAGACACTACCAAAAAAGAAAATTATAGGCCGATATCTTTGATAAATATAGATGCAAAAATTCTCAACAACATTTTAGCCAACAGAATCCAAAAGCACATAAAAAAAGATCATACGCCCTGACCAAGTGGGATTCACCCCAAGTTCACAAGGATGGTTCAGCATATGCAAATCAATCAATGTAATACACCACATTAACAAAAGTCAAAACCCACATGATCATCTCAATAGATGCAAGAAAAAGCATTTGATAAAGTCCAACATCCATTCATGATAAAAACTCGTACCAAAGTGGGTATAGAGGGACATACCTTAACATAAAGCCACTTACAACAAACCCACAGCCAATATAATACTCAACAGAGAGAAGCCGAAAGCCTTCCCACTAAAATCTGGACCAAGACAAGGATGCCCACTCTCACCACTCTTATTCAACATAGTATTGGAAGACCTAGCCACGCGATCCCACAAACCAAAGAAATAACATGTATCCAAAGGGGAAGAGGTAAAATTGTCACTGTATGCAGACGACATGATACTATATACAGAAAACCCTAAGGACGCCACACAAAAACCACTTGAACTGATAAATGAATTCCGCCAAGGAGCAGGATGCAAAATTAACACTCAGAAATTGGCTGCATTTCTGCACAGTAACAATGAAATATCAGGAAAAGGAGTATTTTAAAAATACCTTTTAAAATCATGTCCTCCCCCCAAAAAAACTAAACACCTGGGAATAAACCTGACCAAGGAGGTGAAAGGCATAGGCTGAGAACTATAAAACATTAATCAAGGAAATTAAGGAGGATCCAAAGAAATGGAAAGATAGTCCATGCTCCCGGCTTGGAAGAATTAACATAGTAAAAATAGCCATACCACCCAAAGCAATCTGCAGATTCAATGCAATCCCTATCAAATTACCCATGACATTTTTTCACAGAACTAGGATAAATAATCCAAAAATTTATATAAAACCATAAAAAAAAACCCAACCAGAATTGCCAAAGCAGTCCTTAGGAAACAAAACCAAGCAGGAGGCATAACTCTCCCAGACGTTGGGCAATATTACAAAGCCATAGTAATCAAGAGAGTGTGGTATTGGTACCAAAAGAGACATATGGACCAAGGGAACAGAATAGAGAACCCAGAAATAAACCCAGAAATTGACCTACTGTCAATTAATCTTTGACAAAGGGGGCAAGAATATAAAATGGGAAAGAGACAGTCTCTTTGGCAAGTGGTGCTGGGAAAACTGGACACCTGCATGTAAATCAATAAAACTAGAACACATCATCACACCATGCACAAAAATAAACTCAAAATGGTTTAAAGATTTAAACATAAGACAAGATACCATAAAACTCCTAGAAGAGAACATAGGCAAAACATTCTCTGACATCAACATTACAAATTTTTTCTTAGATCAGTCGCCCAAGGCAACAGAAATAAAAGTGAAAATAAACAATTGGGACCCAATCAAACTGACAAGCTTTTCCACAGAAAAGGAAATCTTGAAGAAACAAAAAAGACAACCTGCAGAAAGGGATAAAATAGTTGCAAATGGTGAAACTGACAAGGGCTTAATCTCTAAAATATACAAACAATTTATGCAACTCAACAGCAAAAAAACCAACAATCCAATTGAAAAATGGGCAAAAGACCTGAACAGATATTTCTCCAAAGAAGATATACAGATTGCCTATAAGCACATAAATAAAATGCTCAGCATCACCGATTATTGGAGAAATGCAAATCAAAACTATGAGATACCACCTTACACCAGTCAGAATGGCCATCATTAATAAGTCCACAAATAGCAAATGCTGGAGAGGGTGTGGAAAAATCCAACTTTTCTACACAGCTGGTAGGAATGTAAATTGGTACAACTGCTATGGAAAACAGTATGGAGGTACCTCAGAAAACTAAATATAGAACTACCATATGATCCAGCAATCCCACTCTTGGGCATATATCTGGACAAAACTTTCCTTGAAAAAGACACATGCACCTGTATGTTCATTGCAGCACTATTCACAATAGCCAAGACATTGAAACAACCTAAATGTCCATCCATAGATGAATGAATTAAGAAGATGTGGTACAGAAGTTCCCGTCGTGGCGCAGTGGTTAACGAATCCGACTAGGAACCATGAGGTTGCGGGTTCGATCCCTGCCCTTGCTCAGTGGGTTAACGATCTGGCGTTGCCGTGAGCTGTGGTGTAGGTCACAGACGCGGCTCGGATCCTGCGTTGCTGTGGCTCTGGCATAGGCTGGCAGCTACAGCTCCGATTCGACCCCTAGCCTGGGAACCTCCACATGCCGCGGGAGCGGCCCAAGAAATAGCAACAACAGCAACAACAAAAGACAAAGGACAAAAGACAAAAAGACAAAAAAAGAAAATGTGGTGTATATATACACAATGGAATACTACTCAGCCATAAAAAAGAACAAAATAATGACACTTGCAGCAACATGAATGGAACTAGAGACTCTCATACTAAGTAAAGTAAGTCAGAAAGAGAAAGACAAATACCATATGATATCAGTTATATCTGGAATATAATATATGACACGAACCCTTCTACAAAAAAGAAATTCATGGACTTGGAGAATAGACTTGTGGTTGCCAATGGGGAGGGGGAGGGAGTGGGATAGACTTGGAATCTGAAGTTAATAGATGCAAACTATTTCCTTTGGAATGGATAAGCAAGGAGATCCTGCTGTATAGCACTGGGAACTATATCTAGTCACTTGTGATAGAGCATAATGGAAGTTAATGTGAGAAAAAGAATGTATATATGTATGTGTGACTGGGTGACTTTGCTGTACAGTAGATACAGTAGAAAACTGACAGAACACTGTAAACACAACTGTAATTTGAAAAAATAAAAATCATTAAAAAATATCTTCAGTGTCTTTATCAGAATTATCGCTCTGAGCTACATTTGCCTTGCATCCCTTTTGGGTCTTGTTGCCTAAATACAAGGCCATGACAATTTGAACACTGGAAGCTCACTCCATTTAAATTCCCTTCTGCAATATAAATCTAACTGCAATATAGACTCATAACTCAGGAACCTGTTTATGGCCACCATTCCTGGCTTTCTAACTCATATTTTAGCAAACTCTTTTACATAACTTTTTTTTCTTTTTAATCCCTATTGTCTGAATTTTTCCCAAACCCAGAGTATATGGCCTAGAGGAGTATTGATTGGGATTGATGAAGCCTGACCAATTGCAGACACAAACCTGAGGTAATGTCTCTGACTCATGTTATACAAATTTTACTCTTATATCAAAATCCATCCAGCAATTTGGTCAAGATTTTTACTTATGATTTTAGGTGCTATCCCTCCCAAGGTAGTCTCCCAAGCAGTTATTACTGCCCTAAAAGTTGCCACAAGGGAATGGTATAGAAGGTGTCCCCATCAGTGTTCTTGATGAGTGGAACAAGTCTGACTATGAGTTGGGAATAAAATGCCAGCATTTGGAAGGGTTGGAGAGAAGGGTATAAAAGCAATAAAAATTACACTTTGTGGTCATATGGGTCTTCTGGAGTTAATAGAAGAAAGAAATAGAGCAGGAAGGAAAATAGAATGTAGGAGAAAAACCTCAGAGTCAAGGAGAAGAGTGTAAAGTTAACAGTTCTGTCCTGGACCTGCTGTTGGATGTGAGTAGGCATATAGGGTGACACCCATGTTCAAAACTGAGCAGCTGTCAGCAGTGTTTTCCCTAGTATAGATGGCTTATGGTGTCCCACAAGCCCATCTAGGACCAAGACCTTGCTCTCGTTGTTTTCTTAGCTTATTACTATCCCTTTTTGGCAGCCAGCTGAAACCGAAATACCTCTGACTCCAACCCAGCCTAAACCAGATTGGGTTTGAACTCAAAGTTTTTGAAAATTAGAATCATTCACCTGGTATTTGGACTTACTAAGGCTCACATTCTATGTGTCTCAGGGCAGAAGGAATTCAGCAAGGGACAAAATGATAGGCAAGAGATAGATTTATTAAGACAGGACACTTGTGAGAGATATAAGAAGGAAGGTAGGTGAGGAGGCTCTGCTCAGACATTTTGGACCAAAAAGTGGAAGCCAAATACCAAAAATCATGGAGCAGGAAGGCTGAAAAACTGTGGATCCCTGATGACCTTGTGGACTATTCTGCCAAAGGAACTACCAATTCCAACATTTTACATGAGCAGGAAATAAACTTCTTTCTCCTTCTCCTTCTTCTTTTTCTTCTTCTTTTTTTCTTTTTAGGGTTGCACCTGCAACATATGGAATTTCCTGGGCCAGGGGATGTACTGGAGCTATAGCTACCACCCTATATCACAGCCACAGCAACAGCAGATCCGAGCTGCATCCATGACCTATGCTGTAGTTTGTGGCAGAGCCGAATCCTTAACCCATTGAGTGAGGCCAGGGATTGAACCCATATCCTCATGGATACTAATCATGTTCTTAACCCACTGAGCCACAACAAGAATTCCAAGGCCAAATACTTTAACCCAATGCATCAGGCCAAGGATCGAACCCATGCCTCCACAGCAACCTGAGCTGCTGAAGCTGGATTCTTTATCCACTTCCCCACAGTGTGAACTCCATGATTTGCTATTTCTATACTTCAAAATGATCACAAATCTAATTATAATATGTCATCATACAAAGATATTAGTCATTTACAGTATTCCTCCCACTGTACATAACTATATATATGTAAATATATATATACACCATAATTTGTATGTAATATAATAATATAAATATACTAAATCATATATACCACATATATATAACATATATATATGAAATATATATATACACACCATATATATATACCACACACATATATATACACACCACATATATATATACACCACATATATATGAAATTCACGTATATATTCAAATGGTTAATTTGCTGATGTCTTAATTTCAAATGCATTTTAACAATGTTTGGAGTTCCTGTCGTGGCTCACTGGTTAACGAATCCGACTAGGAACCATGGGGTTGTGGGTTTGATCCCTGGCCTTGCTCAGTGGGTTAAGGATCTGGCGTTGCTGTGAGCTGTGGTGTAGGTTGCAGATGCAGCTCAGATCCTGCATTGCTGTGGCTCTGGCATAGGCTGACGGCTACAGCTCCAATTAGATCCCTAGCCTGGGAACCTCCATATGCCGTGGGAGCGGCCCAAGAAATCACACACACAAAAAAAGAAAGAAACTTTATACTTTTACTACCATCAACAGATTTACTGTTTTTGATATCATATTTTTTATCTTTTGTTTTGTGTATCTCAACTACAGATATAGATGACTTTTACTACTTTTGTCTTTTACCTTCTGCTAGCTTTATACATGTCTGATTTACTACCTTTACTGTATATTTGCCTTTGCCAGTGAGATTTTTCCTTTTATGATTCATATTTCCAGTTGTGGCCTATTCTTTTTCACTTAGAGAAATCCCATTAACATTCTTATAAAGCCATGTGGTGGTGCTGAACCCTTTTAGCTTTTGCTTGTCTGTAACACTTTTGATGGAAGCCTTGCTGGATAGTGTTCTTGATTTTAGGTTTTCCCTTTAACTGCTTTAAATATATGAGGTCACTCCCTCTTGACCTACAGAGTTTCCGCTGAAAAGTCAGCTGATAGCCTTCTGGGAGTTCCTTGCATGGAGCTTGGTTTTCCCTTACTGCTATTAATATCCATTCTTTATATTTAATTAATTAATTAATTTGATTTTTAGGGCTGCACCCACAGCATATGGAGGTTCCTAGGCTAGGAGTCGAATTGGAGCTGTAGCCGCTGGCCGACACCACAGCCACAGCAACGCCAGCTCTGAGCTGTGTCTGCGACCTACACCACAGCTCACTGCAATGCTGAATCCTTAGCCCACTGAGCGAAGCCAGGGATCAAATCTACCACCTCATGGTTCCTAGTCAGATTTATTTCCGCTGCGCCACAACAGGAACTCCTATATTTAATTTTTTGTGTGTGTGTGCCTTTTTGCCATTTCTTGGGCCGCTTCCTGCGGCATATGGAGGTTCCCAGACTGGGGGTCCATTCGGAGCTAGTGGTAGATAATGGCTAGGGCTAGTGTTGGTCCACTGGTGGGCACAGCCAAGTCCCGGGACTTCCAGCTGTAAGGTTCTGGGGTTCCTAGAGCTAGTGTTGGTGCACTTGGGTGTGAGGCCTGGTCTTGGAATGGCTGTGGGCTCAGAGGGTCTTAAGGCAGAAGCCCTGCTGGGCTTGGAGCTGAGTCCCTGCTCAGCTAACTGCTTATCTTGAGGTATCCCAGTGTTGGTGCCAGAAAGACTGGTGGGCTGTGCCAGGTCCCAGCACTAATAAGCTAAAGAGAGGATTACAAAATGGCACTTGCCAGCACCAGTGACAGAACAAGTTCCTCAAAGTGGCTGCCTCCTGTGTCTCTGTCCCCAGGGTGAGCTGAGTTGCCTCCTACCTCTCCAGGAGGCTCCCCAAGATCAGAAAGTGGGTCTGACCCAGGATCCTTTCGAATGACTGCCTCTGCCCTGGGTGCCAGAGCATATGAAACTTTGTGTGCACCTGTCTATTTCCCACAGCCCTCTTACTCTCCTGAAATGTTCTGTGGGTTCATCTTGGTGCAGGACCACACAGCTGGGGAACCCTGTGTGGGGCTCAGACCCCTCACTCCTTGGGGAGAATCTCTGCAGTGATAATAATCCTTCCATTCGTGGGTCCATCACCTAGGGGATTATGGGTCGTACCACATCTTTGTCCTCTTACCCATCTCATTGTGGCTTGAGAAGATCTTTTATACTTGTCTTCTGATTCTTCTCATCAAAAGTTGCTCTGTAAATTGTTGTAATTATGGTGTGCCCATGTGAAGCAGTGAACTCAGATCTTCCACCTTGGCCCTGCCCTAGATGAGTACTTTTTTAAAGAGACTAAGAAGAATTCCAGTTCTTCTTTTGATGTTTTATCTTGTTCCTTTATTTGGAAGATATTTCTCTGTCACCTAATTTTACCTAATTTGCTACTTTTATTTCTATGTATCTGGATCCTCTTGCCAAAGAGTTCATCTTGCCTTCTGCCATGGAAGGACACAGTGTGAAGATGCCCACCTATGAACCAGTAAATAGACTCTCACTAGACACTGCGTCTGTTCATGCCCTGATCTTGGATTTCCCAGCCTTCTGAACTGTGGGAAATAAATATGTGTTGTTTAAGCCATACAGCCTAGAATATTTTTGATATAGCAGCTGGCTCAGACTAAGCCACAAGGGATTCCTCCCCTGACCCCCTTTTCACTATGCATATTCTTTCCAATAGAGATCCTTCTTAGACCTGATATGATGTCAACCAGTTTCTATGCTAATTATTCACACTTGGTACGTTGCTCAGGTCATTCTCTTGGGACGCAGATCCATATATTCAACTCTCTTAAATGTTTTAATCCTAACCTATCCAAAACTAAACTTAGCATCTCTCATGTCCCAACTTGTCCCTTCCCCTGTCTTGGGTTTGACTACCCAAGCCAGGAACCAGACTCTTCCTTCTCCCTCTCCCTCAACCTGCACAGAAGACCAGATATGGGAATTCCCATTCTGGTGCAATGGGATATATGGTGTCTCTGCAGTGTCAGGGACATGGTTCGATCCCTGGTCTGGCAAAATGGGCTAAGGATCCTGCATTCCTGCAGCTGTGCCATAGGCCACAACTCTGGCTCAGATGCCATCCCTGACTAAGGAACTCGATATGCCAGGTGGGAACCAAAAAAAGAAAGGAAAAAAACCCCCAGAAAAAACAGGTAAGACGTTTTGCAGAATCTGACTTCTTCCCTTTATCCCACCCATCCCACTTTAGCTAAGGCCTTCATTGTTGCTTAGATGGATTCTTCCAAGTGGCCTTCCAATATCTCCTTGCTTATAGCCTCATTCTCCTCTTCATTAGTTTTCTTTCTAATCTGTGAATTGAATAGCACTTGTCTGCTCCCAATCACTTATTTTTTTATTTTTTAAATTCAATGAATTTTATTGTATTTATAGTTTTACAACCATCATCACAACCTAATTTTTTAGAATATTTCCATTTAAAACCCCCTCAGAACCCTTGATTTTTGTCTCCTTGAAAGGCTTCAGAATAAAATCTAAGCTCCTAATCCATGGACAGGGAAACCTTGGCATTATGGACCTGGTTTTCTTTTTTTTTCTTTTCTTTCAGCCACAATAAAATATCCTCAATTTCCTGAACTAGTCAAATTCTCTGGTTTCTCAGCTATTACCTACGTTCATTCCGTAACATACTTCCCGTTCTTCAAAGAAGCCACACCTATTCACTTACTCCTAGCAACTGCCTCTGCTCACACACAGTTTATATTGCATAGTATTTCTAAGCAACCCCAAGATCCCCATTTTACAACCATATTTTAATGCTTTTTTTTTTCTGTCTAATTCCTCCAAGAGATTGTGAGTTGCTTAAGAGCAGGCAAGAGTGTAGATTTTATTTCTGCATTTTTTGGGGGGTGGGGTGGGGTGTGTCTTTTTAGGGCTGTACCCACAGCATATGGAAGTTCCCAGGCTAAGGGTCTGATCTGATTGGAGCTGCAGCTGCTGGTCTACATCACAGCCACAGCAAAGCAATGCTAGATCCAAGCCGCATCTGTGACCTACACCACAGCTCACGGCAACACCAGATACTTAACCCACTGAGCAAGGCCAGGAATCAAACCACATCCTCATCCATACTAGACAGGTTTGTTACCACTGAGCCATGAGGGGAACTCTTATTTCTACATCCTTAAATACAGGTCAAGAAATATCCAATAGATATAGGGAGGAATGAAAAGACTGCTTCCCTTTGCTGACCTTTTGGGGTGGGTAAGTACTTTTAAGATAGGAATTCACAGGTTGAGAGGAAGAGTGTTTTTATTGGTCATCTTCCAGTTGAGAATCAGAAATGTCTCCAATTTGAAAATAGTTACAAATATGTTGTATCGGGGACTGTAGCTTATCTTAATGGTTTTCCAAAGTGCCCTCAGTGGGTAAATAATCCATTTAGATTCAAGGGGGATAGGCCTGAAATTTCTTAGAGCACGAGGGTATGGAATTCATTCATTTGCATCTAATAATCCTGCTTTCCTACAAATGTGCAGTGGATAGGTCAATGTAAACATTCCAACAGTGAATTTATAATAAGGGAGGAGGAGCCTGGGGTGGGAGACCAGCACTTAAACTGTGTAGATCTGATTTCCCAGACTTTGGGCTCTCAACCTACTCATGATCTACTCCTCACATGATTTAGAGTTGGCCCAGGCCAGAAATTCCCTTGGGTGGGTAATTGCATATTTGGGCCTCTAGATTAATCAGGGTAATTCCTGACTGGAAAACCAAAACAGATATTCTATATCAGGAGTCTTTAATTTTTTCTGAGCACTGACACTTCTGAGAATCCAGTAGAAGCTATGGATCTTCAGACAACAGAAACAGCATAGCATTTTGTTCATTTCCGTGGTGCTGTCATTAAAAAAAAAAAAAATGCAAACTATTATGCAAACTATTGGGGCTTCCTGTTTCGGTCCCCAGACCCTACCCATGAGTCACTGGGTGGAGAGAAGAGATCAGTGGTTTTTTTTTACCTCTAACCTAAAGCTATGAATAAGAAGCTGCCAGTTCCTTTCTAGCTTGGTTCTGGCCTGTCTCTAGAGTTCTAGGGAGTCCTGGAAAGTAGCATGTTCTCGAGAAGTTTGGAATGCTATCTGGCTTTGGGACTTCTACTGCTGCCTCCTTTGTTCCTGGCAATCTGCATCCAAGGTATTTTCCACAAATTGTCTGCCTGTGATTGTGCATGGGACGACCAGTCTGATGGTAGAGGAACTACGGGGTGTGGCTCCTCCCTGGAAGGGGAGTAGAGGGTCTCCAGGCAACAGGTATTTTCATCCTGGTAGCAGGGCTGTGATAAGTTGGGGAATCTTCCTTAACCTTGGAGGATCAGGCTCCATACATTTTTGCAAGGCGGGGACATGAAAAAATTAGGACCCTGGTGAGATAGGGAAGTAGGCCACTCTTATTTAGTCCAGTGGTTTGTTCTCTGTGAAGTTTTCTTGCATTTTGAATAACAGGAAGCTACACTGAGAGCGGCCACATTTTATGCTCGGGTCTGCATGATCCTTGAGGCATTCTGTGAGACCTCTGTCTATACAAGGGGTTGTCATGAGCAAAAAGAAATGAAGCTGTCGTTGTGCCAGGAAGAGATCAAAACTGTGGGAAATGAAACCTGGAAAGGATTGCTCTGTCTAGGGTCTCTGAGTGAGAGTCTGAGCAGAGGCCTCAGTATCAGAGGAACACCCAAACATCTGCTTAAGTGCTAAGGTTCATTTTTCTACTGTGGGTTTGTTCTGATCCCCCTCATATGCTAACTCTCTTTCCCGTTACAGCAACCAAGCCCTCTGGTACCTGTCTTCCCAGTTCAGCTGAGAACTGAGTTAAGCTATTACCTTTCTACTATTTCTCCCTAATAAATACTTAGGTCTTTTTCATTCCAAGGGCTTTAATGCTCACCACTATGAGAAAAAAAAACAAAAAAAATCAGTAAAAATGACTGCTAACATGGGGAACAAATATAACATCATAGAATTATGATAATACATAACTTTTAGGGAGATAAGATAGTGATGCTTAAAGGAAATGCTGTCATCTACTCATCCAAGACCTCTGGGGGTGGCAATATATTGGATCTGGTTTATGACTGGTTTTGGAGAGGAAGAAATTTTCCTCTACTCTTCTGGGTTCTTCTGGCTGGTCTAAGAATTAAATTGACTTGAAACAGATTAATAGGAGAAAATCAGAATTTAACATTTTATACATGGGAGAAACCCAGAAAAACTAAGTAACTTGCCAAAATGGCAGAAGCTCTCACCTTAAATATTACCCTTAGCTAAAGAAAAAAAGAGGATGTTGAGGCCGACCATTCTGGGAGGTTACCAGGAAACGCACAGTAAACAAGGGTAAGGTTGTTATGCAGATTTAATTTAGTGCCTTCTCAGTTGATTAAAAGTTTCTAGAGATTTGGTCGTCCTCTTTTTCTGGCACTGAGAGGGAAAGACCCTTACAAATGAAGATTTCCCTTACAAATGTACATGTTTCTTATAAAGGGGCAATTTCTACTTGATCTTCAAAGTGTTTATCAAGTCTGCTGTTTCCTTAGAAAATAACCAGCTTACAATAATTAATATGCTGAAGAGACATATTTAGGGTGGCAAATTCTGCTCCCTTACCCTTGGTAAGTCCAAAGACATGATTTCTTCAGGGCACTCGTGGCTGTGTGGGCTCCATGGGACTGACTCAATTTATAGGACACTGATATGACCTGGGAGTAGGGTCTGATGTGTGTTATTCATTGGACTGTTGCACAAGATAGAGACACTGAGAGAACTAGACTATTTCAGGACTTTCTCTAGACATGAGGTTAATGTGTCTAAATATATTTGTGCCTAGATTATGCCTACTGATGGTCATTTTATACTCAATTTATGACTCTCCCTGCCTGGTAACCACATTTCATCTAAATTAAACTTTGCTGTTTGCCTTAAAGGAGGGTCTCTCTCTTCATCTCTAGGTCTATATACATGCCTTTCTTCCTACCTAAAATTTCCTACACTTTCATCTTTCCAGCCCCTCCCTTAGCTTTCCATTTTCATGTGACCTCCTCCTGGAAAACTCAGACTCCAGGTTATGGTTGGTGAATTGCTTGATTGTCTGTTTCCTTGAGCTCCATGAGAACAGAGACCTTGTCCAGTGCTGAACCTAGCACATTGCCTAGCATTTGGCCTAGGCTCAATAAATAATTGTTAATCCCATTGTGGTCTGTGCACATGGGCTGGAAAAAGAATTTTCCAGCATGGCAAGATGAAGAGAAAGAAGAGTTTGTTGGGCTAAGAGATTCTGCTAACACAGTGGGACCACTTTATGATAATCAGGCATGTGATTTTGTCTGTTTTTATAGGCCAGGGAGACAGGAGAGGTCTTATGATACATCTGCTGACAAGCTGATTGGTTGGAGAAAAAGAGGTCTTATGATATATTTGCTGATTGGTCAGAGGCATATATTGCCCCATAGGGGCAGGGTATAGGCCACATACCTTTCCCAGTAGGGGCAGGAAGGAGTAGGCCAGGTTGTTTAAGGTGGGGGAGGGGGCATTACAATGAGACAGTGTGGTGATGATAAGGGTCTGATAATTCTTGTCTTGGCCAGAGGCTTGAGTTCTATCACAAATCCTATGAATGAATTATATCAAAGAACTTCTTTTCATGCTGTCTGTCCAGATCTTCCTGCAAGTTTAGTAGTTCTCTTCTCCCCAATAAGGGATGCTTTTGTGGAGAAATTTGAGGAGTATTTTTAAATTTCCTCCTTCATCCTTCTTCAGACCTGAGTTTCTCAGCTCTGTGATCTCATGACACCCTCACCACTACTAGGCACTTTCCTTGCCCCACCGTCCACCCCCAAGCACTTAGCAGATTATGGTGAAAACAGCATTTACTGATACAGAAGACCTACCTTCTGAGTTCTATGTCATGGGATTTTCTATGAATCATAAAAGCTTCTGGGCCTCAAATTTCTCAGCTTTATTATAGATATAATAACATCATCTCTGTTTCTTCACGGGGTTATTATTAAGATTAAGTGAAATAAAGAATGTGGAGTTGCTCTGTGATTGTGACACACACAATCTGAGACAGATAAGAGCCTGAAAGAACATAAGGAAATTCCAAAGCCCAATGCTCTCTCCTGAGCTGCGGGCCTGAACCTTGAATGGCTCCAGACTCTCCAAACACATTTTCCAAATCAGCCTCCTCATCTTTGTTCCAGCTGTCTACTGCTGTATAACAAGCCACTGTAACACTGAGGCTTCCTCACCTTCCATTTAGCCTGTTGCAATCTGGCCTCATTAAACTTATTAGACTTTCCAACTTTAGGAAGTGGCACTCTGTCCATCTTGTCACCCACAACACAAATCTGGAGTCTTGAGATCTGCTTCAAACTACTTCCTTGAAAAGTTTGTTAAATAGTTGTTCTCATCAGAGAGCTCTACATGATTCCATATAAATATCTTTAAAACTCACTTCTTTTGATCCTTAAAAGTTTTACTGCAAACCATGTGACTTGTTTTTGGAGTAGTCAGAATTTCTCCTTTAGAATCTCTGATGCCTTCCTAGGTAGACTCTTGTATGAACTTACAACTTCTTTGATATAATTTTTTCCCTTCTCATTTAAGTTTTGTTTCTCTATAGACAAGAAACATGGGTAAGCACAGGAAAGATCTGCTTCATTTTCTGTTTAAACTATGGGTAAACATAGTTATCCTAAGCATCCAGACACATAACCAACTACTTCTTCTTGAGAGACTTAAATCAAAATAGTGGTTTTTCCCCCTACCTTCTAAAATTTGGAATTGTTAAAAAGGCAAATCAAGGTTTTTGTTTTTTTTTTTCAATTTAAATTGAAAAAAATACATACATATATTATACATAAGAAAAATATCAATGAATCTATCTGAATTTATTAAATAATCCTCTGTAAAAGGCTAAACCACTACCTTGATACCTCAAATTGTATTACAATATTTGTGCACTAAGTTTTGCTAACTATATTAGTAAAATTAATCCATCTTTTTTCTTCAGCTTGTGAATGGATTATAGAAACCTTTTAGAATGATAGAATATTTTTGTTCCATTTTTTAGAGGTCAACCAAGCATTCTTTCTACTGCTTCTATCTTTAGGTGGTTTTTTTGTTTGTTTGTTTGTTTGTTTGTTTTTTACACTTTGTAGGGCCACACCTGCAATATATGGAAGTTGCCATGCTAGGGGTTGAATCAGAACTACAGCTGCTGGCGTACACTGCAGCCACAGCAACACAGGATCTGAGCCATGGCTGTGACCTACACCACAGCTCACAGATCTTTTAACCCACTGAGTGAGGCCAGGAATCAAACCCACGTCCTTATGGAAACTAGCTGGGTTCATTACTGCTGAGCTAGGACAGGAACTCCTATCTTTAGTTTTATGTTGCTTTTCAAGGGCACTGTTTCATTAGGTATTTCTTAACAAAATTTACTCTTCCTTTGCTATACTCAAGCATGAGTCTCAGTCCATCCAAGGCTGCTGGGTTTATATTTCAAGTTTTCCATTAGCTGTGTTTTACTGATTTGTATGTAACTGAAACCATAAATGCTATACTCAATACTCTTTTATGCTGTTTCTTTTAAGAGTTTGTGGGTAGCTTCTCCACTACTCCTCTGCCGTCTCCATCATAATAGTCATCTTTTATTCATTTATTTAGGACTCAACCCTGAGACAGGGCTGCTGCACTGGCCAAGTTTGACACATTATGATACTTAAGAAACACAGTTCATTGGTCATAAGTAATTAAATAGTAACTCAAATTTCTGCTTGAAGTCTCTCAAAAGATGCTCAAGAGAATCCAATTCGTACGTTACAGCAACACTTCCTACAATATCGTTTCCCAATCTCTTTAATCTTTTCAACCCATCCCACCCATTTCCCAGAGATTCTCACTCTTTTGAGCCTTAATGCCATAGCACCCCTATTTCCTAAACCAACCTGAGTGGCTCCTGATTATCTGTCCCTTTCCTCCCTGCCTTTTCAGTCAAAACTAATCTTCAAAAGTAAGCAAGAGGAAGCTAGAGTGAGCCTGTATACTCTGTATTCTTCATTCTCATCTGTATTCTTCATCCTCAATGGACTCATCCTCATTCCTCCTTCCATAAAGAGGTTACAGGGAAGCCAATGGTGTAAGTCCTAGTTAAGCCTCAAGGTCCAAGGACCAGAGCACTGATATCCAAGGATAGGAGAGGATGGGTGTCCCAGGTCAAGGCAGAAAGTAAATATTCCCGCCTTCTGCCTTTTTGTTCTCTTTTGGCCCTCAACAGATTGGATGAAGTTCACCCACATTGGTGAGGGTGATCTTTACCCAGTCTACTGACTCAAACTCCAGAAATACTTTTACAGACACACCCAGAAATAATGTTTTATCAGCTCTCTGGGCATCTTTTAACTCAGTAAAGTTGACACATGAACTTCACCATCACAGCCTCTGTAAGGAAAATGCCAAAATAAAGGCAGAGAGGTTAGGTAAAATATGCAAGTCTGCATAGTTAGTAAGCAGCAGGCCAGGATCTGAACAGTCTAATTCCAGACTGTTCCAGATGGTTACATTCTTAACCATCACACTGCAATGGAAAAGGAGTTAGACTCATAACACTCATTTTTTTGTTGTTGTTGTTTATCCTAGGAAGCTTACAGTCTGGAGATAAGGGCAAGTAATCATTCGACAGACCACATCAATATGCTGTGAGTGCTAAGATATAGGCATGTCCAGGAAGTTGCAGGTTTCCTTCCTCTCTCCTTCACCACCAATGTGTAACGATTCCAAAGAAACATGTTGGTGGTTGGCTGTGACTTCTTACTGAGAAATAAAGTGGTTAATTGTGGGTTGTGCTATCTGCCTAAGCATGTCTGAGACTCGTCGGAAAGTCTGCCCAGAATGACCTAGGCCAGCAGTTCTCAACCTAGGTTAAGGTTGCCTTCCAGGGGGTATTTGTCTTTGTCTGGAGACATTTTTGATGGTCACAACTGGAAGATGCTACTGGTGTCTAGTAGGCAGAGGCCAGGGAGGCTGCTAAACATCCTGCAATGCACAATGACAGTCTTCCACAACAAGGAATTCCCTGGACCCCCAAAAGTCAATAGCGCCAAGGTTGAAAAACACTGACCTAGCTGTCTTTTTTATTTTTCTTTTTAGGGCTGCACCTGCAGCATATGAAAGTTCCCAGGCTAAGAGTTGAATTGGAGCTGCAGCTGCCAGCCTACACTGCAGCCACAGCAATGCTGGATCTGAGTAACATCTGCTACCTGCAGCACAGTTCACGGCCACCCCAGATCCTTATCCCAATGAGCAAGGCCTGGGTTCGAAGCTGCAGCCTCACGGAGACTTAATCCGCTGAGCCACAATGGAAACTCCTAGGCTGTCTGTTATCACCACTTCTATGAATTCACATGGAAAGAAGTAACAGAAATAGAACAAGTCTAGAATATACGTCTAATAATTTTAAAATCCTGGAGAAGCTATCCTGCTAGGTTTTATGTTCCTAGAGTCCAGAGATTCTTTCTGCATTGCTGGTGTCAGAACATAGCACAGGGCCTGGCACACAGTCATTGAATACTGTCGCTCAGACTGAATTGACTACGTCACAGAAATTATAAAGTATAGAATGACTTCCACACAAGAATGTCATGACCAACAGAAGTCGTAGTAGATAGATCAAAAATGACTGTGTGCAAAGCAATTTATGTTTTGAAATTGGCAAACGTTTATAAAAACAGAGGTTAGTTTGAGACCTCTGAGAAAATGATGCATAAAAGTAAAGCTAAAGAGAAATAAGAGATGCTAAGGCAGAGCAAGAGCCAGATGATGACAAAGGCGCACAGTTTCCACAGAGCTTTCTACACATTTCTTGCAGGACATTTGGGTGGTGAGTTATTTTTTCCACATTAGCAAAGGCTTCAAGGTGAATTTCAATTTTATATATTTTTAATGTTTTTTAGCCATTCATAGGAGAGAAAACTGTGCATTGCAAAATCAAATTTCGGATGTGAAAATAAATTGCTTCTGTTTAAATTCATATATATATCTATATATAAAGTATAGAATAGACAAATCAGAAGCACTGTGGAAATTAATATCTAGGTATGTCTGTGTATGCACAAGACATATGTTAAATGCTCAATAAATGGTCGTTGAATGAATAGATGGATGAAGGAATAATGAATAGGAAACTTGAAAGCCTTGGGGATGCAGGCATTTTTATCTTCATTGAAAAGAATGCTTTTGGAAATGATAGACACGTGGAAAGTAAATAGCTAGGTATAGATACAATGTTGAACAATATGAGGTTTTGTGTGACAGTGTATGAGAACGACACAGGTCACATTTCCTCTTTCCTCTGCCATTAGCTTCTTTCTCCTGCTCTTTCCAAGCCAATACATTTATACTTAGTTCCCTTCCTCCACAAAGAGAGTCAACAGACCTCCCTTCATCTTGCGTCTTCTAGCTGTTATCTTTTCTTTCTCCTTTCCTTCACCAAACCAGGTTTTTTAAAACTGAGGCTTACACAATTTGGGGTGCCCTCCTGCAAAAAAGAACAGAACTATAAATACAGACAGGAACAAAGTGAATTTAGTTAGAATGAGATATCCCAATATAGCATGAGTTTTTGAAAAGCTGACAGATACAGCAAAAATCATGAAAGCCAGAAACATAGCTGAATATTTTTTATTTAAAAAAATGCTTTCATGCTTCCATGATACTTTGCCACTGAATAACTCTGGTTCACTTCAAACCTTGTTTCTCCTTTGCCTCTTAGCACCTGCTGAAGTACTAAACTGAACCACAGGGAGCACAAGCACAGAGACGAAATGTGACTGGTCCTTAATTTACTGGAAAACGTACTAGTGTGAGAGTAAGGGAGAGACAGGGTCAGCCGCAGGGTCCTTTTCCTTTATCATCTGAGACAGAACTAGATGGATGTTAACAACCTGTCCCCAGGCCCACTTCTCAAGCTCTAACTTTAATTGAATTCCTGATCGAGGGGTCACGACCTCTGATGAAGACCATACTTGCTGCTCCCAAACAAAGATCTTTTCCTTCTTCCTTGTTCCATCAGCCCAGGCCAAAGCCTGGGCCACTGGGTGGCTCTTCTCTATGATGGGTCTCACTCACTCTGATTCTCATTTGCAGATGGTTCAGAGTGTTCAGAATTCGCACTCTCTGGCAGCAATGTGAGTCTACAAATCGCCAATCTACCTGAAGGCTACAGTTCACTCGCCTGGTTTTACACTGTGGACCAGAAGATTGTAGAATGGGAGTTGGGTGACTGTAAGTACTTTGATACTAAATTTAAGGACAGGGCCAGACTTGATCTTCAAAGTGGCGCATTGCACATCCAGAAGGTCAAAAAAGAAGATGAGAGCACATACATCCTGAAGGTGAATGGGGACACCCGTAATGAAAAGAATTGGAAGATTATGCTGACGGTGCTTGGTAAGTTAGGGGAGCCAGGGCAAGTTCCACTCCAGGGCCCCAGATGGACCACTGGGAGGCTTCCTGGGGATGACGGGGACCCTCTCTCTCTCTCTCTCTCTCTCTCTCTCTCTCTCTCTCTCGAGGAGAGAAGAAACTTGGGATAGGCTTAATTCATTTCTCCCAAAGCCAGTTCCATTTTAGGAGTGAGTTTGGGCCAGCAGACCCCCCAAATAGGTAACTCTGGGACATTTAAAGCCCTTTCTGACATTAGTGAATCTGAGATTATGAGAGCAAGAAAACTAGGGATGATATCTTCTCTATTATCTCTCTCTTTTTCTAATAAATAAATTTTATTGGAGTACAGTTGGTTTAGAAAGTTGTGTTAGTTTCAGGTGTACAGCAAAGTAAATCAGTCATACATGTACATACATACATTCCTTTTTGGATTCTTTTCCTATGTAGGTTATGACACAGTATTGAGTAGATTACCCTGTGCTGCACCATAGGTGCTTATACCTCTCTGTTCTCTTCACACTCTCCTGTGATCAACCCAAATCAGTTCTGAGCTCATTTTAATAACATATCTGGACAAAGACTTCATCCAACATAAGGAAAAAAGACAGAAGAGATAAATGATGGGGCAGGAGCTATTCATGAGGGTTTTCTCACCTTTCAGAATGGGTGGGACAAAAGCTTCCACTCCTAGTGCCAGCCTAACCAGTATGTATGAAGTAAGAACTTAGAACATTATACTTGGAGTCAGACAGAGCTGGGTTCAAAACCCTAGTCAGTCACTTCCTGGCTGTGTGACCTTGGGGAAAGATCTTGATGTCTCTGCCCCTATTAGGTAAAGTTCTGTTGATGGCAAGTTACAGAAACCAACTTAATGTATCTTTAGCAAGAAAGGGATAATTTATTTCAAAAAAACCACTAAGACTATTTAAAGCAATGCAAAGAGTTTAGAAGAGTCAGGAAGGGCTGAAGTGGGGGAAGAGTGAGAACCAGGGCCAGTCCAGAGTCCCAGCCTCCAGAACGTGTGAACTATGCCAAGGGATCCCTGCTGTTTTCATCAACCATCTTCCAAAGCCTAGACTTAAGAATCTCTCTGTTTAAATTCTCAAGAGAGAAACTAATTAACGCTTCTTGGTTCAGGGATGTGATTTAAACAGTCAAAGCCCAAAGATTAAGGTTATAAAACAGAAACATGGTTCTTGGGAGGCCTCCCTAGGGTTGCAGTGGGGAATTATTAGAGAAAAAGGGCTGGATAGGCCTCCCAAGAGAGGGGTGCACCTCAGAGCCATGGGTTTGTCACCATATTATGAGCATAATGATATCCTTGTAGGATGTTATGAGCAGTAAACTAGATAATGAATGTGAAAACACCCTTAAGATACTAAAACAGTGCAAATGAAGAATATTGTATATGTTCACCTCCCACCAGTCAGACACTCTATAGTTTAAGAGACTCTAATCTCCTGATTTACTTCCACCATGTCAAATGGCTTGAAAATTCAAGAAGTCCTGGAAACAGAAAAGAGACTGAGGTTCTTACAGTGGTTTAAAAAAAAAAATCCTAAATTTATATCATTTACCAATCTGTGGTAACTCGTCCACCTCAGTGAACTGCAAGCCACTAACGGTTTCACAGCCAGCACGCCACATTTCTGTATATTTTATTATTATTATTTTTGAGGGCCGCACCTGTGGCATATGGAAGTTCCCAGGCTAGAGGTCCAATTGGAGCTGTAGCCACAGCCACAGCAACGCAGGATCCGAACTGCATCTGCAAACTTCACCACAGTTCACAGCAACACCGGATCTTTAACCTATTAATCGAGGCCAGGGATCAACCTGCATCTTCCTGGATACTAGTTGGGTTTGTTACCACTGAGCCACGATTAGAACTCCCCTGAATATTTTAAAATCCACAAGCTGGCTTGGCTTTAGCACATCTGCCTGGGAGTAAGAGCTTCAGGAATCTTAGCAGAAGAATCATCCTTCAGTCCAGCCTGGGAACTTCTTACAGCTCAAAGGGAGCATCCTGCAGCCAGACTGCACTAGCTGACTTTGTCCACAAAGTGCCCAGTGCTGTGGCTACTCACTGCGGGAAATGTGGAAGGTCTGCAAGACTTGAGGCTAGACCACAGGAAATGAAAAATAGTATGAAAATTGCTCATGTAAAGTATGTAGGAGGAGTCTTGCAATCTGATAGGGTTTCCCAGAAGAGATGGATCTAGAGTGCAGGAAGCCAGAGGGCAGAGCTGCAAACACCCCTTTCCCCCCACCACAGACACACACAACCCAGAGGCCAGCTCTGACTGGGTTAATACTCTGCCTTATTTTAATCATGACATCTGAACTGCACTGAGAAGCCAAAGGCCCTGGAGGATTTCAGATAAAGTAGTTCTAGTCAAGGAAGGAGCAGATGATGGAATTACTTCTCATCCCATCTGGCTACAGAGTGGCAGCAGTGATGACACCGTGACCTTCAACATGCATATAACATACCTGCAAAAGCTCGTCCTCAGAGACAATGGTGTTGTATCTTACTAACATTGAGCTGTGAGGTAGTCATTTTACATATGAAAAGGAAGTTCAAGGGATTAATTATCTTGCTTAAAGTCACTTCACCAGAGCCAAGTCCAGGACCCAGGCTGGTCTCATTGTAAAGATAGTGTTTTGTCTTTTCTATCTCATAACTGCTCCATCCATCCATCCATCCACCTAGCCCTTTCATCAGATCCTTACAGAACACTTGCTCTGTGGCAGGCACTAGGATACCAAAGTTAACAGACACAATGCTTTCATCACCGCTGACATGCACTGGGAGTCGCATGAGGTTCTTTTCTGTTGTTCTGCCAGAGTCCGGGAAAAGTCTGTGCCATAGGTAGGCAGTACCTCTTACTCCAGGACTCTTTCTGAATCTGAGCCCCCAAACTCTTCAAGGACTGATGGGCCCAGGTGCCAACTGTGGGCAATTGCTAGCGAAGGGCCCCTGAGCAACTCAGACAGTTGGAATATCATGTCTGACCCCAGCTGATCTTTTTGATAGAGCTCTGTTGTCCTTTCTGGCCCACAGAGGGGCATAACCCCGTTTTATTTCTGAATGCACGGCTCCCCCTTCCGGATCCAGCTTGGCTTCAGCCCAAGAAGTAGCACTTCTAGTCTCAAGCCCGCCAGAGGTCAAAGCTACTCACTGGCTCCCTCTGCAGGACCTTCTTCCTCATGGCAACTCCTGCAGCCCTGCAGGGCTCCCTTTGTACCTCACTGGCTAAACCCTGGCAGTATGAATGCCTCATAAATGTATAAATCCATTGTCTCTTCTTATAACATCTTCATCTTCAGACCCTGTACCCAAACCCATCATAAAAATCCAGAAGATGCAAGAAGTGAACAACAGCTGTTACCTGATGCTATCCTGTGTGATCCAGGACCAGCATGTGAACTACACTTGGTATCAGGAATCAGGGCTTTTTCCAAAAGAGCTCCAGAGCAGTGTGCTTGAAATCACCCTTGTGCCACAAAACTACTCCAAGTTTTACAGCTGCCAAGTCAGCAATCCTGTGAGCAGCCAAAAAGACACAATCTACTTCACTTCATTCTGTCAACCAGGTAAGAAATACTGCCAGGGGAGCTGAGGTGAGCACAGGACAACTAATTTTCTCTTGAATGAACAAAGGTGTGGGGATCTGATCCAGTCTCCTGGCACATAGCTTGGTAAAAAATCCCAAAGGCATCTGTGGGTCATAGGAGACTTGGGTTTTCTTCAAGGCTCTACCACCATTCTCAGTGAGCTCACCTTGCCTTAGTGGAGTTCAGCATCCTCATATGCAAAGAGGGGTTGGCCCAGAGGCTCTGCTGTCCCCATCTCCTGCCCTGCTCTAGGACCAATGCACTGTCCTAGAATCTGATGCTAGCATCCTTGCAGGATAAACTGAGATTTCAGGATGAGCAAGGAGAAAAAGAGCAGGTGGGGGAGGAGTCCAGACCCTGTTGGGCAGGAGCAGAGAGGGGTTTCTGGTGGACCACAAAGGAAAGAAAGCCCAAGTGGGAGAGCATGAGAGCACATGGTGAACAGGAACTGGAGCCTTATCTTCAGGGGGAGACTTTCTGCCCTTCCTCTGGTGTATGCTCCTTGATGGAGTTAGAAAAAGGAAAACCCTGGGTTTCATGTTTCAGATTTCTCTGTCTCCTGGGAGGATCCATTCATAAGAGCATCACTCCTGGCTTTCTATCTTAAGCCTGCACAGGTCCCATGGTGGGGTGGCCATGATCATAGGTTTTGGAGTCAGTCATACCTGGAATTAATCCAGGGATTGTCACTTACTAGCTAAGCAAGTTACTTAGCTTCTCCAAGCCAAGTCCTTCTTAAATAACAGACAAAGTGATATAGTTCTTATCTCATATTTGTATAAGGATTAAATGAGACAATACAGAGGACTAGCTGTCATGGTATGTAACAAGTTTTCAATGAATGGCAGCTAAATTGTGTCCAGTCCTTTCCATTATAGAGACACTAGGGATTTGGAGGATCCCTTAATAAATCTGGATCACTATCTCAGGATCCCAGGCCCTAGACACTGTATACCCCTCAATTCACATCCCAAGTCCTGATGTACAAGTCCTTCCAGAGTAACTCATACCTGTGATACCAATATTTATCTGAGATCCCTGTGATGCCCAGTCATCAGGGACCATGGCCACTGGGGACATGGCTCCTTCATGGTCTTCCTGGACCCAGTCCACTCTGCCCACCTATGCTAATTTCTTTACCTCTGCTCCCACACATGAGCTATGGAGGCTACATGTGCTTCTGCATCTTCCCAACTAAATGGTCATGTCTTCTCTTCTATTCTTTTCCTGATATGCCCTGCTTTTCTATCACCACGGAACCAATATGACACTTTGGGGCCTGACCATGAGATCACAAGTTGGCTGGGCGGTTCCAACACAACCTTGATATCAATGCCATATTCTGAGATCCAGTAAAACGAAGAGACACAATCCCCATCCTTTATAGAATGAAGGGGACTGCTCATCCACAGAAAGGATGAAAGTAATAATAACACATCTATTTTTTGGAAGGACTAGACCCATCTTGTCTCTTTTTAGCCATCCAAATTATCCTAGAAAAGCATCTTTAATTCCCCTTCCTTAATTTTTCACTCTCCTCTCCTCCCCTCCCCTTCCCTTCTATTCTTTATCTCCTCACTTCTCTTTCTTTTTTTTTCCCTTCCCCCTTTTTCCTCCTAGTTTGTACGGATGGCTAGTAGTGTGGAGAAACAGGGAGAGGAAGTGGTCCTTCCTTCTCTAAATTTAGCACATAGCATTGTATGGTCAACTGTCCATACCCAAAGCTCTGCCCTACTTCATTGCTGTTCAGTGTAGGAGAGTGATTGTTTTCCAAGCCCATAGCCATTCCAAGGTAATCTTCAAGCACAAGACTCAGCAAATCCAGTGATATTGAAGGGATTTCTTTACACCTTGGAGTTTGAGCTTAGGAAGAGGATGTCCCAGGCACATTGGGACTGGATTCAGGGAGGAAATAGTCCACTGCTATGTAAGCTCCCATTCCAGCATCTGGTACCCCTGCCCCTTCTCAACACATTGATCAAGTCACCTAAGTGTTTGGTCTTTTCTCCCTCTTTCAGCTCTATCCTCTGGAATAGCTTGGACTGCACCTTGGCTAGTGATCATGGTAACCACCGTTCTTAGCCTCCTGTGGACATGATATGAGCTCTTCTAACTCAAGGGTGGAATTCAAGAATGCAGGATCTTGTACTCATCAACAAGGATGTTCAGGCTGATATTTTAAAAACCACAGTAATTTGTTTTTATCACCTAGTTGTTTTCCAACATATATATATATATATATATATATATATATATATATATATGCACATGCATTCTTCCCACCAAAAAAAAGTTCAAAATGTGTTATGCAATGTTTTCTTATTTAAACATTTGATATGATTGTTAAAGTGGATTTGAATTGCCCCAAATATGTCAGACAATGCTTGCTCCATTAGTGTGGACAGACTGGAGCATGGAGCTGTAAAGGGAAGGGCTGGAATCCCAGGCTCCCGTGTGCTGGTGTGGCTAAGGAGCTCTTTCAGCTTCCTCAACCTTGCCAAACCTCCTGGGGTTCCAGCTCTCACACTCTTCCCCCAACCAAGTTCTGGTCCTCTTCCCAATGGTTTGCCTTGCTCTGGCCTCTCTGAAGAGCATACTTATTAGGTTTTCTGGGAATGTGAGCTCGGGCTTGCTTCCCCTAGAACTGAGAATACACCTTTACCACATAAAGAGAGTCCTTCCCAAGCCTCTCATGGGGAGCTGAGTTTCCCCTTTCGTCTTTTCACCACTGCTGCTATGTGGGAAGCTCTTCAAGTTGCGTCATGGGATCCTAAGACCATCAAATTGACTAAATGCTCTCACCAGGGTCTTCCATTATAGGAAAGTAAGAGCCCCCAGGCCCTCCACTGACTTAAAACCTGGAAATTTTGTTGTATGTTTCCCTCCTTTAAGTCTCCTCATGGGTCTGGAGCTGAGAAGGTCACAAAAAGATGTTCTCCTCTCTCAGCAAAATGCACCTACCATAGACCACTTTCTCTTTACACAAAATCAGCCTCCCTTCCCTTCCCCTACTTGCCTCTGTGGCAGAGACAATGCTGTGTGTTCACCAAACCCTTTTGTTTTCCTCATGGATTTAATGGTTAATTTTATGTGTCAACTTGACTAGGCCATAGAGGTGTCCAGTTATCAGTCAAACCCTATTCTGGGTGTGTCTCTGAGGGTGCTTCTGGGTGAGGTTAACATTTGAATCAGTAGACTGACCCTCTCCATTGTGGGTGGTTCTCATCAAATCAGTTGAAGACTTGAACAGAAAGCCTCACCTACCCACAAGTATGGCGGAACCTCTCTCACCTGAGTGTCTTGAAACTGGAATGTTTAGTTTTTTCTGCCTTTGGACTTGGGCTGGAACTACATCATCATCCCTCCAGGGTCTCCACCTTGCTGACCTAGATCTTGGGACTTGTAAGCCTCCATAATTGCATGAGCCAATTCCTTTTAATAAATCTCTTTGTGTGTATGTGCCTCCTTTCTATATATAGCATCTTTTCCTTTGGCCTCCTTTTTAAAAAATTATTTATTTATTTATTTATTTATTTATTTTTAGCAGAGTGTGAGGATATGTTGGGGGAAACAGACACACATACACACAGGCACACATGCATGCACACATGTGAATGGAATAAAAGCATTTCTGGGGGAAGGAATAAGAGGAAAGAAGTGTCACTTTATATCACAAATCAACGTATTCCTGGGCTGCTAAGGAACAGGCACACATCTCCAGGCATCATGTTTCTATGGGTTCTAGCTACTTGAAAACTTGGGGCACATCCCACCCTAGACAGCGTAGGTCACCAGAAGCAACTCTTCTCTGCCTCTCCCATACAAAATATATGCCAGATACATAATATGTGGGGCTCAGTGCAAAGTGAAAATTCAGGACTCCTGTTCAAAAGCAGGAGAGAAGTACCATTAAATGTACCAAAATAGAGCTTTTTCCTTTCTTCTACAGACTCTCTCTACTTGAGATGGTATTTTTAAATTAAATTTTATTGGGATGTCATTGATTTACAACATGTTAGTTTCAGATGTACAGTAAAATGAATTATACACACACACACACACACACACTTTTCTCATATATGTTATTACAGAATATTGAGTATGGTCCCCTGTGCTATACAGAGGGTCATTGTTAATTATCTATTTTATATATAGTAGTTTGTATATATTATTACCAAACTCCTAACTTATCCCTTCCCCCCTCATTTTCCCTTTGGTAAGGGATGATATTTTTTAACTTGCTATTTAATGTTGTTCTGAGTAAAGGAAAATTAACATTTTAGATTATTATTATGAATTTCACTGTTTATATTGTGCAATGTCAGTTTTGAATGATATACAAGAACACTAAATTTGTATGTAGAATCACTGAAGTTACTTAGCTCCTATTTCATGGCTCACACGTGAACACACACATTCCACCAGCACTCTGTGGAAGCCAGTGGCTTCCATAACACAACTGCTTTGTACTCATTTTGAGCCTCACTGAACTCCCATACATCATCCACTGGATTCCATTCTCATGGGGTATCATGAACGAGGCTGTAAGGAATAGTGATTAACATGCATAGTGCACACATCTTCTCTGCTGATGTTCATGCTCCATTGTCCCAATGGACTTCACTTAAAACACAAGTTGAGGAGTTCCCTTTGTAGCTCAGTTGGTTAAGAACCTGATGTTTCTGTGAGGATGCAGAGCTCCATCCCTGGCCTCTCACAGTAGGTTAAGGATCCAGTATTGCCACAAGCTGCAGCATAGGTCTCAGGTGTGGCTCACATCTGTTGTTGCTGTGGCTGTGCTGTAGCCCTCAGCTTCAGCTCCCATTCAACCCTTAGCCTGGGAACTTCCATGTGCCACAGGTGTGACTATAAAAAGAAAAGAAAAGAATAAAGTTGAAAGATAAAATTATTAAGAATTTCAAGATGGTGGGAGCAGAGTACTGAACCAAGTGGAGCACCCTTCTGAGAATAAGACCCTGTTTGAGTACAGGTCACATGCCCATGAAGCTAGATTTTCCTTGAGGACACCTGACACCCTATGTCAAGACCATCATTTCTCTGAGAGTTCTAGTATGAGGATCAAGCCTGATTTTCATGTGTTCCCAAGACCCTCATGTTTCAAAACTTAGTGGAGTGATGATCAGTGAACTCAAACCATTTGTCTTTCTGCAAAGAAGATAGTCCAGCATCAGCCTAAAGTTCTCGCCATGATTAGCCTCATGTGAACTGAAGTCTCAGGACAAGTTGTTTTTCTGTCATCCTTCAGTATGCTCTAGTGAGCTCTGCAACACTGCCCTCTGCTGGCTCCACTGCAACAAGTTTAAGTTTGATTAAACTTGGGTTAGATCAGTGCTTCTCAATCCTTCACTTTAACTATAGCAAATCACCTTGGGATCTTAAAATCCCAGCTTTGAATCAGTAGGTCTGACATGGAGACCAAGATTTTCTCTTTCTAACAAGACCCCTGGGGGATGTTAATGCTGCTGTCCATGGACCACTTTCAGAGCAGCAAGGCACAAGAAGATGTCTCCAAATTTCCTTGTTATTCTGAACTTTAGCTTCATGGTTCTAGGCCTCCCCATGGGACTTGGTTCTCTCCTCCACTGCTTGCCCTTCTCTGTTCCTGGATACCACACTCATTCTCTTCTCAAGTTAATTTTCCAGTCATCCCTCCAGGTTCCCATGTTCCCCAGGTGTATCACTTATGCCATCAGGGACCAGCTTGTCCCAACAGGCAGCACAAGGTGACACATGGAAGGTTAGCAAGTCCAGGAACACTTGTGAACTGAGAGAATGTAGCTTTCATATCTGGCTCTGCACAAACAGCTTGGTGTGGGCCCTGGTAATAGAACCAGGCAGGGGCACAAATAAATTAAACCTGGACCCTTGGATCACTGAGTTCACTCATTCCTTGCCTATATTTAGCAAGTCCCTGGCCAAGCTGTGTGCTGAGGCTCCATCCTGGGAGCTGATCAATAAGAGCTAAGGTTGACAGAGGCTGTCTGTGTGTCTGGATCTGTGTAAGCTCTTTTTCTGAACATTCTCCTTTAGGGAACAAGATCAAGTGTTAGGAGAGGAAGTCTCCAAAATTCTTCATTGGGCTTTGGATTTAAATTGTTTCCTTGGCCATGTATATTTATGCAACTCTTGTTGAGAGCAAAGCAGTCTTAGAAAGATTCCATCCTTTACCCTCACTTCCTGTCCAAGAATAACAGGATCAACCTCCTCCAGTGCCCTTGGGTTATGTTATGCCACTTGTCAAAGTGGCAGCCCCTGCACCTGGAGAGGTGTGCTCTTCCCTTCCCACGACGTCATGATACTCTCCCTCACACACACCCTCCACCTCCTCAAAAGATTGCATGGTGGGGGAGGGGACAGATTGAGCCCCAAACTACCTGCACCAGCTGGAAAGTGGTAACCACAGGCCCTTATCCTCTTTCACCAGCTGTACTGCCCATCCCCACCCCCATGCTCCAGCTGCACAAGCTATAGCTCAATCCTGTTGCCCTGTCACCTCACCCTCACCCTCACCCCAAACTCTTCATCTTCCCTCCTCTCACCACTGTCTTCTCTCTTTCCAAATTTCTGTCACCCTCATTTTATTTTTTGAGCTTTTTAAAAAAAATTATGGTTGATTTCCAATTTCTGCTGTACAGCCAAGTGTCACTCTTGTTTTATATTCCCATTAGCTTCCCCTCTCATTTTTTCATTCCTCTGTTATGCTTCATCCTACTGTTTCGTTCATCATTCCTGATTTTTACCCAACCATTTCTGCCTCTGATGTTCCATCTGCTGATGAGGGTCTGCACAGCTCCTGATAGGCAGTGCCTTGGATGATTTCTTTCCTCCCTTAGTGAAATAGGAGATATAGTCTCCTCCATAAATGCCTTTAGGACAGTGATTTCTGTGCCTGGCAGCCCAGCTTGGGCAGAGGCTCCCTTTGGAGCAGACAGCACAGAAAATACATCAGTCCATTCTCTCAACAGGCATTCATAATGGGGTTCCTGGTGGGACTTTTCCAAATGCCTCATCTTTAGAGCTATGAGAAAGATAGCTCACATTCTAAAGAGAGCTACAAATAAGTCAGGCATAGTACCACATCTAGGCTTAGTCAGGGGGGACTGAACTGCCTTTGCTACCCCAAGAATTACCCTAGCACACTCCACCCACCTTCTATACAAGCAGAAGACCAGAGAGAGGAGAAAATCACCAGGATTGGGATTGTTGGAGTTGGGAGAGACCTGTGGCTTTTTCCTCCTCTCCTCATGAGTGTGGTCTTTTTTCCCTGATGCCAAATGAAGGGGGCCCTGAAAGCATTACACGAGAGATTTAAGATATGCAAAGGAAGGGTAGATTATTATCTTACCCTTTGGTTGGGCAATAGATCCATTGATCTTCCCTGAGGTAGAAACACAGCATTGGAACTAGATGAAGAAGCAGCTTGTAGCAGCCCCCTCATTGCTTGACACGTAAGGAGTTTCCACAGTGGCTCTGCAGAGAGTACTGGGTTTCGGTTTTCTTGCTACCTTGGCCACCGGGTAGGCAGATCCCAGCAGCAAGAGGTTGTATGGGGCATTGTCAGTAGGAGCTGAGTCGGGGGAAGCAGGAAGAGGCCAAGCCAGAGAACACTTCCTACATCAGCACTCTTCAGTGGAAATCTTCCCACCCCCACCCGCACGGAGGCACTCACACCCATGCTCCTAAAAAGAGCCAATATTCGGATATCTATCAAGAGGCAGCATCTCCAGTGGATTTGTATTAGCCAGAGAAGCAGACAGTACCAACTCAGAAGCCAAGTAACTAAGAAATAGTTTGGCCCTTTCCTTCCTAACCTAAAACCACTTGAGAAGCTGGAAATGAGTGAGATAAAATAAGAGGCGGGTGGGGGAGTTATTATAGGTTTTTGGACCATGAGCTGGAGGGACAGGAAGAGGTTAAAGGGGAGTTTTACATTGAACTGTACTGCTAAGTTACTAGAAGTGATAAAAATGAAACTGAGGGATTTTCCCAAAACATCCTTAAGTGATGGAAGGCAGTTTGACATAGTCCTGATGTAATTGGGGGTAAAGCACATTCTTCAATGTTAGCTCCCAACCAACCAAGTTCAGACTATTTTATTAGGTTTGTAAAAAAAAATCTATTTATTAGTAAGTTCACTGAATATCGGAATTTCAGAATGTATAATATTAGAATTTTAAATACCCAATGTGTCTTGGATTCAATCTGTAGTTTGAGGATAAGGTGTTTTTGATAACTTAAAGAAGTTCAGACTATTTTATTTTTAATTTGTATTTTTAAAAATCCCTTCATTATTTATTTATTTATTTATTTATTTATTTATTTATTTATATTTTTGGCTTTTTAGGGCTGCACCCCCTGCACATAGAGGTTCCCAGGCTAAGGGTTGAATCAGAGCTATAGCTGCCAGCCTACACAACAGCAACAGCAACGCCAGATCTGAGTCTCATCTACGGCATATGCCACAGCTCATGCCAAAGCTGGATCTTTAACCCACTGAACGAGGCTAGGGATCAAACCTGCATCTTCATGGATACTAGTCAGATTCGTTTCTGAGGAGCCACAACAGGAGCTCCAGTTCAGACTATTTTAAAAGTGATTATATGTATTTATTAAGCCACTGCTATGATTCAAAAATCATTTTCAATATAGCACATAGAAAGACACCATTCTTGCCTTCAGACAGATTACATTCTATTCTGGAAGATAGCACTAAGGAAAATTAGTAATTTACTTTCAATTATGAAAATGGTACAGTGTCAGATATAACAACTGCTAGACAGATGAGCTTGTGAGGGCTGAGCAAACGGAAAGCAGAAGGATTGGATCTGGTTCTGAGGGTCAGTCAGAACTTCTTTTTGGAATCAGAGGCCAAAAATGAGCAGGTGATAGGTCAGGGGAAGGTGCGTGGAGAAGTCTTCATAAAAGGGGGAAAAAAAGAAAGGAGCACCAAGCAGGGAGTCCCTGGAAGAAAAAGGCAACCTGGTTGCTGGAGAGGTTTGAATACAAAAGTATCTGTATTGGAGTTCTGATTGTGTGTTTAGTGGTTACGAACCCAACTGGTATCCATGAGGATGCGAGTTCAATCCCTGGCCTCGCTCAGTGGGTTAACAGATCTGGCGTTGCCATGAGCTGTGGTGTAAGTCATAGATACAGCTCAGATCCTGTGTTGCTGTGGCTGTGGTGTAGGCCAGCAGCTGTAGCTCCTATTTGATCCCTAGCTTGGGAACTTCCATATGCCACAGGTATGGCCCTAAAAAGCAAGATATGTATATATATATATATATATATATATATATAGAGAGAGAGAGAGAGAGAGAGAGAGAGAGAGAGAGAGTAAGCAATTGTCACATTTCTAGGTGGAAAATAACCATCTTGGACAGTGGCTCTTGAAAAATAAACCTGTTCTCAAAGAGTCAAATATTTCCTAGCACAATAATTCTTGGGCTTTAATTTCATAAGAATCAGGGTCAGATCAATGAGGGAAATCTCATTTTCCTAATGTGACTGAGGCCTACTTATTTCTTAGGAATACTAGTAAGAAAATCAGCTGCAGAATTTCACTGTCAAGGAGACTCAGTCAGAATGGGGTGGATCCATTTTCCTCCCTCATCCGCTAGGCTAGAGGTTACTTTTTCCCACTCCAAAATCAACTTCGATTGAGCAAAAGAGAACTTTAAGCAACATCAGGTTAAAGCCAGGGTGTTTGTAGTTGCAAAAGATGAGAAAGAATTGAAAGGGCACAAGTTGTACCTCCTACATCAGCTAGTTGTACGCAAGATACCCAAACAAAAAAGCTGCAGCTCCGATTGGATCCTTAGCCTGGGAACTTCCATATGCCACAGATGTGGTCCTAAAAAGCAAAAAAGCAAAAAAAAAAAAAAAAAAAAAAAAACAGAATTTACAAGTGGAGTTGAAGATGGGTGATCGTACTACCGGACAGATCCATTGAAAAGCACCTATAGAAACAGTGCTCTAATTCCCACCTCCCACCTCCTCCTGCCTTGCATCAGCACCAAAGGTACAAAACTGAATTCAGGAAAAGCTTGCCACTCTAGAGATTCAGACTGAGAGAAGACCAGGATGTCTGAGAAAGCAAGGCAGGATTGGTAGGGTGGCAGGGGCCATATCATGCAGGGTCTTGGGAATTTTAGCCTAAAAACATTGGCAAGCCATTGGTTGGCTTTGAGCAGGAAAGTTTCACAGCCAGATTTGTGCTTTGAAAAGCTGCTCTCACTGACGTATGGGAAATTTCAGCGGTGTTACAGGTTTTGATAGAAGAGGCTATATGTGGAATTTCTGCAGGGTGAGGAGGTGAGTTAGAAAATTGTGAAATTTGAAATATTTCATTGAAAAATTCTGGATGTTAATTTGGTTTTATTTTTGAATTTTTTTCTAGCTATGGGATAATTAATGTAATACAATACCAAGGCTTTATATGCAGACCTGTGGACTTCAGAAATGACACTCATATATATACTTATATACATTTTATTATGTACTTATATATGTTAATAAAATAAATATAAATATATTTCTATGCTAAATCATTGTATACTTCTACATAAATGGGAGAGAAAACAGGTGCCAAGGATTGTGGCTCAAATCGATAAAACCAGGGAAAGATTTGAAACAAAACTTAGTCAATAGTCTCTCTCAGCCACCTTTTCTCATGAGTTTTCTTTATTGGAATATTACATATGTTCTGAAACTGTTTGGTAAGTTTCTGCAAAGTAAACATTACCTGTGTAATTAGCGCCCAGATCAAGAAACTTGTGTTTAAATTTTAATGAACATGAGAGAGAAATTCTACTGAGAAAAGAAGATGAGCACATAATGTTGGTAGATGTCCTTCCCATTTTCCTTGACTGCCAAGTCCACGTTCATGCAAGCATTCACCTTCCTCACATACATCCAGTTACAAAGATGTTCTCTCTTCCACTATCAAACCATTTTATGGGTGTCAGAGAGTCATAACTGCTTACTAAATATTTATCAGCATTCCCACTGCAATTCAATAGGTTAAGAACCTGACTAATATCCGTGAGAATGTGGGCTCCATCCCTGGCCTGGCTCAGTGGGATAAGGATCCCCTGTTGCTTCGAGCTGTGGCATAGGTTGCAGACAACACTAGGATCTGGCAATTGCTGTGGCTGTGGAGTAGGCTGGCCCCCAGCCTGGAAACTTCCATATGGCACAGTTATGGCCCTAAAAAATAAATAAATAAATAAATAAATATTTATCTTCCCTTTTCTCTCAAACTAACAGATACTGATAGTTGAACGTGTTCTGTTCATCCAAAGGCGCATTTTTCAACTCTTTTACATGTAGCTAAGGTTGAGCTATTGTTATGTAAGCAGGAATTGTGTGGGACTTCTGCAAATAAATGGGAAGGTATTTTCCATTTCTTCCTTCACCCTGCTACCTGGAACAGAAAATGGATGGGGAGTTCCCGTCGTGGCGCAGTGGTTAACGAATCCGACTAGGAACCATGAGGTTGCGGGTTCGGTCCCTGCCCTTGCTCAGTGGGTTAATGATCCAGCGTTGCCGTGAGCTGTGATGTAGGTTGCAGACGCGGCTCAGATCCCGCGTTGCTGTGGCTCTGGCGTAGGCTGGTAGCTACAGCTCTGATTAGACCCCTACCCTGGGAACCTCCATATGCCGCGGAAGCGGCCCAAAGAATAGCAAAAAGACAAAATAAATAAATATCCTGTGAACAGTAAAGCAGCCCAAAGAAATAGCAAAAAAAAAAAAAAAAAATGGATGGATGGATCTTCAGTAGCCACTTTTGACCATGAGAACAAGGGCCAGAACCTAAGGGTGACAGAGCTACCATCTCCTAGAGATAACCCAGATATTCTAGAGATATCCAAGGAATCACCATACCAAAATAAACTGACTACCTCTTGTCTTCTTTTAGTTTAGTTGAGAGAATTATAAATACGTATCTTGCTTAAGGCACTCTTTTTCAGGCTCCTTCAACTCATCTAATCCTAAATCCTAACTGATTTACTATGTGTAGCCTCAACTGGATTTTCCCTTTCCCCAAGAGGAACCAACTAAAAGTTATAGCCAACACTTGTACATAGAAATCACATTGTAGATAGGCTTCTCAGAGTTCAGTTGTCCAAATGATGATTATTCTTTTAGTTCTCTGTATTATAGGCCAATCTCACTTGTGGATAGAAATTCTAAATAAAATATGAATAAATGGAATGAATTAAACTAGTAAGATACATCATAGGTTTATCCCAGGAATGTAAAGATGGTTTTGCTTTTAACAATCTATAAATGTAATTAATCACATTGGCGCATTAAAGAGAAAAATACAGAGTTCCTGTTGTGGTGCACCGGAAATGAATCCAACTAGGAAACACGAGGTTGTGGGTTCGATCCCTGGCCTCACGTAGGGGGTTAAGGATCTGGAGTTGCCATGAGCTACTGGTGTAGGTCGCAGATGCATCTCGGATCTGGCATTGCTGTGGTTCTGATGTAGACTGACAGCTTACAGCTCCGATTAGACCCCTCACCTGGGAACCTCCATATGCTGTGGGTGTGGAGCTAAAAAAGACAAAAGACAAAAAAAAAAAAAAAAGAGAGAGAGAGAGAGAGAGAAAGAGATAGAAAAAAGCATATAATCACTTCAATAAATGAATAAAAGATATAAAAATTTTATGACAATTAAAAAAAAAAAGCCTAGTAGATGAGAATTCCCTTAACCTGATAAAGAGAATTACACATACACACAAATAGTAGATTTTAGCAGAAATGGCAGAGTATGGACTTTCCCAAACGCTCTCATCCATAAAAGCAACGAAAACACTGGGGGCAAAATTATCAGAATCAACTCTTTCAGAATTCTATACTTTAGCCAAAAGCTTACAACAATTCAGGGGATGTTCATTCAAGAAAAATGCACAGGAACTATATCTAGTCACTTGTGATGGAACATGACGGAAGATAATGTGAGAAAAAGAATGTTTATATATGTCCAACTGGGTCACTTTAGTGTATAAGAAATTGACAGAACATTATAAATCAACTGTAATAAACAAAAATTTAAAATAGAAAAATGGCTGAATCTTAGTAAAAAACGGTGAGATTTGTGACATTTCAAACTGCCCTATTCCCACTCCACTCTCTGTAGCCTCTCTCTTGCATTAAAACAAAAAGCCCTTGGGAGTTCCCATCATGGCACAGTGGAAATGAATCCAACTAGGAACCATGAGGTTGAGGGCTCCATCCCTGGCCTCACTCAGTGGGTTAAGCATCTGGTGTTGCCGTGAGCTGTGGTGTAAGTCGCAGATGCAGCTCAGATCCTATGTTGCTGTGGCTGTAGCATAGGCCGGCAGCTGTAGCTCCAATTCAACCCCTAGCCTGGGAACTTCTATATGCTGAGGGTACGGACCCCGAAAAAGCAAAAACGAACAAACAGACAAAAGCTCACAATCATAGTGAAAACCAAAAGGCTGGCAGCCACTGAAGGGGCAGAAAGGGATTGGGATTCCTTCAAAACCTCATTCACAGAGAACAGTCATTATTTGATCTATCTGGTTGTTCCTTGAAAGATTCCATTTGTAAGTCTGTCTTTATTAAACCTGACTTGAAAATCAGTGTGAACGTCTTTCCCCTGGAGGTGTTTGTCAAAAATAATTAGAGAAAATTAATTAACTTTGCAGCTCCCTGAGGTGGTGGATAACAGTTCTCGTATCATTTTTTTCTGTCAAATCAATGAAGAAGAGAAGAGGGTTGCTATGGATGGCAGATAGGCAGACAGGTAAGAGCCAAAGGTTGGCTGTGGCTCATCAGGGTCTGCCCCACAAATGTCTTTCCAGGCAACAGGAGCAGCTCCTTTCTTTGCTGTGCTATTCTCTGACAGAGGACAGAAATACAGAGCAGAAGAGTCTTTTAAAAACATAAGTTTTACTGTGACATCTCTATGCTCACAATCTTCATGTATAGGCTCTTTAGAGGGCCCCGGGGTTACTATTGATGCCTACATGATTTGGCTTCTGTGGATTTCTCTTGTCTAATTTCTAGCCTGGCCCCTCCTTTTCACCAAGTGCTGTAACCTTCCTGAATTACTTGCAGTTCCCCAAACTCACACAGGGCCTTTGTTCAAGCTTTGTACTTCCTGGAATCTCTCCTCCCCCTCCTTGTTTGCCTAACAAACTCCTACTCATTTGTCAAGATTCAAACTAATCATCACTTTTCCAAAGCCCCCAAACCACTTCTTAAGGATGAGTCTCTCTCCCTCTCCATACTTCACCTCTTTCCATCCCCCCTGTGATGGAGATGATTATTATAGAGAAGACTTGGAAATCATCAGCAGGGAAGCCCAGAAAATTTGTATTTCCCCATATTTTCTTCAATCTTGGAAGTCCAAGAGAGGGAAGTGGTGTGGCCAAGGCCACGTAACAAGTTACCAGCAGAGTTGAAGCTGGAAGTAAAAAAAAAATGCTTTCTCCCTCCATTGGCATTTGCCGATGCCCACTAAGCACTCCCTTGGACTTGACCCATTACTAACCATGTTATGTTCATAAGGTTCTCCTGGATTGTCTCAAACCCCAGACCACAGAATTCTGCAGGGCCTGCAAAGGTAGAAACATTGAAGGGCTTGGCTTCTCGGCACCAAGAGAAAACACTGGAATGAACATGTTTGGTATCCATGCTTATATACCTAGGACCCTGAACCACACACAATAGAAGCCTCTGGAAGGCTTCATGGTATAAGGGAAAGAGAATAGACTTTTGAGCCTGACAGTCTTGGGTTTGAGTTCTGAACCTACCAGTTTTTGAACCCCAGGAAAAGTAAACTTTCTAATCTCTGTTTTCTCATGTTTAAAAAAAAAAAAAAAAAAAAGCAGGTGATATTTTCACCAAGATTAAATAGGATAACCTCAATAAATCATCCAGAACAAGGTCTTAGCCTAAGTCTTTCCAAATAGAAAATAAGAAGGAAATGATTACATAATTTCTGTTCCCCTAAATAATACCTTATTTCTCTTCTTACTTTTACCAATTTTCCCATTCAGGTCTGTGGATTCCACACAGAATCAGCCCATGGGTGTGACCTGCACAACAGGCTCTCAGAGGAAGTGAAGCGAGGTTGGGAGGCAGCTGGGGAAATGCAAATTTGGTGGCTAAATAGGACTTACCTAGGTCTGATGATTTCCAAGATGCTGCTGAGGTATAATTTCAATGATGATATGGAGAGGAGAGGTCAGTCCTACCTCAAAGAATGGTTGTAATTAGTATGCTCATTCCACAAACACTTTTAATACCTACTGTATGGCAGGCATTGTTAGACTAGGGAAACATAAATATAAATAGAGCAAAATGAAACTCAGGGGATGGCTACTCTGACCCAAGAGACCTGGTTTCTGGTTATGGCTTTGTAAAACTTGGCCAGGTGGCTTCTGAAAAGTCCCTCAGAAGTGTTAACCTCTAAATCTCAACTTTCTGAGGGTGACATGATGGAGTTGGAAAGGTGGCTTCTAAGAGTTTTTTGTTTTTCATTGTTCTTTCTCTCCAAATTATACTTCCCTGAAATTTAGCTCTATATATTCAAGTTATCACTGAAAATTTTCATCTGGATGAACCATAACCAGTTCAGCTGAATGCATCCCAAGCCAACAAACTAATCTTATGCCCTTGCTTTCAATTTTGTCCCCAGATTACCTCTACCTCTGATACTATCTCAGAAAATGACATTGCTATGTGCGTAGAAAAACACCCTAAATCTAAAGGCCACTTTAAAGATCCATCTCCTTTACACCCCACATCTATCAGTCACCAAACCCTACCAAAGCAGTCAATAAAATGTTTCTAATATAATGTCTTTCTCTTCCACCTCATTGCCACTCCTGAGTGGAGCCCATTGCTTATAATCATCTGCCAGCCTCTAGTTTTACCTAAATCTACCCCACACTATGGCCAAAGCAATCTTTCTAAATAGAAGTATTGACTAGGTCATTCACCAACTTGAAACTTTTGGTGGCTTCCATTAAAAGTATGAAAGACTTTCCAAGAAGGCGTTTAAATATTTGTATGTGAGGAGTTCTCATCATTGCTCAGTGGTTAATGAACCCAACTAGCATTCATGAGATCGCGGGTTCGATCCCTGACCTCACTCAGTGGGTTAAGGATATGGCGTTGCCGTGAGTTGTGGTGTAGGTAGCAGCTACAGCTCTGATTCAACACCTAGCCTGGGAACCTCCATATGCCATAGGTGTGATCCTAAAAAGACAAAAAGACAAAAAAAATTTGTATGTGAAAAGGTGTTTTGATCAGGTGGAGGGAAGGACATTACCTCTTATTGGAAGGCCTAGGTTCACTAGGTCTTGTATCCTTAGGAATAAATGAAAGAACAGAACAAGAGGAAGAGAAAGGAAGTAGCAAATATTGAGGATCCATGCTATATCAAATACTGTTCTTTATTTATATACCCTATGTTATTTTAACATTCAAAACATATATATCTTGGATAAGGTAACTCCCCATCCTAGGCTGAAATGGAGATGTATGTGCAGGAAGTTTATTGGGGAGTACTTGTGGCATCAACACCTGTGGGAAGTGAAGGATGTAGGACTGAGCAGAGTGAGAAGGACCTCTAGATATAGTTCCAACAAAAGCCTCAGGTGACTCCATGAGGAGCTCTGGAGCTGGAAGGCTCCTAAAGGGCTAATCTAAATTGAGACAAGAGGACTGGATTTTTATACCTTTTCACTGACTGACTGACTGGTTGTTAGATATGGTGGCCCTCGAGGAAGGAACTGACTGAGGGCAACTCCTGAAGAGGACCTCAGCTGAGAGCCGTCATCCACCAAAGCTTCCAGCAACTGGGGAATGATTGCTTTGGTTCTGAGGACGTTCTGAGTGGCACATCACAATGTCCACTCTACGATTTATAACTTGTAGTGTGCTATTTAATAGGTAGAAAAACTGTGTTCAACCAACAATGTGACTTAGCTAAGAGGTCATATATGTAGTGAGTTAAACCTCTGTTGTTCAAATCTACATTTTTCTGACTCCATATTTGTTAGACTACATATACTTTGGAACATGGAAAAAATTTCCATGCGCATAAGGTCACATTTGAACCCTCAAGTACTTTGGGTAGCAGTAGAAGCTGTCACACACATTAATCCTTTAAGGAAGAATGTGAGCAATAATGAGCCAAGTGTTGAAAGGCATAGATAGAGATTTCTGAGAAGAGACAGAGTAAGAATCAGGTCTTGTGGAGACTCAATGTGAAATTTAGGACAAGGGCAGCAGGCAGGTTCAGAATGACTCTTTGTAAAAGACTGGCAGCTGAAAAAAACCAGCAAGGCAGCAATCACAGACCTTGGCCAGTGGCCGGAAATGCCTGGGAGCTAGAGAGTTCAAAGGGCTGATGGGAGAGGGACCAAGGGAGGGGGAGAGAGAGAGGGCCTAAGGTCAAAAGGAAGGCAGTTCCTAAGAAGGAGACAGGGAATACTAAAGAAGTCAAGAATCATAGACACTTAAGGAAAATGGATTAGGATAAGGGGTGCAGAGCCCGGAAAGAATGTGACAGAATGAGGACACTGGGTCATATTTGTTCTCTTCCTCTAGTCTCTCCTTATTCAAGCTTCTTGTCCCTGGCCATTAAGGGCTTTGATGATAGCTTTGCTAGGAAGTGTGTATGCCAGGCCAATGTGGCAGGAAGTGGCAGGACTTATATTCAAGTGCTGTACTTGCTACGTATTTACTACGTGACCTCAAGCAAGTTATTTAACTCTTTAAACTTAAGTTTCCTCACTTGCAAATGGGGGGTAGTAACAGTAAGGTCTAGAGCTGGGTATAGAGCTCATGGCGAAAACAAGCTGTTTCTATTCTAGAATTCTCATATTCTTCCACGCCCATGACCTAACTGTGGACAAACCAAATGTAGAATCCAGGCTCTTAAAATAGATTCTTGTATCTTAAAGAGTTCAGTAAGCAACACAGGAAGCAACATGATTGCCTGTCTTTCTCCCAGGCCTCTGTTCCAGTGCAGAAGTCTCTCTCAGGAGGAAGAGTGGATGGTTTGGGATTCAGCAGGAATGTTTGCAGAAGCCCCTGCTGGAGATTCTAGCTGGTGGGATATTTGTGAAGGACAGCTGGGGTCCAAGTGGCCATCTGAGCTAGCAGGATTTAACATCCCAGCCACTTGGGGCCCAAAGAGATCAAGATTCAGCATTTTAAAATCTTTATCCTGGTTCTGCCATCAAAACTGGGAGCTATGAGCCATGCTTCTTAAAGACAACAGAAATAGAGGCCTTCTCTTAAGAATAATTCACTCCTAGAAAAAATGTGTTAGGATAGAAACCGCTCCTTACTGTTTTAATGCCAGTATTTTGCTTAACAAAGCATAGTTTAGAAATAGTAAAACTAGGAGTTCCCGTTGTGGTGCAGTGGTTAGGGAATCCGACTGGGAACCATGAGATTGCGGATTCGATCCCTGGCCTTGCTCAGTGGGTTAGGGATCCGGCGTTGCCCTAAGCTGTGGTGTAGGTCGAAGACACAGCTCAGATCCCACGTTGATGTAGCTGTGGGGTAGGCTGGCGGCTACAGCTCCGATTGGACCCCTGGCCTGGGAACCTCCATGTGCCGCGGGTGCGACCCCAGAAGAGGCAAAAAGACAAGGAGAAAAAAAAAAAAAAAGAAATAGTAAAACTAAAGAAGAAAACCTTTGTTTCTGGGTGTGGTTTATACTTCTTTTGCTCCATAGAATGCCTTCTAAAACAACTTTTTAAACGATCTCATGAACTTCATTTGCACTCCTTTCAAGAGAGGAGAGGCAAAATAACCCAGCATTAAGAAGTCCCTTTTCATAAACTAAGCAATAATAATATTTTTTATGTATTATGCCAAATAAAAAAAAAAAAGAATACAAAAGTGTGGTCACACCAGTCATCATAGTGCTTATGGCAAGAAAATATTTCACTTATGCCTCTGCTCAGGAAGGAGGATTACTTCCAGTCTCTACCCTGGGCAGTGCATCTTGACTGTAATTATCTGGAAATCTCAGTCATTAGATGTTTATTTATGAAGATACCCAGAGGCATTTTTTGACTTGAAATTTCATAGTACAGCAAAAGAATAAATTGAGGTGACCAAGCTCATCCTACAGAATGAGAACTCTATAGGTATTTTATATAAGTACAATTAAAATAAACAATAAATGTAATTACTACACTGTGTGGTTTTGATGTTGATTTCAAATCTTCTTACACAAGGATTCTACAAAATTGAATTAGATGCGGCTAAGGGTTCAGTTCGCATTTTCATTCTCTTTTACATTTTCAGTTCTGAATCATATTTCATTTTATTGTTCCTGTTCTGTTTTATACACTGATTTTTTAAAATATCAAATGTGATCATCTATGCTGAGAGTTTTTGATTCCTTTGTAACAGGGCTTTTAAATACCCACTGCAGAAAAATCTACCTCTCTTTCTTCAATTGCTAAAATTTCTGACAGCTCATGATGTGTTTGGTCTCTAATTTATGCTGCAAAGTTACTGTTGGTCTTATGAGGAAGCTCAGGAATGACATTTCTTTCCAAGGTGCCTTAAACATTCTGTTCCATGTCTTTGAGGATTGTCCCTCTCTTGACCACAGGAAGGAATTCCTGTCCATCACCTGCTGCAAAAACACGAGGTTCTTCATTTAATCAGTTATGCCCACTTTCAACAAATAAAATTACAGACACTAAATGCAAAATGGACACCACGCACTAGACACCTGCTCTGAACACCTTGCTTGCGTTAATGTCATTTAGTTCTCCCAACAATCCTATGAGATGGTTCATCTTTTTTTTCTTTAAATAATGATTTTTATTTTTTCCATTATTGCTGATTTACATTGTTCTAGATAGTTTTACCCCAGGTTGGACTCAAACCCACAGTCCCTGGCTTAGGAGGCCAGTGCCTTATCCATTAGGCCACTGGGCCCTGCGGTTCATCTCAACTGTTACTGATGAGGAAAGAAAGGCTTAGAGAGGTTAAATAACCTGCCAAACCCATGTGGTTTATGAATAACAGACTGGGGACTTAAACCCAGGTCTGACCTCAGAGCCAGAGTTCTGAACCAGTTACCCCAGCACCTTATAAACAAAGATGTAGAGGCTTCCCCTTTGTGGCTCAGTGATAATGAACCTGACTAGTATGCAAGAGAGCACAGGTTTGATCCTTGGTCTAACTCGGTGAGTTAAGGATCCAGCATTGCTGCGAGCTGTGGTGCAGGTCACAAATGCAGCCTGGATGTGGCCTTGCTTTGGCTATGGTGTAGGCTGGCAGCTGCAGCTCTGATTCAGACCCTAGCCTGGAAACTTTCATATGCTGCAAGTGGGGCCCTGAAAAAAAAAAAAAAAGGATAAAAAACCAATGATGTAGAGGAGATTTGCAGACTTGAAAACAGTTGTGACAAGGTTATAAAACTATGAAAGATTTTATTTGATTTGAAAATGTCTTTATTGCTGTATTACATTTGCGATTTTTAAAAGAGGAGACAGGACACTAATATTGAAAAATTCAGAGTTCCCATTGTGGCACAGCAGAAATGAATCCAACTAGTATCCATGAGGATGCGGGTTAGATCTCTGGCCTTGCTCAGTGGGTCGGGGATGTGGCGTTGCTGTGGCTGTGGTGTAGGCCAGCAGCTGTAACTCCAATTCGGCCCTTAGCCTGGGAACTTCCATTTGTTGGGGGTGCAGCCCTTAAAAAAAAAAGAAAGAAAGAAAGAAAAATTCCATTCCCTAAATATCTCTCTCTTAACTAGGAATGTTATTTGACAAAGTCATTTGAGTGGTTGGTAATGAAATGTGTTAGTCCGTGTATGATTACATCATTAAATGATGTTTGTAATCATTGCATTTTAGCCCAGTGGGATGGTTTTCTCAGGGTTACTGTTGGGACAGGCCAATGGATGGAGAAGAGGAAGCTTACTGGACTTCCTCCACATGCATTATCTGGGGCTGTCCCCACCATTCATCACTCTTTTCAGTGATCCCAGCTAGAGTTCTTCACTGAAGCTTTCTAATTTATAGCTCGGTTGTCCAAACTGCTCAAGTATCTTAGCTTCTCCCTCTTCTTTGGACTCACTTCGAGTCAGCCCCCTTTGTTGGCATGACAGCACAGGAATCCCTGTTCTAGGCTGCATACCTGGCCCATGAGCATCTCTGAGGATTATTGAATGATGTCATGGAGCATGCAGCACTCATTCCCCAGCTGCCTCTGTCTCCCAGGGAAGCCACCATTGGTTAGGGACTGGAACAATTCAGAGAGAAAGGAGGATCCTCCTCCTTGCCAGCTTTTGTGGAAGAGGGCTCAGCGGAGGTACCGAAGAACCTTCTAGAAATGGCCAAAGATGAGGCCTTAGTTTGAGCTTTGTATAGAGGGAAAACAATGGTTATTCAGGGTTTCTAAGGGACTTTGCTCATAATTGTCATATTTACCACTTTTGTCTAAGAAGGTAGATAAAGTTTTGGCAGGCAGTTTTTGGTGCACAGAAAATGTCTGAGGCTGGTGATTCAACAGCTTCTGTAACTGGTTCCTAAACCCTGTTCCTTCCTTGAAGGTGTGGAATGGCAAGGGCGTTTGCTTCTCTCTAGCAGCTTATGCCAGTAGAAAGCTAGGCTAGCGAACTACTACACCTGCCATACAGGGTAATTTGAGGGACATTAAAAAGTACCCCTAACCCTACCAAGAATGCTTCTAAAAGAGCTATGGAAACCACAGGGACATGAGGATTTCAAGGTCAGTCCTAGGAAGGCCCCAGAAGAGGAACGATACCCCCACATTGGCTGTGGGGTCTGGAAGGATGGCAGGAGCATCAGTGAAAATGACAAGAATTCAGGGAAAATCCTCAGATTACAGATTCTCAGGAATCTCTTCCCAGCCTCTGGACTCCAGTGCTTTGTGCTGGATCTGAACCCTGGAGGAGGCCCTGATGTGGGAAACCTGGTAAAGGCCTTGAAGTATCCAAGATTGGGTAAGGGCAGAAGGCCAGGCCAGTGGGCATCATCACAGGCCACACCAGGCAATGTTCCAAGCTCCCCTCCTTGAACTTGGGCACATGTATCTGCTCAGGAAGGTGACTTTCTGAACACTCAGGGTAAATACACTGGATAAAACCTGAGCTAGAGCTACCTCAGAGTCTCGTTTTCTCTCCCGTCTCTTTTCAACGCCTACATCCCCAGCCCACGACAGGGCTGTTTGGTACGCTGGTCTGCTCACCCTCCATAGCAGACACCTGTCCCTGTGGGCTTCCTCTCTCACCCAGCAGGGCTGACCCCAGGGTGTTTTTTCCAGTGCTTTCCCCAGGCCAGTTTTAGACTCTACAATCAGGTCTCCTAGGAGATGTTTCAGAGTTTGGGGGAATTTTGAACTTTCATTTTGTTTTCTGTGGGGTTTTTGTTTTTTTGTTTTTTGTTTTTCACTTATCCAGATAAATGTACTCCCATGGGCTCCAAGTGGCCAGGTGGTCTGGACTATTTCTCCGTGACCCTTCCCTGTGGGGCTGGCTCATGTTATAGGGAACTCCGGTCAGAGACCATGATGAGAACAGTCATTGGCTGGGAAGCCAGGATGCTCAAGGGCAGCCCAGACCCAGGTACCTTCAAGCAGGTCACTTTGCCACCCCTAGCTTTAAAGTGTCAGGAGAGAGAGAAGCAAGTCTCAGGGGAATATTTGCTCTCTTCTGCTTAAGAATAGGAGATGACTTCATTGTACAGCCCACCTGAGATTGTTTGGGGAGGGCTGTTTTCCACAGACACATGGTCCTTCTCACGCTCAGGGTGGGGTTCCATAAAGCCAAAGGGAAGAATGAGGTGCTTTGTCACAGGTGATAAATGTGTGAGGCAGAAAACAGTGCTCACCCAGGATGCTCCTGTTGCCAATGCCTTCCTCTGTGCCAGATGGAATATTCCACAGATAAGAGGCTATGGATCAATGTGAACTTGATTGTCTGAGGTTCTTGCCCAATATAATGGAAGTGGTATAGTGAGTAGTTAGAGCACAAACTCTGGAGTCAGATTAGGATTGAAAGCAATCCTTCCATTTTTTGGCTCTGAGCAATCAGACAAGCCATTTAGCAGCTCTGTGCCTCCATCTGTAAAATAGTGATAATTATGCCTGCTTTTTTACTGTCACAAAGATTAATAGAATAATGTACATGGAAATTCAGACACCTAGGGAGTTCAGTTAGTGGACTTTCCCTTCTCCTACTCTCTTGAATATTCATGGGGATAATGAGTACACTCCAGGGAAAGAGAAAGAGGTCTTGACCCAGAATCAGGATTTTCAAGTTTGGCCTCTGCCTTATACCACCACCAGCTCTGCCTCCTTCATAGGGCCATTGTGAAGATCAAAGAAAGCAGTGAATGTGAAGGCTTTTGAAAAAGCATTTCCAAATTCAAGGCATTGTCACCTGTGTATCTTTTGCTCTGAGTCCACCAAAGTCTGATGAAGCAGCTTGGTGTACGAGGTACAATAACTGCAAACCTCAAGTTACTCACCTTGCCCCTCAGGTCCTGTATTAATTTCCTGTGGCTGCTGTAACAGATTACTACAAACTTGATGGCTTAGCTTTAGGATTTTGTAGATATTCTTTATCAAGTTCAGGAGTCCCTATTTCTAGGTGGTTGAGAATTTTTATCATGAAAAACTATCCAATTTTGTCCAATGCTTTTTCTGCATCCATTAATGTGATTCTTCTTTAGCTTGTTGGTATGAATGATTGATTTTCAAATGTTAAGCCAGTCTTGCATATCTAGGATAAATTCTACTTTGTTGTAGTTTATAATTTTTTTTGTATATTACTGGATTTGATTTGCTAATATTTTGTTGAGGATTTTTGTATCTATGCTCATGAGAGTTATTGGTGTGTGGGGTTTCTTGTAATGTCTTTGTTTGGTTTTGGTATGAAAGTAAATTAGAATACAGAAAATAATGAGTTTGGAAGAATTCCCTCTACTTCTATCTTCTGAAAGAGTACAGAATGGATAGGACTTCTTCCATTAAATATTTGGTAGAATTCACCAGTAAGTCAACCTGGAACTGATACTTTCTGCTTTGAATGGTTATTAATTATCTATTCAATTTATTTAATAGATATAAGCCTAGTCACAATTCAGACTTTTTCATCTTGCATGAGTTTTGGTAGATTGTGCCTTTCAAGGAATTGGTCCATTTCAATCTAGGCTATCAAATTTGTGGGCATAGAGATGTTCACAGAATTTTTTTATTATCCTTTTAATGTTCATGGGGTTGATAGTGATGTCCCCTCTTTTGTTTCTTTTCTTTTTTTCTTTTTATGGCTGCACCTGCAGCATATGAAAGTTCCCAGTATAGAGGTCGAATAGGAGCTGTAAGCTGCTGGTCCATGCTACAGCCACAGCAACACCAGATCCAAGCTGCATCTGCAACCTATGCCATAGCTTGTGGCAACCTGGATCTTTAACCCACTGAGTGGGGTTTTCCAGTTTTTTCTGTTGAGGATCAAACCCACATCCTCATAGAGACTACATCGGGTTCTTAACCCACTGAGCCGCTGCAAGAACTCCTTATTTCTAATATTAATAGCTTGGGTCCTCTTTTTTTCCCTTATTTAGCTTGGCTAGAGGTTTGTAAATTTTGCTGATCTTTTCAAAGAACCAACTTTTGGTTTCATTCATTTTCTCTACTGATTTCCTGTTTTTAGCTTCATTTCTTTCGGCTCTAATTTTATCATTTCTTTTCTTCTCCTTACTTTGGATTTAATACACTCTTCTTTCAGTTTCATGAAGCAGAAGCTTAAATTATCGATTTTAATCCTTTCCTCTTCTCTAATACATACATTCAGTACCATAAATTTCCTTTAAAGCACAACTTTTTTCTCTTTCCTACACATTTCAATAAGTAGTATTTTCATTTTCATTTTGTTCAAAATATTTTAAAATGTCTCGAGATGTCCTCTTTGGCCTATGTTATCTAGAATTGCATACTAATATCCACATACATTGAAGTTTTCCAGTTTTTCCTGTTGATTTCTAGTTTAAGTCCATTCTGATCTGAGAGCAGACATTGTATAACTTCTATTATTTTAAATTTGTTAAGGTGTGCTTCATGGCCCAGAAGGTCTATCTTGGTGAACAGTCCATGTGAACTTGAGAAGAATGTGTATTCTGCTCTTGTTGGATGATGTAGTCTATAGATGTCCATTATGCACAGTTGATTGGTGGCGGTATTGTGTTTAGTGATGTCCTTACTGATTTTCTGCCTATTGGATCTCTCTATTTCTTATAGATGAGTATTGAAGTCTGCAAATATGACAGTGGATTTAACTATTCCTCCTCATAGTTCTAACAGTTTTTGCCTCACATATTTGAAGCTCTATTATTAGGCACATACATGTTAAGATATGTCTTCTTAGAGAATTGATCCCTTTGTCATTATGTAACATCCCTCTTCATCTTGATAACTTTCCATGCTTTGATGTCTGCTCTGTCTGAAATTAATATAGCTATTTCTGCTTTCTTTCTTTTTTCTCTTTTTGTGGCCACACCTGCGGCATATGGAAGTTCCCTAGCTAGGGGTTGAATTGGAGCTGCAGCTGCCAGCCTACACAGCAATGTGGGATCTGAGCCATATCTGTGATCTACACCACAGCTTGTGGGAATGCTGGATCCTTAACCCACTGAGCAAGGCTGAGGACCAAACCTGCATCCTCAAGGACTATGTTATGTTCTTAACCTATTCAGCCACAATGGAAACTTCCTATTTCTGCTTTCTTTCTTTTTTCTCTTTTTGTGGCCACACCTGCGGCATATGGAAGTTCCCTAGCTAGGGGTTGAATTGGAGCTGCAGCTGCCAGCCTACACAGCAATGTGGGATCTGAGCCATATCTGTGATCTACACCACAGCTTGTGGGAATGCTGGATCCTTAACCCACTGAGCAAGGCTGAGGACCAAACCTGCATCCTCAAGGACTATGTTATGTTCTTAACCTATTCAGCCACAATGGAAACTTCCTATTTCTGCTTTCTTTTGATTAGTGTTAGTCTGTTTTCTCTTTCTCCATTCATTTACTTTTAATTTATATATGTATTTATACTTAAAGTGGGTTTCTTGGGAGTTCCTGTAATGGCTCAGAGGAAACAAATCCAACTATTAACCATGAGGTTGCAGATTCGATCCTTGGCCTTGCTCAGTGGGTTATGGATCCAGCATTGCCTTGAGTTGTGGTGTAGTTTATAGATGTGGCTCCAATCTTGTGTTGCTATGGCTGTGGTGTAGGCCGGCAGCTCTAGCTCTGATTCAACCCCTATCCTGGAACTTCCATATGCCCAGGTGCAGCCCTAAAAAGCAAAACAAACAAACAAATAAGTAAAAGTGGGCTTCTTGTAGACAACATATAGTTAGACCTTATTTTCTGAGGCATTCCAACACTTACTGTCATTTAATTGATTAATTTAGACCATCGACATTCTGAGTGATTACCGATACCACTGGATTCCTATCTGCCACATTTGTTACAATTTTCTATTTGTTGACCTTGTTTTTTTTGCTCTTATTGCCTTCCACTCTTTTTCTGCCTTTTGTAATTTTAATTGAGTTTTCATATAATTCTATTTTCTTTTCTTTCTTAATATATCAGTTATACTTCCTTTTTTAAACTTCAAGTGGTTGTCCTAAATTTTGCAATATACATTTACAACTAATCCAAGCACATTTTTCTTTCTTTTTTTTTTTTTTGTGTGTGTGTCTTTTTGCTATTTCTTGGGCCGCTCCCTCGGCATATGGAGGTTCCCAGGCTAGGGGTCCAATCGGAGCTGTAGCCACCGGCCTACGCCAGAGCCACAGCAACGCAGGATCCAAGCCGCGTCTGCAACCTATACCACAGCTCACGGCAACGCCGGATTGTTAACCCACTGAGCCAGGGCAGGGACCGAACCCGCAACCTCATGGTTCCTAGTCGGATTCGTTAACCACTGCGCCACGACAGGAACTCCCCCAAGCACACTTTCAAACAACATTATACCACTTCATGGGTAGTGTGAGTACCTTATAGCAGCAAGATAATCTTAATTCCTTCCTCTTGTCCCTTGTATCATCACTGTCATTCCTTTTACTTTTATATAAGTGAAATATAATAATAGCAATATAGTTATAATTTTATATAATTATTGTTAATACTTTGAATGATGTCATCTGTTAGATAAATTAAGAAAAGCTTCTATTTTTACCTTTATTTATTCCTTCTCTGATGCTCTTCCTGGGTAGATCTGAGATTCTGACCTTTATTATTTTCCTTCTAAAGAACTTCTTTCAACATTTCTTACAAGTCAGAACTCCTAGCAACAAAGTCTCTCCATTTCTATTTGTCTGAGAAAGTCTTTATTTCCCCTTCCCTCTTGAGGGGTAATTTCACAGGATACAGAAAATTATCAGTTGATGTGCTTTTCTCAACACTTTAAATATTTAACTTCACTCTCTCTTTTGCCTGCAGTCAATTGTTTTTAACTTAAGTGAATGTGAAACAGCAAAGACATATATTGTGACTTCACTAGCTCATCGGTGACGGTAGTGAGTTTTTGCTGAATAAGATGATAGTGTTTGAATACTGGAAACACGTTTCCTCATTTTTTTAAAATGTATTTCACAATGTAAAGGCTACAGTCATGACACACTTTTAAGTTTAATCTGCATCATTACTTTTTCTCTATCACTTTCTTATATCTAAACATTCTAAAACAATAAATCAAAACTGATTTATATCATTTTCCAATTTTCATAGTATATGTACTCTCACCCTGGCTGATTCCAAGCTACCAACATTATGCCACAGAATGTAGAGCTGGGAAGAGAAGTGTAGCAGCACATATAACCTGGAAGACTATTTCCACCACAGAGATACAATAGATGTAAATGTCCTCAAGAGCATAAAGAAGAGTAAAATGTAAGATAATTAAGCAGTAATGAGTTTTGAGTTTTTATTCCCTTAGTTTTTGATATAATTTATTTAATTGTAAGTTTATGTAATTCAGTTTTTGGGGTTTTTTTTGTTTTTTTTTGTCTTTTTACCATTTCTTAGGCCACTCCCGCAGCATAGGGAGGTCCCCAGGCTAGGGGTTGAATCATAGCCACCGGCCCACACCAGAGCCACAGCAATGCGGGATCCGAGCCGCATCTGCAACCTACACCACAGCTCATGGCAACACTGGATCCTTAACCCACTGAGCAAGGCCAGGGATCGAACTTGCAACCTCATAGTTCCTAGTCGGATTCGTTAACCACTGAGTCACGACAGGAACTCCTGTAATTCAGTTTTTAATAATGGTAATGTTTATCAACCAACCAGCTCACAAGATTCCTGAAATTTTCATAGCTGGCTTTCATGAGTTGGTACAAGCCAGCTCCACACACTCCACTGGTAGTGTTGTGGGGAGGATGGTTGGGTGTTGAGTGTGTGTGCGTGAAGGAGGGAGGGGAAAGGATGAGAATAAAGATTGTGTTCAGGAGTTCCCATCGTGGCTCAGCAGAAACGAATCTGACTTGCATCCATGAGGACAAAGGTTCGATCCCTGGCCTTGCTCAGTGGGTTAAGGATCCGGCATTGCCGTGAGCTGTGGTGTAGGTCACAGATGTGGCTTGGATCTGGCTTTGCTGTGACTGTGGCATAGGTCGGCGGCTACAGCTCAGATTAGACCCCTAGCCTGGGAACCTCCTTATGCCGTGGGTGTGGCCCTAAAAAAAAAAGAAAAAAGGAAAGAAAAGTAAAGTCCAGTTGAACAGGTCAAGGTACTTTCCAATGGGTCTCCCTAAAAGGATAAGGGTAACAGGAGCTGGCGCCTTTTTTTGGGGTGGGGGGCTGCACCTGCAGCATATGGAAGTTTTTCTGGGGTCAAATTGGAGCTGCAGCTGCTGGCCTACACCACAGCCACAGCAACACCGGATCCAAGCCATTTCTGCGACCTACGTTGCAGCTCATGGCAATTCTGGATCTTCTAACCCACTGTGTGAGGCAAAGGATTGAACCTGCATCCTCTGGATATTACTCTGGTTCTTAACCAGCTGAGCCACAACAGAAACTCCAAAGTGGACTTTAAAAACACTGGCCTGGCCTTTCCGAGTCCCCTGTGAGCCAGTAATAGCCTCTTTCCTGTGTTTCATGTTTTATAACAACCTATAGAAAAGCACATTATCCTCCTGTCAATTCTAGACCCTCCTCCTTAACAAAAAATTAGTTACAAGCTCTAAAACTAAAGGCAGCCCCTCCAAACATGGCACAGGGCTCACTAAATCCTACCACATTATACTCAGCAGGGAAATTAGGTTTCTGCCAGTGGACACACCCTTGCCCACCCCATCTCTCTGTGGCTTTGGCACAAGGAGCTGACTTCATGGAGAGGTGTTCTTTGGAATTATGAAACAAATCAGAAGTGAGAGGGTCCATCAGCTCATTAAAGTTCAGTCATCCAAGTTCAGCTTTGAACTAACCCATCCAGATTTGGTGTGGCCTGACAAAACCACATCTTTTTTTTTTTTTTTGTACTCAAAGAAGAGTTCCCAGACATAACCACCCAGAGAGGTTTGACACCCCCTTTCCTTTCTGGGAGACAGCTAAGAAAGGGAGGAGGGGAGCACGTTTCTGCCCAAAAACCTGGGGATTGGCCAAGATGACTACACTGCTCCCTTCCCGGCTCTTATAGTCTAAGCACCTGACTTTGACTTCTTGGGAACAGCTGAGTGACTTAAGGCCTGAAAAGAGATGAGCAATCTTCGAGGCACAGGCAGAAAAAGTCCCTGTGAGACAGGAAGACTGCTGGTTCCTGATGCATAAACTAGACAGTAGAGGCAGCACTTGCCTGACACGGAGCTCACTCTGCTGTGGCGTCTGTGAGCAGCTGCCAGCTCCTCACCAGGCTGCCCTCCCTCCCTCTCCTCACTGGCTGATGGATCCCAAGAGGAGGCTCTTCTCCTTGAACGTCCTGCTGCTTCTGTCCCTGGCCTTTGAGCTGAGCTGCACAACGGGTGAGTGTTCATCTGTCTCTGGGTCCCACGATTACCTGTCAGGATTCAGCTAGCCCCGTGGACGGAAAGGGGACACAGGGGTGGGCGGAGGGGGGCTGTGATATGGCTCCCTCTTCCTCAGAAGCTCTGAGTTCCGTCTGCTTCTTTCAAAGAGGAAGGAACATTGTGAGTTACTGGGCTCCTAGGTTCTGAGGCTCAGCCCCAACAGTTCTAGTTTCCAAGGAGACCAGGAGCTCTAAACCAAAGGCACCGGTCCTGTTATGGACCAGCTTTTCCGGGGGGAGAGGCTCCAGTCAAAGTCCTGCCAGTGGATTGGTTTTGCATGGGTATACCTCTGGCAAAGACCAGGCTAAGGAACTAAGCTGGAGGGATGGAGGTCTGGGAGACTGCTCCTACTCCCCTGTCCCGGAAGGAGATCCTCACACACACAAGTGCACAAACCAAAACATGGCCCAAGTACAAAAAAGAGCTGTTAGTGGGAAGAGAGGGTAGAAGTGAAAACCCCAGGCACTGGTCGAGAATAGATAGTGGCCACAGTGTGGTCATACTGGTGGCTACTTTCCTGGAAGAGGTTCCAAAGCAGCAAGAGGGGGAGAAGTCAGGATTTTTGGAGCCTGGGGCTTGTTACGGTAAGTAAGAAATGAAAATTGGGAACCCTCAGGATCACGGCAGCTCCAGTGTAGGGCCAGACACACAACAAAGCGTGTGGAGCCAGGCTCTTCTCCTGTCTTTCTGGCTTGTCCTCCAAAGGCAAGCTGGTATTCTCTGTTTAGTAGTAACGGAGCTCAGAAAAATGTGTTTAAGAAGGAAAAGGCCAAGTGAGGAGTGGACTATGGGCTCACTGTGGAGGGAGGCGCGGATCTCCTCTCTGCTTAAATGCTTTGGGATTCTGTTTAGACTGTGGGAGGAAGCCTGGCACGGAAGTGTCATTAGGGAAGGGGGGAAAATCCTGAGGCTCTGGATGTTTTGTTCTTGGGGTTTTTGAGACTGCAAATCCATTACGGACTTTTCCAGGCAAAGCCCAGAGATATGCTAGGGTTGTCAGAGGAGCTGCACTTGGCTCTATCTTTGGCCAGATTCCTAGATGAATAGCCCCTCTTTGGCCCCGCTTTTCCTTGGAATCAGGCAGGCCCGTGGCCCTTTTACCGCCTGGGGTCTAAAGAGGAATAACTGAGCTCAGGACTCAGTAAGCCAAATGAAACCACTTAAAGCCATCACAGGGGGGGAGTCAATTGTTCCTGGGTGCACCCCATTTGTGGCTCCACCATTGTGGGGATACTTCTTAAAGTGATGGGTTTGAATGATGAGCTGGACTTTTCTATCTCTGCACTTGCTGGCCTTCTGGCCAGCCTGGCCCATGGCATCTCCAGTTCTGGTGACAGCTGCTGCTCTGATGGCTTTGGAGGTCACTCATTAGTGTGAAACAGCCCATCCCTATGAGGCGTGTTCACCCAATCAGCAGTGGCTCCCTTCCTTGCGTTCGTCTTCTCTGAAATAGGTACAAAAATTTTAGTGTTTTTATTTTTAAATACATACCCTTTAGTGAAACCCCAATAAAACCCAAACGGAAATGCTTTGCAAGTGGGACAGGTCAGCCATGACAGAGCTACCCAACCAAGAAGCCCAATTCTTGTAAAATCAGTACCCCTCTCCTTCCTATCTCAACTTAGCTCAACTTCCAGTGCCCAGTCAGAATTGTAAAAATCAAAAAGTCCACATGTCCTTTCCCCCAATAATGTGAATTTTCCATTTCCCCCAATGATATTTTTTAATAGACTTCATTTTTTTAGAACACTTTGGGTTCACAGCAAAACTGAGGGGAAGATACAGAAATTTCCCACTACCCCCACACATGGATAGCCTCCTCTGTTATCAACATCCCCCACCAGAGTGGTACATCAGAGGCAACTGATGACTCTACTCCAGTGGGATTTTTATTCCTCCATTCAGGTCCTCCCTACCTCTTTCACACACATGGAGGGAGAGGAGGAGGACAAATGCAGGGGTTTTCGACTTGGCCCAACCTCATGTGTTCACTGGCCCAATTCTATCCCAAGTTGTAGCTCTAGGCACCTTTATTTCTCAAAAGCTTTAATACTGTGATATAATTCCATCCCCTTCACTGTCTCCAGTGCTGGGCTAGAAATCAGAACCTCAGAATTATTAGGTTTTCACCCCAGATTAACTTTGGACAATCCCATTCACAACTATCTATCAAGGACACATGATGTGAGGTGTGGGGAAAGTAAAATAAACAAGCATAACCTCTGCCCAGAACCTGATGCAGTATCTGGTATATGAGGGCCCTTCCACAAATGTTTGTTGAATGAACAATAATATGTGCATATGTACAGCATCCTTCCTATTTACCAGATATTGCTGTAAGCGTACATGTATTACTTATGTTATTCTTTTAACAACCCTAAGAGATATGTGTTGTTATTGTTACCGTTACAATTTTGTAAAAGAGGAAAGAGGCACAGAATAGTTTAGCAATCTCTCTGTAGTCACACAGCCTGACTGCGGAGGCCTCAATCCGTGAAAGTGGATAAGATTATGTTTAGGGAGGAAGGGAATGTTAAAAGTTGCATCCAGTTCCCATGGTAAAAATTAGACTATGCTATCTATAATTAAAGCATATGAGTTGAGTTTAATTGATTTGAAATGAAGTATAGGAATTTTCAAAAGATAAGAGAGGCTGATGAAATCATAGAGGAAAGTCGAAGACATTTAAAAGTATTTGATCTGGAATTTGGAAAGTGAGCAGAAACGTCTTTCCTCATGTAAGTTTTCATTTAATTTTTTGTGAAATAGTTTGTTTCTTGGAAAAGTATCACATGTATGTCTATAAAACTTCAACAATATAAAAGGGCGTAGACAAAGGACAAATCTCCCTTCCATACCCCACCCTAGTGTTACCAGTTTTTTGCATGCCCTTCCAAATACATACATCTAGTAAACTGGATTTTTTTTTTTTAATGGCTTCACCCATGGCATATAGAAGTTCCTGGGCCAGGGACTGAATCCAAGGACCCTCACCTCTGCAGCAACCCAAACCACTACTGTCAGATTCTTAACCCACTATGCCACAGTGGGAACTCCTCACATTGGATTTTTATAGGACTTGAAAAGCATATTCTAGATGAAGGCACAGATGCAGAAGTAAAGTGCTGTGAATATTCAGAGGGAATGATAAGTGGCCTTTTGTACCTGAAAGCTAGGTTTCCTTGCTAAGGCACTTCCATCTCCTCACCAGGCGGGTGGAGAGAAGGGTCCCCATCATTTCCCTACATAAATACCTCCTTAGGATGTTATAAAGATTATAGCAGTATATTCTAATTTTGTAAAGAGGAGAAATTAGACTCTATGTCGTCATTTTTTTCATTCACTCATTCATTCATTCATCTCGTTCAGTTTTTTTTTTTTTTTTTTTTTTTTTTTTTTTTTTTTTTATTCTCTTGGGGAACAAGGATTTATTGAGTTGCTTCTGTGTCCCAGGCAGGTATTACCTGGTGATTACAGTGGTGAACAAAACAGACACAGTCCCTACTCTTGCAAACTTATAATTGAGTAAGGATGACAAACACTGAACCAGAGTTAAAAGTGCGATGAGCGGTATGAAAGGAGAGGTGCAAGGTACACTGGAAGCACATGGTGGGGAAACCAAATCTAAGCCAAGGATCAAAAGCAGAGGCCTGAATAACAGGAGTTAGCCGGGCAAACAAAGGACAGTAACAGGCTTTCAGGCTGGTCAACAGTGAGTGCAAAGATTCTGAGCTAGAAAGACCCAGTGGCGTCAAGGAATGGGACTAGGAGGACAGCTGGTAGGACTTCAGTTTAAAAAGAGACTTAGACATATTCATCTTTTCTTTGTAGGCTTAGCTTTTCCCTTAAGAACTGTGAGCCCTTTAAGTCAGACCTGAAAGACATGCTGTAGCAAGATGTTCTAAGCACATGTGAAAGTGTCAGGGCTGTGCCAAAAAAAAGAAGAAAAAAAAAGAGTTATCATTAGGTAGAATCCCACCTTGTGAAAGGGTTGGCTAATGGCTACTGATTTCAGGAAAATATCCATGGGCCCTGGTGAATCACTCTACTTTCTAAGTAGAATTACCCTGGAAGGAAAATGAGTTGGTGTTAGTAGCTACCAATGTTTCCTCCAGACTCTCTTAGTAAACAGGGGCTGACTGAATCACAGACCCACTGGAAAACACTCATCAGGCAATCGGATGTTTCAGGACTCGTGCCTCTACTTGAAGGGTTTTACCAACTACTTTATAGTCCCCACTTATTTTTCCACCCTTGCTTAGATGGTGATGACTTCACATACCCCCTGCAGACCCGGCCACTCATACGCACTTGTTATATCATCATTCTTTATGTGGGTTGTGTTATGTGAGGGTCTCTTCCTTATGAAGTCTTAATTCCATTCTCCATGATCGAGTCTTCCTAAACCACTCAGCCTGTTCTTCTCATCTGCCCTTTTCCTCTTTCCCCTCCACTTTTCTTTCTTTCTTTCTTTTTTCTCTTTGATTTTTTTTTTTTTTTTTTTTTTTTTTTTTGCTACTGCCTGCCCCATTGTACATCCTCTCTTCCCCTGACTCTTTACCAATTCCAAGTTCTGAAAACAATCATGGTGTAAAGAGTCTGTTGGGAACTTGTGGTTGCCAAGGGGGAGCGGGGAGGAAAAGGGACGGACTGGGAGTTTGGGGTTAGTAGATGCAAACTATTATATTTATAATGGATAAACAACAAGGTCCTGCTGTATAGCACAGGGAACTCTATCGAACCTCCTGGGAGGGACATGATGGAAAAGAATATAAAAAAGAATATTTCAATGAGTTTAACTGAGTCACTTTTCTGTACAGCAGAAATAGGCACATCATTGTAAATCCACTACAGTTTAAAACAATTTTTAAGAAATTGAAGGAGTTCCTGTTGTGGCTCAGTGGTTAACAAATCCGACTAGGAACCATGAGGTTTTGGGTTCGATCCCTGGCTTCGCTCAGTGGGTTAAGGATCCGGCGTTGCCGTGGCTGTGGTGTAGGCCAGAGGCTACAGCTCAGATTAGACCCCTAGCCTGGGAACCTCCATATGCTGCTGGAGCGGCCCAAGAAATCACAAAAAAAGAAAGAAATTCAAAAAGCTAAAGAAAGAGTCTGTTGGGTTAGGTGGGGGGAGGCTTATGGTCTGTGAATGGATAAAAATTCCATTTCTTTTTTCTCCACATCAAAATTGGTCTAAAAAATCAACAGTATAATGATAATTCTCAACCTTGAGTTGAAGCCCAGACTCCATTGAGAGATGACATTTATGGCCGTGCTCCCAGAAAATGCATATATGCTTATCTATATGACTTTCGTACCCCCTTTCAGGTGGCCCTTGTAGCACATGACATTTCTACTTGCATGAATGGTTCTGATTTTTGGTCCCATCCCTTTATTGGTTGAAGTTTAAGTTCAGATTGCTCTCTTGGGTACTGTACTTACCACATTACCATTATAAATCTGGACAATCAGACAACCATGAGTGTGGCTGGAATAAATTCCAACATGCTCTCCACTTTATCTTTGCAACAGCAACACAAGCACCCTGAGCAACATTCCTTGTCTAATCAATTAAGCAACGGGGGTGGGAGGAGCACTCTGTTTCAAGAGCTGATATATTAGCAATATGTAAAAGAACAAATGGAAGTTTCCGGCGTGGCTCAGTGGAAACCAATCTGACTGGCATCCATGAGGATACAGGTTCGATCCCTGGCCTCAATCAGTGGGTCAGGGATCTGGTATTGCCGTGAGCTCTGGTGTAGGTGGCAGACACAGCTTGGATCCTGCGTTGCTGTGGCTGTGGTAGAAGCCAGCAGCTACAAATCCGATTCAACTCCTAGTCTGGGGATCTCCACATGTTATGGATACGGCCTTAAATAGCAAAAAAAAAAAAAAAAAAAAAAAAAGTAAAAGAACAAATGTCTAATTTTCTTTCTATTTGTTAATAATTGTAAGGGTCAACCACTCAAATCCTGCTTTTCTTTTTTCCCAACCTCTGATTCTCTAGTCTGTTCTCAGTTGGGCCCTTTACAAATTCTAACATGCTCTCCACTTTATCTTTGCATTTTGGTGTCGAGAATATCTCAGTCAATTTGCCTGAATTTCCAGCAACCCATCTCAACCACAAGTTAATTACACCTTTTCTAGGAGGCTACATTACTTAAGCATACAGTTTTATTGCACTCTTCTGGCTTTCTTATCAACTAGAACAATCTGAGCTCTCTCTGAGTCATGGTCTCCTTCTTTTACAAACATTGGCTTATGTCAGTCCCATACTGGGCAAAGATAAGTAAGAGAGCTTTTAGTCAGGTTACATGGCTTTCAGCTTTCATAAACTGAACAGATATTTGTTTAAAGCCTACTAAGGGCCACCACTATTGTAGGTCCTAGGGACAAAACAGTATACAAAATGAAATTCTTCTTCTTAATAAGTTGGCCTTCTAGGGATGAGAAAAACAAACAAACAAACAAACAAACAAATATACAGTATAACCTCAGACAGTGACAAGTAAGATGAGAGAGGTGGAGTTCCCGTTGTGGCTCAGCGGTAACGAACCTGACTAGTATCCATGAGGACCTGGGATCGATCCCTAGCCTAGCTTAGTGTGTTAACGATCCAGTGTTGCCCTGAGCTATGGTGTAATCCACAGACATGCCTCGGATCTGGTGTTGCTGCAACTGTGATGTAAGCAAGCTGCTAAGGCTCTGATTTGATCCCTAGTCTGGAAACTTCCATATGCCTCAGGTGTGGTCCAAAAAAGACAAAAAAAAAAAAAGAAGGGAGATTTTACCCTAAATAGGACGGTCAGTGCAGGTCTCTCAGAAAAGATGATTTTTTTTTTTTTTGAGCAGAAATCTGAAATAAAATGAGAGAATGAGCTCTTTAGATGTGTAACAGAAGAGATGAGAGACAGAGAGCAGCAAATGCAAAAGCTCTGAGATGGGAATGTTCTGGATGAATTATGGAACAGCCGGAGCCATGTGGCCATAGTGCAATGAGCAGAGAAAGGGCAGGAGGTGGAGTTGGAGGGATACCAGGGACTGAGTTACTCAGAGTCTTTGAAGCCGTAACAGGGACTGTGGACTTTATTCTATGGGTGCTTAGAAAGGTCTGGAAGATTAAAAGCAGGAGAGACAGTTTTAAAATATTGCTCTCTCCACTGTATGGGTACAGGGACATTAATTGGAAGACAATGGCTGGCTCAGGCCTATGATGATGGTGGTAGAAATGAAGGAGGTTTGAATTCCTCAGATGCCAGATATGCTTTGAAGGTAGAGCCAACAGGATTTGCTGATAGACGGTGGAGTATGAGAGAGAGAGTTCAGAATGATTCCAATGTTTTGGCCTGAGAATTTGGGAGAATGGCAATGTTGTTTGCGGAAGGGGCTATAGAATTGAGTTCGTTTGCTAAGTCTGAGGAGATGCCCATAGATCTACAAATACCAACCTATGTAGGCAGTTTGGAGTCGAGTGAAGGGCTTGGGTGGGAGATGTATCTCTATAAGCATTCCAGAAACATGTCCAACTATGCACCTAGTTAAGTGTGGCTGGGAAAGAGGAGAAGAGGTCCAAGTCCTGAGTCCTGAGATGCTCCAGTATTTAGAGATCTTCAAAAGCAGACATTTCCAGTCAAGGCCACTGAGAAGGGGCAGCCAGTGTGATAAGAAGAAAACCAAGACAGCGTGTTGTTCTTTGGGTCAAATGAAGACAGTGTTTCAAAGGAGGGATGATGAACTATGTCCAGTGCTCCTGAGAAAGCAAGATGAAGCCAGAGAATTGACTTAATATCATGGAGTATACAGTGACCTTGACAAGTCCAATGAATAGTAGGGAAGAATGTCTGTTAGGAGTGGGTACAAAAAAAAATGGATCAGAAAATGGGGACAAAAATTATAAACACACATTAAAGGACTTTGGGATAAAGGAAAATAGAGAAATGGGGAGGTAGCTGGGAAGGAACGTGGGATCAGGTGAGGGGTTTTTAAAATGAGGAAAATTAGGAGGAGGACAAGATGGCGGAGGAGTAGGGGGACACGCTCGCCCTCTCCCACAAACACAACAAAAAAAGCACATCTACAGAAGAAATGACTCGCACAGAACAACAACCAATCGCTGGCAGAGGAACCTAAACTCCAATAACGGCAAGAAGTTCGTGACATTATTGGGCAGAACGGGAGAAAAGAGGAGAGTGAGAGAAGGTGAATCCGAGCGGGACGGGCGCTCCCGAAAGGGAACTGCGGAGGAGAAAGGGATCCCGCACCCTGGAAAGTCTCCTACCGGGGGAAAGATCAAACGAACCGGAGGAATCTCCAGATGCAGAGAAGAGTGTAGCAGTAAGTCGGAGTACGGAAAAACGATCAAGAACCCAACGGACCATCTGAACTACGGGCACAGTCACCAAAAATTGAGACGCCTGGGTGGGGGCTGGGCACCGAATCCTCGGCTCCAGAGGTTAGTCCCCGGGAAAGGGCCGGGGGACGCCTGGGTGGGGGCTGGGCACCGAGACCTCAGCTCTGAAGGTTGGTCCCCGAGAGGGGGCCGGGGGACGCCTGGGTTGGGGCTGGGCACCGAGACCTCGCCTCCGAAGGTTAGTCCCCAAGAAAGGGCCGGGGGGCGCCGCCTGGGTGGGGGCTGGGCACCGAGACCTCGGCTCCAGAGATTAGTCCCCGGGCTAGGGGGGCGGGGAAGAGCGGAAACTGCTTGGGAGGTCTCTAAACCATTTGACGGGGCAGAGACTGCCTGAGAGACTAGAAAACAAAGCTGTCGCAGAGGAAGGGAGCAATACTCTAGGGGCGGGGAAGTGGAAAGCCGCCTCAGAGGGAACCTGGGAGAAGAGCCTGGTCTGCGCCCGTGCTGGGGAGGGGAGAGAAGAAGGGGTGGGTCCCCATAGAATACCCCCCACGCCACAGCAAGCTTACAGGCCCGCTAGCTAGCAGAAAGCTGTGCTTCCCAGTGCATTCCCTCCCCCCACCCCCGCCACCCCCTACGCTCTCGCCGAACCTGGGGCTGCCTGCCATCCAGGAGGGCTGGCCTCAACAATTGCCTGAAGCCTACCACCGCAGGGGCTCTCCCTGCACAGGCCTGCTTGCCCTTTGGAGGGGCTACACTTCCACAGAGCAGCACCAAACACCACCAGCCCCCTAGAAAAGGCCTGCAGCCCAGAAAAGCTAGAACAAGCCTAGCCAGGCCGTGAATAGATCGACCTAATTCTCCGACGGTTTTTCTGAGACGGGCTCCCCCGGGGAGGAGCCTCTTGAGTCTCCAAGGGCCTTGCTACACGCCCAAGACCCCAGGGGGTGCTAAGACCTAGGGGACCAGCTGCATAGGACTGCCAGCTCCAGGCAGGACCCCCTGCAGCCCAGAAAAACTGCAACAAGCCTGGCCGAATTGGGAAAAGATCTCAGACGGTCTTTCTGAGTCGGGCTGTCCTGGGGAGGAGCCTCTTGAGTCTCCAAGGGCCCTGCTACCCGCCCAAGACCCCAAGGGGTGCTGAGACCTAGTGGACCAGCTGCATAGGACTGCCAGCTCCAGGCAGGACCCCCTGCAGCCCAGAAAAGCTGCAACAAGCCTGGCGGAATCGGGAAAAGATCTCAGACGGTCTTTCTGAGTCGGGCTGTCCTGGGGAGGAGCCTCTTGAGCCTCCAAGGGCCCTGCTACCCGCCCAAGACCCCAGGGGGTGCTGAGACCTATTGGACCAGCTGCATAGGACTGCCAGCTCCAGGCAGGACCCCCTGCAGCCCAGAAAAGCTGCAACAAGCCTGGCCGAATCGGGAAAAGATCTCAAACGGTCTTTCTGAATCGGGCTGCCCTGGGGAGGAGCCTCTTGAGTCTCCAAGGGCCCTGCTACCCACCCAAGACCCCAAGGGGTGCTGAGACCTAGTGGACCAGCTGCATAGGACTGCCAGCTCCAGGCAGGACCCCCTGCAGCCCAGAAAAGCTGCAACAAGCCTGGCGGAATTGGGAAAAGATCTCAGACGGTCTTTCTGAGTCGGGCTGTCCTGGGGAGGAGCCTCTTGAGCCTCCAAGGGCCCTGCTACCCGCCCAAGACCCCAGGGGGTGCTGAGACCTATTGGACCAGCTGCATAGGACTGCCAGCTCCAGGCAGGACCCCCTGCAGCCCAGAAAAGCTGCAACAAGCCTGGCCGAATCGGGAAAAGATCTCAAACGGTCTTTCTGAATCGGGCTGCCCTGGGGAGGAGCCTCTTGAGTCTCCAAGGGCCCTGCTACCCGCCCAAGACCCCAAGGGGTGCTGAGACCTAGTGGACCAGCTGCATAGGACTGCCAGCTCCAGGCAGGACCCCCTGCAGCCCAGAAAAGCTGCAACAAGCCTGGCCGAATTGGGAAAAGATCTCAGACGGTCTTTCTGAGTCGGGCTGTTCTGGGGAGGAGCCTCTTGAGTCTCCAAAGGCCCTGCTACTCGCCCAAGACCCCAAGGGGTGCTGAGACCTAGTGGACCAGCTGCATAGGACTGCCAGCTCCAGGCAGGACCCCCTGCAGCCCAGAAAAGCTGCAACAAGCCTGGCGGAATCGGGAAAAGATCTCAGACGGTCTTTCTGAATCGGGCTGCCCTGGGGAGGAACCTCTTGAGTCTCCAAGGGCCCTGCTACCCGCCCAAGACCCCAGGGGGTGCTGAGAACCAAGTGAAATCTGCTACCATCGTGGGGTGGACCTCCCAGTCCTGTCTGCCCTCAGGAAGTCCTCCTTTGCTTCAAAGAAACACTGTTAGTCCCATCAACACTCCAGAAAAGCCACACTGCCTCAAAAAAAAGATTGACCAACAACGACAGCCCTCAGGAAATATTCCACGGCAGTGACAAGGCAAACACTACCCGATAACGGAGAGTACAACTCCCTCAGGAGAAAGAAGACAACAAGCAAGATGAAGAAGCTGAGAAACCACCCCCAGTCAAACCAACAGGAGAACTCACCTAAAACAGTCAACAATGAAACTGATCTCTGCAGTCTGACAGACCTGGAGTTCAAAAGAGAAATAGTGAAAATACTGAAGGAATTAAGAGAAGATATGAACAGCAATGCAGATACCCTCAGAAAGGAGCTAGAAAATATAAGGAGGAGCCAAGAAAAACTAGAACATTCATTTGCAGAGATGCAAACTGAACTAGGGGCAGTAAAAACCAGAATGAATAATGCAGAAGAACGAATCAGTGATATGGAAGATAGAATAATGGAAATCACTCAATCTGGTCAACAGACAGAAAACCGAATCAAAAAACTGGAAAGCAATATAAGAGACCTATGGGATAATATAAAACGAGCCAATCTACGCATAATAGGAATTCCAGAAGGAGTAGAAAAAGATAAGGGAATGGAAAATATATTTGAAGAAATTATCGCTGGAAACTTCCCAAATCTAAAGGATACTGGATTCAAGATACAAGAAGCACAGAGGGCCCCAAACAAACTGAACCCAAACAGACCCACACCAAGACACATCATAATAAAAATGGCAAAAGTTAGTGATAAAGAGAGGATCCTAAAGGCAGCAAGAGAAAAACAGAATGTTACCTACAAGGGAACCCCCATAAGAATATCAGCTGATTTCTCTACAGAAACACTACAGGCCAGGAGGGAATGGCAAGAGATATTTAAAGTGCTCAAAGGAAAAAATATGCAACCTAGAATACTTTATCCAGCAAGAATATCATTTAAAATAGAAGGGGAAATAAAAATTTTTCCCAACAAACAAAAACTTAAAGAATACAGCAACACAAAACCCAGGTTAAAGGAAATATTGAAAGGGCTTCTCTAAACCAAAAGAAAGGAAGGAAAGGGAAGAAAAAAGAAAAGAAAAAAAAAAAAAAAAGAAGAAGAAGAAGAGGAAGAACTAGGACAGAGGAAGATACAATCAGAGAGCAGTCATTCAAATAAGCCAGCATACAGATTTAATCATGAACATGCTTCAAACAAAATAAAATTAAAAAGAAAAAAATAAAAGAGTCATCAAAACCATAAAATGTGGGCAAGGGATGTTAGGAGGTAAATAATCCTTTTTGTTTGTATGTATGTCTCTCTTCTTAATTTTAATATAATAATGAAGTGTTTGAACTTACAGGACCATCAGGCTAAAACACACAATTATGGGAAGGGGTTAGCATACTTAAAAAACAGGGCAACCACAAGCCAAAACCAAATATTGCATTTGCAAAAAATGAAAAAAAAATACACTCAAGCAGATAATAACAGGAGACCATCCAACCAAAAAAAAAAAAAAAAAAGAAAGGAAGAATGGAGAACCATAGAATCAACTGGAACACGAGGATCAAATGGCAATAAATAATCATCTATCAATTATCACCTTAAATGTCAATGGACTGAATGCCCCAATCAAAAGACACAGAATGGCTGAGTGGATAAAACGGCAAAAACCTTCAATATGCTGCCTACAAGAAACTCACCTTAGGACAAAAGATACATATAGATTGAAAGTGAAAGGCTGGGGAAAAGTATTTCATGCCAATAGACATGACAGAAAAGCAGGAGTTGCAACGCTCATATCAGACAAAATAGACTTTAAAACAAAAGACATAAAGAAAGACAAAGAAGGACACTATTTAATGATTAAGGGATCCATCCAAGGAGAGGATGTTACTATCGTCAACATATATGCCCCAAACATAGGAGCACCCAGATACATACAACAAATATTAACAGACATAAAGGGAGATATTGATGAGAATACAATCATAGTAGGAGACCTAAATACCCCCCTCACATCAATGGACAGATCCTCTAGACAGAAAACCAATAAAGCAACAGAGATCCTAAAGGAAACAATAGAAAAGTTAGACTTAATTGATATCTTCAGGACACTACATCCAAAAAAATCAGAATACACATTCTTCTCAAATGCTCATGGAACATTCTCAAGAATCGACCACATATTGGGACATAAAGCGAATCTCAATAAATTTAGGAGCATAGAAATTATCTCAAGTATCTTCTCTGACCACAATGCCATGAAATTAGAAATCAACCATGGGAAAAGGAAAGAGAAAAAACCTACTCCATGGAGACTAAACAACATGCTACTAAAAAACCAATGGGTCAATGAGGAAATCAAGAAGGAAATTAAAAACTATCTTGAAACAAATGATAATGAAGACACAACCTCTCAAAATCTATGGGATGCTGCGAAAGCAGTGCTCAGAGGGAAATTTATAGCAATACAGGCCTTTCTCAAAAAAGAAGAAAGATCCCAAATTGACAACTTAACCCTCCACCTAAATGAATTAGAAAAAGAAGAACAAAGAAGTCCTAAAGTCAGCAGAAGGAAGGAAATTGTAAAGATCAAAGAAGAAATCAATAAAATAGAGACTCAAAAAACAATAGAGAAAATTAATAAAACCAAGAGCTGGTTCTTTGAAAAGGTGAACAAAATTGATAAACCCCTGGCCAGACTCACTAAAAAGAGGAGAGAAAGAACCCAAATCACCAAAATTATAAATGAAAAAGGAGAAATCACAACGGATACAGCAGAAATACAAAAAACCATAAGAGAATACTATGAACAACTATATGGCAATAAGTTTGACAATCTGGAAGAAATGGACAATTTTCTAGAATCTTACAGCCTGCCAAAACTGAATCAAGCAGAAACAGACCAACTGAACAGACCAATCACCAGAAATGAAATTGAAGAGGTCATAAAATCACTCCCTACAAATAAAAGCCCAGGACCAGATGGCTTCACAGGTGAATTCTATCAAACATATAAAGAGGAATTGGTGCCCATCCTCCTTAAACTCTTTCAAAAGGTTGAAGAAGAAGGAATACTCCCAAAGACATTCTATGAGGCCACCATCACCCTCATTCCAAAACCAGGCAGAGATACCACCAAAAAAGAAAACTATCGCCCAATATCATTGATGAATATAGATGCAAAAATTCTCAACAAAATCTTAGCCAACCGAATCCAACAACATATCAAAAAAATTATACACCATGACCAGGTTGGGTTCATCCCAGGTTCACAAGGATGGTTCAACATACGCAAATCAATCAACATCATACACCACATTAACAAAAAAAAGGTCAAAAATCATATGATCATCTCAATAGATGCAGAAAAAGCATTTGACAAAGTTCAACATCCATTCATGATCAAGACCCTCGCCAAAGTGGGTATAGAGGGAACATTCCTGAATATAATCAAAGCCATTTATGATAAACCCACAGCAAATATAATCCTCAATGGGGAAAAACTGAAAGCCTTCTCACTCAAATCTGGAACAAGACAGGGATGCCCACTCTCACCACTGCTCTTCAACATCGTTTTGGAAGTCTTAGCCACAGCAATTAGACAAACAAAAGAAATCAAAGGCATCCATATAGGAAGAGAAGAGATCAAACTGTCACTGTATGCAGATGACATGATTCTATACCTAGAAAACCCTAAGGACTCAACCCCAAAACTCCTTGAACTGATTAATAAATTCAGCAAAGTGGCAGGATATAAGATTAACATTCAGAAGTCAGTTGCATTTCTGTATACCAGCAATGAAGCATTAGAAAAGGAATACAAAAATACGATACCTTTTAAAATTGTACCTCACAAAATCAAATACCTCGGAATACACCTAACCAAAGAGGTAAAGGACCTATATGCCGAGAACTATAAAACCTTAATTAAAGAAATCAAAGAAGATGTAAAAAAATGGAAAGATATTCCATGTTCCTGGATTGGAAAAATCAATATTGTGAAAATGGCCATCCTACCCAAAGCAATCTACAGATTCAATGCAATCCCTATCAAATTACCCATGACATTTTTCACAGAACTAGAACAAACAATCCAAACATTTATATGGAACCACAAAAGACCGAGAATCGCCAAAGCAATCCTGAGAAACAAAAACCAAGCAGGAGGCATCACTCTCCCAGACTTCAAGAAATACTACAAAGCCACAGTCATCAAAACAGTGTGGTACTGGTATCAAAACAGACAGACAGACCAATGGAACAGAATAGAGAATCTGGAAATTAACCCTGACACCTATGGTCAATTAATCTTTGACAAGGGAGGCAAGAACATAAAATGGGAAAAGGAAAGTCTATTCAGCAAGTATTGCTGGGAAACCTGGACAGCTGTATGCAAAGCAATGAAACTAGAACACACCCTCACACCATGCACAAAAATAAACTCCAAATGGCTGAAAGACTTAAATATACGACAGGACACCATCAAACTCCTAGAAGAAAACATAGGCAAAACACTCTCTGACATCAACATCATGAATATTTTCTCAGGTCAGTCTCCCAAAGCAATAGAAATTAGAGCAAAAATAAACCCATGGGACCTCATCAAACTGAAAAGCTTTTGCACAGCAAAGGAAACCCAAAAGAAAACAAAAAGACAACTTACAGAATGGGAGAAAATAGTTTCAAATGATGCAACTGACAAGGGCTTAATCTCTAGAATATACAAGCAACTTATACAACTCAACAGCAAAAAAACCAATCAATCAATGGAAAAATGGGCAAAAGACCTGAATAGACATTTCTCCAAGGAAGATATACAGATGGCCAACAAACACATGAAAAAATGCTCAACATCGCTGATTATAAGAGAAATGCAAATCAAAACTACCATGAGATACCACCTCACACCAGTCAGAATGGCCATCATTAATAAATCCACAAATAACAAGTGCTGGAGGGGCTGTGGAGAAAAGGGAACCCTCCTGCACTGTTGGTGGGAATGTAAACTGGTACAGCCACTATGGAGAACAGTTTGGAGATACCTTAGAAATCTATACATAGAACTTCCATATGACCCTGCAATCCCACTCTTGGGCATCTATCCGGACAAAGCTCTACTTAAAAGAGACACATGCACCCGCATGTTCATTGCAGCACTATTCACAATAGCCAGGACATGGAAACAATCCAAATGTCCATCGACAGAGGATTGGATTCGGAAGATGTGGTATATATACACGATGGAATACTACTCAGCCATAAAAAAGGATGACATCATGCCATTTGCAGCAACATGGATGGAACTAGAGAATCTCATACTGAGTGAAATGAGCCAGAAAGACAAAGACAAATACCATATGACATCACTTATAACTGGAATCTAATATCCAGCACAAATGAACATCTCCTCAGAAAAGAAAATCAATCATGGACTTGGAGAAGAGACTTGTGGTTGCCTGATGGGAGGGGGAGGGAGTGGGAGGGATCGGGAGCTTGGGCTTATCAGACACAACTTAGAATAGATTTACAAGGAGATCCCGCTGAATAGCATTGAGAACTATGTCTAGATACTCATGTTGCAACAGAAGAAATGGTGGGGGAAAAACTGTAATTGTAATGTATACATGTAAGGATAACCTGACCCCCTTGCTGTACAGTGGGAAAATAAAATTAAAAAAAAAAAAAAAAAAAAATTAAAAGAGAAATAAAGTGTTGGGAATGGCTGAGGCAATTATATTAGCAATAAAAAAAAAAAAAAAAAAAAAAAATAAAATGAGGAAAATTACATGTGGATACTTTGTGTGTTAATGGAAATAACCAACAACATACCATAACAAAAACAAAGTTGTTGATGCAAGGGTGAGGGCAATTGCAGAAGCAAAGCCTTGAAGTAGGTGAGTGCTCCATTAGGAAGCACTTATCCTGGACAGCCTTACCCAGGAGCATAGGCCATCCATCCAAGGATGTTGGTTGACTTGGTCGTGGAAACAAATGGAAGTTCTCTCTTGTTTCTTCTCCATTATCAGTGAAATGAGAAGACCACTGAGGTTGTATATTTGAGGAGAGAGGAGGTGTTAAACAGTCAGCAGTAGGATCCCTCGCAGGTTTGAGGTTTTTTTGGTTGCTGTTGGCTCAGCTTTTTTGAAAAGGAGAAATAAAATAATTTCTCACCCTGGACAATTAAATATCTTAAAAGTTTTTTGGAGAGTTAGCATTCTACAGTTTGAACATCAGGCTTACCTCTTCCCTGACTCCTCATCCCCCAGACTTTTCTCTTTCCTCCTCATCATGAAATGATGCTTCTCTAACCTTGGTGTCCTGGGCATCCAAGCTGAGACTCCCTTTCAGTTACTCTCCATCCTTCATGCTATTTATCCAATGGCTGTGAAAAGTCTGGCCGAGGAATTAATTAGGGAAGTCATTTAACTTCTCTGTGCCTTAGGTACCATAACCATAAATCTCCTAGACCAAAGAAACACAGTGTCCTAGTTTGTCTAGACAGCTCTGTCATAAGTAATTTTAAGATTTCCATTGGGGAGTTCCCCTCGTGGCTCAGTGGTTAACGAATCCGACTAGGAACCATGAGGTTGCAGGTTCGAACACTGGCCTTGCTCAGTGGGTTAAGGATCTGGCGTTGCCGTGAGCTGTGGTGTAGGTTGCAGACGCGGCTCGGATCCTGCACTGCTGTGGCTCTGGCGAAGGCCGGTGGCTGCAGCTCCAATTCGACCCCTAGCCTGGGAACCGCCACATGCTGCAGGTGCAGCCCTCAAAAAACAAAAAAAGACCAAAAAAAAAAAAAAAAGATTTCTATTGGGATTTTTGAAATATTGAGAATATATTGTGATCCTCATAAACTAAGGAGGTGGCAACCCCCAGGGAGCCCAAGAGGAAGAGGAGATCCTCCCGTCTCTTATTCCTGATGCACAGACAGGAGGTGGATCTCAAAGGCTTCCACAATAAGGGTCTTTCTTCTCCTGCCTTTCACAGGTGAGGGTTCGATGAATTGCCCAAAGGTCCTTGGGCGGCTGGGAAGCAGCGTGCTACTGCCCCTGACATCCGAGGGGATAAGAAAGAGCATGAACAAGAGCATCCACATTCTGGTCTCAATGGCAGAATCACCCGTCCACAACATCAAGAAGAAAATAGTGTCTCTCGATCTGCCAGAAGGGAGTTCTCCACGCTATCTGGAGGATGGCTATGCGTTTCACCTGGAAAACATGAGCCTGAGTATCCTGGAAAGCAAGAAAGAGGATGAGGGCTGGTACTTTTTGAGCCTGGAGGAAAACGTTTCTGTCCAGCAATTTTGCCTGCAGCTGAAGCTCTATGGTAATAACGGTGGCTTCCCCAATCTACACCAGAGGAACAAGATAGTTCCTTGCCTGAAAACTTAGGCCTCTCCCAGAAGCAAAGGGTATTCAGAGTTGGAAGCAACTTGGAAGATCAAGTCCAGGGCTAAAAGCTGCTTCAGGAGGAAGTTTTAGAGGTTCACAAGTTTTTTCTCATCCAAATTATGCAGTAGTGGAGTTCCTGTCATGGCGCAGAGGAAATGAATCTGACTGGGAAGCATGAGGTTGCGGGTTTGATCCCTGGCCTCACTCAGTGGGTCAGGGATCTGGCCTTGCCGTGAGCTGTGGTGTAGGTCGCAGACATGGCTCAGATCTGGCATGGCTGTGGCTGTGGCGTAGGCCGGCAGCTGTAGCTCCAATTTGACCCCTAACTTGGTAACTTCCATATGCTGCAGGTGCAGCTCTAAAAAGAGCAAAAAACAAAAAAGAAAAAAAAGAAAAGAAAGAAAGAAAAAGAAAATTACACAATACTGATAGCTGATTAGCATTAGTTACCTGTACCCCCATTTCCCAAAGGAAAGGAGCCCAGCTGCCTGTAGGCTAGAGGGCCTGGTGCCCCAAGGGTCTCAATTTACAAATAAGATTTTGCTTGAAAAAAGAGGAGGTTTTTCCCCCAATTTTTAAAAAGTTTGAATACCACTGAGCAAGCCCAATCTGTCCTCCACAGATAAAGACTCTGAAGTCTAGAGATAAGTGGTTTGCACGTGCCTATTCACATCTGCATATGTGGTTCACAGCAGAGAGGGTCCTGAAAGGAGAGCTGAAACCCAGCCCACACACCATTCACCAAGCCCTGCCTTTCGCATGAGGACGGCGGCGTCTCTCTCCTGTATGAGGCACATCTTTCTCGCTTAAACAAAGCCTCTGGTTATAACATTGTTCAGTTGCAGAACTTAAACTAGAATGAAGATCCATCTGAATTCAAGGCCAGTGCTGGTTTTTTTTTTTTTTTTTTTTTTGAGCCTCTTTAACTGCCAGCCCCTCTTGAATGCACCCAGAGTTTGTCTCTTATGTCCAGAGGCTCCCTTGAATTTCTAGGGATCATAGTAGCCATGTGGGCTGTCCTGCTTCCCCCACAGTGACTTCCTTATCTCTGAAGATGGAATGGGGAGCCCCACACACCCAGTGTTTCTTTGAAATCCTCAGGCACCTACAAGAGAGATAGCAGTACCCTCCTCGCCCTTCCCCTAGCACTAGCATTCCCTCTCCTCCAGCGTATGCAGAGTACCCACAGCCCTCTGTCATGTATCAGCAAGTCCTGGTCACTTCGATAGAGTCCCCAGAGCAAGGTTGCCACAAGCAAGAAGACTAGACATGCATTTTCTGAAACAGGTCACTGTCACATCTTCTCATATTTTATGATCAAATTTTTAACTTGGAAAATATGGGCTCTACAACCATGGTACTCTTCTCAATTCAAAAAAAAAAAAAAAAAAAAGGCTGGAATTCCCATTGTGACGCAGCAGAATCGAATCCAGCTATCCATGAGGACGTGGGTTTGATCCCTGGCCTTGCTCAGTGGGTTAAGATCCAGCATTTCTGTGAGCTATGGTGTAGGTCACAGAAGTGACTCGGATCCCATATTGCTGAGGCTGTGGTGTAGGCCTGCAGCTATAGCTCCAATTTGACCTCCAGCCTGGGAATTTTCATATGCCACAGGTGCAGCCCTAAAAATCAAAAAAAAAAAAAAAAAGAAAGAAAGAAAGATTTTTAGAGTTACACCACCTAGGTTCAGATCTCGGCACAGTTGCTTAGAAGTTGAGTGACATTACATAAGACACTCCACATCTCTGGGACTCAGGTTATTCATCTATCATAATTTTGGGGAAATTACATTGAAAAGATTAAAGAATGTGATGAGTGTGAAATTGTAGCCTTATGCCTGTCCTATAGTGGTTACTAAATAAATAAGACTTTCCCTTTTACCTTAAGTTGATGAGGTTTGTGGCTCATCAGAGTCCCTAAAGCACTTTCTACAAACACACACACACACACACAAACACACACACAGATGAAATTCCACCACTATTCTTTTAGGTCTAGGAAGTAATCCTTTAGCCGAAGACAAGTACCCATGGGGAATTAGCTGACAGCAAACACCACAGAGAGAATACAGGAGAGCAACCTAGATCAGGAAGAATAGGGGATGGGGGGAGCTTACAGTATTGGTAGATGGGGACTGAAAGACAATTTTTTATTCTCTACTTTATCCCAAGTTGGTCCTGGAAAGGAATATGGGCTGGGGGTAGGGAGAGAGATGGTGTGAAGTAGTGGTCTCCACTAGAAATAAATCACACTTTATTAGCAGACCCCCAGGGAGGGAAAAATGCCATTAGGCTGCATTTTCTTCTAGCGAAAAGGTGAAGTCAGAATTCCAGAGGCTTCATTTCAGTGATGGCTTCCTCCCTCCCCCTCCTGACAGAGCAGGTCTCCAGGCCGGAAATTAAGGTGTTGAACTCCACGCAGGAGAATGGAAACTGCAGCCTGATGCTGGCCTGTATGGTGGAGAAGGGGGACCATGTGACTTACAGCTGGAGCCAGGAGGGGGGTGTCATCCTGCCAAGCCCTGCCAACTGCTCCCACCTCCTCTATCTCACCCTTGGCCCTCAGCATGCCGACAATGTCTACATCTGCACTGCGAACAACCCCATCAGCAACCGCTCTCAGACCTTCATCCCGTGGTCCAGATGTAGCCCCAGTTCCTCAGGTGAGTGCCCTGGTGGTGGCTCACATGTCACATTAAACGATATGCGATCAGTCCCCACCTGGACCAACTGCTCTGCTTCCATAGCCATGGCCGTCACCTTGATGTTTTTCTCTATAGTTTGTAAAAGCTTCCCATGTGCATTCAGTGGAGTTCCCACTGCTCATAATGACCAGGGTGACATGATGTTCAGTTCACAATTGAGAAAACCAATGAGAAATGATGGAGCCAGAGCCCAGGACTCAAGTGGCGATCCTTTCTCTCCCCTCCTGCCTTGGTGCCAACCGCAAGGGTGTCCGGGTGAGGGAGTGCAGGAGCAGGTCTTAACTCCCAGGTCCACGCCCCACTAATAATAGATAATAATAGGATAGTTCTACAGCATTGATATGTATTTATCAATCATCTCCGCTGCAGAAAATTGGGACTAGATATGATACATGACCTCTGCTCTCTAGCCATGAGTTATAAAGGTACAATACGAAACATATGCTCGATGTGAAGAACAAGATATTAAAAAGGGCCATATTTTATGAAATGTACTCTGACTTCTGTGGCAGGTCAGATGGCTACGAGAGTTAACTCTGACTAAGATCTCAACTGTGCAGTCTGGGAAGATGTCACATAGCACTTTATTATGGGCAAAGCACTTTCAACTGAGTGACCTCTTTTGGTCTTTACAATCGCTCTATCGGATAAGTGTTGTCATCATCCTCATTTTACAAATGAGGAACTTGAAGCTCATAGCATGTAAGCATCCTCCTCAAGTTTCTTCAGCTTATTAGTGGTAGAGTCAGCACCTAAACCTAGATCTTCCAACTGCTCTTCCTCAAGAAAGATAGAGTATCAAGATTCTGTTATCCAAAGAAGAGCTGATTAAGTAAGCCCATCTAACCCCTTGAGATTAGAAACAGAATAAACCACTGAGCCTTTTCACTAATAGATCTTGTGCCCATGCCTTGGGTAGGTTCAGAGACAAAAGAACTACGTCGCTGGCCCTGCAAGGCATTATCTATATCCTGTCATTCTTCTCTCTGCATCCACTGGGAGAAACAGAAATCATTCCAAGGAGACTCCTGCCCACTGTAGCTTTGGTGTATATGTGGAGAGCTTTTCTAGATGACCAGGGACTAGCAGGTGGTGGTGGGGTGGAGGACAGGGAAATTCAGCCAGATCATGTCTTTCAGCATAGCACCTCCAGTCAGAGACTCCCCAGATGCATGACTGGCAAGGCCCACCTGGCCTGCAGTCTGTGTCTGAGTTCTTTGGTGAGCCTAACACACTGCATGTTGCCTCCCCAGCCTTTCATGGCAGAGTTGGCCACCTGTCCACCTGCCCCATGTGTCTGGCTGTTTGCTACCTTGCACACAAGTCACATTCAGAGGCTGTCTCCCAGTTCAGATCTCTCTCCCTGCCCACAGTCATTCAGAGCATGCTGGTGGGATCAAGAAAGCAGTCTTGCATAGTTTAGAGTTTACAGAATGTAAACCCCAGAGGTCCTAGATCCAGTGTGAACCTTCTTACTTATAAAGATAAGCCCTTAACCTAAGACTTAGATTCTTTATCTAAAATAATAACAGCTGAAAGGCCTTAATTAATTACTCTATACCAGTTATGTGGCATCTTATTTAATCCTCACAGCAGCCAAATGGTCTAAGTGTTCCCACTTTACAGATGAGGACATAGAGGTAGGGAAAGGTTACACACAGAGCAAGTGGCAGAGCTGACTTGTCTGATCCTGAAGTCCTCACAGATACTAGTAGAAGAGGTGATACGCTTTAAATGCCTTACAAATCAAAATTAAAATAGTGTTTTCTCCCTTGGGGCTGAGGAAGTAATAGCCTTCATCCCCGAACAGCCCTCTCTGTTCATAGCAACCCCCTCAGAGTAAAGATAGGGAATGAAAGGTTTTATCCGGATCCATGTCAAAAAAGAGTGAGAATTCTCTTCCTGTTGTTTAATATGGTTTAAGAAAAACTTATCTAGTGCATTGTAAAGTCTTGGCCATAAAGCTTCTGCTAGAGGTACCTAGCTCAGGACATTCTTAAGAAACATGTGAAGATCCTCTGACCCATTCAAGGCACTTTGAGGACAAAGTATGCACTAGGGTGACCTGATTTCCTGGGTATGGAGCAGACTTTTTATGAGGGGTGGTGAGACAAAAGCAGCAGAAATGTGGAGCCATGGGAAAGCCCTGACAGGACCACAGCTCAGGCATTAAGATAACTACTCAACAGCCATGGCACTTTCTTGGGCCTCTGTTGCATTATGGGTGAAATGAAAAGGGTGAACTAGTGAAGTACTTTCCAGAGTAAATATCTTACGATTCAGTTGGTATGTCCATTCATGAGAAATGCTAATAAAGGGTCACCAGATATATTCCCTTGCTAGTGTATTGTAAGAAAGAGCCACAAACTGAGCTGCTTCCATGACCCAAATGTATTGTCTCACAATTCTGGAGCCTGGAAATCCAAGGTCAAAGTGTTGGCGGGGTTGGGGTTTTTTTTCTGAGGCCTCTCGCATGGCTTGTAGATGACCACCTTCTGGCTGGGTCTTCACATGGTCTTTCTTCTGTGAATGCTCATGCCTGGTGTCTCCTCGTGTGTCCAGATTTCCTCCTCTTCTTTTTTTTTTTTTTTTTTTTTGTCTTTGTAGGACTGCACCTGCGGCATATGGAGATTCCCAGGCTAGGGGTCCAATCAGAGCTGTAGCCGCTGGCCTACACCACAGCCACAGCAATGCCAGATCTGAGCCTTGTCTGCCACCTACACCACAGATCACAGCAATGCCGGTTCCTTAACCCATTGAGTGACGTCAGGGATCGAACCTGCGTCCTCATGGATGCTAGTCAGATTCGTTTCCACTGAGCCATGATGGGAACACCCAGATTTCTTCTTATAAACATACCAGTAAGATTAGATTCAGACCCATCCTGAGGACCTCATTTTAACTTAATCACATCTTTTAAGACCCTAGCTCCAAATACAGGTACTGGGAGTCAGGGCCATGACATAAATTTGAGAAGAGATAAAATTCAGCCCCTAACACCACCCTAATGACCTCATTTTAACTTGATTACCACTGTAAAGACCCAGTCTCCAAATAAGGTCACATTCTAAGGACTTCAACATATGAATTTTTGGGGAAACACATTCAACCCATAACACAAGTAGAGATCCCCTCCCCTGCCTCCAAGGATGGGGAACCACAGCCTGTCAGAACCAAATCACACAGCTCGTTTGTGGCATGCCATTCACAGTATACCAGATTGCCTAAATACGGAAAACAAAGTTTTATTAGTTTGCTGATTTGCGTTTTCAAATGAATATTACTCATTTTTTAAAGACACTGTGCTCAGTTCGATAAAACATTTATTGGGGTTTTACCATGTCCCAGCATTTGCTAAGTGCTGAGTACACAAAGACAAAATAGATACAGTCCTTGCCCTTAAGGAAGGAGATGGTTCTCTATGTAACTAGTTATCCTAGGTTGAATAGTGTAATAAGTGCAAATACTTTGTATGTGCAAGGGAACCAAGAGACGGGAATGACTGACACTGTCTCGGGAAATCAGAAAGAGCGTCATGAGGATGTGACATAAATTAGGTTTTGAAGAATAAATAGAAATGTATTACCCAAGCAGATAAACTAAAGACATTCCAGGCAGAGGGAAAGGCAGATATAATTGTGTCTACAGTCTTGTGGTATCCTGATGGGAACTAATAGATAGTTTTAGATCGAGGAGTAACACCATCAGCTTTGCATTTCAGAGAGAAAATTCAGTGACATGGAGAACAGACTGGGGTGGGGAAGAGGCCGAAGAAAGAGAAACTAATTCTGGAGAGGGCCCATTATTGCAGTCACCCATTCAAGAGATGATAAGACCCGAGCCAAAGCAATGGCTGTTCCTTCAACAGAGACTCCATTCAAGGAAAACCTCAGCCTTGGGATGAAGTGATGGGGTATGAGAGTTTATTAGCTGTTGCTTTGCCATCTACAATGAGGACAGTGATTTTAAGACTTTCATTAACTCTAAGTGGTGATGATGGGATGAGAGCAAATGGGATGTGGTGTCAGCACTGTTTCTCATCAGAACTTAAACTGCTTGAGAACGTATTTGTTCCTCAAAATGTTTTTTTTTTCTAACAATTGCTAGGCTCTCCCTCATATGGTCGTCTTTATTCCAATTGCTATGTCAGTGTCTTAAAGTAAGAAACACCTTTGTTCTAAAGAAACACTATTGTTCTAAAGCATCTTTACTGCAAAGTCCAAATCCAAGAGGGCTACGAAGCATTCTCCTAGATCTTGCAGAATATGTTGATATGGATTTACACTGGACAGCGTGTGATTTGCTGCCGTCCTTCATGACCATATTCTAAAATTGTTATGTCTGTGCAAGAATGAGTAATACTCAATCTTAAATAACTCAGCTCAAAGGGAATGCCCCTGGAAGTTCATCTTGAAAAGAGGACCCCTTTCAGTTGATTAGCAAAAAGTTGCCTCAGCAAGTCTGGGTTAACTCAGTGGAAGGAAAATCTGACACCAGCCGGTGAGTTCCGGGGGCTCCCCCTTTCTAACAAGGCCATTTCATCAAAAGGGAGCTCCCATTGTTACAGTCACCTAGCTGTCCCATGCACAAGGCAGGTCTCTCGCTCCCTGGTACTCCCAGTCCAGCAAGCACAACAACCATGGTGAAAGGATGGGATTTGGGCCCCTCTTTTGGACCAGAGCCTTGTCACATGGCCACACCTGCAACACAGGAAGCTGAGAAATATCATCCTTAGCTGGGGAGCCAGGTGACTGGACAAGACTTGCATTGTCGTGGAACGATGAAAATGGCACTGGGGGCACACCTAGTAGCTTCTGCAACACAAGGCTGTGTGGGACAGGGAGGTAGGTGTAAGGAATCTTTCTGGAAGCTGTGAGCTCTGTAATAATTTTTACTTGGGGTCCCAGATCTCAAATTAGTGTATGGTTTTCTACCACCCTTCCCCCAATGCCGAGAGGAAACCGCCAACAACATAAAGGCATCTCTTGAAGATGGCTTATTTCTTCAATTTGATGTTCTCCATGCAAGCAGCCTTGCCAACAGAACCACATGAAAGGCAGGAAAGCGATCTGGCACTCTCAGACCGTTACATTAGCATCTCAGTATCTTCTGGGGTGAACTATATTTGTTGCTCAGATTCTTTTTATTTTCTTCATCTCCCTTAAAGAATAAAGGTTTGGGGACTTGAGAGAGAGAGGCTTTTGTGTTTCTGTGGCAGCAGACTTTCAGAGATAAAAAAGGCCCTTCAGCATTTTCCTTGGAGGCGTGGCCACATGCCAGATTATCAGCTTTAAACCACAGCCAATCGAAGAGAAGACCAAAGGGTGGAGACGCATGCAAAGATCTCTTCATAAATGGCACTGAAGTTCTCCACCAGCCTGCTCAGCTACCTCAACGAGGCTCCAGGGGAAGAAAAGTCCCAAAGCTCCTGTTTAAGAATGTTCAGATAGGGTTTCTTTGTGGAGGAAGAAGGGGGCCTGTGGACCCCACAACAACGCTGACCTGAGTTCTGAGCATCACCATCCCGAGGGGCCTCACTACATGACTGAGCAAAATGAGGGAGAGCTGGAGTTTCTGCCACAGGAAGTGGTGGTTTGAAAATGGGAACACAGATGGTGCTGAGAGCACAGATGCACACCTCCTTCCTGGTTCCATTTTGTTATTTCATATCTCATGCCAAGTAGGTCATTGCTCATTGTGGTCTACTCCTGCCTTGGGCCCCACAGAAGGTGACCCTGCTTTTCTCCTCAGACCTGCTTATTGTTAGTGCTCTGATCATCCTTAACCAAAAGGTACAGGACAGTCTTTCCCAGCCTCATTCTGTGGCCTCTCATTTAATTTAACTTGGCCCATCACATGAATATTGAGGACCCCCCCCTTCCCCCCCCCCAGCCCCGCCCTACACTGGATCACGAGGAAAGGGGAATATGCATATGAAGCATGAGGTACAGGATGACCCTCAAGGAGTTTACAATCTATATAGGGCTCCTTTACCTTACTAAGTAGAAAAACACAAGCATATGAAAGAAACCACTGCTAGAATTTCTCTTTGGAGGGGCACAGAGTTTGTTTAGGATGGTAGCTTCATAAATGCTAGCAAGCTGAAGGTAAGACCCCTCCCCCAAAAAATACAGCTATGATGATATATTTCTGTATTATAACAGAAGGAGATGTTGCTTGGGCAGATATTATGGGAAGAGAAGGAGAGGGTATGAACCTGTCAGATGATAGGAAACCTGGTTCATGATGGAACTGGCTCCCTGTGACCTCTCAGATCCATAGTATAGGATTCGAACCCATAAAATTCTTTTTTTGTTGTTGTTGTTTTTTAGGGCCACACCTGCAGCACATGGAGGTTCCCAGGCTAGGGGTCCAATTGGAGCTATAGCTGCCGGCCTACACCACAGCCACAGCAACGACATATACGTGCCACATCTGTGACCTACACCACAGCTCACGGCAACACCGGATCCTTGACCCACTGAGCGAGGCCAGGGATCAATCCCGCAACCTCATGGTTCCTAGTCAGATTCGTTTCTTCTGTGCCACGACAGGAACTCCTGAACCCATAGAATTCTTAATGTAGGTTTTTTGTTTTTGTTTTGTTTCTTTGTGTATGTGTGTGGAAACTGATGAAGGCACTGACTCTTGCACCCAGGACAGCCCAGACTAGAACAAGTGAGCTGCAGGAGCAAACACTTAGAGGATCATATGGAAGTTATCCCCAGAAATTACAGAAATTATGGACAGCTTGAACCCAACAAGCTGTGAAAGTAGCATTTTGTCCATATTTATCTGAATTTCTGAAGGCTTCAAGTCCCTGACATTTAGTCTCCATGTACAGATCATAACTGAATAAGAGCACCCAAAAGATAGAAATACTTGGACTTGCCAGACAGATAGGAAAACTAAGTCATAAGCAAATGACATGATGCTGCTTAAGCATCTCTTAACACCAGAGGAAGGACTCTTCTGGACTTGAGATCAAACCTATCTCAGAGTTCCTTGTGTGGCACAGCAAGTTAAAGACTCAATGTTGTCTCCATGAGGATACAGGTTCCATCACTGGCCTTGCTCAGTGGGTTAAGGATCTGGTGTTGCCACAAGCTGCTCCCTAGGTCATAGCTGCAGCTTCAGTTCAACCCCTAGGCCGGAAACTTCCATATGCTGCAGGTGTGACCAAAAAAAAAAAAAAAAATCTTCTTGTCCTTCCAATCAACCAGCAATAATTTACCTATTATGTGCCAAGTACTAAAAGAGCTGCAAAAAGTAAAGAGGTGGTCTCTGGCCTCTTAAGAACCCAGCAGCTCATTGCGGAATTGAAACAAGTGGAGTCGACATTTATTTACAACATGCTGGGTGCCAGGCATTGCTCCAAGCACTTTCCATACATTATTGCAGTGGTTCATCAGAATAGCTCTTTCAACTGAATATTTTTATGCTCAATTCAGAGGAGGAAATCAGGGCCCCAGAGGGTATGGGCAGCCTTTCTGAGGTCACAGACCCAGAATTTCAATCCATCTGTCTGGCTCCAAATGCCCTCACAACAATAACCTCCACAGCAAAGAGAATTCTAAGATGTAGGACATAAACCAAGGTGCTTCAGAGTCTATGGGAGAGGGAAGAATGGGAGCTAAAATGGCCAGGAAAAGTTACACAGAAGAAGATTGCCCCGGGAGTCAGGGCTAGACTGGCAGAGAGGTACCATGGAAGGTACAGCAGGAGAGAGAGTGGAGGACTGCACATGACAGGTGCTGATGGAGGATGGTGAAGGGAGGAGCTGGCACCTCAAAGCACTTTGGATTCATGAGGTCTTCCAGGCATCCCAGCCTTTTGCTGCTTTCCTTGGGAGTGGGGTGGGGTGGGGCTCACCTCCACAGGCTGAAACACAAACTCTAAAGTCTGCAGGTCTCATCTCACCCAGCTCACCCATCATCTCCTTCTGTGACTCTAGGTATACTTGCCCATGTCTCAGTTTCCTCAACATAAAATTAGCAAATTGGGTGAGATTAGCACCATATAGTTCCCTTAAAGTTAAAAAAGTCTATGATCCTTTAACTTAAATCCTTCACTAGTTTCATATTACTTTTAAAAGGTAGGAGAAAAATGAGGGCTTATGAAATATCTTTCAGGACTATGGCCCGGTTTCCTCTCAGACCAAGCCGGATTGGCAGAAGCTGTTCACGAACGTCATAGAACGAGGGGAGCAGAGAGCTTTCATCATTCTCTGACCCTGAAAAGAGAGGGCTGGTGTTACGTCCTCCGGGCCTCAGTGATACGTCCCTATCACTTTAGTTTATGTGCATAGGTGGGCAACTGATCTGTCACCAACAGGCACCAGGGCACAGGAAAAAGGTTCACTTGGCAGGTGTTACTGATACAATTATGTCACCTGCTATTTTCCAGTTTTGTTTTTATTTATTTCTCTTGTGATTTTTCTAGTTTTAGGGGCTCCACCTTGTTGGCTTTATTTTATTTTTATCTCAAATAAATTTCGAGAGAATCATTACCTTTCAAGTTGACGTAAATGGTTGCAGGGTTTGTTCTTAAATTAACTGTTGTTTTAGAAGGTCTCAAAATACACGAAGGAAGAAAAAGGAGGAAATAGTCTCAAAATATAAGTGCCGCTGTGACAATTTGCTGGGTCAGTTACATGGGCTGATGAAACAGGGTGGTACTTAGACTGCTGGCTCTGCTTCTTTATCTCAGGATTTGAAAGGTTTCTCGATGAGTTTCTGGTGTTGGTAACCCTGCATGGTACATATAGATAATAGAATATTACTCAGCCTTAAAAAAAGAATGAAATAATGCCAGTTGAAGCAACATGGATGGACCTAGAGATTATCATGCAAGTGAAGTTTGTGATAGACAAACATCATATGATATCACTCTCATGTGGAATCTAAAAAAACATACAAATGAACTTATTTGCCGAATAGAAACAGACTCACAGACTTTGAAAACCAACTTATGTTTACTGAAGAGGAGAGGTAGTAGAGAGGGATGGACTGGTGGTAGAGAGGGTGTTTGGGATTGGCACATGCACACTAAGGTATATGTAATGACTGGCCAACAGGGGCCTGCTGTATAGCACAGAGAACTCTACCCAATATTCTGTAATAATCTATATGGGAAAAGAGTCTTAAACAGAATGGATGTGGAGTGGCCATCGTGGATCAGTGGTATTGAACCCAACTAGAATCCATGAGGACTGGGTTCTATCCCTGGCCTCGCTCAGTGGGTTAAGATCCTGCGTTGCCGTGAGCTGTGGTGTAGGTCACAGACACAGCTCAGATCCCACGTTGCTGTGGCTGTGGCTGTGGCGTAGGCTGACAGCTACAGTTCTGATTCAACCCCTAACCTGGGAACTTCTATATACCAAAGATATGGCCCTAAAAAAAAAAAAAAAAAAATTATGTGTGTATGTGTATAACTTAATCACTTTATTGCACAGCAGAAATTATCACAGCATTGTAAATCAACTATACTTCAATCAAACTTTTACAAATGGAAAAAACCATAAACCCTCAATAACCATTCTCTCACCATCATATACACACACCTGCAAAGAGGGTTCTCAGCAACCATAAGCCATTCAGAATGGTCATTCAGGGTAGAGGGCAACTCCAGCCTCAGTATCGATTTGTGCTCAGATTTCACACCTTATATAAATTCAGGAGTCATATGACTCTGCTTGCCCCCTAGCTCTTTGATCAGGTCATATGACTCTCTGTTATAGTTTGTATCTGGTAGAGTTAAAATATATTTAATTTTGGAAAAAGACTCTGTCATCAAGATGTTTACAAAAACCAGTTCAGTTAGATTTCCTGGGATGGCTTGATGTGTGAAAGACTTAGAAAGCAAAAGATCTTTTCAAACCCAGGAGACAATGCTGGTTATCTATCTGGCTAAAGCCCCACTTGGATCTTGGTGGGATGCCTTTTATCCATGTGTTGAGATTTCAGTCTGTATCTTTGGGCAACTCCATAAACATCAGAATTGCTCCTGTTCCTTTGTCACCCACCTATTCCTTCCTTTCAATTTCTTCCCAACAAACCCATCATAGGTTCAACAATAAGCAGACTGATTCCACAATCATCCTTATAAGTTACTCTTATGCACTAATGTTAAGTCCTGACATTATTCTACGTAGAACATGAATGCCAATACTTTAGAACTCTAGTGTTTCAGGTTGGCCTCACTGTTCATTACTCTGGTATAACTTACCCCCAAGCCCACAAGACCCCCTGATTCTCCAAAAGTCTGTCTTCAGTATTCAGCCATGTTTCTACTCCTAGAACAACCTCTGATTCTTGAGGCTCTCTGTGCCTGCTACCTTATCCACAAAAATGAGGGTAATAATAAGAGTATCTACCTCATAGATTAAATACATTAATGAACAAGATGCATTTAAAAAATGCCTGGTCAATTATAAATGCTCAATAATTATCTGTACATGAGCTAAATGTCTTATTTACTTAAGACACGAGCCAACTGTCTTATTTACTAGGGCAAGAGGTCTCAACCACTGTTTTCCAAAGAGCTGCTCCTGGTTCAGAAGGCTTTGGTAAAGCGGGCAAAAGGGAAAAAGCAATGAAAAGTGGATCTCTGGGTGTCAGTAATATTAGTGCTAATATTAAACACAGGAATGATTCAGAGGAAAACGAGATGCTTTTCTTTCAGTTCAGGTCCAGTGGGCTCAATACAGCTATTTGCATGGAAGGGCAATAATAGCACTATTATGTCTATTTTTTAAAACACAAAAGTAGATCTTTCTACCCCCCCCTCCCCGCCCCCAGCATCTCATGAGAATGGTGTTGGGAGAAGGAAGACAGCCTGTGGAGCCACCATGTTCCTTTTACCAAAATGAATATAGCACACGTGAGAGACTTAAAAACAGAGACTCTGGGCCGAGAAGTTGATTTAGAAAAAAACAAAGGTAAGTTTACTTTTAGTCATGTAGTAAAATGTCGACGGTGAAGTGAGAATATAGTGGTTACATTCAAGAATCTTGACAGAAATTAAGAGTATGAAAGTCAAATACAGTGAGAGAAATCGGGATAAGAAAACAGATCTGGAACTCTTCAGTGGTCTAAAACTGATCTTTAAAACCATGAGAACAAACGTCTCCTCGAGAAAGAACGTAGGTAGAAAACACAAGGCTAGGTCTCCCCACTTCTGCGTGGGAGGTTTTTTGAGCTCACAGCACTTTGGAGTTTGCCCTTTGACTGTTTTATTTATTTATTTATTTATTTATTTATTTATTTATTTTTCTTTTCAGAATCAAGACAATGGGGACTGTATGTTGGGCTGCTCTTAGGGGGCATCATTGGTGTCATCATGATTCTCCAAGTGGTAATACTCCTGTTGAGAAGAAGAGGTAGGTGTCTGACAATAAAGAGATCCTTATCAGACTCTGTGGTAAGCAGGGGACCTCTCACCCTGAGCCCTTGCTCTCAACACTGGTTTTCTGCAGGGAGCGCCTTTGCAAAAACACTAGATAAACATATCCTGGGACCTTGCTCAATTCAGTCTAATTCTACGTGTCTTGCTTTATCCCCCATACTAGGCTAAGGGGATAAAAAGAGAGATGAGCCACAGGTAGCTAACAGGGGAGATATTACACAGATAATTTAAATTCATATGACTAATGCTGCAGCAGAATTAGATTAGATGCTGAAGGGGTCCAGATAAGAACCCTAAAATATTCACTAGGAGCAGAATTCAGAAGACTCTTGGATCTTGTTCAAGAAAAGTTATAACTGGAGTTCCTGTTGTGGCTCAGTGGTTAACAAATCTGACTAGGAACCATGAGGTTGTGGGTTCAGTCCCTGGCCTTGCTCAGTGGGTTAAGGATCCGGCATTGCCGTGAGCTGTGGTGTAGGTAGCAGATGCAGCTCAGATCCCATGTTGCTGAGGCTGTGGTGTAGGCCAGTGGCCACAGCTCCGATTGGACCCCTAGCCTGGGAACCTCCATATGCTGCAGGTGCGGCCCTAGAAAAGGCAAAAAAACAAGCAAACAAAAAAACAAACAAACAAAAAAGAAAAGTTATAACTATGACCAATAAAAAGGACAATTATAATAAGATGTTTTTATTACCCAAGGATTGAAATCTTTCTATAAATTTCTTTTTGTCCTTATGCTATCTTTCTGAGGAAGGAAGGGTGTAGGTGTTTTGTGTCACTTAGCAATGAAGTAACCAAGGCACAGAGAGGCTAAGTGACTCCTGCAAGGTCACTTACTGTAAGTTAATTAGGACTATAACTGGATGTTCCAACTACTAGGGTGTCTTCTTCCAGGAAGGCCCACAAGTCATCAGAGGAGAGCAGAGGGAACTTGCTTTACTAAGATTTTAGCACAAATTCTGACTCGCCTTGGAAAAGTGTGCAAGCCATAAGGTGACTTAAAGCCAAACTAAATAGTTATGGAAAGTCGCCTAGGGTAGACTGAAACCATTAAGATCCAATTACTCCCTGGCAGTTTAAATCCCTAGAGTCAGTATCTCCTGGCCTGTCCTCCAAGTTGTCCTATGATTCAGTATCTCAGGGCGATGTCCTTCTCTCAGCCACACTCTCCACCATCCACCCACACTAGAACCAGAAGGTCTTGCTCCCTGATCAGGACAGACCCCCTGGGCTGGTCTTCTCACCGAGAGGGTGGAACGTGATCCTCGCACCAGCAGCCTGATGCCTGATCTCATTCTCAAGTAGATCAGTGTTCTCCACCTATAACCTTCTTGGAAAAGCCCTTACCTCAGCACTCTGATGTTGGTTTTGCTTATATAAGAAAATCTAGATCACAGCAAGCCGCCTACTTTGTCTCATTTCCTCCACCTAAGAGGTAGCTGGGGAGGAGATGGGGGTGGGGCTATTTAGACAGAAATCATGAAGAGAGCCTATGGGGATGGGGGCAGGGCAACCACATTTGAACTATAAGGAAGCAGTGAAGAACCAGCGATAGAAAACTGAGATTAACATACCTGCACTAACCCTGCTGGTGAAGGTCCTTGGATCCTAACCCACACTCTTTCCTCATCTACATTCTGCTCATCACGTGGTTGTCGCTGAAGGGACTAGTGCTCCCCAATCCGCCACAATTCCCTACCACTTTTCCCAACACGTATGCCCATCCTGATCTAATCGCCATGTATTCCTTGTAAACCAAGAACACACAAAACCCAGCCTCGAACCTGTGGGCAAAACCTGTACTCAATTGCCATACCCTCTGCAAGACTTTGCTCAAGAGATTCTTCTAATGGTATCATCTCCAGAATGCAGCCTGTCTCTGAAGGTTTTCAAATGGACTCTAGCAATTTCGACTTCAGCATTAGATGAACTTACATTCAAATGCAAACTTTGCCACTAACAAGCTCTGTGACCAAACAATTTAACTTCTCCTCTGCAAAGTGGGGATAATATTATGTGCTTCATGGTATTGTTGTGGGGATCCATGAGTCAACACACAGAAAATACCGAACACAGTGGCTCTCGTGGATAGATGATGGATGATAGATAGATAAATAGATGGATAGATACATATATACATGCATGTATACACAGAAAGACATCTCTTCATGTAGGAAAGTTAAAACATCAATATTTAAGTCCTACTGCCAGCAGAGGGCAGCACTGGAAGGATCTGGGAATAGGCTCTGTGGCAAATGTAAGCACTTGGAGTTAAGGTAACATAAGACAACTTTATGACCCAGATGACAGCTGAAAAGGACATTAGACAGGCTTCGCTTTGGTTTTACAGTTATGGCAAAAGAAGAGACCCATTGAGATGACATGTAATGTCTAACACTACACAGCTAAGGTAGATGCCCCAGTTCTAAGGCCAAGACTTTTTCATTAGATCCTGAGGCCTCACAGACTCAAGCTGAGTTGAGCTGTCTCCTGAACATCTATTCTTGCACTGAGGGGGAAAAAAAAAGTATGAGACTAGATCATCTTGATCCAGCAGTTTTTTTGAGAAGCAATGTTCAGCCTTAATTTTTCTATTTGTCTGACCATTTCAGACTGTCCCTTCAGTTGTAATTTTCAACGTGAGCTGACCTGAAAGACTGAAAGTCCTTAAGGACTGAGGTCTGTTCTCTACAGAATTTGTTCCCTACACCACCTAAGACAGTGCTAGGCAGATGCTTCTAACTGTGTAAATACTCATGGATTTGAACCAAAAGGATACATTTCATAGAACTTAGTCTGCAACCCCTCTGTTTGCTCCTCTCACCACCCCAATCCCTATCTTCCATTCTATACACACACGCACACAGACTCTCTCTCTCTTTCCTCAGCCAGTTATCAGCCTTACCAAGACCAGGCAGGCACTCCATATCTACAGGAAAAATCACACATTGGCTTCTTCTTCTTCTTCTTTTTTTTTTCTTTTTTTCTTTTTAGGGCTGCACCTACAGCCTATGGAGTTTCCCAGGCTAGGGGTTAAATCAGAGCCACAGCTGAGGCCTACACCACAGCCACAACAACGCAGGATCCGAGCCATGTCTGTGACCTACACCACAGCTCACATCAATACCAGATCCCCAACTCACTGAGTGAGGCCAGGGACTGAGTCTGCGTCCTCATGGATGCCAGTCAGACTCATTTCCTCTGAGCCAAGACAAGAACTCCACATTGGCTTCTTTGAATTCTTTGAGCTTCTGTGTGGCTGCCCATTATTTCTTCCCCAAAGATCACACTATCATGGAGCACATTTTAAGTGGTTAAATTATGTGGTGTTAAAATTAGCCTACCCTAAAGTCTTTGTGTGATTTCCTCTGGGCCAAGCCTCCCTTACCTCTGCCTGCACTTTGTAATAGTCCCAAAACAGGCCTCCCTGCTTCCTTCTGTTCCTTCCCCTCTATTCTTCTCACTGTTGTGTGATGCACATGAAGAATGCCATGAAACATTAGAAGGAATGAGATAAATCTACTGCACTAGCATGGAAAATGTCCTCACATATCATAAGTGAAAAAGTCATGTTAGAGAGAAGTGTGAATGGAAAGACCTCATTTGCATATGAAAATATCTGTATATGTAGAGCAAGTGTCCAGAACTGCACTGTCTAATAGAGTAGTCACAATACTATGTGCCAGGCACTGTTTTAAGCACTTTACAAGTAATAGGTCGTATAATCATCACAACATCCCCGTGAGGCAGGTATTTCCATCCCATTTTACAGACAGGGAAATCGGCTCAGAAAGATCAAGTTCACCAACCTAATGTCATATGACAAATGTGCAGGGGGATTCAGGGCTTGTTCCTGTGGTAGTCCTGGAGGAGGTGGGTATGCAGTACAGGGTAAAGACCAGACAAGTCTGAGCAGAGATTTCATGTTGGAGACCAGAGGGAGATAACTACTGTGGTTTCTTTTCCCCAGGTAAAGCCAACAATTATCAGCCAGCAATGGAAGCAAAAAGCCTTACTATCTATGCCCAAGTCCAGAAACCAGGTGTAAGTTCTGTACTTTCTTTGTCTGGGGTGTACCTGTCATGGTTCCCATGGAGTCCCTAGCCAGTCAGTTCATTCTGCATGTCTGACATTCTTGGTTCTACATGGGTTCTGGAGCAGAGGAAATTAGGAAAGCAGAAGTCAAGATCAAGGGCTCCGTAAAAGGACATCAAACTTCAGTGACAGATGGGACTATTTATTACTTGAAATAGTGGGAAACACTGGGTAATTTTCTGACCATCTGTTTCTTCATAGGAAAAAAAATGAAGAAGCTAGAAACACGTGATTTATGACTCCTTCCAGCTCTGGCATTCTAGGAGTCTATGGTTCTATGTTATCAAACTCTCTCCCTCTTTAGGGAAGAGGGTGCAGGCTTGAGGAGAGAGGGAAAGGCTGAGAAAGGCTATTATATAACATAGTTTAGGAATTGGTCTGATCCAAGCTTGGGAGTTGGCAAACACTAAAGAGACAGGAAGGGGGATCTTGAGGATTCTGTCTAAAGAGCGATTAAAGAGACGGAAGATGGTATATAGGCTGGCAATGAAAGAAAGCAAACCTGCAATGGAGTGATGGTTAGACTAAGACAAAAGAGAAAGATAAAAAAACTGAGTTCCCACTGTGGCTCAGCAGGTTAAAAACCTAACTAGTGTCCCTGAGAGTGCAGGTTCAATCCCTGGCCTCGTTCAGTGGGTTAAGGATCCAGCATTGCCACACACTGTGGTATAGGTTGAAGAATCAACTGGGATCTCACATTGCTGTGGCTGTGAGAACAGCCTGGGAACTTCCATATGCTGCAGGTACAGCCCTAAAGGAAAAAAAACCAACTAGAGTCATGATGAAGTTGAGGAGCAGATATGTTAGAAGTAAGAGGGAGGCTAAAAGAATTACGGTTAGATATGAAAATATTTTAGTTTTTCAGATATGAAGGCAATTCTAGGTGATGTATAGGCCAGAATCTGGCCATTCAGGGTGTAGGGAAGGTAAATTCTTGAGTAAAGGATGTGGTAGTAAAGGCAGTTTTGATTAGCACCTAGGAAAATAGCATCGTATAACAGTAAATGCATTTCTGATAACCAGAAATAAACTCGTGAACAAAGCTCTTCTTTCTGCTGTCCCCTAGTGGCCTGGAGGGTTTATTACACAGGCCATGACCATAGTTGAGAACTAAACTCTGTTAAATATATGCGAGTCCCAGGAGCAACCTCCTTTACATTTACACAGTTTATCAGGCTCAACTTTACCATGGTGCCTTCCCAATCTATTCTATCCCATGCTGCTAACAGCTCTATTGCTCCTGTAAAGAACACCCATATCAAAAAGTGCACAGTGTATAAATGACAGGTCATTGAATTACCCCATCTCGACATCTAGTAAAGTAAGTCTCCCCTTCTTGTTTTTCTTCAAGAGTTTTTAGCTATTCTTGTCCCTTTGTACTTTCTTATGTATTTTAGCTTCAGCTTCTCAAGTATTACAAAAAGAAAAAAAAATCCTAATTGAATTGCATTGAATCTATAGATCTATATGAGGAGAAGTTATGTCTTTCAGTATCGAGTCCTCTAGAACTATAAAAACTACTCTCCAGTTTAAGGAACAGGACATTGTCTGCACCCCTGAAGACCTCTTTATGCCTCTCCCAATCAGTCTATTCTCTCTCCTGCCCAAGGATTTCCCAGCCTGACTTCTGAAAAGATAGTTTCATTCCTCTCTCCCTCCCTCTCCCCTCACTCTCTCTCTCTATCAAACTTTATAAAAATGGAATCCTAGAGTATTTTTCCTCCTGTGTCTGGTTTCTTTTGCTCAGTATTACCTTTATGAGATTCATGCATGTCTTTGTGGTTATATATAATGCATTTATTTTCATAGTTTTATGGAATATCAATGTATGCATATACTAGAGTTTATTTATGCAGTTGACTATTAATGGACATTTGGGTTACTTCCAGTTTGAGACTATTATGAAAATTACAGCTATGAACATTTGTATGTGAACTTATTGGTAGATATGTGCACATATTTGTCAGGCATATACCTAGAGGTAGACTTGCTGAATCATAGACAATTCATATCTTCAAATCAATTAGATAAGGCCAAAGTGATTTTCAAAGAGGGTGTACCAACGTACTTTTATACAACTACTTATAAGAGTTTCAGTCATTACACATTCTAATCAAAACTTGATATCATGGGTCTTTTAAATTTTGGTCGTTCTGTTAGATGTGTATTTTTATAGTTTTTTTTTTGCATTCCTCTAATTAGTAAGGAAGTTGAACAACTTTTCATATGTTTATTGGCCATATTAATATCCTCCTTCTTAAAATGCCTCTTAAATCTCTTGCCCATTTTCTTTTGATTTTCAGTCTGTTTGGGGGGGATTATTGTAAGATCTTTAAGTATTTTTCACTTTTTGGCAGTTATTTGTTAGTAAATACTTTCACCTATCCTGTGGCTTTCCACTGCAATTTCTCGAAGATACTTGTGGATAAAGAAAAGTTCTCCATTTTTGCGTAGAAGAATTTAGTAATCTCTTCTTTTGTAGATAGCACTTTCTGCGTTCTGTTTGAGAAATCTTTCCCTCCTTCAGGTATGAAGATATTCTTTCATCATCTTTTAAAAATTGTGTAGTTTATCTTTTACATTTATATCTGTTATGTACCTAAAAATGATTTTTTTGAGTGTGGTGTGAGATGGGTCATGTTTTGTTTTTTTACATATGGACATCCTATTGACTGTATTTAATAGATTGTCCTTGCCCCACTGCAATGCCACTTTTCATCATAAGTCGAGGGTCTGTACATGTGTGGATCTATTTTGAAGTTCTCTGTTGTGCTCCATTGGTCTATTTACACTTGCACCAGTACCATACTGTCTCTACAAATCTGTGATTATAGATTTATTACAAGTTTGTTAGCTGGTAAAATGAGTCTTTTCACTTGTTCTTCTTCTAGTTTTTGGCCATTTTTAGTCCTTTGCATTTTCACATATATTTTAGATTCAGTTTGTCAAGATCCTCCTTAAAATCTTGCTGGAATTTTAATTAGAACTGCATTGATCAATTTGAGGAGACCACATATATTTATAATATTGAGTCTTTCAACTCACAAAATGATATATCCTTTCCTTTATTTAGATCTTCTTTAATTTCACCCAATTACTGCCTAAATTATCTTCTGCAACATTACCTCCAAAGTGCTGGCTATCTTGTTTTTACTAAAAAATTATAGTTTGTGAACAAGTAACATCAGCATTACCTGGGACCTAATTAGAAATGTAAAATCTCAGGCTCTGTCCCAGATCTTCTGAAATAGAACTAGCCCTCTGACAAGATCCCTGGGTAATTCACATGCACATTAAAATATGAGAAGCTCCGCTCTACCGCAAACACTTGCAGTAATGGGGAATTCCCTGTCTCTCAAGGCAATTCATCCCACATCTGAGCACCTCTTGCCATTAGAAAGACCTTCATTATATTGAACCAAAATATTGCCCTAAAAATTTCAACCTTGGTTTAAAGCTGAAGGAGTCTGCAGAACAAATCTAATTCCTCTCCTACATGGCAATCCATCAAATATATGAAGAAAAAATCATGTCCCACCTTCAGTCTTCTTTCCTCTAGTAATCTTTTCTAATTCTTTACCTCTCCCATCAGATGACAAGATTTCAAGTTCCCTCCCATTAAAAATCCATGTGCTACACACACACACACACACACACACACACACACAGTGGAACACTACTCAGCCATTAAAAGATAATAAAATAATGCCATTCACAGCAACATGGATGTAACTAGAGATTCTCATACTAAGTGAAGGAAGTCAGAAAGAGAAAGACAAATGCCATATGATATGACTTATATGTGGAATCTAAAATACGGCACAAATGAACCTGTCTATAAAACAGAAACAGACTCACAAACTTGTGGTTGCCAAGGGAGTGGGGGCACTGGGAGTTTGGGGTTAGCAAACTATTATATTTAGAATGGATAGGCAATAAGGTCCTACTGTGTAGCACAGGGAACTATATCTAGTCTCTTGGGATAGACCATGATGGAAGATAATATAAGAAAGGGAATGTGTGTGTGTACATATACACACACATATATAAATATGACTGGGTCACTTTACTGTACAACAGGAATTGGCAAAGCATTGTAAATCAACTATACTTCAACAAAACCTTTAAAAGGGGGGGGGGGGTGCTTCAGTTTTAAGTCTTGCTCTGTGTCCAGGGAAAGCAGAGAGTAGCATTATCCTACACCAGTGCCCCCATGTGTGTTGGAAGGATGACACTTCCCAGGGACTTCCACTTTAGAGGGATATGGTCTCAATTTGCCCTACATTGACTTCTTCCTGGTACTGTGTATTTTAATTCATGCTATGTAACCCCAGTAAACATCGACTGAAGGTTTCTAATGTGCCCAGCACTGTTTTGTGAGGAATGCAAAAAAATATACGTAGGCTATTATCTCAAGGAATGGATGGTCTGTTTGGAGGCGTGAAAGTATATTGGAGTGTTTTAAATACAGTATAGAGTTAAGTGCTGTAACATGTGAATGATACTTTAAGTACCTGAAGAATTGAGGTTAAAGGAGAAGTCATATAAGTTAGGGTAAGCAAAGAAGAATAGTAGGATGGGATGAATAATCAATTTAAGTTAAAATGCTGGCTTTGATACTTCTTGCATATGCACATTAGGAAAGTACTAAATCTTTCTGGGCTCCAGCCTCTTCCTGTGTAAAATGGGAGTAACAGTATTTAACATATAGAGTGGTTTTGATACAAATGAGAAGATGTATGTGAAGAACTGGGTAAACTTTAAACCACTTGCTCATGTGTGGTTATTATTAAGTTCAATATTGGGGCAGGAAAGAGAAATGATGCAAAACCATGTTAGAGTCAGACACAGCAGGACCTCTGCAGGTTTGGGGTGATATGAGTGAGACTAAAACACTATAAAAATCCCATTCCCTGTGGCTGCCCGTGTTCAGTTCACTCTGAGGAAGACCTTTAAAACATCTAGGAAGTGATAATGATGAGTCAGCCCTTCTCTCAAGGCTGTGTGTTCCAAGATGACACTTGGGGAGTCTATGCAAAGCCCAGAGAATTGGGCTCCAGAGAATTCAGGGGTGAATTTTCACCTTGGAAGGAGGCTGGACCAAGTGACTCCAAGGAGCTTTCTGACTCAAAGCTTCTTGATTCTGGGCTTCTCCATAGGGAGAGTTGGATGGGAAATCACTCTCTGCTCAGCTAATCTCCTGCTTTCTTTGCTCTCCTTATAGTCTTTTCAGAAGAAACCTGACCCCCTGCCAGCTCAGGACCCCTGCACCACCATTTATGTTGCTGCCACAGAGCCCATCCCAGAGCCCGTCCAGGTGAGGCATCTTTCTGTGTCTCTTCTCTATAGAGCGGTTACCGGTGGAGGTGGGGAGGTAGAAACTGTCTAGAGCTGATGTGGAACAGAGTTCTAAAACAGAGAAGGCAGACCCAAGCAAGGAGTTAGCAAGAAGCATCTGGCTGCTCACATGGGTCCCAGCTCGTTCTCTGCTCACCACTGTTTCTCTGAGCATTGTCCAAAGACTACATCAGGATGAACTGGCATATTTGTTAAAAAAATTAAGATTCCTGGGGGCTTCCATCTAGGATTCTGTTCCATCAGAATGTCTATGGTGAATAACCAGGCATCTACACATTAAAAAAACAACATCCAGGAGTTCTTGTCATGGCCCAGTGGTTATCAAATCCAACTAGCATCCATGAGGACACAGGTTGGATCCCTGGCCTCACTCAGTGGGTTAAGGATCAGGTGTTGCTATGAGCTGTGGTGTAGGTTGCAGATGCGGTTTGGATCTGACGTTGCTATGACTCTGGTGTATGTTGGCGGCGATTGCTCTGATTAGACCCCTAGCCTGGGAACCTCCACGTGCCACTGGAGCGGCCCTAAAAAAAAAAAAAAATTTTTTTAAAGACAAAAAATATTAAAAAATTAAATTAAAAATTAAAAAACAACATCCTTCATGTGATCCTGATGCGTATTTAGGTTTGGGAATGGCATCTTGAGTCTAGGAGTTCTCAGTCCATCTGCATAACAGAATCAAAATGCTCATGCCTAGTATCCTTTCGACCCCATTTAATCAGAGCATTTAGGAGTGGAGCTTTGCCTGGGAGTAAAGCCTAGAAGAGAGGACGATGTGCAGCCCAAAAGGAGCCTCCTCTGTTCTCCCCTTTGGCAAGATCAGCATGGACTAAAGTTTACTTGACAGGACTTTTTCCTTTTACTAAATAAACAAAGTAAATTCTGGGCTGGAATCTTGGCTCCAGTTGGGCTCTGATAAAAAGGATTTTAGGAGTTCCTGTTGTGGCTCAACATTAACAAACCCGACTAAGATACATGAAGACATGGGTTTGATCCCTGGCCTCGCTCAGTGGGTTAAGGAACCCACATTGCTGTGAGCTGTGGTGGAGGCTGTGGATGCGGCTTGGATCCTGCATTGCTGTGGCTGTGGTATAGGTGGGCAGCTGCAGCTCCGATTTGACCCCTAGCCTGGGAACTTCCATATCCTGTGCGTGGGGCTCTAAAAATTAATTAATTAATTAATTAAAAGCATTTTAGGAGACAGTGGAGGAGGAAAAGGCCACATAAATGCCTGCCTTTATTTATCTTCCTCAAAGCTCCTACCATGCACGTACCCAGCCAGGCCTGGGGAGATGTTCTGTCTTCATCCTGAGGTCTATTCACAGACCACTCTCCCATCCAAAGAAAAGTAAAAACACACATCTGACTTAAAAAGCTTTAAAAATTAATGTAGATGCAAATGAGGGCCTACTCTATAGCACAGGGAGCTATATCCAGTTTCTTGGGATAGAACATGATGGAAGATAGCATGAGAAAAAGAATATACAGATATATGAATGACTGGGTCACTTTACTGTACAGCAGAAATTGGCACAACACCATAAATCAACTACACTTTAATAAAAGATAAATGATTTTTTTAAAAAAATTTAAAGTAGGAGTTCCCATTGTGGCTCAGCAGTAACAAACCCAACTAGTATTCATGAGGATGTGGGATTGATTCCTGGCCTCGCTCAGTGGGTGAAGGATATGGCATTGCTGTGAGCTGTGGTGTAGGTTGCAGACACAGCTCAGATCCAGTATTGCTGTGGCTTTGGTGTAGACTGGCATCTGCAACTCCAGTTCATCACCTAGCCTGGGAACTTCCATATGCTGCAGGTGCAGCCCTAATAAATAAATAAATAAATAGTAATTTAAAAATAATCATTATTTATAATGATGTTTTCTTGGGGAAGAAACACAACACTCTGTGTATTTCATATTTTATAGCAAAACATAAATTCCCCTATTTCTGTCTCTTTCTCTGACTCTTGAATCTCCTTTCCTTACGACAGATTTTCATCCACAATCTTCATCTCCTCTTCATTCCCCTCTCCTACCTGAACCCCTTCTTTCTTCTCCCTTTGGGTCTCACTAACCCTTTTTTTAAAGCCCCGTAATTTAGAACTCTCTTGACTTCCCCAAACTGAGCGGGGGTCTCAGATAACTGGGCCAGGTCTCCCAGTCTCCCCGATGGCATGTGTATGCTTGAAGGGAGCTGCAGCCCATCCTGTGGGCAGGCAGGCAGTCTGCGGACCTGAGAGTTGCCTCCAACAACCCCCAGCTGGGACAGACCCTGAGCAAGTTCCTATGCTATGTGATTCTTGAGACCCTTTCCCTTTCCTAAGCATCACTGTTGCTATGTGCAGCCTGTGAACCTAGTGCTGGTCCTTCCACTCACAGACTCCTTCTGTTTTGCCCCCAGGAATCAAGCTCCATCACAGTCTATGCCAGCGTGACTCTTCCGGAGAGCTGACACCACAGACCCAGTGAAGGGACTTTCTGAAGGAATAGGGAGGAGCCAAGATAAACACTGATCTTGGCCCCAGGTCACAAGTTTCTTGTGACAGCTACACATCTGTACTCTTCTCGGATGGACTCCCTGGTGATGTGTCTTCCACATCTATCTGTGACATGGATAAGGAAGGGAGGTTTCTCAAGCACTTAGCCTGCTCTGCAAGGGACACAGGCTCAGAACAGAGAGCTACTTGGTCTAGCTTTCCATCTCAGTAGTGCAGCAGACGAAATGGATAATATGGGTCCAGCTAGTACAGAACTTCAGAGGCCTTGCTCTTTGCTGCGATTGGATAATAAAAGCCAAAGGCAGAAAACCAGGACAGAACATCTAGCACCTATCTCAGACAGCTGACTACCTGTCACAAAGTCTGGGACAGCTTACTCTGGCTGCCTGTACTCGGTAGGGCAGCTGCTCCCGATCACCATGCAGACTTGATCGAGGCTCTGTGCCTCAGTTTCTCTCTCTGGACAGGTAATGAAGGGGGAATTCCTCATTGTATGTAAAACACTCTGACATTATTCTATAAAAGAAGCTAATAGAGTATTTTATTTGTAAAACCAGGAAACTAAAGAGTCAATAAACTGAAAAATATGACTTTGAGATCTCTGAGCTTTGAAGAATGGAATGAAACAAATCTGAGATTCTTAAAAGGATAGTTCCGTGTAAGCGGCATTCAGATTTAAAGAAAAGTGGCCAGTGTCCGGTGATGCTGTTACAAAGGATCTTGGGATAATGAAAACTTGTCCCAGAGTGATTTTTCATTTCCCAAAATGATTTTAATTTCTGGTTATCTATTTACTCCATTGAAGAACAAACCTGCAGCCTCAGTTAAGACTCTCCAAAGAGGAGTTCCCGTCATGGCGCAGTGGTTAACGAATCCAACTAGGAACCATGAGGTTGCGGGTTCGGTCCCTGCCCTTGCTCAGTGGGTTAAGGATCTGGCGTTGCCATGAGCTGTGGTGTAGGTTGCAGACGCGGCTCGGATCCTGCGTTGCTGTGGCTCTGGTGTAGGCCGGTGGCTACAGCTCTGATTCAACCCCTAGCCTGGGAACCTCCATATGCCGCGGGATCGGCCCAAGAGATGGCAAAAAGACAAAAAAAAAAAAAAAAAAAAAGACTCTCCAAAGAGATCCTGAGCTCATTTTACATCCGTGGCCTATGTCTTTAAGGTCTGTATCAGGTATCTTTGCATACCTCCCCTCACCACTAAATTTATCCTGAAATAGAAAATTGACATATTTTGGCTGAACAGCTTCAAGTAATCGAATGCTTAATAACTTAAATTGTTGGCTACAGACAGAAAGAGTCTCGTCTGGTAAAGTCCTACTTTCCTTCTCTTCTCTGCTTTCAGAGCAGCTCTTCTTCTATTGAAGCACATCTTCTGTCTGATAGGGTCTTGTATGACCTTAGCGAACACTTTAAGAAATCACCAACTGTCTGGAGTTACCATCATGGCTCAGTCGTAATTAATCCAACTAGTTTCCATGAGGACACAGGTTTGATTCCTGGCCTCACTCAGTGGGTGAAGGATCCAGTGTTGCTGTGGCTGTGGTGTAGGCCGGCGGCTGCAGCTCTGATTTGAATCCCTAGTCTGGGAACTTACATATGCCACAAGTGCAGCCCTAAAAAGACACAGGAAAGAAAGAGAGAAAGAAAGAGAGAAAGAAAGAGAGAAAGAAAGAGAGAAAGAAAGAAAGAAAGAAAGAAAGAAAGAAAGAAAGAAAGAAAGAAAGAAAGAAAGAAAGAAAGAGAAAGAAAGAAAGAAAGAAAGAAAGAAAAACGGAAGGAAGGAAAGAAAGAAAGAAAGAAAGAAAGAAGGAAGGAAGGAAAGAAGGAAGGAAGGGGAAGGAAGGAAGGAAGGAAAGAAAGAAAGGAGGAAAGGAGGGAGGGAGGGAAGGAAAAGGAAAGGAAAGAAGGAAGAAATCACCGACTATCTTACAACTGTATAAGAAGGTTCACCAACTTTCCAGCCCAAAACTCTGAGGCCCTTACAGCCTTGTACCCTACTCCTTCTATTCAATCAACTCATATTTTATTTCTGTTGTTCAATGCATCCCATTTCCTGGAACAAATTCCAGTAATACGCTCTTTTGCAATGAACAGAAACTGACTCTGGATTTTTTTATGCAGAAAAAGGAATCAACTGAAAAGATATTAGTTGGTTCAAATAACTGCTAGCACACTCTGTAAAACAGTGGTTTGAAAATGAGCAGGAAAAGGCTAGGACCACAGCCCAGATCACAAATCAGCCCAGGAATGACGATGCTGGGCACCAGCTGTACTGCCGTTGTCGTCCCAGCACTGGACCCACACTCTACCGCTCCCTCCCTGCCTCAGCTGGACCTGGAAACTCCAAACTGCTCTTGTATGCCTGCACCAAAGTGATTTCTCCAGGATCCACTCTTCATCTTTTCATCTCTAGTTTCTAAATCAGACTCTGGGACCAAGTGGTCAATCCTAGGTCACACGTCCATGTTCTACCTCCAAGGGAGGCTGGGATTGAATATCTGGCATTTTCCATTTTCATAATGGTTGGAGGGGTCTGTTTCTCATGAGTCAGGGAATTCCCCAAACACCACTAGTGGGATTCAATACTGGGCAGGAACGTGCGGGTGCGCGCACATGCGTGCGCGCGCACACACACACACACACACACACACACACACACACACAATATCCGCTGCATCACTCTTGTATTCTCTTAAGGCTCGTTAGCCATCTACATTCAAAAATCAAGGAGCTACTAACCAGGATTTGTAAACCCTGGGGTTATGAGCAATCAGTCCTTTACTGTAACTCAGATTGTTTTAGCAGCTCAGTTCCCAACAATTGGGTTTTTCCAGCGGCTGAATTCTACTTGATGCAAGTGCAAAAACAAAGGGGGAAAGAATAGGCTATCTCCTCAAAATTCCCTGACCAAGGCTCCAGACTTGAGTGGGGGCATGGCTGTGTCTTGGAGCCCCTTGAATCATCCTTCAAATGACATCTGATGTATGCCCTGCCCCGCGAGGCCCTGGGTTCAGCGGGACAGCAGAGAACCCCCAGATTATTCTCTAATCACTCTCCACTTTTCCCTTAAGGCACTGTGAGTGAGCTGGAACTTTCTTTTTCCTGAGGCTTAAAAAATAAAACTGATACTTCAGAGCCTGATTTCCCCCTGTGTCGTCTTTAATGTTTTCTTTTGACTACATATATCTGAATTCTGGAGAATTCAGGAGGAACCGACCCATTCTCAGTTTTAAGGGACTGGGGTTCCAAAATACAGGCTGGGTGTGGCCTTGAACCTCTTGTCACACAAGTAGGATGTGATTGGTAGAGTCCACATGCTGATTGAGAAACCACTGATTACAGTAAGTTACTTCTCTTACTCAAGAGTTTGTGTCTACCTGGACATGAAGAAAAATACAGACATCTCATCCAGGAAATTTCGCTTTTGCCTTTGTGTCAGTTGGAGGGTTTATAACATAGCACTATGGGAAGACACCTGCCTTTATATACTACTTGACCTCTAGAGCTGTAGTTGTGAAGCACAGATGGTGGATGATTTGATTTTAGATGAGCTGCCAAGTTGTTCTTTTCCTAGGGGTCAGGCAAGCTCTGTGCCCTTTTCACCAAAGTCAGGTGCCATGCTCCACATGGAGAAGATAACTGTTTTTAAAGGATTGTATAATTTTCATCACTGCTAGAGTAATTGCCTTCCCTGAATTTCTCCCAATTTCTCTTGTGCAGAAAATCTAGACTGAGTTTCTCAGCTGCGGCACTGTTGACATTTTGGTCCAGATAACTGTTTGACCGGAGGGCATTGCATAATGTTTAGGAGCATCTCCAGATTATGCCCACTAGATGCCAGTAGCACATCCCATATCCCTGGTCATGACAATCAAGAGTCCTTGACATTGCCAGATATTCCTTGCTGGGCAAAATCTTTCCACTGATTAAGGACCACTGATAAACATATGGGCCCTTCAGTGATTTTTCCAGAGACTAGCTATACATCTGTGTACCAGAAGTAGACCTATCAAAAATCGTATTTTGGCTCTTTTTCTTTTTCTTTCTTTCTTTCTTTTTTTTTTTTTTTTTTTTGCAATGGGTGTGCCTATAGGACATAGGTGTCATGAAAACCATCACTAAAACCTAAGCAAAAATGGGAAAGGAGAAGCTTCACACCAACACTGTCATCATTGGACACGCCGATTCAGGCGAGTCTACCACTACCGGTCATCTGATCTACAGATGCTGTGGGATCGACCAAAGAACCATTCGATAAACAGCCTGCCAAGGGGAATCCTCGAGGGGAAGGGCTCCTTCAAGTACGCCTGGGTCTTGGACAAACTGAAGGCTGAACACGAGTGTGGTATTACCTTTGACATCTCTCTGTGGAAATTCAAGAACAGCAAGTTCTACGTGACCATCGTCGATGCTCCAGGACACAGAGACTTTATTAAAGACATGATTACAGGCACTTACCAGGCTGACTGTGCTGTCCTGATTGTTGCTGCTGGTGTTGGTGAATTCAAAGCCGGTATTTCCAAGAACAGGCAGATCTGTGAGCATGCTTTTCTGGCCTACACCCTGGGTGTGAAACAACTCATTGTTGGTGTTAACAAAATGGATTCCACTGAGCCACCCTACAGCCAGAAGAGATACGAGGAGATTGTTAAGGAAGTCAGCACCTACATTAAGAAAATTGGCTGTAATCCTAATACAGTAGTATTTGTGCCCATTTCTGGCTAGAATGGTGACAACATGCTGGAGCCAAGTGCTAACATGCCTTGTCCAAGGGATGGAAAGTCACCTGTAAAGATGACAAAGCCAGTAGAACCACGCTGCTTGAAGCTCTGAATTGCATCCTGCCACCAATTTGGCCAGTTGACAAGCCCTTGCATCTATCCCTCCAGGATGTCTACAAAATTGGTGATATTTGTACTGTCCTTTTGGGTTGAGTGGAGACTAGTGTTCCCAAACCTGGCATGGTAGTCACCTTTGCTCCAGTCAATGTCACAACTGAAGTAAAGTTTGTTGAACTGCTCCATGAAGCTTTGAGTCAAGACTTTCCTGGGGACAACATGGGCTTCGATGGCAAGAGCTTGTCTGTCAAAGATGTTCCTTGTGGCAGTGTGGCTGGTGACAGCAAAAATGACCTAATGGAAACAGCTGGCTTTACAAGTGATTATCTTGAACCATCCTGACCAAATCAGTGCTGGATATGCACCTGTGCTAGATTGCCACACAGCTCACATTGCCTGCAAGTTTGCTGAACTGAAGGAGATCAATCGTCATTCTGGGAAAAAGCCAGGAGATGCCCCTGAGTTTTGAAATCTGGTGATGCTGCCATCATTGACATGGATCTTGACAAGCCCATGTATGTTGAGAGCTTCTCTGACTATCCTCCGCTGGGCGGTTTTGCTGTTTGTGACATGAGACAGACATGTCATCAAAGGTGTCATCAAAGCAGTGGACAAGAAGGCAGCTGGAGCTGGCAAGGACAACAAGTCTGCTCAGAAAGCTCAGAAGGCTAAATGAATGTTATCGCCAATATCTGCCACCCCAGGCTTAATTCGTGGTAGAAGAAATGTCTCAGAAATATTTGTCTCAATTGGCCACTTAAGTTTAATAGTAAAAGACTGGTTAATGATAACAATGCATTGTAAAAACTTCAGAAGATTTTGTGGACCATTTGTTTTGTGTGTGGCAGTTTTTAGTTTTTAAAATCAGTACTTTTTAATGGAAACAACTTAACCAAAAATCTGTCACAGAGGAGTTTCCGTCATAGCGCAGGGGAAATGAATCCAACCAGGAACCATGATGTTTTGGGTTCGATCCCTGGCCTCTTTCAGTGGGTTAAGGATCCGGGGTTGCCCTGAGCTGTGGTGTAGGTCACAGACACAGCTCAGATCTGGCGTTGCTGTGGCTGTGGCGTAGGCCAGCAGCTGTAGCTCTGATTCAACCACTAGCCTAGGAACCTCCATATGACACAGATGTGGGCCCCCTCCCAAAAAAAGAGTCTGTCACAGAATTTTGAGACCCATTTAAAAAAGTTTAATGAGGAAAAAAAACATATTTGGAAAGTGGCCACCTAGTTACTTAAGCATGGCCCACATCTGCCAATTTTGCCAAGGTTATCTATTAGAGCTCCCTGGGTACCTTTTAAAGAAATACTGATGCCCAAAACCTACCTCAAACACAAATGAACTCTGGGTGAAGATCTCTAGAACCACCAACTTAGAGGCTAATAATTATAATCTGAAAGGATTTTGTGAAGTGTTCCCCACAACAGCCACTAGAGGGAGGTGTAGCAATATATTTCCCCTACCTGCACCCCAGCATCCCCAACAACTTCGCTTGCACTGAAAGGATGTGGACTCTGTCCCAGACTTGCTGAAACTGTGGCTGGATTCTCATCAGTTCACAGCACTTACAGGCTGGAGGGAAAACTGACCCTTCCCCTTAGAGATAAGGAGGGCCAATGTGGGTTGATAACAGACTCTAATCAAAGTTAACTGCCATACATTGATTTCACAGAAGACTCTTAATTTTACTCAATGCTTCACTCATTCGACAAATTGTTATTAAGTTCCTGCTAAGTGTTAGAGGTTGTCACCCAGGAGGAGATACAAAGAACAAGGCAATTAAAATACTATGATAGGTAGAAAACCACATGATCTTCTGGGACAACCTGAAAGTAAAAGGCGATGCTGTTAACAATTACACTGGGGCAGTGGCTGGGAAACCAGAACGACAGAGAGGGTGAGGGGTGTTCAGCAAGCACACAGAGGTGCACAAAACTCAGACTTCAGGAGAGAGGGGATTAAGTTTGTTTAAATAATTAGTTAAAAAGTTTTAAGTAACAATGGAAATTAAAATCTCCTTCTCCTAATAGTCCATGATGTCTAAGTCTCCTTTTTTCAATTATCTATTGCATGACACCTGCCCCTTACATGCCCCTCCCACTGTCCTGACTGCTCTCCTCTAGACATAGTTGGGTTTGTCCATGCTTCTTAAAATGTACTGCTCAAGATTGAACTCTGCTTTAGATGTAAAGTATACCAATGCAGACAAGAGTGAAACTGTTATCTTCCAGTATCTTCTGCAGCTATTTTGGTTTTTAATTGGACTCAGGTCCACAGAAATGGATGAATACAATTTGCATATTCCTCATTTCATTGTATATAATCATCACTGGTCCATGTACTAGGCCTCTTTTATCTCATTTTAATATTGTATTTTCCCCTTCATACCCCATCCCTGTTCTCTTTCTGCTTCCCACCTCCCTGTCCCTGGATAGAATCTGTCAAATGTGTTCATTAAGTGTGTGTTTACAAGTATATATGGATCTCTAGAACTGTTTTGAAGTTACATATGTAGACATTTCATTCTATTTTCAGTTTCATTTTGGTTTTGTTGCTCAATATTGTGATTCTTGGACATTTCCAAGTTGAAACATGTAGCTTTAGCTTAGTTTTTTTGAATATTGTATAGTATTATATGGAACTCTAGAACTGTTTTGAAGTTACACATGTAGACATTTCATTCTGTTTTCAGTTTCATTTTGGTTTTGTTGCTCAATATTGTGATTTTTGGACATTTCCAAGTTGAAACATGTAGCTTTAGCTTAGTTTTTTTGAATATTGTATACTATTATATCCTACAGACATGCTACATTTCATCTACCGATTTCCTTATTGATAAGCATTGAAGTTTTTCCAAACAATACTATGATGAACAACCTTATATTTGTCATTTTATATCTCTTTTGCCACCCATGTAAGTAATTCTCTGGGCAGTACCTGGGGTAGAATTCCTGGGTAATAAATTATGCAAATACTCAACTCTCTAGATGTATTCAATTATTCTGCAAAATTTATACTCCTACTGACAGTACACTAGAGTTCCTCGTTTCCCCCTTCTTCAATAGCACTTGATATCATCTAAGTTTTTTTCAATCAAGTATGTGATATAGTAGTTTTAATTTTCACTTCTCTCACACTTAATGAGGGATACTGCAACCCTCCACATGCTTGTTTGCTGTTCTACTTTCCATTTTTATGAATTGCCTATGCATATTATTGACTAATTTTCCCACTAGATATTCTATTCTATTCTGGATAATATGCAGGGTTTTCCTATGTATTTGGGACATTAGGTTTTAGTTGGTTACATACACCTCCTTTTAATAGTGTGTATTGATTGTATATTTCACTAAACATAAAACTTAATTTGATGTAGTCATACATTTTTCACTCTATTACTTATATTTTTTATGCCTTGGTTTAAAAAGTTTCCTCACTCTTAAGGTTATAAATATATTCTTCTGTATCATCATCTAATAGGTTTAGTATGTCCAATTCATTTTTTCATAGATTCAGGTTCTCTGAATGAGAAAGCAAGAAATGAGAAATGAAATTATCTTTTCATCTACTGTGAAATCCTTTCCTCTATTTTCTTCAGAATATTAATAACAGTTATTTCAAAATCTTTAATCTGTATCTATAGATCTGCTTCTAATGTCTATTTTCTCTCTTGATTATCAATCATCTTTTTGTCTGCCTGGCATTTTTTAAATGTAATACTATAAATTATAAGTAAAAGAAATAAAGAAGCTTTAAATTATGGTATCTTTCATCAGAAATGGTCCCCTTTTCTTCTGTTAGACAAATAGGGTAAGAGGCTGATCACCTCAGTAAAATCCTAGAATTAGCTTGGTTGGGCTGGGTTTCAATTTTAACAAGATTTAATCTATTTCTGCTTTACCCTGTTCTTTGCTGTGGTTCTCATGGGCCTTTTCTTAAGGGACTGTCAGGTATCTGTCACCTCAGATATGAAAGACAGTAGTAGATCTTGCTCTTCAAACTCCAACCCACACTGCTTCAAAATCTTGGCAGGACCATGAAGTATTTCACTCTCCTTTTAGAAGATGTCAGTCTAGCTCCCCACTCTCCTATGTACTCCTAAACCAAACAAATGTCTGATGAGAAAATCAGCCACATGTTAGAGCCTGCCTTAGGTATCCAATTTTCCCTCTAGACTTGCACAGTCCTTGATGTCCCTCCCTCCTCCAACCTAAACTAAGCTCAATATTTAGTTCATGAATAGAGTAAGCCAATCTTTATTTTAAAGTCCACTTTGTCTGATATGAGTACTGCTATTCCAACTTTCTTTTGATTTCCATTTCCATTGAATATCTTCTTCCATCCCCGCATCTTCAGTCTGTACGTGTCCCTCGATCTGAAGTAGGTATCTTGTAAACACATTATATATATGGATCTTATTTTCATATCCACCCAGCCAGTCTATGTGTTTTGGTTGGAGCATTTCATCCATGTATACTCCAAGTAATTATTGATATATGTGTACTTATTGTCATTTTCTTAATTGTTTTGGATTTGTTGATGTTGGACTTTTTTCTTCCCTTTTTTTTTTTCTCTTCTTTTATGATTTGATGACTGTCTTTGGTGCTTTAGCATTTGTTGTAAAGGTGGTTTGGTGGTACTGAGTTCTTTTAGCTTTTGCTTATTTGCAAAGATTCTGATTTCTCCATTGTACCTGAATGAGAGTTTTGCTGACTAGAATATTCCTGGTTCTAAGTTACTCCCCTTCATCACCTTAAATATATCTTGCCACTCCTTCTAGCTTGTAGGGTTTTTGCTGAAGAATCAGCTATTATCCTTATGGGGGTCCCATTGTATATTATTTGTTGCTTTTCTCTTCTGGCTTTTTTTTTTTTTTGTCTTTTCTAGGGCCACACCCATGACATATGGAGGTTCCCAGGCTAGGGGTTGAATTGGAGCTGTAGCCACCAGCCTACACCAGAGCCACAGCAATGGGGGATCCAAGCCACATCTGCAACCTACACCACAGCTCATGGCAATGCTGGATCCTTAACCCACTGAGTGAGGCCAGGGATTGAACCTGCAACCTCATGGTTCCCAGTTGGATTCGTTAACCACTGAGCCATGATGGGAACTCCTCTTTTGGCTTTTTATATTTTTATTTTTATTTAATTTTTGTCAGTTTGATTAGTATGAATCTCACTGTGTTTCTCCTTGGGTTTATCCTATATGAGATTCTCTATGCTTCCTCAACATGAGTCAGTGTTTCTTTTCCCATATTAGGACAATTTTCAGCTATAATGTCTTCAAATATTTTCTCTGGCACTTTCTCTATCTCTCTCTTTGCCTTTCTTGGACCCCTATGATGCGAAAGTTGGTAATTTTAATGTTGTTCCAGAGGTCTCTTAGGTGCTCTTCAATTCTTTTCATTCTTTTTTTCTTTATTATTTTCTGTGGCAGTGATTTCCAACACTGTCTTCTACCTCACTTCCTTGTTCTTCTGCCTCTTTTATCTTGTTACTGATTCATTCTAGCATATTTGTCATTTCAGATATCATGCTATTCCTCTTAGTTTGCTTGTTCTTTAAATCTTCTTTTTGTTAAATATTTCTTATAACTTCTTTATATGTAACTCCATTCTTTTTCCAATATATTGCATTATCTTTACTATCATCACCCTGAATACATTTTCAGATAGATTCCCTATCTCTTCTTCTTTTAGTTGTTTTTGTGTGTTTTTATCTTGTCCTTTGTCTGAAAGCTATTTCTTTGTCATTCCATATTGTCTAACTGTCTATGTTCGTGGTCCCCTTGATAGCAGGTGTGTAGATGCAGCAGCTGATGCCAAGTCCTAGAGTTCTTGGGAGTGATGGAGGCTCACATGTACTCAGTACATGATGGGAACAGCAGTATCACACTACCTCTCCTGGAGCCAGGTGGTTGCTAAGGATGGGGTCCATGAGGGACGTGGCAGTGGTTCATGGTTTATGGGTCTGTTCTTGAAGCAGGGGGGTGGAAGCAACTACCACAGCCCTTCCTGTTACCAGGAAGCTCTCAGGACCATTCTGTGTAGCTAACAACATCAGCAGCTTTTCCCTTAGTCCCTCACTTTGCTAGGCAGCTCACTGGAGTTCTCCCTGTAAACAACATTGGTTTTATTGTTTTAAGCTAATCCTCTTACCTTCTCTTAAAATATTTTTTTTTAATTTCTAGGGCCACACCTGTGGCATATGGAAGTTTCCCAGCTAGGAGTCAAATTGGAGCTACAGCTGCTGACCCATGCCACAGGCACAGCAGTGTGGGACCTGAGCTGCATCTGCAACCTACACCATAGCTCACAGTAATGCCAGATCCTTAACTCACTGATCAAGGCCAGAGATCAAACCTGCATGCTCATGGATACTAATCAGTCTCATTACCATTGAGCCACAATGGGAACTCCCTCTTGAAATATTTTTTGAAAAAAATAGAGGAGATAAAGAATAAGAGAAGAGAGAAGAAAAAAATGAGTTTTATTTAAAAATTAAACCTCTCCTTATGCACTAAAGATATGGATTAGATGCTAATAATGGACTCTGAGCATTTGGGTAGAGGGGGACTTACTGCTCTCCTTATGTTTTTTTTCTCCAAATAACTGGAGATAGTGCTAGTAAGCTTTAGCTGTTTCAGGCTCTCTCTGACTAGCTGTTAAACACGAGCATTTTGCATTTCATTACCCCAATGTACATTTCCATATCTTTATATAAAAAGTGATTATTTCTCCAGTTTCAGCTTGCATGCTGAGAATATCGAAATTGCTGCAGAATTTATCACTCCCCTCCACTGATATTTATCCTGTTAGGTTACCCACAAGCTGTTGATATGTTTTTAAGCCAGTCAGAAAAACAATATCTATTAGATAAACAACCTCTGGGTACATGGCCCCACATACTAGATAGCTGGGAGGATTTCATAAGAATGAAACACAGAATTTTAAAAATTTTTCTTGGAGACATTCAAGATTCAATTACAAAATGACACATTTCCACAGTAACATCTGCTTACCACAGCTTGATCCAGTCTTGGCTCAAATGCTTCTGTCTGTTGCAGGGTAATTATACTTGCTAAGAGGAGAATCCTTATGTTGAACTGAAGTCAACGGTCCTAGAACAAGATCCTTGGTGACTAGTCTTGCCTTATGAAGATGCCTTGGCACCATCATCCAAAAAACAGTGTTCCAAATATCTGGCCATGGTTACTACACTCTTTCACTTGCTGCCTTAACTCCATCCCCCTCACCATATTTTCTCTTTTCCAGGCTAGTCAACCCCAGTTCCTTCAACGATTTCTCATATAGAGGTGTTTGACATAGTCCCAGAAAAACACTCAGCACTCAATAAATGATAAATATGTCTTTTTTTTTTTTTACTGTTATCAGTGCCAGATATTTTACTATCAGTTGCTCTCTGGTGGACAGTTTCCTGATAACTAATGTTGTTCAAATGATATGCTATTTATTGTTCATTTCTTCATGATGACAATATTAAGAACTAACATTCATTGAAAGCTTAAAATGTGCCAAGTACTTTGTTACGTGTTCACAGCATTCTCATTGAATTCTCAAAACAAACTTAAAGTACTATCATGGCTTGTCCTTATTTTACAAGTGAGCTACTGAAGGCTAATAAAAGACTCTTGGATATTAAAGCATATTACCAAAGTTTAAAATTCAAGCAAAAACCTGAAGAGTATGGACATGGCTGAAAGCCATGTTTGGAAGACATTCCATAAGATGTCTATAAGGAATTCTTTCAGAGTATAACAAAAAGACAAAGAGATATTAATTCATCTAGGTGGAGGATAGCTTCAGGTATTTTAATAGGAATTTCAGGAATAAAAAGTAGAGAGAACAGAAAAGAAGTAATAATCAAGGAAACAGAAGAAAATTTCCTTTTGCTGAAGACTTGAAACATCAGATTGAAAATACAACCAGATGCTGGACAGGACTATATAAATAAAACACACCTGGACACCTCCTGATAAAATCTAGAAATTCAAAAATAAAGACAAAATCATAAATATTTCCAGACAGAGAAATTAAAGAATAAGAATAAAAATAGCACACTTTTCTTGTACACAAGTCTAAATGCTTAAAAACAAAACAAAACAAAACAAAACAAACAAACAAACAAAAACAGAGCCCATAGCCAGCTAAGTTATTCACACAGGAGAGCAAATGAAGACATCCATAAATACTTATGGACACAAAATATATACTTCTTGAGTACACTTTTTAAAATTTACTCAAGGGCAAAAACTTTTAAAAACAGATTAAAATAACAAAGATAGATTCAAATTAAAAAATAGGAAAATAGAATGTTTATATGTATGTGTAACTGGGTCCCCATGCTATGCAGCAGGAAAAAAATTGTATTGGGGAAATAAAAATTTTTTTTTAATTTTTAATTTTTAAAAAAAGAAAATGAAAAATAGGTTAAATAATAAACAGATCTGATTTTTAAAATGGCAGAAAAGATGAAGAGACATTTTTCCAAAGAAGATATACAGATAGCCGACAGGCATATAAAAAAATGCTCATCTCGCTGATTATCTGAGAAATGCAAATGAAGCCACAATGAGATAGCACTTCATCCCCGTCAGAATGGCTGTCATCAAAAAAATCTACAAATTACTAATGCTGATAAGGATGTGAAGGAAAGGGAATGTTAATATACTGCTGGTGGGACAATAAATCAGTGTAGCTACTATGGAAAACAGTATGGAGCTTCCTCAAAAAATTAAAAACAGGAGTTCCCGTCATGGCTCAGTGGTTAACGAATCCGACTAGGAACCATGAGGTTGAGGGTTCGATCCCTGCCCTTGCTCAGTGGGTTAACGATCCGGCGTTGCCGTGAGCTGTGGTATAGGTCGCAGATGCGGCTTGATCCCGTGTTGCTGTGGCTCTGGCGTAGGCTGGCAGCTACAGCTCCAATTCGACTCCTAGCCTGGGAACCTCCATATGCCAAGGGAGCGGCCCAAGAAATGGCAAAAAGACAAAAAAAAAAAAATTAAAAACAGAACTACCATATTACCCAGGGATTTCACTCCTGGGTATATATCCAAAGAAAACAAAGACACTAATTTGAAAAGTTCCTTATTGTAAATAGTTCTATTATGAACATTGACTTCAAAGTTCATAATAGAACTATTTACAATAGCCAAGATACAGAAGTAATCTAAGTGTCCATCAACAGAAGAATGAATAAAGAGGATGTGGTACATATATACAATGGATTACTACTCAGTTGTAAAAAAAAATGAATTTGCTAATACAACAAGATGGGTGACCCTGGGGGGTATTATGCTAGTAAAATAAGCTAAAGAAAGAGAAATATTGAAATGTTATCATTTGTATGTAGAATCTAAAAATTAAAATGAATGAATGAAAATTAAAATGAATGAATGAATATAGCAAAACAGAAACACACTCACAAGCATAGAGAACAGACTGGTAGATACCACAGGGAAGAGGGAAGTGGGAAGTGGTGGGATGCTAGTAGGGGATTGAGAGGTACAAATGTGGACAGACTACAGGGATATATTGTATAGCACAAGGATATACAACCATTATTTTAGGTGACTTTAAAAGGAGTATAATCTAGGAGTTCCTGTCATGGCTCAGCGGTAACAAAACCTGACTGGGATCCATGAGGATGCAGGTTTGATCCCTGGCCTCAGTCAATGGGTTAAGGATCTGGCATTGCTGTGAGCTATGGTGTAGGTTTCAGACGCGTCTCGGATCCTGTGTTGCTGTGGCTCTGGCATAGGCCGGTGGCTACAGCTCCAGTTCGACCCCTAGACTGAGAACATCCATGTGCCATGGGTGTGGCCCTAAAAAGACCAAAAAAAAAAAAAAAGGAGTGTAATCCATAAAAACATTGAATCACTGTGTCTACACCTGAAACTAGTATGAAGGGTAGGTGTGTGTGTGAGTGTGTGTGAGAGTTAGGAGTTGAATCAGAGCTGCAGCTGCCAGCTTACACCACAGCCATAGCAACACCAGATCCAAGCCGCATCTGTGACCTACACTGCAGCTCATGGAAACACCAGATCCTTAACCCACTGAGCAGGGCCAGGCTGGAATCCACATCCTCATGGATAATAGTTGGGTTCCTTACTGTGAGCCCCAACAGGAACTCCTAGTGTGGTGTTTTAAATCACCTATATTTCAATTTAAAAATAGATTAATGATTTCCAAAAAGGGGATGAAATTATGGAACTCAAGACATACAGATGAACAAAGAAAACAATAATAGTAAATATCAATAACTGTTGACAATAAAATTGTTTATATATGTATTGCTAGGAGAGGAGTCTTAAACAGGAAACTATTTTTTTAAGTAATAAAGAAATAAAACTCTAGTTTATTTCACAAAATGAAGAGATTGAGAGAAATAAATGCTAACATTTCATCTTGCTGGGAGGTAGCTTTATCAACACTAATTAATTATCAACACTAATTAATTCTTATTAGTGATAGAAGACTATAAATTTGTATGTTTCTTAAAATGTTATGTGTATCAATAATAGAACAGACTAGTTTCAAGATTTAACCCAGTCTGTTAAGGCATTATCACTTATTGGTGGAAGAGAGAACTTGGCAGTGGAAAAACTGATTTGTGGTTAACCAATTTGTGGGTATATTGCTAGGTAGTACCACCAGATAGAAATTAGAAGAAAACACTGCAGTGAGTGAGACAAGAGACACCATCATTAGAATGTTAACTGGACAAGTTAATTGGGATGAAAAGAAACATAAGCATCTTCCAGACAAGTTATAATCATATTTCAAGAAATTTTGGATTTATGAATGTAAATGCTATGTTATTAGGTGCCTAAAGTTTTACAATCACTATATTTTAGGTAGATTGCATATACATTTTATCATTATGCATTTTCTCATTCAAAGCACACACTGCAATGTGTTTATTGTACAAAGCTCACACCGAAAATGAAATTTAGGAATTATGCTGGAGGTTTGGTGACACCCACTGTCTTGACAATTTATGTTCGAGGACTTGGAATTAAATGATGCAATATTTACCTTATCCCAAGGAGAGGTGAAACCAATCACTTAGAAAATCTAACAGCAATATTCAGAGCATGACATGTGGGGATATTCAGTCAAATCTGTATATTTAGGAGTTCCCATTGCGGCTTGGTGGTAACAAACCTGACAATATCCATGAGGATTCAGGTTTGACCCCTGGTCTCACCCACTGGGTTAAGGATCTGGCGCAAATGCCATGAGGTGTAGGTTGCCGACACAGATCAGATCCTGCGTGGTTGTGGCTGTGGTGTAGACTGGCAACTGCCACTCGGATTCGATCCCTAGCCTGAGAACTTCCATATGCCACAGGTGTGGCCCTGAAAAGCAAACAAACAAACAAACAAAACCCTGCACACTTAAACCAAAAATTAAAAATAATCTGAACTGAGTTTCAGATACTCAAATGACTCTATACTCAAGGGAACAGTTTGTAGGAGACTCCAAAACTTCTTTGCTTAAATATGTGAATATATGTTTTATCACATATGTATACATCATGAACCAATCACTACGCTCAGGATAATGAGCCGATCTATCACTGCCAAAAGATTTTTTGTGCCCTTTGTGGTCCCACTCACCTGTCCTACACCCATCCCCACAAGCAGGTCCACTGATCTGCTTTCTATCCCTATAGATAAGTTTGCATTGGAGTTCCCGTCGTGGTGCAGTGGTTAACGAATCCGACTAGGAACCATGATACTGCGGGTTCGATCCTTGGCCTTGATCAGTGGGTTAAGGATCTGGCGTTGCCGTGAGCTGTGGTGTAGGTTGCAGACGTGGCTCTGGCGTAGGCTGGTGGCTACAGCTCTGATTCAACTCCTAGCCTGGGAACCTCCATATGCCAAGAGAACCGGCCCTAGAGAAAAAAAAAAAAAAAAAAAAAAGCCCTGCTCTTGTTGCTGAAACTTGGCCTCTATCCACAGGTGCCAAATAGAAATGCGGAGGCAGAGTTTTGGGTGGAGGAGAATAAAAAGGTTTGCATTTTCTAAAAAATTTTATAACTGAAACAGAATATTTTGTATCTGACTTCCTTCACTTGGCATAATTATGCTAAGATTCATCTATGTAGTCATATTTCATTTGTACAAATGGTTGATTTCTTTTTACTGCTGAGTAGTATTCTATTCTGACTATAAACAAGTTGTTTATTCATTCACCTATTGATAGACATTTGGGTTGTTTCCAGTTTTTGGCTATTACAGATAAAATTGTAATGAACAGTCATGTACAAGTCTTTGTACAGACATATATTTTCATTTTCTTTAGTAAATACCTAGAGGTGAAATAGCTGAGTTTTATGGTAGATGTAGTGTAACTTTTTTAAGAACTGGTCACTGTTCTCTTCATTTTACCATTGTCTTAAGTCTATTCAGGCTGTTATAACAAAATACCATAAACAAAGTCACTTATAAACAATAGAAATTTATATCTCACAGTTTTGGAAGCTGGGAAGTCCAAGATCAAGGAGCCAACAGATATGGCGTCTGGTGAGGGCAAGATTACTGTGTCATAAATGGCTGTCTTTTTGCCATGTTCTCACATAAAAGAGAGGTGGAGGAAGACCTCTCTGACCTCTTTTATAAGGGCACTAATCCCTTTCATGAGGGCTCTAGCCTCAGAATCAAATCACTTTATTTATTTATTTATTTATTTATTTTTGTCTTTTTGCCTTTTCTAGGACTGCTCCCGAGGCATATGGAGGTTCCCAGGCTAGGGGTCGAATCGGAGCTGTAGCCACCGGCCTACGCCAGGGCCACAGCAACATGGGATCCGAGCCACGTTTGCAACCTACACCACAGCTCACAGCAATGCCGGATCCTTAAGCCACTGAGCAAGGCCAGGGATCAAACCTGTAACCTCATGGTTCCTAGTCGGATTCGTTAACCACTGCGCCACCAAGGGAACTCCTCAAATCACTTTCTATAGTTTCCACCTTCTAATAGCATCACACTGGGGGTTAAGTTTCAACATATGAATTTTAGGGGACACGAGCACTCAATTTATAGCCATCATTTTACATCCACACACACCAGCTGTGTATAAAAGTTCTTGTTCCTCCATATCCTTGCCAACATTTGGTACCGTGAGTGTATTCGTCAAGATTCTCCAGAGAAAGGGAATCAATGGATACATATCTATACAACTAGAATGAGGTTTAGATTTAGATTTATAGGAAATTGACTCAGATGAGTATGGAAACTGAAAAGTCCCATAGTCTGTTGTCTGCAAGCTGGAGAACCAGGAAAGTTGCTGATGTAAATTCCAGTCCGAGTCTAAAGGCCTAAGAACCCAGAACACTGATGGTGTAAATCCTAGTCCAGGGGCAGACCAGTCTCAGCTCAAGCAGTCTCTGCTGAGAGATCCACCCTGCCTCTGCCTTTTTGTTCCATTTAGGCCCTCAAAAGATTGGGTGATACCCACCCACACTGGGGAGAGCAATCTCCTTTACTCAGCCTACCAATTCATTTTATTATTAATATTATTATTATTATTATTATTATTACTACTACTACTATTATTTTGCTTTTTAGGGCTGCAATCATGGCATATGGAAGTTCCCAGGCTAGGCGTCGAATTGGAGCTGTAGCTGTCCACAGCCACAGCAACATGGGGTCTGAGCCATGTCTGCGAACTATACCACAGCTCACAGCGATGCCAGATCACCAACCCACTGAGCAAGGCTAGAGATCAAACCCACATATTCATGGGTACTAGTTGGATTTGTTTCTGCAGTGCCACAATGGGAACTCCCTAGCCTACCAATTCAAGTGCTAATCTCTTCTGGAAACATCCTCACAATACACGGAAATGATGTGCAACCAAATATCTGTGCATCCTGTGGCCCAGTCAAGTTGATAAAGTAACTTAAAATAACATGAAATTAACCATCACAGTGAGTCTTTTTAATCTTAGCCATCTTAAAGTATGTGTAAAGTCATCTCATTGCAGTTTTAATTTGATTTCCTGAATTATCAATGATATTGAGCATCTTTTCATTTGCCTAGTTGGCCAATTTATATCTTCTTTGGTGAAATGTCTGCTTAAACCCTTTGTCCATTTGTTTATTGGACTGTTTGTTTTCTTATTATTGAGTTTTGAAAGCTCTCTGTATATTCTGGATGTTAGTCCTCTATCAGTTATAAAATTTGCAAAAATTTTCTCCCAATTTGTGGCTTTTCTTTTCATTCTCCTAACAGCGTCTTTTGAAAAGCAGATGTACTTAATTTTTGTGAGGCCTAATTTGTCTATTTATTCTTGTATGGATTATGATTTTGATGGTGGGTCTAAAAAAACCTTCATCTACCACAAAATTACAAACATTTGACAAATATTTTCTCTCATGTATTCTTCTAGTTGTTTTATAATTTTAGGTTTTACCTTTATGTCATGGTCCATTTTGCATGGGTTTTTTAAAAAAATTGTATAAGACATGAATTAGAGCTCTTTTTCTCTTTTCTTATCTTTTTGGGGATTTTTGTTCTTTTTTCTCTTTCTTTTCTTTCTTTTGTCTCAAGCAATTTCATCACAAGCAGTTTCACTGCCAACTAATTGGCAGTAAGGCAATTTTGCCATAAAAGAAAATAACAAAAATAAAATAAAATAAGAAGCAGACATTAAAAGAGACATAATGAATCATGAAAATTACTAACAAAAATTTTAAAGATTTGATTGTGAAAAATAAAAATAAAAATATTTGAAAATATTTTAAATGTGTGTAGTAGCTATATTTGGGCATGTCTTAAGAGAAGGCAATGGTACTTCCTGTCTCAAAGTCAATCATTAAGAAGTCTGAATCCATCACAACATTGTACATGACTATACTTCAATAAAAATAAAAAATAAAAAAATAAAAAATTTTAAATTTCTAAAAATTAAAAAAGGAAACATGCTTAAAATGAAGTTAATGTGGCCTGAGCCAACATTAAACATTTTTTAAAAAGATATGTGCATCCAATGTGCATAGCAGCACTATCTATGTCAGCCAAGACATGGAAGCAACATTAATGTTCATTGACAGAGGAATGGATAAAGAAGATGTGATACACACACACACACACACACACACACAACATGGAATATTACTCAGCCTTTAAAAAGAATGAAATAATGCTATTTGCAGCAACATGGATGGGCCTAGAGATTCTTAGACTAAATGAAGTAAGTCAGAGAAAAAAAATCATATATCACTTATATGTGGAATCTAAAAAATGATACAAATGAACTTATTTATAAGACAGAATTTATTTATAAAACAGAAGCAGGGAGTTTCCATTATGGGGCAGTGGAAATGAATCCAACTAGTAACCATGAGGTTGCAGGTTCGATCCCTGGCCTCGCTCAGTGGGCTAAGGCTCTGGCATTGCTGTGAGCTGTGATGTAGATCACAGACACGGCTCCGATCTGATGTTGCTGTGGCTGTGGTGTAGGCTGGAGGCTACAGCTTTGATTAGACCCCCAGCCTGGGAACTTCCATATGCTGCAGGTGTGGCCCTAAAAGGCAAAAATTAAAATAAAATAAAATAAAACAGAAACAGACTCAGTCTTCAAAAACAAACTTATGGTTACCAAAGGGGAGAGGTCTTGTCGGGGGTCGGGGGGGAATAAATTAGGAGTTTTGGATTAATATATACACAGTACTATATATAAAATATATAATCAACAAGAACCTACTGTATAGCACAGGGAACTCTACTCAATACTCTATAATAATCTAAATGGGAAAAGAATCTGAAAAAGAATGGATATGTGTCTATGTATAACTGATCCAGTTTGCTGTACACCTGAAACTAACACATTATAAATCCACTATATTCCAATACAAAACAAAAATTTTTTTAAAAATTAATTCAATATCTAATGTTGGTTGTATGTTTTGGTTTTGTTTTTGTTTTTGTTTTGCTTTTGCTTTTGCTTTTTAGGACCACACTCACATATGGCACATGGAGTTTCCAAGGCTAGGGCTTGAATAGGAGCTACAGCTGCCAGCCTACACCACAGCCACAGCAACGCAGGATCCAAACCATGTCTGCGATCTACACCACAGCTCACGGCAACACCAGATCTTTAACCCACTGCACAAGACCAGGGATCAAACCCGCAACCTCATAGTTCCTAGTCAGATTCTTTTACCGCTGCACCACGATGGGAACTCCTGTATGTTCTTTATGATGTGAAAAAAAAAAAAAATCTATGAAACTCTTCAGATTTCCCTGGGAGTAAAACAAACAGAGGAGAGATGCTGTTGTTTCTTATTGATAGGGATAGAGCAGGATAATTAAACAGTTAGTTTAAAAACCCACTAGGGGATTAAAGACAGAAAAGAAATTTGAGGGAGTCTGAGACTGTCATTAAGACTTTGCAAGAAAAGAATCCAGTAACCTAGCAACAATCTACACTACCTTGAAAGAAGACCAGGTGCATCTAAGTGCCAGACACACTGAAGCCACAAACCCTGATCGTTAGAACATAAGACAATAGATACGGGATCTGAAAATTGTTATACGAAGTCAGGGGGTTAACAGTCCTTGAAGAACAGCATTTCTGCATGTAGCCCAGACAGAATTATAGGTGTAATGGGAAGGAAACTAGGTAAAAGAAACCTGAGATGAATTAGCGTATTTGAGTATAATTTACCACCCCTTTGCTAGTATACATATGATTTAAATAGCATGGAGGGTCCAAGGAGGAACTAATGTTATAAGCCTTGACATTTATCCCAAAATGAGGAGAAGGTGGACTTCTCCCCTTCCCGCCTTTTCTTTGATTATAAAAGGGTAGCACTCCTTGTTCTCTGGGCTGCTACATTCCTTTGCCAGCCTGCTTGTATCTCTCACAACATTATTATAGTATACTAATAAACTCACTTTCTGCCTGCCACTTTGCCTCCTGCTGAATTTGTTCTGCTAGGAGACAAAAGAAACTGAGCTTCAGTAAAGCTTGATATCAGTGAGCAGTTTTAATTAAAAGACAGTGGGTTTCAGTCCCCCCCTAAGTCAGGGATCGTGGGTTCAAGTCCCAGTCTGAGGTGCAGGTGGGTTCAAGTCCCAACTCATGCGTTCGAGTCCCAATCTGAGTTTTGGCTGAGCTCAAGTCCCACCAGAGAAGGAATGCTGTGTCTTTATCAATACATGGAAAGAACAAGTAGGACACATCTGGACCACGTTTAAAACTTGCATCGCATGCCCAGTCCTCAACTTTTATCAAATCATCTAAGCCAGATTCTGTGCCAAAGGACAAAATTCTACACGTTCTCCACTATCAAATAGAAAAATAATGTTCACCATTTTCAAGAAACTTACACCCATCAGTAATCACATTATTTAGTGGGGATAGGAGGAGCTTGAAACTTCTTTTGCCTCCAACTTCTAATATTGCATGATATATTTGGTAAAGATAGCACTAGAGAATGAGCTGCTTTATCTGAATTAGCAGAAGCATTGATAATTGCTACTCTCAAAATTACTAAGCACCCCTTTTATATTCGCCATAGCTCAGTAAACTCTTGAATTTGATTGGGGGAGGGATGGCTGTGCTCACTGAAGGACTGTTCAACTTTAGTTTTTGCCACCGGTTTTCTTGGATTGTATGGTAGTCATCAGAGTGATTACGAAGAACCAGGCTATAGCAGAGTCTACATGTCTGTAATTCTTATTTGCTAATATAATTATGGGATTTTTTATTACATGTACATGGAGAAACCTGTATACTAAATAAAACAAGTGACTTGTAATGTTAAAAAAAAAAAAAAAAAAAAGCCTGCTGGTATTTGAGTGGGATTGGGTTGAATTTATAGATCAACCTGGAGAGAACTGATATTTTAACAATATTGAATCTTCCAACACAACACTAGGTATTCCTTTCCATTTATTTCTAGTTTCGAAGGTCTTTTCGTCAGATCCATAAAGATTTCATATTTTTGATCTTTCTGCTTCAGTTTGAATAGCTTTTGTCATCTTGAGAATTGGCCTGCTTTATATTATGCCATAGCTCTTTTGTATTGCTTTCATGGTTTTGTTTTGTTTTGTTTTGTTTTATTTGTCTTTTTGCCTCTTCTAGGGCCACTTCCTCGGCATATGGAGATTCCCAGCTAGGGGTCGAATCGGAGCTGTAGCTGCCAGCCCACGCCAGAGCCACAGCAACGTGGGATCCGAGCCGCGTCTGCAACCTACACCACAGCTCACAGCAATGCCGGATCCTTAACCCACTGAGCAAGGCCAGGGATCGAACCTGCAACCTCTGGTTCCTAGTTGGATTCATTAACCACTGTGCCACGACGGAACTCCTCTAGTTTCTTTCTAAAGTAATCTGCATTACTGTTCATACTGCTCTTACTTCCTTCAAAATTTTCATTACCTCCTTTTTGAGCTTGGAGTCTGTTAGACTGCAAAAGTATGTTTCATTGTTTGCTCCTTCAGGGGAATTCTCCTGTTTTTTTCATCGGGAATGGTTCTTGTGCTTCTTCATTTTGCTTACATTTATGTGTCTGTGTGTGTGTGTGTGTGTATTTTTTTTATTTGCCACCCCAAGGCATATAGAATTCCAGGCCAGGGATCAGATTCAAGCCACAGTCACAACCCAAGCCTCAACTGTGGCAACACCAGATCCTTAACCAACTGTTAATGCCGGGGATTGAACCTGCATCCCCAGTGCTCCCAAGGGTGCGCCCATCCAGTTGAGCAAGAACTCCTGCTTATATTTTTCTTATTTTCTGAAGCCTGAGTCTCAGCACCCAGTCCCCACTCAGGATGTGGTGTCCCAGACAGTGGTACTGACGGTCTCTGCGGCTCTCTCTCTATTTTGCCCTCCTCAGTCCAGCTGCTAGGCTTTTCTCGGAGGCTCTGAGGTTCCCCCTCCCTCCAGGCTGATCTGCTCAGTTAGGTGGTCTCCCAGGGTGCAGATTCCTTTCCTCTTTTACACTTCCCTTTCAGGAGTGCTCGTTCTATTCTAATTCCTTTTCTCTCTCTCTCTTCTCTCTCTTGTTTTTTCCTTTTGTTCTATCCAGTTATGCAGAGGGTTTCTTGCACTTTTTAGAGGTCTAAGATCTTCTGCCAGTGTTCAGTAGATGTTCTGTGTGAATGATTCTACATATAGATGGTTTTGTGTTTTTTTATGATTTTTATTTTTTCTGTTATAGTTTTTTCTGTTTTTTCTGTATATATAAATATACAGAATATATATTCTATATATAAATATAAAGAATATATATTCTGTATATATAAATATACAGAATATATATATATATATATATATATATTCTTTTCCTCACATTATCCTCCATCGCTTTCCATCACAAGTGACTAGATATAGTTCCCAGTCTATACAGGATCTCATTGCTTATCCACTCCAAATGCAATTGTGGGAGAAGGTGAGCCCCATGTCTTACTCCTCTGCCATCTTGATCATGCTCAGTCTTGTAAGAGTTTTAAATGCAAGAGAAGAAGGTACATTCCTTCTCCTACAGAGAATGAAGAAGAGAAAGAGAAGAACAAAGTCAGGTTTTCAGCAGCTCTTTCTTTCTTCTTTCTTCCTTCTCTGTACTACTAAGACAAGACAAATGTGTGGTTTGGGAGATGTATTAAGTACATAGTTCAGAAAGATATGCTTGCTAAAAAATGTGAAAATATCATTTAATCTTGTGAAAAGAAATCATTACTTTGGAAATTTTTATTTTTATTTTAATCCTCCTTTGGTCTCAGCTTCCAGGTTCACTGTATCTACATAAAGGCACTCAAATCTTCAACACTGAATAAGCATATATAGAAAATAATGAGCAGGATTGTTCACTGAATGACTCCAGAAATCCAGGCTGCCAAGAAATGAACTAGTTGGCTGAGTACGCCTCTCAGTGGGAAAGGCTACACACAGTCCTGCTTCCCCAGGTCCCAGGGCCTATGTCCTCACCTTTCCCAGCACTCGCCCAAACAGCTGGTACAAGTTCTAACAGCTTAGCATCTGGGCCCAAATATTTATTCCCATTACCATTCCCCAACACTGCACACAAAGCCCTCACTATTCTTCTAAGAAGGATTGTTGGGGGGGGGGGGGGTGAGTTCTAATTGTGACTCAGCATTAACAAACCCGGCCTGTATCCATGAGCTTGCAGGTTCAATCCCTGGCCTTGCTCAGTGGGTTAAGGATCTGGCATTACCGTGAGCTGAAGCATAGGTTCCATATGTGTCTTGGATCTGGCATTGCTGTGGCTGTGGCATAGGCAACAGCTGCAGCTCCGATTCGACCCCTAGGCTGGGAACCTCCGTATGCCACAGGTACAGCCCTAAAAAGAAAAAAAAAAAGGGATTGGGGGGGCCTCTATTATAGAACAGTTCTGTGTTACATCTAGCTCAAACATAATATAATTATATTAATTATATTATATACATAATTTATATAAATATACATAAATAACCATATATTATCTGATCATATGCATCATGTTACTATACATAATATGAATAATTACACAACTATATATAATTATGTAATAAAATTATATGTAATTATTATTACATATGACTATGATTATTGAATATTAGTTGCTACCACTTATTAAGCTTCTATAGTGTTAACACATTATTCCTATTCCCTAGTCTCTACCACGTTTCTCCTTATAAGGCAGACCTACACTTCAGACTGGCTCAGTTCTGTTGTCATTTCTTTCAGAAAGCCTCCCCACATCATCCTAGCCTGGGTTAGATGTCCACACTGCCCTCCCAGTTCCCCTTACTTTCTCTTTTGCAACACCCATCACACCCATTACCTGGAACTGCTGATCTCCCCAACAAGAATATGAGTTCTATGAAAGGAGGGAGATCAATTGCTTTGTCACTCTTGATAACGCCTGTGCCCAGAAGAGTGCCTGGCACCGAGTAGGCTTTCAATAAATATTTGTTGAATAATTAATTAATGCTGGGCACTTTATGCAATAGGGAAGAATAAGTTAACGCACCCTTCACCAGTTAAGTCATACTTCCTTTCTTCGTCGTGGGTTTAAAACCCACAAGAAAATTGAAGTGAAACAGACGTTTTCTGCTGGAAGAGTGCTATACTTATCTTCAGCAGCTTATACCCTGGAAGAAGATGGCTCATCGCCACACATGGATCTTGCTTCTTTGCCTTCAAACCCGTGAGTTCTGACCCTTGCTGGTCCCCTCTTAATTTTCTGTGAAGTTTTAGAAATTGTTGTTAAGGAAGACATTGAAATGCCCTTTTGATGGCTTAACAGAAACACCCTGGGTCTCAAAAGGAATTCAGCTGACTGGGAAGACTTATGGTTCAAACCTATGTCTCAGGCTTTAGAGTTTATATTTCTGAATTTTGACTGGACTCGGTCTCTAAAGGTCTGAGGTAAACACTACTGCTCAGAAGAGTCGGCACACAGTAGACCTGCCCAGAAAACCAACAAATAAATAGGTAATCCAAAACCTTGAAAAACTTAAAAGCAGTTTCTTTTTGGCATTAGAATGTGTTCTATACATTTTAACAGAGATACACCCTTCTCAATTATATTTCATTACTCCAGCAGATTAGAGTGATGCATGACTATAATTGTCATCGTAAAACTTCACTTCCATAAGTTCCTTTTATTTTCAAAGCACATTCAGAGCTGTTTCTGTTTCTGTCCTCCAAAGGCTCTAAAACAAATGGAAGAGGTTATTATTCCTGTTTTACAGATAAGTTAGTCCTCAAAAAAGAAACGGGGAAATAGAACTAAGAATTCTGTTTTTCTTACAGCTTCCCAGCAAAGTATATTCAAACAAATATTGGTGTTTGTTAGTACAGAGAAAACTGCAACATTAACACAGCTCAGGAAGTGTTTTGTCACTGCATGTGTTATTTCAATGAATCCAAACAAATGTCTTATTTATGTAAAAATTGTTTGGCATTTCTAAATCTACTTACATTGTCTCTTACCAGCTCTGGAAATGCACTAGCAAATTCCTAGTATGAATTAGAAGACAGATAATCTAGTGGGTTGGGATTTCCTGAAAAGATAGTACCCCGGGGCTATAGTCTCTCTGGTTCCCTTGACCGTTTAAAGCTATGGCTCCTTTAATGTAAGTTTCATAGAGATTGTAACCACTAGGCAGGTCAAGTTTTTGGGGCCTATGATAGTCATCCTGATAGTCTACATTTTACAAGTAGAAAATGCAAGTAGATGGGGGAAGAAGAACCTGATTGGAAATCTAGGGATGTTCTCAATCTTCCCAAAAAAGGCTAGGCAGGGTAGCATTTGATACCATTTTATTTGCAAAGCATTCTTCAATTTATATGCCTACATTCTTATGTGATACATATTAGTATTTTTAAGATTTTTATCTTTTTCTATTATAGATTTACAATGTTCTGATTCTGATTTACAATGTTCTATTAATTTGTGATACATATTAGAATCATTGAAATAAGCAAGATAGATAATACTAATCCCATTGCATACAAGGAAAGTATAATCTTAGATTAAGGCTAAACAATTCACCTGAAATTTCACAACCTGAAATTGGCAGAGCTAGAAACAGACATGTATTCTTCTAACTCCAAGGCTATATTTTTTTGTGTCCATACTTTTCTGACCTCTTCACTCATTTAATTTTCAAATCCTTAATGCTCTTCAAAGAGCCAACACATGCTACAACAAAAGGCAGCTCTTAGATACACCTGCCTCCTCTACTGAAACTGAAATCAAAATTGTCAAGTCAATTAGAGAATCACTCATCTATTAACTTTAGGATATTGGGAAAGTTATATAAACTCCACCTGTTGTCAGGAAGGGAGAAATTTCCCCCTTTTTTTCCCTCTTGAATTCTTGAGATTGGACTAATAATAAATTTTAATAATAAAATTGACACAAAGCAGATTACAGGAGAGAAGAAACAAATTTTAATTTGTGTACACATGAAATGGGACCGAAGAAGTGGCCAAAGCAAGGGTCTTTTATACTTTTTTTAGACAGAGAAACAATACATCTGTGAAGAATCAAAAGGACAAAGAAACTTAGGCTTTGGGTGCTCAATTAGTGAGAATCTAAATAGAGTTGAGCTTGGAGTAGCAAACTAAATTAACAAGGTTTGTTTATATAAGCTTCTTGCCTCCAATTCTATCGCCCTCTAGTGATAAGGGTGTCCTCATACCTCCAAAGGCAGGAAATGTTCCTTTCATGTGAGAGGTTTATTTTCTGCTTTCAGGGGGACAAAGAAGAGTCAGAGTTTTCCTCTTGCTTTGGTTGCTTCTCAAGCAACTTCAAAATCGTCAATATGCTATTGTGGCATATTTTGAGGTGGCCCCAGCACTGTTATTTAGACTTCAAAATGGGGAAACTATTAGTACAATAGGATTGTTTTGAGAATCCAAGTGGTAAATCATGTACAGCTCTTGGCATGGTACCTGAATACAGTAAGTGATTAGCGAATATTAGCTAATGCTGTTGATTTTCACCCTTGCTTTTCATGTGGTATAGGAAGAGCCAGGGCTCCCTTGCAGCAAGATCTTGGGCAAGACTCCTCTGTTTAGGATGACCCAAGCTACATGAGCAGGAGAAAAGATGGTGGGGGTTTGAACTTAGATGTGTGATTTGGGGATTCTGAAAGAGGAAACCAAGGATGAAATATTCATTTTGTCCAGGACCCATAAATGAGGGGTAAGGACTTGTTTTTATAGCAGTAAACCCAGAAGTACTCCCATATGCCTTTTGCCTTTGCCGAATGGATCTGTTTGCCTCCTAAAGATTATTGCACAAGCATTTCCTGGGTGCAAAAATGTACCCTAAATCCCTCTTGCCATTATTCCTGGCAAAGGTGGTCCCTGATATTTAACCCTGGGCTTAGATGTTCACACTGAATTTACACACTTCCCTGGAATTCAGAGCAGTTGAAGCAGCTGAGATGCAGTAGGAAAAGGAAGTTGGAAATCCACATTTTTTTCCCATTGAAATCACTGAAATAAGAGGAATCTGAGTTGCAGGCTCATGACCATTCCACATTGGAAAAGTTTTCTCTAAGAATCGAGACTCACAGTCTTATGTTCTGATCTCATTTGTCTCATAATGAGCAAGGAACACTGTGACTCTGACTGGCCCTCCAAATGTTCTACTAGCTGCCTATGCTTTGGGGGAGAACTACTTTTGCTCTATGTCAAACATCTACAAAACCAACCTCTACCCCAACTACGTGAAAACCACCGTATCCTGCGCCTTCACCCTCAGCCTGATCCCCTTATTAATATTTATTCACACAGGCCAAGAAATAATTATTTCAAACTGACACTGAATAACCCTACAAACCGTAGAACTTTCCCTTAGCTTCAAAATAGACTATTTCTCAGTAATATTTACTCCCGTAGCACTATTCGTCACATGATCAATTATAGAATTCTCCATATGATACATACACTCAGACCCCTTCATCAATCGATTCTTTAAATACCTATTACTATTCTTAATTACTATAATAATCCTCGTAACTGGTAACAATCTCTTTCAACTCTTCATCGGATGGGAAGGCGTAGGAATCATGTCGTTCTTGCTAACTCATTTCCCTCTACACGTTCTCTCTCACACTCTGATTCTTCCTTTTCTCCACCCCTTTCTTGCTTCACTTTCTTCAGCCCCTCACCTTGCTCCCTTCTCCTCTCTCCCATTAATAATTATCATAACTAACCATTTATGGAGCAATCACTGCATGTCTGGCTTTTCTCTAAGTAGTCTACATTTGCTGGCTTATTTAATCCTCACAACATCCTATGGGATGGGTACTATTAATATCTCAATTTTATATATGAAAGCATTGAAACACAGAAAAGTAGAGACCGTTTAGCCAGAAGGTGGAAGAAGTACGATTTGAACTCCAATATCTTTAGACTTAACCACTAAGCAGTGCTGGTTTTGTCCACTTTGATGCTGAAGTGGAATAAAATATTGTCCCTACTATTGATATTATCACATGCTTGGATTTATCATTAAAGATGTGGAGACCCACAAAGCTGCCAGAGTGCCTTCACAACAGGAGCCCAAAGGTCAGCACTAGGCCACTTGGACTACTCAAGTAGTTCCTAAATCAACCCTTTCTCCTCTTGAGCCTTAGAGAAGGACAGATGCATAGGTTTGGGTATAGCTAGACTCATCAATGTGGAAAGTGGAAAAGAAAGAGGCATGAGCATTCATTTGGCGGATCGATATTCGTGAAGCTATGTACTTGCATTTCCTTTGTTATACTCAATTCTTGACTCTACACTTATAGAGCAGAGTAGTGATAATTAAAAAAAAAAAAAGGATGGTCAGTATCCTATCTCTGTTTTGAGAATTTGTGTATTCATGTGCGTTTTTGTTTTGCAGAAGTGAATTCAAGTCAACTCAAATCTCAATAAAGATGACATAAAGTAAAAAAAAAAAAAAATGCCACTGAAAATAGCGTACTATTGTATGGGGGTGGTAGTTTTCTTTTTTAAAAACCTCATGACCAAGGACTTTCCATCCTCATGGATAATAATACAAAACTTCTGGCTGCCTACCTTTTGCTTCCTCTTTGTCTGCTACTTCCCTCCACTCAGAATAACTGGTTACAACCATGTCTCCTCTGGATGCCACAGGGTACAGCTACCTCTAGTTACCCTTCAGGTCTGCAATATTATGGAAGTCAGTGAGTGGAAGGAGAGGAAGAGGAGGCTAGCTAGTGCAAAAAAAAAAAACGGGGGTGGGGGGGACAAAAAAAACGAAGTTCCCACTGTGGCGCAGAGGAAACAAATCCAACTAGTATCTATGAGAATGCAGGTTCCATCCCTGGCCTCAATTAGTGGGTTAAGGATCCAGTGTTGCTGTGAGCTGTGGTGTAGGTGGCAGACACGGCTTGGATCTGGCCTTGCTGTGGCTGTAGCATAGGTCAGCAGCCATAGCTCTAAATTGATCCCTAGCCTGGGAACCTCTGTATGCGTTGGGTGCCACCCTAAAAAGCAAAAAAAAAGAAAAAAGAAAAAAGAAAAAAGAAAAAAAGTGCTCACTTGGAGTATTATAAAGAAGTGAGGGGATTTAAGTAGCTGTTATTTCCAATCCATGAATAGTTTCATTGTTGGCCTTCTCTAGCATGGCCCCAATATTCTTCTCTTCTCCCACGAAATGTCTGGATATTACTTCAGTTTCTGTGACAATGCTTTCTTGTTCTACATAACAAACACATATGGTGCCTAGTATATGCCAGGTACTTTTTTCTAAAAGATTTACAAATATTAACTCATTTAACTCTCATAACACTTATATGAAGCAAGTGCTACTATAATCCTATTAGCTTCAAGTTGAAGCTGATAAAACCAAGGCACAGAGAGGTGATTAACTCTCCCAAGGTCTTATGGCTAGAACCCTGCAGAGTCTGTCGGGGTCTTCATCACTAAGTCAGAGTGCCTGATATGGGGGTATACAGAGGATGCTCCTCATGGCAGGATTCCCGTTAGGGGCTCTAGGTTCTTCCCTGTTGCTATACACACTTGAGAGCACTCCCATATCATTTAATCCTCATAATTCCTCAAAGGGGTAGAAGAATTTGATTTAATTTACCAATGAGGAGTTCCCGTTGTGGCGCAGTGGTTAACGAATCCAACTAGGAACCATGAGGTTGCGGGTTCGGTCCTTGCCCTTGCTCAGTGGGTTAACGATCCAGCGTTGCTGTGAGCTGTGGTGTAGGTTGCAGACGCAGCTCGGATCCCGCGTTGCTGTGGCTCTGGCGTAGGCCGGTGGCTACAGCTCCGATTCGACCCCTAGCCTGGGAACCTCCATATGTTGCGGGAGCAGCCTAAGAAATAGCAAAAAGACAAAAAAAAAAAAAAAAAAAAAAAAAAAGTCTAATTTACCAATGAGAATCCTGAGGTTTAGCAGATAAGTGACTTAGTCAAGATTATTTAGCCAGTTGGCAATAGAGATCCTTTACTAGACCATGTCTCTTGACCCCTAGTTCAGGACATTTTTACTAACCATGCTATGAATCTCCCCGCTGTGGACCTAGGCAAAATTTGCTCTTGTTGTTAACAACATGAAGTTAAAGTTAGCCAACTGCTCCTTCTTTTTAATCAGTTTATACCATGGATGCTCCATACCAAGTCCCAGAGACCAGTAGAGTTCCCTCTGTCCTCTTTCTCTTGCTCTGAGTTTTCTACCTTGCTTTTTTTTTTTTTTTTTTCCCACCTCTTTTTATGGCTGCACCTGTAGCATACGGAAGTTCTGAGAATGGCAGCTGAGGTCTACACCACAGCCACAGCAATAGCAGGTCTGAGCCGCATCTGTGACCCACACTGCAGCTTGCAGCAACCCTGGATACTTAACCCACTGAGTGAGGCCAGGGATCAAAAGCACATCCTCATGGACACCACATCGGGTTCTTAGGCTACTGAGAAACAGGAACTCCTGTACCTTGCTTTTTATTGCTAGAAAAGGGGTCATTGGGTCAGTAGTCAAAAAATTTTTATTCTTTCAACAAATAATTGTTATGGAAATAGTAATGACCAAAACAAAGACTCTATTTGTGGGGGTGCAAGGCAGCGAAGGTAATAAGTACGTATGCACATACAATTCTTTAGTAAGCCTAATGCTATGAAGAAAAATAAAGGCAAAACAATAGGGAGTGATGGGGCGGAGATTGCTACTCACTCATGGTGATTAGGACAGCTCTCTGATGAGATGACATTGCAGCAGAATTCTGCAGAGAGGGGAATGTTAGAAATTGTGTTTCAAGAAAGGGGGAGAGCAAGTACAAAGTCTCTAAGGCAATAGCAAGTGTCTGGTTTGAAGAATGAGGAAGCCAGTGTGGTTGGGGTGAGTGGAGGAGAGAAGGGTAAATGCGAGAAGCAAGGGGAGAGCCAAATGGACAGGGTCCAATAGATAATGGCAAAGAATACATAAAGAGACTGGAGAGCCCCTCAAAACCCAAATATATGTTGCTTTTGTTTTTAATAGGAAAGCTAAGGTGAGCTATGAGGTTTCAGTCTTAATACCCTCTCTGTTGTCATCAATATTTAATATTTCAGAGTCTCTTTGGATTCCACCCCACACTCCTTTAGTAAGTGTCCCTCACTCAGCTCTGAAGAATTTCCCTCTATCCAGTTAAAGTCCTCTGACCCCATCAATATTTCTAACCCAGATGAAGTTTCTGACTCTTTTTTTTCTCCCAAATACATTTCTTATTCTCATGTTCCCTATTGCCCTCTTTCAGTTAGTGGGTTTTGGCAGCTACCTTATCATGAAATATACATTTGCAAACTCCACCCAAACACATGGGTTTATCTATGGTAACAGGAGTTATCACCTAATACATGGAAAAATATACTAGGCTGGAGAAGGGATCCAGCTGCCCTTCCAGGAGAAGAAACCCAGCTCCCATGACTAGTCTGTCCACTGTGCACTCTGTCCAGTCTGGTGTCACCTGCCCCTCAGATTCCCTCTTCACCAAAACTACCTATTTTTTTTTTTTCCATTCAGGACCACACCGCAGGGTTCCAGCCTTTTTTGCTTTGCTTCTCTTCCAGTATTGCCTTTCTCCTACCCTTCCCCCCTGTGGTCTGGCTATGAATCACACTCATGGGAAGATGCTATAAATGTGGAACATCATTTCTTCTCTGGACTCCCAAGGCTGCTCGGCAATTCCTTCATCCCCTAAACCAATCTCTTGTTAACTCCCCAGGGAGTTCCCTAGAGTAGTATTTCCTCAAAATGTTTACAGTCACCAAAGTAATAATAGCAAAGACCATTTTTATGTGCCAGGCATTGTGCTAAGTGCTCTATCTTCATTAATTATCCACATTTTAGAAGTGAGGAACCTGAAAATCAGATAATTTCAATATTTTTTTCAAGATAATATATCCAGTTCAAATATACCAAGATTCAAAACCTGGGCCGCTAAACTTTATACATCCTAACTGGTCCCACACTTGCCTCATCTCACCTCCTACATTATGAGAAATGAAAGCCATCAAGCATGACTGTCTACTATTTTATCCTCTCTACTGCAAAATGTCCACTATGTGTTAAGCACCTTCCATGTGCCCTTACAACAATTTTATGAGGATAGCATTATTATATCCTATCCTATATTAAAGTAAGATGAGAACCTTGGTAAACATTAAGAATTAAACTTAAATACAAGCCTGCTTGGCTCAAACCTGTGTTTCTTCCACCTGACCAAGAGCAGTCTCTCTTCTCTCCCCACCCCCAACAATACTTCAAAATACCCTTATCCTTTCACTCATCCTTTCCTATTTACCTTCCACTTCAGATGAAGGCATGACTTTCCTTTGATAGAAAACTTGTACCATTCACTGCCCACCATTTCCCTTCCATCTTTTGTTCCACACAAGCACTAGTCACCTCTGTATCTCTCACGGTGATGGTGCTAGGGATTTGAGGGCAAGGTCCCTGGGTTAAAGTGATTCACAGGTTCCAGAACCAGGCACATGGATTCTTGACTACCAGCCAGGGTCAGCAAGTACTATGAGAGAGAAAGACAGAAGTCTGTGAGTAGGAGCACCTAATTTAAGGCAGGCATGACCATGGAACTCCCTATCTTCTCTCCCTTCCTACCACCCTTCCCCAACAGTATCTTCTATTTTAAAACAAAATCAAATAAATTAGTTTACTTGACCTTCTAGCTGTGGTTCTATTTTACAGCCTTTCTTTCACTGTCAAGGTTCTTCACTTCCTTACCACCTATTCTATCTTTAATCCTCTACATTCTGGCCTCTATTTAAATCATTTTATCTTGCACGACATTCTCAAAGGCTATCAATAACTTCCCAGTGGTCAAATCTAGGGGCCACTTTTGGTGTTTATCTCAAGTGAAGATGCTGAATCATTAGACATCAGTGACAGCCCCTTCTTAAGATTCTTTCTCCTTTTGGGTTCCGTGATATGTCCACGCTTGGTGCCTCTCCTGCCACTCTGGCCACTTGGTCTATTCAGTTTCTTCTGATGGTGCCTTTTCTAGACCTATGAGCATAGTTCATAAGGCTCAGCCTTGGACTTCAGCCAATTCCTTCTCTTCTTCAATCACCTCCTCATCATAGACGATTCCTAAGCCACTTGGATTTCAGTTTGATGGCAACTTAGAGACTCAAAAATAAGGGTGGCTTAAAGAAGTTTATTTCCTGCTCGTGTAAAATGACCTGCGTTGATAGTTCCATTGGTAGAATAGTCCACAGGGACATCAGGGATCCACATTTTTTCAATCTTCCTACTCCAAAATTCTCAGTATTTGGCTTCCTCTTCTTGATTTAAAATGTCTGAGACCCAGCTGTCATGGTATTCCAGCCTGTAAAAAGCAAGGGAAAGATGTAGAAAGTAAATTACCCTGTTTTTAAAGATGTAAAAGTCAATAAAACACTTCCACCTTTATCCCATTGACCTGAACTTAGTCACATGACCAAGCTGAGATGACAGAAGGCTGGGCAGTATAGTCTTTATTCTGGCCATATGCCCTGCCAAAAATTACAGATTCTGTTACTAAGAATGGAGGAGATAGCAAATATTGGAAAACAACTAGCAGATTCTGCCAAAGCCCCCCAAACAATGCTTCAAACCCATTATCTTTCCTTACTTTTGATCTTTCCAACTGCTTACTCAGATGGTCCACCATCATCTCACATTCAACATTTCTAACTCTAAATCTATCTTCTCTTTTTGACCTCTTTCCAGCAAAAACTTTGTTTTCCAGTAGCTATCAGTTTTCTCATTGACATGAAATTGGTGATCAGAATATATTGTTGAATGGTTGAATTTTATTAGATGCCTCTTTATTCCTCGTCTTTCTTTGTGCTATCTCTCAAATTCAGCCCTTCCTTTCCATCTCATTATCATCCGCTGGCTTATGTTCAGATGGTTATAATAGCCTCCAAAATGGTCTCTCAAGCCCAGCTCCTTGTTCCTCTCGTTCTTCCTACATTTCATTATCATATTATTTGACCTTAAAATATCATTTTAATCTTTTTTGGGGGGTGCCACACCCATGGCATATGGAAGTTCTCAGGCTAGGGGTCCAATTGGAGCTATAGCTGCCAACCTACACCACAGCCACAGCAACATGGGATCCACGTCTATACCACAGTTCATAGCAACATCAGGAAGGCCAGGAATTGAACCCAAGTCCTCATGGATATTAGTCAGGTTCATTACCACTGAACCATGACAGGAACTTCCATTTTAATCTTCAGTCTCGAAAACTGTTAATAGCTCCCCTCTGCCTGTGGTTTAGATTTCAAGCATAAGGCTGTCTCAAATATAAATCTAATTTATATCTCCAGCCTTATCTCTCTCTACTCTGTTATGCAAATGTATTCTTATTCAACCTATGTCCCACATTCTCCTGCTTCTAAACTTTTATTCAGACCTAAGGACCCAAGACACCCATCCTTTCCCTTTCTATCCAGTAAAATTCTGCTCACTCTTCAAGGTCCTTCTCAAATTCTGTTTTCTCTAGGAAGATTTCTCTAACCACTGAAGCTCAAAGTGGACTCTCCCTTCTTTGCATTCCTACTGAACTTTACTCTACCTACCATTCACTTGAACATATATCCTTTACCATCTCATATTGCAAAGGAAAGTTATATGTGTCTTATTTCCCTAAGCTCATAAAGAGGAGTCCTAGTACCTATGTCTTCAGCCCAAAATTTCTGAAAAAGACAGGGAATTTGTCTTGGTCATAGACTTGCGTAGTGCTTTTCATAGTAAGTCCTTAAGACATTTTTGTACCACAAGTTCTCTCTGAAATTGGGTTTTCTTAAGGTCTCCTTCAACAATAGCATAATGTTTGTGTCCTCTCAGCACCTAGAAAAATATAGGAGTTGGTTGATATGGAGATTCTTTAAAAAAAATTAAAAGAAAAAAAAAAGAAAAAAAAACCCTGAAGTTAAAAGAAGAATAAAGTCCACCAAGTAAAATGACATCAAAAACTATCTGGAAGAGTTCCCATCATGGCGCAGTGGAAACGAAGGCGATTTGGAACCATGAGGTTGCTGGTTCGATCCCTGGTCTCACTCAGTGGGTTAAGGATCCGGTTTTTCCATGAGCTGTGGAGGAGGTCGCAGACGCGGCTCAGATCTGATGTTGCTGTGGCTGTGGTATAGGCCAGCGGCTACAGCTCAGATTCGATCCCTAGCCTGGGACCCTCCATATGCCTCAAGTGTAGCCCTAAAAAGATAAAAAGACAAAAACAAACAAACAATCTCTGGGATTTAATTGAATTAGCCCTTAATAGTGGCTCCTTACATATTCTTCAGTATGGCCCTGGTATCACCAAAGTCATGATAGAGGTGGACTAGAGAAGCCCTAAAAGGCATGTATTAATTATTAAGATGAGGAGGAGGAGGAGTTCCCATTGTGGCTTAGAGGTTATGAACCTGACTAGTATCCATGAGGATGCAGATTCGATCCCTGGCCTTGCTCAGAGGGTTAAGGACACATGCGTTGCCATGATGGTGCGGGCAGCGGCAGCTCGGATTTGACCCCCTAGCCTGGGAACTTCCATATGACACAAAAAAGGATGAGGAGGGGGAGGAGAATCATTGCCATTAATAACTTCAGAAATAACTAACATTTATTTTGCCTTGATGATTAACAAAGCATTTCCACTCATATTATACCCAATTTTCTAATCACTAATTAGGGAAATTTCATAGTTATTATTTCCATTCTATGATGAAGGTACTGAGACTTAGAAAAGTCTTGTGCCTTTATTAAGGTTCCCCAGCTCATAAGGAGGAGTCCTAGTACCTGTGTCTTCAACCACCTTATCTTTCTGCTACACACTATGGTTTTGCAGCTCTCTCTCTCTCAGACCTCAGTTGGAGTGTTCAAAGGTGCATATTACGCCTGTGCAAGCCCTCTGTCTCTTCTCAGCACACCCAGAATTCTCACCAACACCACAGCACAAAATAGCAGCAGGGCTTCCCCTAGTTTTGCCTATCTGCCACCAGCACTGCCTCACCCTTTGATACCCCAGCAACACTTCCTGAATGACTTGCTACAAGGAAAAAAGACTTACTTGAAAAACAGCACTGCACACCAACCATTTTGTTACTGCCCTCCTATTAAGGTCTCTGCCTTAGCGAGCAGCCCACCACTTCCTGGGATTTGATGAGAGAAACCACCAGAGTTATGAGTCTATGGAACCCACACCCTTTCCATCTTCCCACACTGACTCCAAAGAACAGAATGGAAATTAGGCATGAGGGTCTGACGTAAAAAAAAAAAAAAAAAAAAAAAAAAAAAAGAAAAAAGCCTCATGAGACACGGAAGATCTGGCATCCTTTGCAGAACCCAGTACAACATGAAAATATGAGAGCCCTTGTTCAAATAACATTAAGAAATTCAAAGTGACTCCTCAGCGTTAAATCAAGTTCAGGTCCTTCTGAGCTCAAGGCTCTGTACCATGGTGCAAGTCACATGTCCAGTCTGGGACATCCAAGGATCCAGGCTTGGACAATCCAAGTGCCCCTCTACCAGACCTCATCAGCCCAGTGGAAGAGTTTATCTGGGGAGAATTAATGTTCCAGGAATTTCTGATTCCTGCCACCAAAGTCAAGCTTAGTCTCTCCTTCCATTCCCCCAGTGCTTTGTTCCTTTTGCTTTTACCATTTAGCACCTGTCACATTGCGTTGTTGTTTACTGTATACAAGTGTCTTATTCTCTGGACTATGAGCTCCTCAGGGCTGCCACCATGTCCTATTCATCCCAGAGTTCCTAACACAGCATCTGGCACTTAGTATTTATTGAACTTTTGTAAATAAGGGTCCTTAGGCTCCCCTTCCCTAGGGCCTCTTACTTACTGTATTTAGCTCACCCCAACTAAATCGCCAGTCCTTGCCTGAGATATTCCTCCAAAGGGAAAATCTTGAATATTTTAAAAGAAAGAGGTGTGTATTAATAGTCCCTGGTCATCCAGGAGTTACTGGGCTGGAGGGCAAGAGTGGCCATAGTGAGACGGCACCATCAGGTAAGAAATCCCTTTGCTTTTCTGACACTTCGAAATGACCTTTATTCTTGCCCTGCCAAGCCCTGGATAAACTTTAGGGTCAACCAAAACCCACTTATGTGCTTTGAGGGGCTTACATGCAGCCTGGTCCCATTATTATTTACAGCTGAAGCCCTAACTGATTGGTCAGTGTCCGTGACTCTTGTTTCTTAAATATTTTGACTATCATACATGCTGGCTCAAAACACTATTTCACACTAAATAGGGCTCAGTGAGAATAACAGAGTAATGAAAGAAGAGGATGAAGAGATGCTAACACCTTATATTTGCATCGCCTCTCATTTTACACCTTGTGTATTAAATCAATTTACCTTTGTAAGATGATAGAAGAAAATAAACCTTTCATTTTTTTCCCCATGTTAGATTTTAAAAGCACAGCCTTCAGCTTTTGCCAAAAAAAATTCCTGAATTCCCAGAACAAATCAAATTCCCTTCCAAAATTTTCTCTCAAAGTGCCACAATACTTATACAATTCATAGTTATCTAATCAACATTGTTCTCTTCCTTTAACTGCTTTGTCCTAGAGAGCAGGAACTATCTCTGATTTTACTCACCATTGTACCCCAGCTCCTTACATCACGCTTAACAGAGTGGATGCTCAAAAACCATTTGTATTATAATTAAACTAATAGATACCTGCCATGGTATCTGGAACAAAGCTGACCTTGAATAAATACATCCACTTATTCATAAATGTTCAAATTAAGAAATAAACTTGGGGAGTTCCCGTGGTGGCGCAGTGGTTAACGAATCCGACTAGGAACCATGAGGTTGCGGGTTTGGTCCCTGCCCTTGCTCAGTGGGTTAACAATCCGGCGTTGCCATGAGCTGTGGTGTAGGCTGCAGACGCGGCTCAGATTCCGCGTAGCTGTGGCTCTGGCTCCGATTAGACCCCTAGCCTGGGAACCTCCATATGCCGCAAGAAATAGCAACAAGACAAAAAAAAAAAAAAAAAAAAAAAAGAAATAAACTTGGCTTGGAGTTCCCCGTGTGGTGCAGTGGTTAATGAATTCAACTGGGAACCGTGAGGTTGCGGGTTCGATCCCTGGCCTTGTTCAGTGGGTTAAGGATCTGGTGCTGCCTTGAGCTGTGGTGTGGGTCACAGACGCGGCTCGGATCCCGCATTGCTGTGGCTGTGGTGTAGGCCGGTGGCTACAGCTCCGATTCGACCCCTAGCCTGGGAACCTCCATATGCTGTGGGAGTGGCTCAAGAAAAGGCAAAAAAAGACAAAAAAAAAAAAAAAAAAAAAAAGAACAGGCATAAAAATAAACTTGGCTTACTTCAGAAGCTGCTCCAAGAGATCCTAGGCAACACATAAGTGAATTCCATTTATTAATTCTTCCCACGAACATTTATTTAGCACCCATTGTGTGTCAAGCACTTGTCTAAAAGATTGGGGATATAGCAGTGAACAAAAAAGACTCCCCCAAATCACCAGTTCAGGGAGATTTTTTTCATTTTTTCAAGTTTTATTGAAGAGTAATTGATATGCATTGTTGTGATAATTTCTGCCATACGAAAAAGCGATATAGTTATACACATACACACACCCATTCTTTTAACTTAGAGGACATTTATTCCAGAACCTCTAGAGTGTTCTCTGCCTATACCTTCTAGGAATAGAGGCATAAACGTACCTTTCTTTTTGCAAAGATCACAGTAGCCATCAGAGGCGCTCGTCTCAGCTCATCCACCACTTGGCAATTGATCTTGGGAAAGAAAGAATATTTAATATCTCAGACCTTGTGGAGATTTTTGGCCTTCATCTCTCAAATTCCATTAGGCCCTCAGTCTATACATCAAGATAAATAAGTTTTAATGGAACGGATCGCTTAAAATTCACTGGGAAACTTAGTTTTTGAATGAGAATCTTTTAGAAAATTTAGCCACCAGAACATATTAAATCTATCTAGAGTAAAATGCTTTAAAAAGAGAGAGAGCTCCCCAAGAAATTGGATGAGCTCCTCCTTGGATAAACTCAGGCCTGGGGAAACAGGGAAGTCAAAAAATGCAACAGGTTATGATTTTCTATTTATGTCCTAGGTCTGGGAGCAGTTGGAAGCAACACAGACATCACTATAGTAAATGGGATTCTGGGGGAGTCAGTGACTTTCTCCTTAAGTATCCTCAAATCAGAAGAAGTTAAAAGTATTTCCTGGAATTCCAAAACATCTGTCGCTGTTGTAGTACCAGGAAACTCAGGAACAACGATTACTGTAACCCACCAAAATTACTATGACCGACTAAATGTCTCAGGTCTGAACTACAACCTGGAGCTCAGAAATCTGAGGATGGAAGATTCAGGGATCTACAAAGCTGACATTACTGTAAAGAGCCTTGAAAAAGTCACCACCATCACTAAGTGCTTCAACCTTCAAGTCTATCGTAAGTTGTGGGAAGACAGAGGGCTCTTTTTATTTTTTTCCTCTGTGATTTGCTATCTAAAGAACACCACTCTTTCTGACAACTGGGTTCCCTAATCTTTGTGTACTCATAAATACTTACATGAATATATCAATACTTATAAAGAGAATGTGGCTTTGCTTGCTTTTAGCTATATACGCTTCTCGTGGGCCTTGTTTTTCTTTCCCATAAAATGTGAATAATCATACTATTTACTTCCCATAGTAATTGCGAGGCTCAAGTAAGACTGTGTGTTAAAACCCTTTTAATTTTGATATAATTATAGATGCATAGAAAGATTTAAAGAAATGTATAGAGAGGGGCTGTGTGCATTTCACCCAGCCTCTCCCGATGGTAGCATCTTACATAACTATAGCACGATATCAAAAGCAGGAAGTCAGCATTGGTACAATGTATAGAACTTAGATTTCACCGGTTATATAGGCGCTCATTTATATGTATGCGTGTAGCTCCGTACAACTTATTCACATACATAGCTTCACGTAACCACTGCCATAAGCAAGATACTTAACTATATCTTAATCTCACGAGATTCCTTCATTCTTTCACAGTCACTCATTACCACCGCCTTTCCCCCCCCCCAAACTCCTGGAAGACAGTCATCCATTCTTCATATCTAAAATTACATTATTTCACCTATATCACATACATAGCCTCATGCAGTATGCATGCTCTAGAGATTGGCTTTTTTCAACAGCATCATTTTTTTGTTCTCAAAATTATTAAAACATCAATAGGTTATATATTTTTATTGCTAGATAGTATTTCATGGTATGGATGAACTCCTTTGTTTAACCATTCACTTACTGAGGGAGATTTTAGTTGTTTCTAGTTCGGGGGCTATTACAAATAAACTGCTCTGAACATTTGTGTATAAGTTTCTGCATGAAATAAGCTTTTGTTTCTTTAAGATAAATGCCCAAGAATGAAATCATTTGGTAAGTCCATTTTTCTTTTTTTAAAATTTTTGTGCTGATAAAATATACATAACAAACCATTAGCACGTTAATCATCTTGAAGTATAAAGTTCAGCGACATTAAGTACATTCACATTGTTGTGTGATTATCACCACTCCTCAACTTCAGAACTTTTTTTTTCCCTTTTAAGTAGATTCTATTTTTTAGAGCAGCTCAAGGTTTATAAAAAAAACAGAGTAGAAAATACGGGAGTTCCCACATGTGCCCTGCCCCCACAACATGCACAAACTCCTCCATCATCTACATCCCCCACCAGAAGGATACATTTATTACAATTGGTAAGGTACACTGGTACCTCATTATCATCCAATGTCCATCGTGGGCATTAGGGTTCGTTCCTGATGTTTTATATTCTACGGGTAATGACAAATATATGATGACATTTATCCACTATTATAGTATCATTCAGAAGAGTTTCACTGCTGTAAAAATCCCCTGTGTTCTGCTTTTTCATCTGCTGCCCCTCCTCCCACCCCAACTGCTGGCAATCTTTTTATTGCCTCCATAGTTTTGTCTTTTTCATAATGTCCTGTAGCTGGAATCACACAGTATGTAACTGTTTCAGGTTGGCTTCCTCCACTTGGTAATATGCATTTAAGTTCCCTTCATGTCTTTTCATGGCTTGAGAGCTCTCTCCAGGACCTTTAAAAGTCATGTTTAGCTTTAAGAGTATTATGTTTACATTCCCACTAAAAAAAAAAAAAAAAAAAAAAAAAAAAAAAAAAAAAAAAGTATGAATAATCCGGTATCTCCATATCCTCACCAGCATTTGATGTTATCACTATTCTTTTGGCCATTCCGAGAAAGTGCAGTAATATTTCATTTTGTTTTTAATTTTAATTTCTCCAGTATCTAATGCAAAATATTTTTAAGAGTTAAAATATTAGTACTATTATCATCATTAAAACCGCCACAGTTCACTGGGAGATGTGCATTGTGTGTTATGCAGGGATCTTCAAAATGTGGTCTGTGCACTGGCAACATCGGCAGCACCTGGGAATTTATTGGAAATGCTTATTCTCAGGCCCCCATCCTTACCTTTGGTGGGGAAGCCCAGGGATCTGTGTTCTAACATTCTCTCTGAACCATTCCTATGTATTCTTAAGTTTGAGAAGTGCTAATCTAGAACTGCCCAGTCCAATATGGTAGGCACTAGCCATGTGTAGCGCTTAAATATTTGAAATATGGTGAGTACAAATTGAGATGTGCTATGGGTGTAAAATATAGGCTATATTTCAAAGTCTCAGCACCAAAAAAGTAACCCATTAATTATTTTTATATTGGTTACAGGTTAAGGTAACATTTTAGATATACTGAGTTAAATAAAATACTTTATTACATCACCTGTTTATTTCCACTTTTTTTTTCTTTCTTTCTTTCTTTTTTTTGTCTTTTTCGAGCTGTACCTGTGGCATATGGAAGTTCCCAGGCTAGGGGTTGAATCGGAGCTACAGCTGCTGGCCTACACCACAGCCACAACAACACAGGATCCGAGCTGCATCTGTGACCTACACCACAGCTCACAGCAACACCAGATCCTTAATCCACTGGGCACACATCCTCATGATACTAGTCGGGTTGGTTTTCACTGAACCACAGTGGGAACCCCCTATTTTTACTATTTTTAACGTGGCTATTAGAAAATTAAAATCACATAAGTGATTCACGTTTTATTCTGGCAATGATTTCTAGCATGGAGAATATTTGAGCTATGTCTCAAGGTTTTGACCATCCATCTGCCCCACAGCGGAAAAACAGAAAAATGTGACTGTTAGATACAATTCAGATATACAGCTAATCTACTCAAATTCAAGCTCCATAAATGTAGAGACTTGTATATGGAATTTGTCACTATAGACTCAACACGCACCTTTGCAAGTACCTCAGCAAACACCTTTGCAGCACCCACTTTGCCAGGCACATAGTAGGAGCTGCAAGGGTATTTGTTGAATAAAAGAATGAATTGATCATAATCTCAGGGGCCTAATACAGTGCCTAAAAATTGTAAATGCTCAATGAATATAGCATAAATGAATCAGGCTGTATCTGGCTGGAAGGCATACCAAAAGAGCATTAATGTTGGAATTAGAACTCTTGCCAGCTGTGTGACCTTGGACAAGTCATTTACCTTCTCTGGCCCTAAATTTCCTTATCTATAAAATGTAAATTGTTATAGGTGGGGTTAAATGAGGTAGTGTTAGTTGAGCTCCTAGTACAGTGCATGTCTTAAAGTAGATGCTCAATAACTAGCAGTCATTATTTTTTTAACCCTTAGGCCCCTTGTAAATTCTAGTTATGAAAGATTACCTAGATGAAGAAGGCTCTTAATTGGGCATAAGTGACAGAGTCAAAGAACCATAGCCAAGTGTAAACAGTTCAGAAAATATCTGACTCATTCAAGCACTTTGAGAAATTAAAGAGGGCATTCAATTTTACGATGTTTGTTTTCATTCCTTTATATGTTTAGTTGTACCCATTCAATCTTTAAGAGGTGTTATTCCATCTGTAATTACAGCAGAACTACTGTAAAATCTTAGAGAAAGCCCACACAACAAAATCTGTACTTTGGGGATATTTACCTGAGAAAAGAGAAAGAAGCTGATATTTATAGAACACTACCTATGTATCTAGCATTCTACCACCTAATTTTCTTAAATATATAAAGGTTATGCACATTTAGGCAATATGCACAAACAAAGCAACACATAATACAATGAAATACAATGCTCCCTTCTCAGAGGCAACCACTATTGCCAGTTTATTCTGTCTCTTCAATAGGAAAATAAAGTATATATTAGCATAGATAGATAGACTGATGATTATGATTGATGATAGATAGATAGATAGATAGATAGATAGATAGATAGATAGATAATAGATAGATAGAGGAGTGGTCCTTATATATACCAGCTCATTTAATCCTCACAACCATCTTAGCTGGAGAAAATTGTTGTCCCCATGTCATGACTGAGGGAACTAAAGCTACATGAAGCTGTGTACCTTCTGCACCTTTTCATAGTTACAGTACAGTGGAGCCTGGATTCTGACTGGGTCTCCAATGACCTCCACACTCTTGGGAAGGTGAAGGCCTGTCAGCTCAACTCTGACCTCTACCTCTCAGCTTTGCATGGGTAACATCTCTGTTGCTGCTGAGAAAAATGAAATGAGAGCCTTCCCTTTATCATTATCCCCCACCATGACACCCACAAAAAAAAAAAAAGTCTTTTTAAAAATAAATGAACAACAAACTGAGACTTAAATATTCTTATAAATCAAGTGTCTGAAGAAACACACAATTTGGTTCGCTTTTCGCTATACATGTCTGAATCTATCACTGTCTGTATCTGTCACTGTCACAGCTAATCAAGGTCTTCACCCCAAACACATCTAGAAGTTAGTTTGCCAAGTCATCACTAATTCTGACCTGGAATGTTTTCGTGTAAGAGACTCTTAGGACCCAAATTTCTCATTAGGTTCGAAAATTTTAGAGCCCTTGCTTCCCACGTTCTACTCCCTCGCAGGTACAGACAAAGGGGATAGCGATAGAGATATAGATATATTGTCTTAGGGTGGCATATGGAAGTTCCCAGGCTAGGGGTTGAATCAGAGCTGCAGCTGCTGGCCTACACCACAGCCACAGAAACACAGGATCCCAGATGCATCTGAGACCTACACCGCAGCTCATGGCAATGCTGGATCCTTTAACCCACTGAGTAGGGACAGGGATCAAACCTGCATCCTCATGGACTCTAGTCAGGTTTGTTACCACTGGGAACTCCAAGGGTTCCTATATTTACACTGCTGAATTCATCGCCTTTAGAGACCCTGCATTAATTAGAAAGTTAGGTTCCTTCCTTTGATCCCTCCCTCACAGAGCAATAGTGGGAGGAACAAACCATATCGCAGCAGCTTTGCCAAGAGTGAACTAAACTTAACTCGGAAGGTGGTTCTTTTCCTATCTCCTGGTAAAAATCTTTCCTTCTCCAGCTTCAGATCTAGCTATTCCCTCAACTTATATATAATTGTTTTTTGGTAAATTTTACTACCTACAACTTCTATAGTTTACATTTTGATTGCTTTAGTAAAAATATTTTTAAAGTAAACCTTTAGGGAGTTCCCGTCATGGCGCAGAGGAAACAAGTCGGACTAGGAACCATGAGGTTGCAGGTTCCATCCCTGGCTGCGCTCAGTTGATTAAGGATCTGGTGTTGCTGTGAGCTGTGGTGTAGGTCACAGACGCAGCTCAGATCTGGCATTGCTGTGGCTCTGGTGTAGGCTGGCGGCTACAGCTCTGGTTTGACCCCTAGCCTGGGAACCTCCATATGCCTCAAGTGCGGCCCTAAAAAATTTTTTTTAATTTTTTTTAATTTAAAAAAATAAACTTTTAAAGAGGTTTTAACTTTTCACCTTGAGCACGTTAACACAAAACAAGCCAGAAAACTTAAAGAAAAGACACATTCACTAGAAAACAGAGCCTCTCAAAAAGGTTTAAAGATTGTTCATTGCAGTAATATGCTGATAAATGTTCAACTGTTCAACTGGTTTTTTGGGGGTTTTTTGTTTTGTTTTGTTTAACTTTATGGCTGCACCCAAAGCACATGGAAGTTCCCGAGTCAGGCACTGAATCCGAGTCACAGTCACCTACGCCATAGCTGAAGCAACTCTGGATCCTTTAACCCACTGCACTGGGCTGGGGTTCAGACCCTCACCTCCACCTCGACGCAGGCTGCTGCAGTCAGATTCTTAACCCACTGTACCATAGCAGGAACTCCTCAACTAGTTCTTAATGATGTGTGTGCGCATGTGTACACATTATAAAATTTATTGACATAAAGATGATGTGGCACACATTGCACAAGTGATAATAAACAATAGTCTTTATTGTAAATTCCATTTGTTCTCACAGAATGAGCCAACTGTTCTGACTGAATGCTTTCACTGGTTTTTGCTGAGCATTTATGTCTCTAGCCAGTGTATGGTTACGAATGATGAATGAACCAACATAAGGAATGGATAAATGCAACCAATGTGAATATTGATTGACATTTTCATTTAAGTTCACTAATAAGAAAAAAGTGATTCAATGAAGATATGTTCATTTCTTCATCCATGATGTGAGCAACTCCTTTGCTGAACTGGATAATGATTTTCAAACACTGGAAGAATATTTCTGATTTTTCTGTGTGCTAGTCCCAATGTAATGGCTACAGACAGGATGCACTGTTTAGTTTAATCTGCTTTAGTACCCTTTCCTCCACTGTTTTCTTTTTTGTTGTTGTTGGTGGTGGTGGTGGTGGTGGTGGTGGTGGTGTTTTCTGGGTTTATTCCTCCTTGTTCCTTGTTCCAAGTAAACGTAGGCCTATTTCACTCCACATCCATGGCCTGCACACTTTCTTCCACCAGCTCCAGGGTCAGCGGCATCACTGTCTGGGACAGGGCAGCTGTGGTCCCAGGGGCAAAGCGATACTGGCTGGATCTGTTGTTCTCTCCTCCCTTAGCTCCAAATGGTCCTCTCTGAGTTTTGACCTCTCCATGCAGTCCAAGCTTTGGCATTGACAGTGGTCTGTTGGAATTGCACTTCTCCACCCTCACCCCACTGGCTCCTCCTTCTGCACTCAGTCATCACCTCCAAAATGCTTTTCCTGACCTCCTGATTAGGCCAGGGTATCTCTGCGTTTCCTCAGCTCTCCAGCTTCCCACCAATGCACTGCTGAGTGGGGGACAGGTGTCGCTCACCGTCATGTTCGGCTGGAACCAATCTAGCACTGCCAGGGCGCATCTTGGCCCGAGCCTAGGGCCATGAAGGGCAGACAGCTGTAGGACCCATGGGGGTGCACGCTGTAGAGCTGCGGTCCTGTGAAGTCTACACCGCCCACGATCAGCGACCCGCCCACCATCAGCGACCCGCCCACCATCAGCGACGCGACGCGCCCACGTGGCCGTGGTGCCATTTCCGCAAGTGGGCGCAGTCAGCCAAACAAACCAGGACCCAAGTCCTTCCCCTCCACGTCACGGTCCCTGCACCCGAGCCCCACCCCTTCTCGTGGTCAAGAGCCCCGTGACTGACCTCCTCCACTGTTTTCTTAAGTCTGGAGCAGAAACTAAGCAGTAAATCATGCCCTAGTTTGTTGCATTTGCCAATTTCTCTGGTGTAAATACTCCCACCCTGGCCGATTTTAAGACCCACAGTGTTGGAAAGACTTTGTACATCATTACAAAGGATGTACACAGTAGACAGAAATAACCTCTAGAGCACAGACAATAGTAAAGTGTCCCCCCAAATTAGAAAATGATTAGTTTTGAGTCTCTATTGCCATTGTGTTTTAATATACTTTATTTCATTGTAAGTTTTTCACAACATCATGAAAATTTTCCACACGTGGTTACAGGCCAGCTCCAGCTTTAGCTTACCCCTTGTCCATGTATGTTCCCCTCACAGGTCGGCTTGGGAAGCCAAAAATTACTCGGAGTTTAATGACATCTATGAATGGCACCTGTAATGTCACACTGACATGCTCTGTGGAGAAAGAAGAAAAGAATGTGACATACAGTTGGAGTCACCTGGGCAGAGAGGGCAATGTCCTTCAAATCTTCCAGACCCCTGACAACCAACACCTGACTTACACATGTACAGCCTGGAACCCTGTCAGCAACAATTCTGACTCCATCTCTGCCCAGCAGCTCTGTGCAGGTAACCAGCTGTGTCCATCTCTCCCAGAGCCTCAGAAATCACCCTGACCCACTGCAAGGCTTGAATCTGGGCCTTGTTCTCCAGAGGAAGGTGTCTCCCTTATGCCAGGCTTGAACCCGGGGTGGGGGGTGGGAGGGCTTCTCCTCCTGAAAGCTCTGGAAAAGAGTTCAAAGCCTTCTGGGTAATGCCAGGCATTCCAGGGTGTTCTAAGGCAGCCCCCTGCTCGACTCCCTGATTCGGTTTCTGATCTTATTTTTAAGAGCAGAAAGCACAATTTCCTCGGTGTATTGGCACACCCCTGGAGGGCACCCAGTATGGATAGTGACCCTGAGTGTGGACAAGCTTGCCCAGCCTCATGGGCCTCTTCCCTGTGAGTCACATTTCATTGCATCTTCTATTTCCAGACATCGCAGTGGGCCTCCAGACTCGCCACCCTGGGCTGCTGAGTGGGCTGGCTGTGCTCTCTGTGTTTATAATCATCATACCTTCAGTGATTTTGTGTCTTATGTACAAGAGAGGACAAGGTAGGATCTTCTCAGAAGGTAAAAAGTGGAAAGGCACCTTCCTTCTTCCTGGGACTGAAGTCATTTATCCAAGGTGGGTGGGCTGGAAATGTCCTTTGTTTCAGGGAATCAGCCTTCCTAACAGTCCCCACTGCACCACCTCACCATCTCCCAGAGAGATGGCCCTGGGGTCTGTATAATGTTACACTGAATGGTCTTCAAAATCTATTGCTGGGGGATTTCCTCCTGTGGCTCAGCAAGTTAAAGACCTGACGTGTTCTCCCAGATGATGCAGGTTTGATCCCTGGCCCTGTTCAGTGGGTTAAGGATCCAGCGTTGCCCCAAGCTGCGGCATAGGTGGCAGATATGGCTCAAATCCAGTGTTGGCGTGGCTGTGGAATAGGCCTCAGCTGCAGCTCCAATTTGATTCCTACCCTGGCACCTTTCATATGCCGCAGATGCGGCCATACAAAGGAAAAAGGAGGGAAAAAAACAGTGAAATTTGTTACTGGGATCACCAGCATATGGTGGGTCCAGAACTAGGGTTGAAGTTTAGCCCTAACAAGATGTGCTTCATTGGGCATGCGTGTTTACCTCTCTGACTCAGTGTTCTCACATGGGAAATGAGGTTTGGACTGGAAGGTCTCCAGGGTCACTTACAATTCCATTGCATGTTGACCTATGGAATGTCATTAAGGGAGATACACGAAATTTGTATTCCATGGTTTTTATTAGATCTCTCTGTATCTCTCTGGATCCTCCTGCAATTGGAACCATTCTCAATTCAGAAAACCTGATCCTGGGCCCCAGAGGATCATTATACTCTCCTCTCCATCCTCACCCTGTATCCACCCAAAGTCTTCCTTTCCCACCAGTTATGATAACAAGCCTGGGTGGAGAAAGGCTCTCCCTCTGATTCCATGTTTCTGACTCTCCTTTGGGTCTGATTCCTCAGGTTCCTACTTGAAGACCTTCAGTAAGAACCCTGGTAAGTTCTCAGCCACGTGTTTCCCTGGATGACAGTTGGAAGTGATGTGTTCACAGCAGAGTGGTTAAGCCTAAGCTTGTACTTAGCAGACAGTCTGGGGTGAATGTCCCAGCTTGACCACTTATCAATTACCAGTTATTTTATAACTGTAAGTGTCCATTTTCTCAGTTGTAGAATATGTATAAAAATAGGGTGTACTGCAGGTGCTTCTTAAATGGATTCAGTGGAATTAAAGATATAAAATATTTGGCCCACTGCCTAGTATGTTGTAAGTACTCAGTAAATGTTAGATGCTATGCTTATAATCGATGGACCTGGGCTGGGCACAGAGGAGGCATTCTGGGGAAAGGGAAGTAGCCAGAAGCATAGCTCAAGTGGCCTCCTGATGGGGAGAGGTCACATAGCCTGCTCAGGCCATGGGTGACCTGCCAGACTCCTAAAAGAGGCATCTGTCTCCAATCCCTCACAGCCTCTTAGGAAGCAAGAGGGGCTAAGTTTTCATCTGCCAATGAGATGAGAGAGAGCACAGGGTCCAGCTCACTCACCCAATCTGAGGCAGGGGCTGGGACAGGACTAAAGTCTGAAACATGGGACCGGTGTAATATCACACAGCTCAGACCTGTTATCTGTGCCTATGTCAGTGCCCTGGAATATGAAAGCCCTGAATTCTGGCTCTTTTCAAGCTGACCCTGAAATGTTCTATGTTAAGAGCAAAGAAAAGCAGTACACTGGGAGCAGTGCCTCTACCAGGCCACGAATTCTTAAAAGTAGAGATTTACCTCTTTTGCCAGCTTCTCTGGGACCTCACACGGAGCCTGGCACCTAGAGAGAGCTTAACCAATGTTTGACTGTGTGACTCAATCAAGCAACAGCTGTTTGTGGAGCATCTATGACATGTCTAACATTGAAGTGGTAAAAGAAATGCATGCACCAGAGGAAACCAACACAGTGTATAACTATGGAGAATCAATCTAGTTGATAAACTAGACAACTAGCCATGTAAGGCCTAAGCGATGCTAAGGGCCAGAGACTCCAAGTAAGACCCTGGGTGGAAGAGCTACACTGTGTGTCCACACAGGGATTGGGGAGAACTTCTTGACCCTAATGTGGACTCTGGAGCAGAAGAGAATCCCCAGCGAGCTCGGATGAGGCCAGAGCCATCCATCCCTAGAAAAGAGACAGTCAAGGATCCAAGCATCCAGCTCAAGAGAATGAGAGTCATTTAACCTTCAAGGGTTTGATTTCTTCATCTGAAAAAGGGAACATTAGCTCTTCACTAAAAATTCAGCCAACTTTCCCATACTGTGGTTCTGTTTGTTTGTGACACAGATGCTGACTCAAAGAAAACAATATACACATACATTACAGCTGCGAAAGATGCCCAGACAGCAGAGTACAGAATCTACGATGAAATCCCCCAGTCCAAGGTGAGATGACCTTTCCCCTCTCCCAGGTCTTGGGCAGCAGGCCTCTGCCCACTGTTGCTTAGACAGCAGCCACAGCCAGAGCCTGGAGGGGCCAGACCAGGAAATGCCATGTCAGAGACATGATGCCATGAGCCTTCTATAAGGACAGAAATGTGTCATCCATGGCAGCCTTTCGAGGCTGAGGCCCTAAGCTTCCTCACAGGGGCCTGGCTCCGGGTTAGATGATAATCATGACTAAGCATAAAACACCCTCTGTGGGGGTCCTGCAACAAAGGAACCCCTAATGTGAGGTGTGGGTAGTTATGTGGCCACTGACATGTGAACATGTTGCTGGGGGGGTTCCAAAGGCACAGAATGGAGAGAGGTCCCCTTGCACTTGACCTCTTGATCTGGCTGCAGCAGCAGTTTGCTTTCCTTAGACTGATTCACTCTCTCCTATAGCCTCCCCTCCTGCCTGCCTTTTACCTGCCTGCCCCCCACCCCTAGCCCATCTCCACCCTGAATCAGGCTGCCCCATGGGTATCACCTCCCTCTGTGCCTCCACCAGGCTGCTCTCCGGAAGTCTCCAAGGAGTGAAGGGGAAACTAAGGTCTGCCTGGTCAATCTCACCCTATGCTTGGACTGATGGTCAGCTGGGTCTGTAGAGCCCATGGAAAACTAAAATTCTGACCAAGCGAGACTCAGTCTGAACCACACAGACCCCTCCTCTTGGCTCCTGAGGTTTTTGCCCAACTGCTACCCACCTGACCCCGATCCTCTCCCAAGCTGGATGGAACCAGGGCTGAGGCTGGGAGAGGAAGCCACCTCATGAACCTGGGACCAGGGAAGGGTGATGGGCAGGGGCAGAAGTAGGGAGAGGGGCTCTCAAGACTTTGCCTGGGCTTCCTCGCTAAGGGGAACATGGGTGTTTTACAGGTGCTCCCCACCAAGGAGGAGCCAGTGAACACGATTTATTCCATAGTGCAGTACTCTGATAAGGTAAAGCCTTCTGACTTTTTACCCCTGTTGTCCTATCTGTTCCAGCCCTTCTGCTGTACCTTGTCATTCCAACCAGGAGCCAGCTGGTTCCCTTGGGATTCTCTGTTTCTTGGAATTCGTTGCTGGGGGCCTTAGTCTACTTCCACACAGGCACAGAGCCCTGCTCCCAGGTCCATGGCCATCCACAAACTGGTCTTCTTGATGCTGATTCCATCCTTAATATGCAAGAGTCCCAGTGTGGAAACTCCAGCCTCTCTAACATCCAGGGCCATTGCTAGCACTCACGGTTTGGAAATTGGAAGGCAGACGCCCCCCACCCCTCACCCTGCACAGACACACAGACACAGGCTCATACCAGGTACACAGATTGGCAAGTAGAACACAGGCTTTTTTTTTTTTTTTTTTGCTTTTTAGAGCCACACTTGTAGCATATGGAGCTTCCTGAACTAGGGGTCAAGTTGGAGCTACAGCTGCTGGCCTACACCACAGCTGCAGCAACACAGGATCTGAGCCAAGTCTGCAAACTACACCACAGCTCACGGCAATGCCGGATCTTTAGCCCACGGAGTAAGCTCAGAGGTCAAACTGAAATCATGGATACTACTCAGGCTTTTTACTGCTGAGCCACAAGGGGAACTTCCACAGGCTGAATTTCATTTCCCATTTGTTCCCTCACGGTAGGCGCCCTGCAGAAGCATCTGCAGTGCTCCAGTGACACAGTTCCCTGTGCCTTTTGTTCTTCTCTCACATATGCAGAGAGGGAAGGGAAATACTGACCTTTGACAGGAATTTCAGTTTGGGGAATCTGATGAGGGGTTGTCACTGCCTGAGGGTCCTCGTTTCTGCTACCGTCAGGACAGGTGAACCCAACACTTTGTAAGTCAGTGTTCCAGTTTAATCATTGAGCTGATAGGCAAGAAGCTAATCATGAAAGATAGATTTGAACCCAGAAGCCTCGGGGAAAGAAACAAAAATGATAACAAACAAATAATGGGAGTAAATGGGATATTGAAATGCAAAGGAATCCATGGATATCAATGAACAGTCGATTGTTTTTGGAGGGGTTTTTTTTGTTTTTGTTTTTGTTTTTTTTTTCTTTTAGGGTGGCACCCACAGCATATGGAGGTTCCCAGGCAAGGGGTCTAATCAGAGCTAGAGCTGCCGGCCTACCCCACAGCCACAGCAACATGGGATCTGAGCCGGGTCTGTGACCTACACCACAGCTCACTGCAACGCCAGATCCTTAACCCACTGAGCAAGGGCAGGGATTGAACCGGCAACCTCATGGTTCCTGGTCAGATTCGTCTCCACTGCTCCACAACGGGAACTCTATGAAGAGCCAATTCTGTGAGGCATCTACAAGTTGGAGGAGTAGGAAGGTTGTAAAGGAACACAATGCACAGGTCAGTTTAAATGTAAAGCTAAGCCAAGTGTCCTGGAGAACAAGAGAGAAGGACCCTGTCTTCCTCAGTGATCAGGAGATGGAAGGAGGGAGGAGGAAAAGAAGGAGGCAAGTGAGGAAAGAAGGGGAGGAAAGCGGAAGAAGCAGCAGGAAGTGAGGAGCCAGGATCTGAAGGAGAGCAGGAGGTAACAGAAAAGGAGATACAACTGCAAAGGACTGGATTTGAAGGTTGAGTCAGGGAGTCCTGGATGGGGACATCTCAGAGCAGATCCTCTGGACAAGTTGAGTCACAGTTTTTAATTTGGTTAGTATATGATTTAAAACCTAAGACTCCAAGTTCCTGTTGTGGCGCAGTGGAAATGAATCCAACTAGTAACCATGAGGTCCCAGTAGGTTCGATCCCTGGCCTCACTCAGTGGGTTAAGGATCTGGCGTTGCCATGAGCTATGGTGTAGGTTGCAGATGCAGCTAGGATCCTGTGTGGCTGTGGCTGTGGCGTAGGCTGCTCGCTGTAGCTCTGATTCGACCCCTAGCCTGGGAACCTCCATATGCCATGGGTGCGGCTCTAAAAAGCAAAGCATAAATAAATAAATAAATAAAACCTAAGACCCCTCCAGCCAGTGGGAGGGCTGTCTGCAGTACTCTAAGTAACCAAAGCACATGACACTAGTGAGGTGACTCACCACTATGTATGGGCCACAGAGCTGTTACTAGGGTACCAAAGGAACAGAGACTCAGCTGGGATCAAAGAAGGCGGGTGGCGTGAGCCTGGATGTTGCCTCCAGCCTATAGTCAAAATCAGTGCAAAGACCCCATTCCCTCCTGTTGCTTTCTCCTGGGCTAAGAGGTTGATCGCCCAAGGGCTTCCAAATGGAACGGAGGTGAGGGAGTCAGCAAAGGGCAAGACCCCGCTGCCCTAGATTACCCAGCACCAGGAAGATCTGAGGCATCCCCTTGTGTCATTAGCATAACTCTCCTGGGTGCCTCGTGGGCCTGGAATTCCCTGGTAGCACCTTTCATTTTAACATGGGCTCCTTCTCCCTTTTGTGCAGACAGAGAAAAGCACACAGGACAGCAAACCTTCTGGGACTTCAAGCTACGAAATTGTGATCTAGGCTTCCAGGCAGCATTCTCCCCTTGGAAACTAAGCTATGACCAGAGGTACCGGTAGATGGCCCAGACCCAGAGGTTCTCTGCCCACATCTTCCCTGGAGATCGCAAATCACCAGATCTCAACACATAAGCAAAGAAGGAGACACTGTGTGGTTGGGCCTAGCTTGTGCCTAGATAGAAAAATGAACATGTGCTCTTTCTGAAATGACTCTTTTCCAGATGAACGACAAGGCAGGTCCCTTGGCATTTCCTAATCTTCTTCAAATCACAGCACATGGAGAAAAAATAGTAGTATTTTTCTGGCACTATTGGGTATATAATCAAGGCGGCTCATATCTGGAGACTGTGTATGGCTGGAGTCTGCATATGACTGGAAGTGATGACTCTTCCCAGCAAACCCGTGTATGGAAGACCAAGGCTTTGCACGCCTTATTATGCCATGGATCCTCTGCTCACACTCAATATATGTGAGGAGCCCTGGTGCATGTCCTCCCCCAGTCTACACAGCACCTCAGGCAAATGCAGCCCCTAACCCAAGCACCTGGCTTGGTATGTAGAGTGTGGACTGCATTTCAGCCTCTATTTGTTCCTTTGCCTGGAAACTTTTGTGCAGAGTACAACTGGCCAAACCAGCCCAAACACACATGATCATGTGGCGTGGCAGGCCATCACGTTGTGGCTCTCAGCAGTGTAGACATACTCTCCAAAGGGATGTTAGAAAATGCTCTTTCTATAGGGACTAGACCACTGGGGCATTTTCTCCAGGCTGCACTTCAGAAACCTCGTAAGATTTTTTTTTTCTGGCCAAGATTTCCTTCTATATCCTTCTGCATTGATTAATTTTATATGTCACTTTAAATATGCCATGGGGTCCCTGGGTATTTGGTTAAATGTTATTCGTGTGAGTGTGAGGGTGCTTCTGGATGAGATTAATATTTAAAATTGGTAGACTGAGGAAAGCAGATTAATCCTCCCCTCCAATGTGGGTGGGCATCATCATATCAATTGAAAACCCAAATGGAACAAAAAGGCAGAGTGAGGAAGAATTCACTCTGTCTGCTTGACTGTCTTTGAGCTGGGACATCAGTCTTCTATTGCCTTTGGACTTGGACTTGGACTTGGACTGGAAAGTACCATCAGCTCTCCTGGTTCTCAGGCCTTTGGACTCAGGCCAGAACTACATTATCACCTCTCCAGCTTGCTGACTACCAATCTTGAGATTTCTCAATCTCCATAACCACATGAATCAGTGGTTTTATAGCTATATCCTCTTGGCTCCCGTTTCTAGCAGAATGAGGCTAATGCACATTCTAAACAGCCTTATCAAGAAGAAGAAGCCAGGATTGCCCTTTGTGGCCCAGTGGAAAGGAATCTGACTAGTATCCATGAGGATGTGGGTTCAATCCCTGGCCTCAATCAGTGGGTTAAGGATCCAGCGTTGTCGTGAGCTGTGGTGTCAGTTGCAGACACAGCTTAGATCCCACATTGCTATGGCTGTGTGCTGTGGCCCGCAGCTGTAGCTCTGGTTTGACCCCTAGGCTGGGAACTTCCATATGCCTTGAATGTGGCCCTAAAAAGCAAAAAAAAAAGGAAGAAGAAGAAGCAGTCATACCCCCAATCTCCAAAAAGAATTGCTCAGCTACATTTCTGGCACTTTTGGGGAACCCAACTATCAAAATAAGAGACCTTGAAGGAAGCAGTCATTCTCCAGAGGTAATCTGAGAGATGATGGAATAGAGATAAACCTGGGTTCCCCCCAGTTCCTAAACTTCAGACCAGAGAGTCATGAAGTTTAAGCTAAGGTTAGTGACCTCCACTCCTCCTGCCAGCACTATGGCCCCCACTTCTCCTGCCAGCACTATGATCTCCTGTGACTGAGCGGAATATTCAAGTAAGCCTTTGAAAAACCATTTCCCTTATGTGTTGGCAAACATAACCAGCTAAATCCTAAACCCCATGAACAATCCCAGGCTAGACAGCAGAAATAAACTGCATTTAGGAAGAAAGAAAATGTTAGTAGCAGTCAGTGGGTCCATAGAACCGTTTAGCCCCAATTATCATTAGCACTGTTTTGGAGGTTGCAAGGTCTCCAAACTATAAGATAATCATGTCTGCCCTGGTCTAACTACAGCATAGACACTACAGCTAAATCCTAAACTACAGGCTGCAAGGAGTGGCATGAGCTAGCATAGCCAGAGAACACCTTATGAAGGCAGTGTAGCTGAAGCTGGCCCTTAAAGGGTGGGTGGGATTCAGCAGAGAATGAAGACAGAGGGCATCCAAGTGAGGAAAGCATGAAAGAAAGGACTGGATCTGTGTGGTGTATTTTGGGCATCTCCCCCAGACACACCGTGCATGTTCAATCTCACTTGCCTATGCGTGGCATAGTCCTCAGCTAGAATGTGTGCCCCTATCCCCTGTCCATTTACACATCCTTCAATGGCCAGCTCAAACATCACCTCCTATATGAAGCTTTCCTTGTTATCACTAGTCAAATTAATTGTGTCTCTTTTTGCACTCCTTATCCCACCCCTTTGGTCCTTCTATCACTAAAATGTATTTCATTCTTCCTTATGGAATACAGTAGATATAGTAACAATAATTATTTGTTTCCCTCTATGTTGTCCCAAGGTCCATGACATCATGATCATTAAAAAGTGATCATGAGAGGTTATATAGTTTTAATGCATCTCCACATCTACCACCAGCCCACATAGTGCCTTGTATCCTGCTTGTAAGCTATGACTGCTATTGAATAGAGTTGAAAATGACCAGCCAACTCAAAAGGAAAGTACATATTGCACAAATTGATGGATAGAAGCCAATCGATAAGCATAGTGGAAGCAAATTTTGGTAGGCTTTAAATATCAGGATGCAAACATCAGAAGACTCTGTTGTCTGTTCCCAGTACAAATGCATCTTGGAGGGAGAAGACTTTCAGAGTCAGAAAGACCAACTACTATGTCAACTGACGCAATGATCCAAGTGTGGGGAGGTGAAAGGCAGTCACCCTACGGAAGAACATGAAGGAAGAAATAAATAGACTTGGTCCTAAAGGACAAAAATATTCCAAAGTCACACGGAATAGGCTGAGCTTCTCCTGAAATAAAAGTACTCCTCATCTTTACATGAGTTAAGGAAATCACTCCTGAACATTTTCATTCTGTAAACTACTGCCCCTGACTCTCCCTCATGTACTTACTCAGTCTAGTTCTTAGTATCCTAATGCCCCAGTGGATAGTGGGAGAAGGGAAAGGAGAAAGGAAGGAAGGGAGGGAGGGAGGGACCAAAGGCTAGAGTTCCTTAGGTCTTCCAGGAGAACAAACCAGGGATGGAATTCCAGGAATTCTTTAGGTGGCCTTGGGGACTCGGGAGCACCGTGCTTGATTCTTTCCTATGACTGTTCTAATTTATGAAGACATTAAGCTACTCGCCCCATTCCAAAGGACTCAGTTCTCAGATTCTCCTTCTGTAAAATGAGTGTGATCTTATTTCCCCCTTCCCACCTTTCCAGAAAAACTAGATTATGACCAATAGATCTATAAAACAAAGTATTCTTTCAATGGAACAGGATCTTTTATCAGACCAAGATGTGCCAGATTTATTTTTAATGTGCACTGAAATTGAAATCTCAGGGGCAGGGCCCTCTAGCGGAAAGCAGCAGTAAGACAGGACATTCCCTCTGCAAGTCAGTGTGGGCTTTCCCAGGGAGCTGAGAAAATAAGGAACATTGCAGTTAACGCCTCTCAGAAAAAGAAAGTGAAGCTGATTTAAAATGAGATAATTCTTACAGCTGTAGAACTCTGAACTGCACAGCCCATGAGAGAAGAGCTTGGCTTGGCCACGTCTGAAAAGTGGGCACAGGAAGGAGCTTGGCTGGTCCAGGCTATGTCACAGAGAGCACTTCTCACATTCCGCCTGAAATTGGCCAGACTGTATTTTCTTCAAGATCCATGACTTTCCTTCTGTTTGACTTTTCCCTGAATTCCTCTTGATTTGTAAAATTTTCTTGTGTGTAATTAGTGACAGTCCCTACTGGCTATAAAATGAAGCTTGAAGGACACAATAAGAAGTGGCCACAAATGTGGGCTCTAATGATAGAATACCTGGGTCTGAATCCTGGTTTCTTAATTAAGTGACCTCAGGAAAGTTGTTTTAACTTCTTTGTGCCTCAGTTTTCCTGTCTATAAAATGGGGATAATACTGGCTTTTACCTCCCAGGGTTGAATGGGAATTCAACGAGGTGTTCTGTGCCTGCACAGAGTAAAGCCCTGGATCATTGTATTAGCTGTATTAGCCTTATAAGATGATAAACTAAAATTATGAAATAAGGGGAGTTCCCGTCGTGGCTCAGTGGAAATGAATCTGACTAGCATCCATGAGGACGCAGGTTCAATTCCTGGCCTCACTCCAGGGGTTAAGCATCTGGCGTTGCCATGAGCTATGCTGTAGGTCACAGACATGGCTCAGATCTGACGTTGCTGTGGCTGTGGCATTGGTCAGCAGCTGTAGCTCCAGTTTGACCCCTAGCCTGGGAACCTCCATATGCCGTGGGTGCAACCTCCCCAAAAGACCCCAAAAAATTATGAAATAGGGTTTTGCAAGAGAAATATATCTAATACTGTGCTAAATAAATGTCTGTCAAACTTTTAACTCTCAATCCTCCTTAGTCAATGTCTGTCTCTACTATTTCACTTACCATACAACACCCTAATTACCTGTCTCCTCAACTAATAAGACCACAGGGGCTATGTCTGAATAATAATAATGGAAATAAAGAGCTACTTGAGGGCAGGGAGCTTTTAATAGTTCATCGAGGGCTTCCTGTGTATACCAACTGCTACACGAGATGTATCGAGTATGCTATTCTTCCAGTTTACATTAAGGCTGAAGGAATAAATACCTTAGCAAAATCAGGAAGCTTGGGAAGACAAGATATGAACTCGGGACTTCTTGTAATCAAGGACCATATGTTTGTACACTTCCAGGCTGTCTCCCTTTACCTGCTCTGGATTCCCAACACCTGGCACTTTGCTCCAGATATAGCACACACCTTTGCTTGGCACATGATGGGTAGCCCACAAATACTCGTTGAATGAATATGTACCTATAATAATATTTTAAAGACACTAAGAGAGCTCCAAGTCAACATATTCGTATATTAATTCCATTGTTCTCTGGATAACCACTCACCTTTCCTATTGGAAATATCCATGAAAGAAGCTTGGATAGAGCTCTCTGTCTGCATTTGGGGCAGAGCTGCTTTCCTAGAAAACTAGGGATCCAGGTCTTAAGCATTTCTGGTGAGTTGCTACGAAATGAGAGAAACGCAGTATCAATTTCCATATTGCTATCACAAGAATAACAGGAGCAGAAGAGGTGAGAAGTGGGGAGCTGTGCTGTGCTAGTTCATGGGTAAGAAACAGTTGCACCCTTTTAGATTTTAATGATCGCCTTTCCAACTGTTGAGAGCCCTTGATGGTGGTTCCGGTTATATTAAAGTGTTAATAGGTTTTGACAAAGGACCATTTTAGTAAAAGTCCTGAGGTTCTGACTTGAGAAAACAACGACTAGTACATTCTCTAGAGACTAGCAGGCTTTGACAAATTTATTTGGAGAACAGATGAAGGAACTATCCCCTCTTTGGAAGATAATTATTAACTCTTGCTGGTTGATTGCTCAGGCAGTTTTGAATAGCCCTACACAGATCTCTGGGTTTAGGTTCATCAACTCTGGGACCCAAAAGTGGCCATCTCCTTTGCAAGTGAGACATAGAGATTTTTCATATGAGGTCTTATTGTAGGTAAATAATTACATAAATTATCTGTCAGAGAATTTTTTAAAATACCCATAATCTCAATCATTTCATTTGTACCCTATATGTCCAACTGTTTATGGGATCATTTCTGCATAGATGTCAGACGTCACCTTAAATTCGGCGTGCCCAAATTTGAATTCACAAGTCTTTCCTTGACCTCCCTGACTTGCTTTTCTGTCTGTGTCCGCTGTGCTAGTTAAAGACCCACCATGATCTTCTTTGTTTGTTTGTTCATATAATGATTTTTATTTTCTTCCATTATAGCTGGTTTACAGTGTTCTATTTTCCACTGTATAGCATGGTGGCCCAGTTACACATACATGTATACATTCTTTTTTCTCACATTATTATGCTCCATCATAAGTGACCAGACATAGTTCCCAGTGCTACACAGCAGGATCTCATTGCTAATCCATTCCAAAGGCAATAGCCTGCATCTATCAACCCCAAGCACCCCATCCACCCCACTCTCTCCCACTCCCATTTGGCAACCACAAGTCTATTCTCCAAGTACATGATTTTCTTTTCTGGACCCACCATAATCATAATAGCCAATCCTTATTGACTGCTTCCTATGTGCCATTCCTTTACCTGACATTTTCTATGTACTCATTCATTTTAAAAAGCCCATAATGGGGTTCCTGTTGTGGTTCAGCAGTAATGAACCCAACTAGTATCCATGAGGAGATGGTTCAATGCCTGGCCCCGCTCATTGGGTTAAGGATCCGGTGTTGCCATGAAGTGCGGTGTAGGTCACAGACGTGGCTCAGATCTGGCGTTGCCCTGGCTGTGGTGTAGGACGGCAGCTGCAGGTCTGATTCAACTCCTAGACTGGGGACCTCCATATGCTATGGGTGCGGCCCTAAAAAAGAAAATAAAAAATTTTTTAATAAGTAAATAAAAAATAGAAAAAGAAACTGAGTCACAGAATGACTAAATAACTCATACAAATAAATATTTAAAATAGGAATCAATTCCTAACCTTCCAACTCCAGGGGCTGTATCCTGAACTGCTATTCTTCACCACTTCACCAATCAGCAGTTACCCAAAGCAGAGAACTCTTTTATCCTTGAGTCTTCTTTCTTTTTTCCCATCACCTCAACCCCCTGCTGCATCTAGTCAGTTATTAGGCCCTGTCAATTCCAACTCTTCTACATGGCTCCTCTCAACCACATCCTCTCAATCTGTCTAATTCTCAAACACACACTCCCTCTCCACGCCCACTCTCCCAGTTCATTCCTTTATCATTTATTCCCTTGGCTGCTGTCACATAAAGAGCAGTCTTTCTAAAACATGGAACTTAACACTTCTTTTTCCTACTGAAAATTGTTTCCTGTGGAACCAGACTCCTTAGTAATCTGACCCATCAGATTTTCCAGCCCCCCTCCTCCTGCCTCTTCCCCAGGCTCCAGACACATAAAAATACTGTGAGTCCGTGAATTCATCAAATCCTTTCCCACTCCCATGCCTTTGCCCATGATCTATCCTCCACTTGAAATGCTTTTCTCTCTGTTCCATCTCTGGCTCTTTCATATCTCAAGGATCAAACCAAGTATCCCCTCTTTGCATAGCCTTCCAAAACCTCCCACTCAAAGCTAAATACGTAGCTCCCTATTTGTGCTCCTACAACATCCAGTACAGAAGTGCATAACAGTAGCTTTTATCATATTCTATGATAATTATATAGCTGTGGTATTTTCTCAACTGTCTCCCCAACTAGCCAATAAGTTGTTTTGGCTAGAAGACTTTCTCCTCGTCTCTGTGTCCACAGTACCTAATGAACCTAACATCCTCAAAAAATTGGATGAGCTCATTAATTAATACAAAGATGAGGACTATGCTCACTAGTAGCGAATGCTGCTAATCCTCTTTCAGAAGCTAGTTGCCATGCTTGTAATGGTATTTTATTCTTTCTGTTATTTCATACATTTGTAAATTTCCATTAATAAAGTGTTGTCCACATCTTGTATGAAGTGAGGCTGTAGGCTCCATTTGAGTAAGTAAACACACAAAAAAATTTGGTAATGCATCTGTTCTTCTTGTGTCTGTTTTTTCAAGAAAAGAAGAGATAAAATAAGTAGCTGAAACCTCAAAGGCTCTAGCAACAATATGACAAAGGCTCTGTGTTACTGAAAACTCAGAACCTGAGGAGACACAAAGGCACTGTAGGATTGAGGGTAGTGAGGTGGCGAATGGGGAAAAGGAAGTCAGCTGTGAGAGAGATGACCATGATGCTGAGAGAGGATGAAGCTGGAGACAGAGAGGACCAATATCAGAAACAAGAAACCGAAGCAGCAGCACAGAGGCTTAGGGCTAGAGGGAGAGCAGGGAGTTCTGCCTTGATCATCTTGTTTTTTTTGAGGTCCATCTCCCTCCAGGACAAGAGCTTTGAATTGTTCATCTTTCCACTCCCAGCACTCATCACAAAACCCACTGCCCAGTAGAGCTTTATAAATATTTGTTGAACTGAACTCAGATTGGGACCCTGACATCAAGAGTAGAAAAGGAGGAGTTTCTGTCTTTGTGCAGTGAGTTAGAAATCCAACTGCAGCATTTGGGGTTGCTGCAGAGGTGCAGGTTCAATCCCCAGCATGGCACAGTGGGTTAAGGATCCGGCTTTGCCACAGCTGTGGCATAGGTCGCAGCCATGGCTGAGATTCGATCCCTGGCCTGGGAGCTTCCATATGCTACAGGTGCAGCCATAGAACGACAAAAAAAAAAGTAGAAAAGGAGTCCTGGAAACCACTTTCAGGGTCTGTTTCTAAGGAATTGCAGAATAGAAATTGTCTGGATCACTCACAGTGCCACTTGGAGGAAAGGTATAAAAATACTAAGTTTTTCAGTGAAAAACTGAAGGTGTGGTTCCCTTAGAACTATTGGTACAGGGCCTCAGGATGTTATGTAAAACTGAAGAAGTGACTTGCTAAGAGGCAGTATGTGAGATAGCAAATAAAATATGAAACCACTTCCTTTACACTCTGCTCATCAAAACCACCTCAGATCCTCTACTCTGAGCAACTCTGCAAATGTGCTTTGGCTCCCAGTTCCTTTACTTGTTGCGCCAACCTTGAACTACTAACCAGAAGAATTTCAGAGGCTTTGTATAGCAACTCTGTAAACAGATACAGGAACTACTTAAGAAGTTGGTTTTTTTTTTTAATTTTTTATGATCTTTTTCCAGTGCCCTCTGAGATTCTGGCTAATCTACACATTACCCTTAAGACTCTCCCTTTGCCTGAAATACTTTGCCTCCCTCCCCTTACATCCACTACCGCTAATACACAACTTCACTTAGTTAACGCCTACTCATCCTTCAGGGCTCAGCTCAAATGTCCCTTTCAGCAGGGAGGTCTTCCTATTCCTCAGACCATGTCTCATGCTCATTTTCACTCTTACTGTGAAATCTCATACATCTCTTTCCACCATATCAGTTTTCAATTTTGTGTTTAAATATTTCTCTTGTGATCATTTGATAATGTCTCTCTTTCCCCACTAGACAGTGAGCTCCATCAGGACACAGATAACATCTGATTTTGCTCATCAATTTGTATCCACAGTGTCTGATCCTGCAAGTTACAGAAGAAGTTGTCAATGTATAATATTTTTATTAATTAATGAAGATGCAATTATTGGTACAGCCTTTAACTGCCTTACCTTACCTGGAGTGTGACAATCCTTTGGCACTTATCTCAATGACAAAGCTATTTACTCCTAAGTATATTCCCTTAATAAATTTCCAGTCTTTGGATAGAAATGCAGTAGAAAAATATTGGCTTTACTTCCTGTGTAGAATAATAGAGTTAGAAAACAGAAAAGAATTAGCATCACCAATGTAGGCCTAAGACTTCTATCTTTTGAAAACTGTGCTTACAAGTTTGGCCCTTGGCTGGTGTCTGGGAAGTTGGATTTTGGAAGAGTTCTACCATTCCCTGATAAGAGGGATTCACTGAGGTTAAACTGTTTGTACAACAATTTATTTTATGCGAACACGGGCTTTCCTTCTGGAATTCTAAAATTTTATACATGCTAGGCAGACAGTGCCTACATTACTGGGTATTAATTTAAAAACCCTAGAATCCTAGGTTCAGGGAAGCTTCCCTAGTAGAAAACATCTCACATGTGTTATCATCACATGTCACTAGAGGAATTAAGCCCATCCTGTGTGACGTCACTGGGAGAAGACTCTTGGAAGCTTGTACCTTGGTTCCTTCTAGACACCACTCTATGTACCATCTTCTTTTACTGATTTTGCTTTGCATCGATTCACTGTAACTCATAGCCATGAGTATAACCATATGCTGAGTCCTATAAATCCTCGAATGTTTTTACAATCTATCCAACTTTTCTTCTTTCATCTATCAGTAGCTCCAGAAGTCTAAGCCATTCTCATCTCTTACCTGGACAACAGCATTTTACCTCCTGAAGTCACACTATTCCTGGTGTCCAATCTGTTCCCCACACCACAGCCAGAGTGATCTTTCCAAAACACAAACATGACAATGCTTTCTGGTGGCAGGAAGAACCAATGGATTGCTCTGATGTACAACTTCGTATCTACAATAGTTCCTAAGTTGAAAATTTATAACTAGAAGAATTTATCTGGAAAAAACGGAAAACATATTCAATTATCTAATTCTAGGTAAAGGTAGAAAAAGATACCAAGCCTAGATGGTCTTATGAGCTAGTTATACCATCTCAAATGAAAGGATAATTTTTATGTAATTTTAACTATTCCAAAGCATAGAAAATAGTGGAAAACTTCAAAATTCATTGAATTCTATTAATGTAACGCTCCAAACTGGATGAGGATGATTCCTCTAAAAAAAAAAATATAGACCAGAGACCAGCAAACCATATCCTGTGGACAAATCTTGCCTGCCAAGTCTTTTTACATAGCTCTTGGGTAAGAATAGTTCTTACAGTTCTAAAAGGTTGGAAAAAAATCAAAAGAAAAATAATATTTGGTGATGTGAAAGTTATATGAACTTCTATACATATGTATATATATGTGTGTGTGTATGTATATATATATACTTTGCTTTTTAGGGCTGCACTTGCAGCATGTGAAAGTTCCCAGGCTAGGGGTCAGATTGGAGCTGCAGCTGCCAGCCTACATCACAGCAATGCAGGATCTGAGCCATGTCTTCCACCTATACCACAGCTCATCACAGCAAAGCCAGATCCTTAACCCACTGAGCAAGGCCAGGGATTGAACTTGCGTCCTCATGGATACTAGTTGGGTTCATAACCCACTGAGCCACATCGCGAAAACCCTCAAATTTCAATGTCAATAAATAAAATTTTACCGGCCCTCTCCCAACATTCATTCATTTGCTTTTGTGTGTGTGTGTGTCTTTTTAGGGCCATACCCGTGGCATAAGGAGGTTTCCAGGCTAGAGGGTGAATTGGAGCTAGAGCTACTGGCCTACACCATAGCCACAGCAACACAAGATCCAAACCACATCTGCAACCTATACCACAGTTCACAGCCATGCCAGATCCTTAACCCACTGAGTGAGGCCAGGGATGGAACCTGCATTCTCATGGATGCTAGTCAGATTCATTTCCACTGAGCCGTGATGGGAACTCCCACTTACATATTGACTATGGCTGCTTTCATGCTATAAAAACAAACTTGAGGAGTTCCCGTCATGGTGCAGTGGTTAACGAATCTGACTAGGAACCATGAGGTTGCGGGTTCCGTCCCTGCCCTTGTTCAGTGGGTTAACGATCCGGCGTTGCCGTGAGCTGTGGTGTAGGTTGCAGACACAGCTCCGATCCCTCATTGCTGTGGCTCTGGCGTAGGCCAGGGGCTACAGCTCTGATTAGACCCCTAGCCTGGGAACCTCCATATGCCATGGGAACAGCCCAAAGAAATAGCAAAAAGACAAAAAAACAAAAACAAAAAACAAACAAAAAAACAAAGTTGAGTAGTTGCACAAAGTTGAGTATGTCCCACAAAGTCTAAAACATTCACTACCTTGACCTTTATAGAAAAAAATTGCTAACTCCTGATATAGACCAGTTAAACGTTAAAAAAAAAAATCTTGATTTAAAATTTAGTAAATTGAACCAAGCAATGAATTAATAGGAAAAATGCAACCAAGTAAGATTTATCTCCAAAATGCAAGGATGATTTATCTTTAAGAAGTCTCTTATTGTAATGTTTTGTTTAAACACACTTAAGGGGATAAAAGAATCATCTTGACCAACTCCAAAAAAAATATTTGATTAAATTCAGGAGTGCCCGTCGTGGCACAGTGGTTAACGAATCCGACTAGGAACCATGAGGTTGCGGGTTCGATCCCTGCCCTTGCTCAGTGGGTTAATGATCCAGCGTTGCCATGAGCTGTGGTGTAGGTGGCAGACACGGCTCAGATCCTGCATTGCTGTGGCTCTGACATAGGCTGGCAGCCACAGCTCTGATTAGACCCCTAGCCTGGGAACCTCCATATGCTGCGGGAGTGGCCCAAGAAATGGCAAAAAGAACAAATAAATAAATAAATAAATAAATAAATTCAACTCTGAGTGGTCAAAACAATCTTGGGAAAAAACAAAGTTAGAGGACTCATACTTTCTGATTTCAAAACTTACTACAAAACTACAATAATCAAAATAGTGTGGCCAGGGCATTAGATAGACATAGAGATCAGTGAAATAAATCAGAGAGCCCAGATATAATACCTCAAATATATGGTCAAATGATTTTTGACAAGGATGCCAAAAACACTTGAGAGGACAGTCTTTTCAACAAGTGGTGCTGGGAACACTAGATATCCACATGCAAAAGAATAATGGTGAACCTTGCCTTAAACAATGTACAAAAATTAACTCAAATGTGGAATTCCCTTTGTGGTTCATCGGCTAATGAACTCAACTAGGATCCATGAGGATACAGGTCCAATCCCTGGCCTTGCTTAGTGGGTTAAAGGATCTGGTGTTGCTGTGAGCTGTGGTGTAGGTCTTAGATGTGGCTTGGATCCCATATTTCTGTGGCTGTGGTGTAGGCCATCAGCTGCAGCTCCAATTTGACCCCTAGCCTTGGAACTTCCATATGCTGCCAGTGTGACCCTGAAAAAAAAAATTGAAGTTCATATAACTTTCATATCACCAAACATTATTCTTCTTTTGAGCATGTATCAAAAAGATAAATATAAAAGCTAAGACTACAAAACTCCTACAAGAAAACACAGGGGGAAATCTTCATAACACTGGATTTGACAATGATTTCTTGAATCTGACACCGAAAGCAGAGGCAACAACAACAAAAAAAAAAACAAACAAACAGATAAACCACCTTCATCAAAACTAAAAACTTTTGAACATTAAAAGACACTCTTGGAGTTCCCATCTCTGCCAGGAAGCAGGTTGGATCCCCAGCCCGGCACAGTGGATTAAAGGATCTAGTTGCTGCAGCTACAATGTAGGTTGCAACTGTGGCTCAGATCTGATCCCTGGCTTGAGAACTCCATGTGCTGTGGGGTGGCGAGAAAGAAAGAGAGAGAGAGAAAGGAAGGAAGGAAGGAAGGAAGGAAGGAAGGAAGGAAGGAAGAAAGAAAGAAAGAAAGAAAGAAAGAAAGAAAGAAAGAAAGAAAGAAAGAAAGAAAGAAAGAAAGAAAGAAAGAAAGAAAGGAGGAAGGAAGGAAAATAAAGGATACTCTCAAGTAACAAAGCCCCCAAGTGGGAGAAAATATTTGAAAATCATATATCTGATAAGTGATTAATATCTAGAATATATAAAGAACTCCTATAACTCAATAATAAAAACAAAAATTTAAAGGTATAGACATTTCTCCAAAGAAGAATTGCAAATGGGCAATAAGCAGAGGAAAAGATATTCAACATTACTAATCATTAAAGAAATGCAGAAATGCAGATCAAAACCACAATGAGATACTACTTAATATCCATTAGGATGGCTATTAAAAAAATAAATAAACAAGAAACATTGGCAAGGATGTGGAAAAATCATAACTCTTATGCATTGCTAATGTGAATGTAATATGTTTCAGCCATTATGGAAACAGTTTGACAGTTTCTCAAAAAGCTAAACATAGAGTTACTATATGATCCAGTAATTCCATTCCTGGGGATATATCCAAAGGCACTGAAGCAGATATATATATTCCAGTGTTCACAGCAGCATTATTCACAGTACAGGTTTCCCCTTGCTATCCAAAAGTAGAGAATTCTGGAGTTCCCATTGTGGCACAGCAGAAATGAATCCAACTATTAATCATGAGGTTGTGGGTTCAATCCCTGGCTTCACTCAGTGGGTTAAGGATCTAGCATTGCCGTGAGCTAGCTGTGGTATAGGATGCAGATGCGGCTCAGATCCCACATTGCTGTGGCTGTGGTGTAGGCCAGTGGCTACAGCTCCGATTAAACCCTGGGAACCTCCATATGCTTCAGGTGCAGTCCCTAAAAAAGTAGAGCGTTCCTATGAAAGCTTTTATAAGCGGAGAAGGCATAAAGCAAAGAAGCAATTCCTTAGAATACATCTTGCTAACAGATGCACAAAATGAATCAAGATAGAGCATAGATGTTCACAGAAACAATTCAAAACTGCAGTGCCTTGATATTGAGATACCAAGTGTAGTTCTAGGGGAAGAAGCTTGGCAGTGTCATTCTCACTGCTTAGGGTAGGTGTTGCTTCTGTAGAAGCTCCCGAAAAACAAAAGTTGTAAACAAAACAAAAACAAAAAGCTTTCGCTTTTTGCCTGTACTCATAAATGCGAAAATCCTCTTTGAACTACTTTCAGTTAACAAAAACAGGTAATAATGCAGATCTTTCGTAAAAGTGAAATGACATAAAGTGAACTTTCAAAAAGCAGAGATATCCATATGAAAAATGTCCATAAGCAGATGAATGAATGAAGAAGAGGTAGTGTATACAAACAATGGAATGTTATTCAGCCATTAAAAAGCAGAATGAAATTCTGATACATACTACAACATGGATAAATCTTGAAGACATCATGCTATGTGAAATAAGCCAGACACAAAAGTGCAAACATTGTATGAGTCTACTTATATGAGGTATCCAGGAAAAAGAAATTCATAGAAAGTAGATTAGAGGTTAGTAGATTGGCGGTTACTAGGGGCTGAGGGACAGGGTAAAACAGGGGGTCACACTGATTAATGGTTACAGAGATTCAGTTAGAAGTAACTAAAGTTCTCCACTCAATTCCAGTGTTGGGGGCAGGAGTGCATTTCACATCAGTAAGGAACTCCAACACCCATGAGTAGCCTATATTACAACTCAATTCAGACACTCTCTATGTGGAGACAGCATCAATTTCCACAAGTTAAGGAGTTAGGAGTTGTTGCCAAACCAAACCTGAGTCCATTCACTCATGCACAGTAGTGCCAATCTACCGACACGTGAGCTGTGGTGAAGGAAAGTGTAGGGTTTATTGTAGCTGCCAAACAAGGAGAGCAGGCGGCTGATGCTCAGAAAAGCTGAACTTCCTCCAGGGCTCTCAGGGAAGCATTTCCTTTTTTTTTTTTTTTTTTTTTTTTTTTGTCTTTTTGCCATTTCTTGGGCCGCTCCCGAGGCACATGGAGGTTCCCAGGTCCAATTGGAGCTGTAGCCACCAGCCTGAGGCAGAGCCACAGCAACGTGGGATCTGAGCCACGTCTGCCACCTACACCACAGCTCACAGCAATGCCAGATCCTTAACCCACTGAGCAAGGCCAGGGATCGAACCTGCAACCTTATTGTTCCTAGTGGGATTCGTTAACCACTGCGCCAAGACGCCAAGACGGGAACTCCAGGGAAGCATTTCTAAAGGCAAAGTGAAGGAGGGGAGTCGCAGGGTGCGTGATCAGCTCATGCACAATTCTCTGATTGGTTGATGGTGAGGTGAGAGGGCGGTGTCACAGGGGTTAACATCATCAAGCCTCAGGCTCCAGCCAGCCTGGGGGCTATGTGTTCATGGTCATCAAGTTGTTAACTTCTTCTCTTTGGTGGGGGTTTTAGTATCTGTAAAACAACTCAGGAATGTGCATCAGACCCTGTATCTATGTCCTTCAGGGAGTAACTCAAGATTCTGTGACTATGTGGCTCATTTACTGTTTGAATTGTTACCAGTTCTCCTGACCCAACTGTTATGTTTTGTTACTACTTGTTTACATCATTTCACACATTAATTCTTGAGCTAGGCTTTCGGGACTCCAGGGAGGCCTGGGAAACTAAAGCTTCTCTGCAAAACAGAGGCAGGCAGAGTACATTGCAGGGGTGGGGGGTGGGGGTCTGTCCTGGGAAGGCCCCATAAGGTCCTGCTCAGTTATAGGTTCAGTCCCCAGTCCACTTAACCATCAGTTCAGATGCCCTTCACAAGTGTAGTTTGTCACCTGGGCTTTTGACCACCCAGTCACATGAGAGGTTCCAACAAAGTCTTCCTCAGGTTCAATTAACTTGCTAAAGTGGCTCACAGAACTCAGAGAAACATTTTACTTACTATAATACCGGTTTATTATGAAAGTATACAACTGGAGTTCCCGTGGTGCCACAGCGGAAGCGAATCTGATTAGGAACCATGAGGTTGAGGGTTCGATCCCTAGCCTCGCTCAGTGGGTTAAGGATCTGGTGTTGCCATGATTTGTGGTGTAGGCCGGCAGCTACGGCTCAGATCAGACCCTTAGCCTGGGAACCTCCATATGCCACGGATGCGGCCTTAAAAAGACAAAAAGACAATAAATAAATAAAGTGTACCATTCAATGGCTTTAGGAGTTCCCATCGTGGCTCAGTGGTTAACAAATCCGACTAGGAACCA